>NC_142629.1:15015000-15640000 GCF_059453375.1 Lepisosteus platostomus
AGACTGGAGAATATTTAAAGAGACAGAGAGATTAATTTAAAAAAAACGGATTAATTCGGAAGTCCCAGTTACCACGGATTTCGGCTGGCTGCCCCTTTAAATCGGAAAACCTTTCTGGATATTTCTTTCCGAAACGCTCTACCTATCTAAAACAAAAAACAATAAATTGAATGTTGTTTCTGTCATGAGTCCGGCCGGGTGCTCCCATGTGAACAGTTTTAAGGTGGAGAATTGGAAACAGAATCTACGACTCATATACCAGTGCTTTGTGTGGAGCGGGACTGCAGAAACCAGGAAACGAAAGGTAAAAAAAAAAATGAACCAGAAAAAAAGGACAAAAAAAAAGCAAAATGCACATTTAGTTATGCATAAGCTGTTCCACAGTTGCCTTCATTTAAGCACAGATCCCAGAGACATCATTCGCTTGGGGTATCGGTGTACGAAAAGACAGAAATGTACAACACAGCAGGACCATGATTAGCGTTATGTGTGGAGCTCCGCTGATTGAAATTGGGGGGTGTTGGATGGGAGGCGAGAGGTACCTAACGGTAAACAAAACATCAGCACCAAAAACGCTAACTAATGCTTTCTCCCCGACCTCATCCCTCTTCCCCCCAGCCAAGGGGTTTTCTTGGTGAAGTGTCGTCTTGCTGTGTGCATACGCAGTAAAGACGGTCACTGAAAATGTTCGGCGAGCCAGCAGTGCCTTGTGGGAAAACACACAGCACCACTAAGCACCAGGAAACGCGAACGACATACAAAAATATGCCCATTTTCTGCATTGTGCGGTGCTGGTCTCCTGCCTCCGATACTGCAGCCCGACCTGGACTGCGTGTGTACAATTGGTGCGGCGAGGCGCCTCTCCACCACCTCAGCCGTTTTTGTTCGGACCAGATAGAAAGAGGAGGAGGGGGAGAGGCGGTCACGCATAGAGGAGGAGAGGAGGGGGGGGGGGAGAAAGTAGAACATTTCACGCCACCTGCGTTAAAATTTCGGCGGATTCCACGCGTGGGGGGTGCTCGCGCTTGTCCCGGAGCAGAGAGGAGGGTGCGTGGGGTGGAGGAGGCCCACTCCACGGTTCGGACCGTGCTGGGAAGTGGGGGAAATTGTTCGGGACCCGGGCGGCGACAAGGACACCGAACTGCACTAGTTCCAGTTCCAGCGGCGCATTGTTTACCGACCTGCGTCGCCACGAAAGACCGGTGTGTTTGTCGCCTTCTTTTTGGTTTCTGTACAGGCGGGGAAAAAAAAAATCTCAAACCCGGCACCTCCACTTTAGTCTGCACGTCCGTTAAAGCACGTATTGTTGTAAACAGTAGGGGGAAGAACCGTTGTGCCCCCTCCACGACTCGCCCCTTTCCTCCACAGGACCCTTCCTTCGGTAGGGGACAGGCCCCTGTAACCCCCCTTTTTTTGCTGACCGTGCACCCCCAGGTCTCCGGTTACCTGCTCTGAGCTGCAGTCTGCTTTTTTAATGCATTTTGTTTCGAGTTCACCCATTATTGCATAACCTCTCCCTCACCTCCCACAGCCCCAGCCGGAGCCCCTGTCCTCCACTCCAAACGTGTGCTAAGTGCCTGGCCCACACAGCATGCAGGGTGTGGGGAATTGAGTTATTAAGAAGGCACAGTGTAGTATTGGTAACAATATCCCAGCCCCCTCTCCACCTTATGGGGAAAAAATACAGTGAATGCACACTCTGCTTATCAAAACTGTCAAGTTCTAATTTCCCCAAACGTAGCCTGATCCACCTCCAGATATCATAGATCACTCTCCTCGCGGAGTTTTGCTTTGTGCTGTTCAATTCAATATTGTGTGTTAGGGTCTTACGTATTGTGAATTGTGTTGCATTTAACTGGATATTTTTGATGTAGAACGTTAAACCTGACAGTAGGGCCTTTAAGGGTTTCTTGTATCCAGTTTAATAGTGACTTCAAGGCAATGAAAAGACTTCTTACATGTATTGTACATTTTTATTTCATTGTGACAAAATAGGTGCTTCAGAAAGATGCTGGATGGACACCCCTGGTGAGTGCAAATCCTACATGTATTAACATAAATAGAGGCCTGATATTTTCTTTGGTATCTTATATTGAAGTTTCTAACGTTCTGTACACAAATCCGATGCAACTAAAGCATTGGGTGTGGTATTAGGACAAAAGAAAAATAACCAGCAGGAGCATTTAACAAAGTACTTTAACAGTGTGGTGGTTGTACATTATAAAGTGCAAATTTGAATGTTCTCGGTAAAGTCTGTATCCTGTAATGTCAACTCACTGGACTGCAGCACGTTCCTAATTTCATTTGGTGTTCTGGGCTCAGAAGCAGCAAGAAAGCCCCAATGCTGGAAGCAGTGCAACAACAAAAAGTAATTAAGGGCTCTAATAATCACATGGGGTCAACACAGAGGGTGCAGTCTTTACTACCATTTCTGCCTTGCAGCACTGGGGCCCTGGGTTCAATCCTGGACCTGGGGTGCCATCTACACGGTGTTTGTATGTTCTTCCCCGATTTGCTCGGGTTTCTTCCGAGTGCTGTGGTTTCCTTCCACAGTCCAAAAACATACTGCTAGGTTAATTGACTACTGGGAAAATTGGCCCTGGTGTGAGTGTGTGTCTGTGTTTGTGTCTTAAGCGTGCCCTGCGATGGACTGGCGTCCTGTTCAGGTTGTATTCTACCCTGTGCTCGATGCTGGCCGGGATCAGCTCTGGCTCCCTTGTGACGCTGTGTTGGATGAATAGTTTAGAAACTGGATGGGTGGCTAATTACATTGTTCCCAAAGGGAGACATTATCTTCTTTTTGGTTCCGTCCTGCCATTAAACCTGAGGCCTGCAGCAGGGGGACCATCTTGGATACTGGGAGAATAATACTCTCCACACTAATTTACTTTTTACCTTCTCTACAGACCCCATTCTGTACCGTAAACCTTTCTTTGTGCTGAAGTTATGGCCTCTTCCTCAGCCTCAGAATGTGGTTTTCAGACTAACTAGCTGCTGTGTAGTCAGTAAAACAATGCTTTTCCTTAACGTGTTTTGTGGCCTGACAGGCTTGGAGCAGGTCTAAGTTTACATCATTTTTTAGCTGACACGCTTAATCTTTGCCAAGAAAAGCCTGTAACCTTTTGTAAAGGTGTTTTTTTTCCCCTCTGTGTACAAAGCCCTGGAATTCAAAACCAATGAATGCTGTAGCCAGAGCTCAACAGATGTAGTTCGTCTTGTTTATCTCAGTTCAGAAACGGCCACGGCTTTGGCACCTGAATTTCAGACCAGTCCTGCTTCACTTTCTCTCTGCTCGTTCAGCCAGGTTATTTCAGGTTTGGCGGTTAACTGCAGGACAGTAGCTAGCCTTAAGAAAAATCATTGCACAGATTTCTCTCTTTGTGGGAGGAAGTATATGGGGCTGTTGGATTAAAATCTGTTTTTAAAGGTTTGTGTCCCTTACCCGAGAGTGTCAAGTTTTCATACAGGCAGTGGATGGCTCAACACAGTGAAGCGCCTTTACTCGGTCTTGTTTTCAAAAATGCCTTTCTGTAATAAGCATGCGAAATGGTGTGGTCACACTGTTGAAATAATTCCTCAGAGCCAGCACTACCAGGAAGGTTACATATTCATTGGAAACCACCACCTTCACTTAGCAGCATTGCTGGGTTTGTAATCCTACACTAAGGCTTTTCTATCCTGAGGGATGATTTCAAGGGGAGGCCTGTTGTCTGTAGCTGACTGTGACTTTGAATTAAACTCTGTATCGTCCTCAGCCGGGCTCACAGTCCGGTCTCCCAAGTTTGCAGAGGCAGTTGTTTTTCATTCCATCTGAGCTGTTAATTTCTCCTTTTTAATCTCATTATCCGTGTTGGCGTAAGTAGAGTCTTGAATTGTTTTTCTTTTCGATTGAGGAAGAAAGCCTCCCAGGTTGAGATTTGGTTGGAGTTAGTGGATGCTGAGGGGGGTCGGGCTTGGCCAAAGCTAATTCAGGGCTCGAAGCAGGTATGGCTGACAGGGTAGCGAACTTGAAGCACCGGAAAACTACCGTGTGAGAGGGCAGGGGGTTGACCAACTCCCATTACTCCTAGAGATGAAGATGTCTGGCTCATCTTCAGTGTGATCTTATCAAGGGGAAATTCCCACATCTCCGACTTCATTTTGGGTCACTTCAAGATGATCTAAAAACATCCGCAGTTTGAATGCAGAAATGTTGTGAGCAAAAGCAATTTTTAATCCCTGTATATTCTTCAACTTTAGAGCTGCAGGAAGAATGACCGAAGGAGGATAGTGCCAAGCCATCAATGGTATTTTCATCCTTTGCATGTTCTTTGATATAGTCCAATGTAAGGAAATTAAAAGAGCCGAAGAATTCTCAGAACATTTGTGGTCGGTGTGTGTCAAATGCATCTTAATCTTCTACTGCTGGATCGCAGAAGCCACAGATCTGAAAAATATGCTAAGATGGAAGACGAAGGCACTAGTCGACAAAACATTTCATTTTTTTTATAAACATGAGAGGCTTCAGTAAGAATAGTAACAAACGACAATGGGCTGTGTTTAAGTTGTAAAAAAGCCCTTTAGAGTTTTAGGGTTATGGACAGGCCACCCTTTTCCACTCACTTCTGTGCTGTGCTGTAACGATTTTTTTTCATTCCCCCTCCCCCCCCATGTTATTACAGGGGAAGGATAAGAGTAAATTGAACTACTTTAACAGGAGACCTTCTTTACCAGGCGTTCTCCTTCTGAAAAGCTAAGCATAGGTAATAAAATGGCTGACGAATGCCAGGACTTCTAAAGTGTTTGGCCAGCGTATTGCATGAGAATCAGTGACGTGTTTTAGTTTTTTTTTTTCCCCCTCAGCACCCCTTTCTGTTGTTTGGAAGGGGTTTATCTGTGTCCAGGTGATTGGCATTCCCAGCATATGTGGCAGGATTGCGCATGCAGAAACCCCAGGAAGAGGTGGTATTTCACATTACAGACCAAACTTGTGTTTTGCCACAAAGCAAAAACGTTTAACTCGCACAGCATTCTGATCTCTGCCTCTCCAAAGGGGCAAACAACTGGGATATTTGCACAGTTAGGTTGTTCCACTTAGTTGGTAGTGACGCTTCATGGGGAAAAAAAAACACAATATGACTCGTTTGCATATGCCCTTCATACACGTGACGTTATTTATACACAGCTGGCGCCTTGTTCAGTAAAGTCTACAAACTAGTTTTCTGTGGATTGAAACGTACATTTTCTGTACTGCCAGTCGGCTACCGACGCGTAAAGGAGTCTGTCCAAAGCATAGTTTGTCATTAGAAGACTGTGACTGGGATTTCCCAAGGCATGGACTACATTTGGGTCAGGCGGCTTAGATGTGGGTGGGTTTGAAGTCAACAGGATCTTTGCTGACTCATGGCAGGCTCAAGGGCACTCCTGAAGCGTTTGGGCATTGCTGTGTCATCAGTGAGAGCTGCCACAGACGTCCATAAGAGGCCGTGCCGCTTGTCGGCTTGCCATGCTAAATGAAGGGCGGACACAGAAAGATGTCGTCTGCACCTTTCCTGCTCTAATACCAGAGGTGTTGTGATAAGCCAGTGGCAGTTCCCAAATTATTGTCCAAGTGGGAGCAGCACATGAAGAGAAAAGGGAGGGATCTGATCATTGAAGAAAAGGAACAGAAGTTTTATACTTCAGCCATGGCTAAATGTCAGACTCACATTTTTTGACATGTGCATCCTAATGAACACATTCTTCAGCTGCGCATAGGGCAGAATTGATTTAGGAGTTACTGCAAGCGTATATTATCTTAATTGGTAAGAGGTTGATAGATAAGCAAGTCATTCAAGCAGTGAGCAGAAAGCTTTTATACTTTTTGTTTTTCCGGGGGGAACTAAAAATGTGTCAGTGCAGGAGGCTGTCAGCAGAAGGTTCATACGTTACATTTTCTTTCTTCAGATTTTTGAGTACAGTTTGCATTCTTAGCCGTAACCCTGAACCTTATTCAGCATTTTAAATTGTAAGAAAATTCAGCCTGATTTCAGTGCATTGGTGCAAGTTGCTTTTGCAAATTGTACACGCTTGCATTTTAGATAAGTCGTTCCCAGTCTTTAATCAGAAAAGTCATTTTAATTAAGAATTAGGGCAACTACAGAGTTCAGAAAAGGCTACTTATACATGTACCTGTCACACAATGTATAACGAGTCTTGCATACGAAACAGGCCTGTTAGTATGAAAGCCTCGAGTGTGATGATGACAGCAATGCTCTTGTCGTTTTTGTCCACTCTTGAAAATAGATTTTTTTTCTCTATTTTTAAATGGGTTTGTTACAGTATGTCAGGACGCCATCTTTCATGTTGCTGGTGGCTGTTTTTTCTTCTCCTGCTTTCTCCATTCTAGGTAAACGTGGGAGGCTGTCTTGATGGACATCTGTTGTTAGCTGAGCTGCCTCATTCAGGGACTGACACAGCCTGTGGCTCTCGCTGTCTTGGGCCCTTTTGAATTTGCTTATCTCCTCGTTCTCCTCACTTAAGTTGCGGAGGCAACAATTTTTGCCCCTGCAGCTCTGTTGTCAGCATACCTGCCTGAAATATTCATGGGGCCCATCAGATGATCCTTCCTGTGGGGCAAGGAACCGAATTGCTGTCAATCGGAGGTCCTTATCTTCAGTTGCCAAAGAGCACGGAGTCTGTTCTGCATTTATACGTCAGATCTTAATTAGCCACTCATTTTCTGAAATAGATTCACTGAATAGGTGAGGATATCCGTGAAAACCTGCTGGAACACACTGAAAGTAACTAATTTACTGGTTAATCTAGGCAGTAGGTAACCATATGCAATACTATCTGAGGTATGAAGAAGCTTTTACATCAAGTTACAAAGGTGGAAGCTTTTTACCGGCAGAAGATTTCACCAGAGTGCTGATCCTGCGTCCTAGATTCTCATGTTCTAAGTATATTTGAGTTTGAGATTTGAACTTGCATACAGGTCTTTTGCTAGCGGTGCAGTTGCGTGTAGAATAGTCAAGAAATTGTGGATTGTCCTGTAGGATACTGCTTGTATTTTTATAGTTTTGGCGCTACAGACTGCGGCATCGTTCATAGGAGTGAATGTGAAACTGTCTCTTGAAGCATGAAATGTAATTTGCGTACAGTAAGCATCATAAATAATGCCTTGTATTTTTGTAGACATGTCGGCTGAGTGTGAAAGAAAATGGTGTTTTGTGAAATGTTGTTTTTCAGTTACTGCAGGAAAAACAATTCTAATTGAAGAGGTGCATGCTGACACACGCCTGTCATTTCTACAAGAATACACTGCAGGATGAAAGGATTTTAGTAAGTCTCATAAATGTCTTGATAAAGGAAAAAAGACTATGTGACACAATATAACCTTTTTAATGTCCAGCGGTGTGTGTAGTTACTGATCTGGTTTACCATAAAGACATGATACAAGTCTTGCCCTGTACAGGTGAGCAAACCCCAGCTAGCAAAGAAATCACTCTGCCTAAAATGAGAAGTTATCTAAATCACATCATCTGGGCCTGCTTTTTCAGTACAGTCACTTCCTGGTTACACAACTCAGCGAAACTAAGGATACTTTTCTTTCATGTGAAACTTCTGGAGTAAGTTCGTACTTTAGAGGAACAGGAAGGCACCAAAGAGATATCCATGCAACATTGACAAATGTAAGCGTGTCAAAGCCTTAATGACGTAAAAGTGGAAGATTTACAAAATAATTCCTTTTAATTAATTTTGGTTCTCAGGGTAAGCATCGTGATCGTGAAAGCTGTGTGACTGTGCAACCAAAGATCTGGGAAAACCACCTAGAAGATAAGAGAGGTTACAAATGAGAGAGGGCCTTTTGTCCCATCTAGCCCATTAGGTAATTAGTAATTAAGTGATCCAATGATCTTATCTCACCCTTTCTTGAAAGGAGCCAGGTTATCGATTCCAGCAGCATTGCTAGGTAGCTTGTTCCATACTCCCACTACCTTTTAGGTAAAGAAGCGTCACCTATTCTTGGTTATAAATGCACTTCCTGTTGTGCCCTCCGGTTCTGGTTTCATGTTCATTCTGAAGAAATCTGGAGGGATAAGTTTGTCAGTGCCTTTGAGGATTTTTATTGGGCCGCTCATTAGGAAGCAATTAGTATAGTGAGGTAATTAAAGCTTTTGTTGAACACTAACCACCAAACCCTGTGGCCAGGTGAGCATGGGACTTCAAACCCGAGATTTAGTGACAGCTGTGCTTCAGCCTTTCTCGTTGCACTCGTAGGTTTTGAATAACACCTCAAATGCTTTGATAAAATCCTTCAATTTTAAAAAGTGGTCATTTCCTGAATCACATGTTGGTAGATTGTGTGCAAGTGGTGTACTGACGATACTGTAGAGTTACAGGACTGTTGTAAAAGGAACTAAGATGTACTCCTTCATTGCAGATTTATTTATTCAGTTATGACCTTGTTGTCCGAAGCCAAATCAATGATTTCAATACAGCTTAAGTAAAAGTAACCAAAGTATACCAAAAGGGCATTTCATCATTCTCAACGGCAAAATGAGAGCTCCAAGGAATTCAGATAGTTACGTACTTTGAATATGCATTTTCTGTAAAACCACATTGAATCAATTGCCAGGTTCTCCAAAGGAGCATTTCTGGAAGAAAAGAGAAAATCAATAGAGATATTCTTACACGTAGATCCTTAAAATAAGCCTCTTGGTGCTATGCGAACAACCATCAGCCTTTACTTCAGACTGCGTCTCAAAATGAAGTTGTTAAAGTGGGTGCCCTTTTCTAATTATTTGAATAATTTACTGACTTTATTTTTCATTTGATGGTTTTCTAAGCCTTTTTAACTAAATTTAAGCCATAGGATTTAGTTGTATTTAGTAATAGTTGGATTTAGTAATATTGTCATTTTGTAATAGAAATAATGCCAGTTAAAGCAGTATTAATGATAGACCAGCTTGAATTACATGCACACATTCAGCTATCTGCCAATCTTAAATGACTGACCGTTACTTGATAGATAGAAAATGGGAGAACCAGATTTGTGAATTGCTATTTATAAGTCATCCTTTATTTTATTTTCCTTTAAATTACATTTTGATTTACTTTTAGTATGCGATGATAATTTCTGTATCCTGGTAGTGGTTCATTTGAAAACCCTCTGATTCTCAGTTAATCTTGTGGAATTGTAACAGTGGGATGAAAGTAAAAAGAGGCGTCATCTTTCAGATGAGATGTATAACTGAGGTCCCGACTCTCCATGGTCATTAAAAATCCCAGGGCGTTTCTTGAAAAGAGTAGGGGTGTTATCCCAGCGTCCTGGCCAAATTTCCCATTGGCCCTTACCAGTCATGGCCTCCTAATAATCCCCATCTATGAATTGGCTTCATTACTCTGCTCTCCTCCCCACTGATAGCTGGTGTGTGGGGAGTGTTCTGGAGCACTCTGGCTGTCATTGCATCATCCAGGTGGGGGCTGCACACTGGTGGTGGTGGAGGGGATCCCCATTACCTGTAAAGCGCTTTGAGTGCAATGTCCAGAAAAGCGCTATATAAGTGTAAGCAGTTATGATTATTACCTGGGCTTTATGATAACTGTCTCTTTTGTGACCTAGTAAAACAGTGTTGTCTATCTGACACCCATCTGGGTGCACATAAAAAAAGAGCCTAGCTGGTCATATGTAGATCCAGTGACCTATTCTGAATTGATAGAAAAAGCTAGCTAGGCCCTGTTGGTAAACATTATTAATTATTAATATTATTCCATATTAAAACCGTTATTAATATTATTGTTGCTAAGAAAAACCCAGAGCACTAGATCAACCATTTGGGTTACTTACAGCCTTTAAGCATAGACAGGGTGTTTTTCCTTTTCCTTTAACATATTTCTAATAAAACTATTTCAGTGCTTCAGTGAGCTATCTGTCCCCCTGTAAATAATTGTAAATAATTTAAGAATACATGGGCAGTATATCTCAGAGTATTGTTCCTTTGAAATTCAAAGATGGGGACCTGCCAGCCATATGGCAATGCATGATGAAACAGGAAACTGAGGTACCACTCATTTTTCACAGTAACGTCATTTCCAGCAGTACCTTCTGTTTCCACAGCCATTACATGGTCTGGGTCTGTCACAGACGTGTTGCCACAGAAGGAGCTCGATGTGGGCAAGGAGTGAAGGTGGAGTACCTTGCCTGTGCTCTTGACAATATACATATTCACTTAACATTAAAACATAAGAGGCAGTGTGCATATATGTGCCACACATGCTTTTAGTTCCTTTAAGTAGATTTTAAGCTTTTGAAACACTCGCCTTGTAAGGAGTTTTCCCCACTCTTTCACTATATATGCATAAAAAATGTATTCCATGATTGCTCTTCTGAGGGTTCATTCTCGGAAAACATGTTTTATGAGACGCCCATTGTAGCTGTTCTAAATGTGTGACGGTTCCGTCTCTTGATGGAATAAACCTGACGTACCTATATTTAATAGTGCACTGTGCCAATGCAAAGTATAATGAGTGAAATTGAAGAATTATTTACTAAATATCTTCTGCAATCTATGGCTGTCTGCCCTGTGAGTAAGTCAACATTAATTACGAGTATTTCCAGTACAAGTGCAAGCTGCATCCTGCCATGTTGTAGAAGATAATATCGTGATTTTTCCATGAGTTCCTTTCAAGAGATCAATTAATTGCTAACTACTAAATAGGCTATATGGGAGACATCTCATTTGTAACCTTTCTTAAATATATTCTCTTTTGGAACATTTTAATCTGACTCCTTATTGATCAGGACAATGACATCTTATAAATTACTCAGTCTTTTTTAGTTTCAGATATGATTAAGGAAATCTATGCATTGCAAATTATTTGATAATTTGACATCTTCAAATACACAATCAGTCTGTAAGAATCTCTTGCACAACTAAATGCCACACAATGATTTTAAGATATTCTTATTAGAAGAGCCTTAAAATAAAACTCTTGCTGCTTGATGAACATCCATTGGCCTTTACTTCAAACTGCATTGAAAAAATCAGCTGCCTCAGTGGTACCTCATTATAATGTTATAATTATTTGAATAGTTAGCAGACTTTTTTAAATGTGTTCAAAGCCTTTTTGACAATTAAGCTTGAGCTTTAGGATTTAATATGGTCATTTTGTTATAGATATAATGCCAGCAGGATTAATGGTACACTAGCTTGCATTACATGAACACATTGGGATATCTGCCGATCGTAAAATTACTAGAAGATGGATGATACTTTCGTCAATACCGTGAGTACATCTCTAGAGGTTTTCTGGATATTTCAACGCAGTGTCAATTTTGTTTTTAAATGCAGTCATCTTGCGTCCTGTCATTTTGTCACTCCCAGAGCATAGCAGCTTTATCCTTTTGAGAGTTTCCAGCCTGCAGACACTCTTACAAACTGTACAGACTTTGTGTTGTGGGCATTCGGTTTTGTCCACAGTGAGGTAAGACGTTTGTAATGATCATCTCGAGATGTTTGCTGGCAACCTGCAGCCTGACAACCTGCAATTCCTAAAATGGAGGAGTCTGCTGGGCAGTAGGTAAACATGCGATGTGTGCATCTTTCATGAATTTTTGGTGCCTTCCCAGTTTGTGTTTTTGATTTCCTGTTTGCCAAGGAGAGCTTTTTGCCCACAACATAAAATGTAATTGGCTAGTCTTATAGGAACTTTGTAAAAATCTAAAGCAGCAGTTCGTATTGTTTGCGAGCTAGGTTTTCTGCCATCTGTAGACACGGCGATTGTTCAAAATTGTACGTTTTGCGAAATGAAGAAACCCATCTGCGTTTTTAAAACCATTTGGCTCTTCCGTTTAGGGCATCGTTAGCTGCCATTGAAGGGCTGTCTGATTAATCTGTAATTGCACTAAGTTTAACGTGCACGTTTTGCTGGATGTTTTGAAGACGAAGATTCTGTTTGGTTGGAGCGTCATAGAAGGGTGTTTTTATCTCTCTTGTCACACTTGGGTTGTATCTGTTTTCAGCAGAAATGTAATATCTTCTGGTGGCTAAGCCTCTGCATTATCCCAGCATGTGGCAGTTAGGGATTGCGTCTGACCCTGTCTCAGACCACTCCATCTTCAGGGACTGCGTAAGGGTAAATCAAGTTGTCACAATTGACGGCATCCCTGTCTTCACACATCTGAGCCAACTGCCGTTCTTAGCAGTTCCTGCCGTCGTGGACAGTAATTTGTGAACTTCTGATCTTTTCAGTGCCGTAAGCTTTACCTCCCTCTGCTGTTCTGTGGAAAAAGTCAACGCCGATTGTAAGTTATTCTCAACACCTGCAGAAGCTGCACTAATTGGAATTGTCAAACCTTTTCCCAAACTTTGCTTCTTAATCAGATGATCATGCAGATCTTGTGCGATAGCTGCTTGATCATGGAAGATACCAGACTTGATTATACCAAAAGTTTAAAACGGCAACTCTGATGTAATTAGTAATTGGACATGTACGACAGTATAGGAGAAACCTGGTATTTCTTTAGAGCAGTTTCCAGGTAGGCCTAATCATTTCTGTTTGTTGTTCTAGATTGGGAATTCACAGACAGTCTGTGTGAGAACCCACATGCTTCAGTGATTCTGAGAAAATTGCCGTGTAGCAGGCCTTACGATGTCCAGTCCTGAGGATCTGCAGGGATTTCTGGATTTCTTTCTGCCAATAACTTAAGTGAAAGTGAATCCACATTTTAAAATAGAGCACTTACTGAGAAGCTGCAGTGACGATCAGAACACTTTGGAATTTAAAAGTACTCATAACCCAGCTTTGTGATGTATCCGCTCTTTTCAATATCCCAATATTCACCTTTTCACTGAGGGGGAAGGAATCATGATTTAAAAACCTAATCCAACAATGATGATGAAGTTTGTATTTTTGGTATGAAGAGCATGTCTCCCTTGGTTGTATCTTATGACACAATCATAATAACTTAACAGACCTTTCTGCTAAATTTCAAGCCTGGGTATCTGTTTAGCCATTTAAGAATAACAACCATGCATCTGAAGAATGTGGAACAGATGGGAAAATGCATGAAATTTCACTGATTGTGTCTCCTTTGTAAAGTTCCTTTACAGCTTTGTTAAGTTTCTTTTATGGTGAACGTGGGAGTTTGGAAGGGAGGGAACAGCTGTCTGACAGGCATGTGCGCGTGCACTCACCTGTGCAGGAGGTACAGGACCTTGCCTGCAGTGATAATCTGCTCGGCTGCCACAGATTTTCTGAGGTTGCAGCTCTCGGTCCGAGGGATGAAACTGCCTTTACGAGGCTTACTTCGGAGCAGGCTGGCAAGGCGTGCATTTTTTCCCGTGTTCTTTGATGTGTCAGTGTCTTGCAAACTGCCTTGGCTTTGCTCTCCCCTCCTCATCATAAACGACAACACTGAAGAGAGAAAAAAAGGAATTCAATGAGGACTTAGACTGAGCCTCCCTTTAGCCGCAGTAGTCGTCAGGCAGATTATATTTTCTCAGTCTGGTTGCCTTGAGAGATCCCCTCCCATATGGCTCGGAACCCCATATGGCTTGAAACTTTTGTTTCACATCTTTTGTCAGCACTGTTGAGCATTGCTAGTTCAAACAGAACGGAGCCTGACATTGACTTTGTTCCTCTTTTGTTGTTCTTGCAAAACGCAGAAGAACATAGAGTACGAACAGATTTGGCCGTTCGTTATTATCCCTTTAAAGACAAAACGAGTGAAATTCTTTTTCTGTTATAAAAGACTAGCCTATCTTTCAAAAACATTTCATCAGCGCGCGCGCAATGCCTTTAAAAATAGTTTGCTCCTTAAGATAGTTTGGGGCTTACTATAGCCTGCTTGTAGCCTGTTGTATGAAGGCGGGGAGGAAGGGAACAGATTTCTGTTGCTGTTCATTTGATTTGGTAGTCAGGTATGGATGCTTTTCTGACTGCTGTGCAAAATGTGTAAAACCATTTAAAAGCATTCAAAGCTTTTTCAATGGGGATGTGTGAAAGTAATTTTAAGCATTAGTGATATTTTATCAAAAATCCCACTGATATGACAAAAAATGGAAAGGTGGAGGTGAAAGCTTTAGTGTTCTGCCAAAGCTAAATATGAAACAAGCCTAACAAAAATGTTTTTCATTCTATGCGGTGCACCAAAATGATCATCACTTGTAGCTTCACAAAGTTATCAGGAATTATCAGAAAAATGTCCATCTTCTATTTTTTGCAAGTGTACTAATGTTTTTTATTGAATGGGCGTACTGAAGGTAAATTCATTCTGTTGAATAACATGTCATCAACAGGGCCGATCAAGAGAAAGTCTACTATGAAAGTCACAGGCTAGGTTTGAAGCACTACAAGCTTTACACCTGGGAGTTATGCTTTGCGCCAGGTTGCAGGTGTTGTCTTTTGGGATTCTGTCCCACTCGTCTTGCAGAGTCTAGGTAAGCAAGTGCCTGTTCGTTGGTCTCTGAGTTCTTGAAGGAAGTCATCCTGGTTCACAGATTCAGTGGGGCACCAATCTGGCCCCCAGGGCATCCACAACGTTACTGTCACATTCTTACCTGTAAGAAAGGCAGTCGTTATCGTTATCACATGAGCAGCAGGAGGACGTGCTGTCCTGCTGGAGTGCTGACATGCCAAGATGAACTTGCTGGAAAGGCGGAAAGTGAGGTCCCAGGTCTTGAGTACTGTATCGCTGAGCAGTCAGGCTACCGTCAGTCACTAGTAGCAGTAAGTGATACTGTAGAGAGTAGACACTGCGTGGATGCTTCTGCTCCACTTTTGCAAGGTTTACCAGAGTAGACCTTAAAACTACTTTCACGGCTCAAAAGAACTAGCCTCACCAATCAGGTAGTCCACCTCTAAGCGACTTTGTTTAGCCCTCAACAGGTTAATGGCACAAAGGAGTTGTTTCTTGCTATATGGGGCTATTTGTTTTTTGGTCTTTGACTTTTACCAAACTAAATCGCCACATCAGCCGTGTCCAATCAATTCTCTCACTCTCAAGTGTATCATCGTCACTCATAGATGACCAGTTAATCAACAATGACGATGCTCAGCATCATTCCGTACACATCCATTTTAAATGTGGATGTCTAAAAACATTGTAGGTCCTGAACTATGGCAGTGCACTCTTCTGAAGAATAGCCTAGATACAAAGCACCTGGCTTTTTATTTTACAGCGTGGCTCTGAAACATTTGAAACCCAGTTTAAGATGTTTATTTGCTGGTTTAAGCTTTTGCTGTGGACTAGACAAGATGGCTTTCATGTTTAGTGAACCTCAGAGGCTGGACGCCTACTATTATACCACTGGGTGTAATGAGCCAGCTAGCTGTGCTCAGGCTCGTGGTGCAGATGCAGAGCACGCCAACGTGTGTTGGGTAAATCTCTGTGAGCTAGGGGCCCACCCAACTTGCAGGAAAAGCGATCGGGTGGGACAAACATCTGCTGTGGCCTTTGAAGATCACGGTAAAAAGAAAAGTGTATGCTCCCGGGGCATTTGGGGCTGGGCAGAGTAGCGATCATAGTTGAACATGTGGGGCATGTCTGTTGTAAACAGTTATTAATCTGCAGAGGAAATACCTAAATATTCTCCCCCAGTTATCCATCTGTTTTATTTGCTTTTCATGTTCTTTTGCCAAATTTTAATATTATACCTGCAAGTAGAGCCGTAGATTCTTTAGGTCTGCATCTTTGTCGATTTGGTTTTCTCTGTGAATTAATGCTGTACGTCATCCGGTAGTTTTCTCCTGCTGCGACGCTTTCTTAATGATCAAGTCCTGCTTTAGTCACTTGGCTAGATGCTAGGGTAATAGAAGATGCCCACGTTTTCATGGATCAAAGTATCTTTTTGATGTGGATCTCGAAAGTACCAAGACCTAATAAGAAAAAAATGTTTCACACGAAGTAGTCGACGGGGGAACACGCTTCAGAATCCCCCACAGGACTGGCAAAGTCAGCTGTGTTCACTCCAAAAACAGCCGTGAAGCATGAACCAGTGGACACAAGTGGAAACTAGCAAAGTGCCTTGAAAGCTGAGAGCAGGTTGCAGGAGTCGGAACCAAGCTGGACCCTGGCTTCCCCCAAGAAATGGCTCGCTCATTGGGTCAGTAAGCTAATAAGAACCAAGCAAGTGTCAAATGACCTCCTGTCATTTGCAGACTTTGTGCTCCATTTGTGTTTTTAGACAACGTTTGCAACCCAGATCCGTCTTCCTCATTGTTGCTGGGTTTTTGTCCTGTCATATAGTGTCAGAGGTGGTAATGTAGCAGTGTCCCCACAGACGTGATGATTGTCTTCACAGACTTTGGTTAAGGGAGAAAACATGCACTTGTTTTTAACAGCCCAGGGCTCTTTTCACTGCCATTGAATTAGGTCTGGTGTTTGCGGTGCGCGTTCAGTGTGTATCCGATCACCGCTGCAGGTGTTGGCATTGGTTGGTTGCCTTAACAGGTGAGAAAGCTTGTAAGTCTTAGGCTGAGCTCCAGCAGGTCACTGCCAGGAGTAAGAATAGGACAATTTCAATATAAAATAGATAGATGTAAAGAGGTTGATGCAAGAAAACAGTTGTTTAGAGAAATTTAGAATATTAGGGGTGGAGACAAATATTATTTAACATAGGGACATACTTCAAGATCCCATTTTATTATTTATCCCAGCATCAGTCCAGGCTTGATCCAGAATCGAATCCTGCAGTCAGGAGTGCTAGATGGATATTTCCTGGGCTTGCTGTCCAGCTCAGTCTGGCCAGGTGTGTGGAAGACGATAACGTTGCCGGTGAGATGCTCTCTTCCGATTCGTGCTCACTCTTCTGAGAGAACTGTCTGACTCGCAGCTTGAAAAGCCCCAACAGATTTGGTGCCGACAAGTGCACTCTCTGGAAGAAGCTATTTGTGGGCCATTTTCCATACAAGCACTAGGGTTGAAGCAGCGGGTTCTTCACTCACAGCTTGAAACTCCTGAAAGCAGAAGTAGAGCAAGAAAGTAGGCCATCTGCTGGCCATTAGTGTTTCTCTGGGGGAGAGCAAGGCCCAGCTCAGCTTGGGTCTGTGAGCTTTGCTGACAAATCCAATCTTGTGACCCCACACGTTACACAACTTGCATAGTGTAGCGCAGTTCTAGGACCCATCTTAAAAAAGCCTTAAATTATCTGCCATTTTCTCGAGCTGCAGTTTTGTTAAGCCAAGTTGTCCTGACAATTTTACGCTAACTATCATTCAACCATTCTCTCCATCAGCTCACTGACATCGGAAGCCTCGATATGGCCGTACCTATCTCCCCAGGATTCTCCGCCATATTTCTGTGTAGATTGTTAGGTTTTATTAATACAAAGCTGAACGCAGCATGCCCAAATGAATATTTCACTGAGGACTGCTGCAATAAAGTGATTATCCCTTGGATCATCAAAGGTCTGTAAATGTTTTAGAACTGGATGGAAATGGCAAAAACAATGTGCCAATTTTGTAGGATGCACTACTCAGGGCTACGAAAGTGTTGACGATTGATCACTGGATTTCCAGTGTTCTGTGATAGCCATTCTTTAGCGCATACAGTTTACAGTTGAGATCTTAAAGAGATGTTTACATGAAACACTAAATCCACAGCATTCTGGCAGAGATGAGTACGCTGGCTTGCTCTGTAGGAGTAAAAGCACAGTTTTTTATATCTTGCAGTCTTCAAATGAGCAGGATCAGTGCTGTGTTTTAAGTAGGTTCAAATAAAATGAATTTAGTTGACTTTTCAGAGTATTCTTAGACATTGATCAAAAAACATATGGTGGTCAGTAAGGTTTTGTGTTTAAAAAAAAAATTCATAAAATATTGGGTTTAACACAAAACCTTACTGTTGGTGAATTAAATACAGTTTTTTATGCCCATTCGTGTGTTATCGAGTTATATTATTATGGTGTAATATGAAGCACCTTTGAAGCAATTGTTTAACAGTGGCATTTTGCAGAATAATAGAGTGCCTTATTTCTTAGATTAAATGCATATGTTTCTAAAGACTAAGCGTGAACATGAATTCTTCATCTCTGGCTGTCTCTGAGGGCATTTACTGAAGTCTGGCCTAGCTGCTCTCTGTGTGGCATGAAGTAGTGACCTGTAAAGTAAGTTCCCACTGGGGAAGTGAGGAAGGCATGTGCTGTGTTTTTTTATATATTTGACTATCTTCACAGACAAGGTCACAAAGCAGGATTTGGAGGAAACGGTGTGACTTTAAATATTAAAAGTGACTTTAGGTGGCTTTCGAGAGACTTTATGGAGCTGAAGATCTGACAACTGGAAGGTCAGGGCACTATGGCAAAAACTCCAGTGTCTGTGCATTCACATTTATCCTGACATTGGTGCCTCAGAAATGGGGCTAGTGCACTGTATAACCCTTATAGCCCTACTTTGTCTTGACTGTTTTGTTTCTAAAGCTTTATTAGAGCTTTCAGTTCCACTTTTAATCGTACAGCTAAAGTGGCGTCACTGATTATGGATTGAATTCCTTTTGCTTTTATTTATTATTTTGTTTGCTCTTATTTTATTTGTTGCTTTTATTTCAGTGGTCGAATGAATGTGAAGCTTGAATACTATTGTTTCACTTATAAGAGAAAATAAAGCATTTATACTATATTTTAGGTCTACGTTTGCTCACAGATGCTTAGGTTTTTAATGGCACACCTTTAATTTTGAGGTGTGACTAGAAATAAAATGGTCCAATTAATGTAATAATTAATTCAGTTAGGATGGGGGAAAAAATAAACATCCCCAAGGGGCTAGAGTTAAAGACTCTATCTGATTCAAAGTGATTTATTTAGGCTAAAGTGGTGTTTCCAGTCTTGCTGCTGGAGAGGTGGGGTAATTTGCATTACAGAGCACTGCAGGACTTCTTACCTTCCTGGATCTTGAACCTTTACAAGAAAAGTTCAGGAAATGTACATGTATGATGACCTTTCTCTAAAACCAAAGCCTTATGGCTTAGAGAGCACCGTGTAATGCAGAACTGTGTAGTCAGTCACTGTGCTACAGGCCTACATTACAAGTTCATCAGGCTTTTCTTTTTTCAGAGAATAGTCAGGTGTGATGATGCCTGGATGTTTAGAGAGTGCACATTACAGTAATACCAATCAATATGACCTTTTACAAAAAGCAATCGTGTTTTTTGTGACTTTGATATCCATCAGCTCTGAATTTGAATCTTATATGTATAGATTTGCAAAGCCCAGTCTCACTGATAGGGAGAAATAAAGATTTGGTTTAATAATGTATAAATGAAAATCTAGAAGTTCAGAGCTCCTGTATGACTCACTGAGTAAAAGGACTTCACATTAACACAGGGAGAATTTTATAGACCTAAATGGTTTTAGACTGGGTGTTGTCATTGGCTTAGCTGACTGGGACATCGGCTAAGATTTGGGTTCTGGAACAAGCTATTCGGTCTTGTTGTCAAAGCCCATACCCGTTATTTAATAAAATTGTCTATTTTGATTAGCTACTAAAAACCAAAGAGATTAGATGGGCCGAATGACCTTTTTTTCTGATGTCTCTGTGCCTAAAGTAGCTTACTTAGCCTTGGCTTGCTGTCCAGCAGTGACCCTTGGTACCAGTGGGGCACCAGTGAGCTTGAAGGGCTTCAGTGAGAACTGCTCCTGTCTTCTGTATAACACCGATCCCCTTGTGCAGGCACACTGGGGGGAGCAATATAGAGAGTGTTGGATGGCTCGGACATCCACATTTTGGAGAAAATAACTCCCCCAGCAGGTGTGAAAGATGCTGCAGTGATCCTACAAGCAATGGAGAATTACACGATGGGAGCGTCAGAACGAAATATGGATTCCAAAACTGCAGAAGACGAAGATGATGCTATGAAACAAAACCCCAGCATCGGCATCGCTCTGTCCCAGTTCATTTCTTACAGTGAGAATCTTTTGATTTTGTTAGGTCTTAGGATTGTCGAAAAGAGTTCTTAATGCTGCAGACTTTACAACACTTACCATGAGGAAATGGCTTGAGTTTTTCTCAAAATCTTTTCAGTTTTACCTAAATTAACATATAATAACATTAAATAGGATTGGTCATCCTTCTTAAATTAACCGATTTTACTTTGGCGACTGCTGACTGGCGAGTGAAAATACTGAAGTAGTACTCGAATTGAAAATATTAGCAGTCAGTCTTTATCTAATATAGTTTTTCTTTATGTACTTGTAGACAATGCAATTATTGACAATCAACCATTCTGCACGTGATAATAGCATAATACAGTTTTGAGTGCTTTTCAAGAAGCCCAAAACGGCGTACTGCAACATGCACAGTAAATAGAAGTAAAAAAAAAAACAGCACCGCAAATAAATTCCATAATACGAAATCATGGATAATAAAATGTAATGAAAAGAGAGGTCTTTAAGTGAGGTTTAGAAGTGTTGTGGAATGATATAACTGTAGAATATCTAGTGGCTTTGAGCCTTGTGTTCCACAAACACGATTCTGCACATGAGAAGCCTGCCATTGTGTGGGGCCTGTTCTTTGGTGGAATAAGAAGGCCTAAATCAAATGAACTTAGATTAAGGGCTGGACTCTGCAGTACATCCTTGTGATAACCCAACCATTACGATGGAGCAGATCATTCATTGATTTATACGGGAACAGAAGAATCTGAATGACATTTTGAGATTATTTTATGCAAGTCGTTTATATTAACATTTTGTGCACATACAGTTTTTGCATCATGATCGTAAAAGACATCTCGACAACAGCAGGTTAGTCTTGCATCCCAGTGGTTAAATTTGTGTCCAGTCTGTTATTATTTTTTCGGTGTTGCAAATCCATCAATTAATTTCATTGTTCTTCTGCACATGAATCTATAAATGTTCGTTTTAAAATTGTGTAGTCATTTTTCTCCACACAAGAAGCCAGTCTGTTCTAGGTGTGAAGTTATAACTTCAGACAGATGCAGTCCCTGCTGTGGCGCAATGAAGAGGCCAGTTGTGTCTAGGCAAATGTTAGAGAGGGATAACTAATACATTCAAGTCTTCATTTATCTCTTGTCCGGTGTGTCTGTATAGTTTGAACCCCACGAGGCTGCAGCGCTGGCAGTGTCCAACAATGTAATTACCGATCTCGCTGGAAATGGCAGCACAAGTTGTTTCCCTTTAATTAGGCCATTGCTTCTTGTTTGGTTGCCCTGTAACCTCGGAGTGCACCCAGGAAAACTGTTGCTCTTGCGGGGCCCACTAGAGTATCTGCACTAAAATGACAAGAAATGATTAAAATGACAAAAAAAAATCCACCTATCATGACATTGATGTTAATGCAGTGTCTTATTTTTCATTTCTCCTTGCAGGCGTCCATACTCCTAGGCCTACATTTGTAGAAATATTTGCATATAGAAATGAGCAAGATCTGTCTGTACAGGTTAAGGGAGGTGACTGTTTTTTGCTAACCAGTGATTGAATCCGCTCAACTGAAATTACTGTGATGTTTTATATATGAGGATGCTTATACAACCCTGTTTTGCTCTGATAATCAAATCATTAGTCACGCAGGCCAACATCATGCTGAATTTAGTGCCCTGGAGTTATGTTTGAGGGGGAAAGACAATTAAAACTGGAAACGAGGAATAATTTATTTAGGTCTGTGGCCATGGATGTAAAATCACAACGTGAGTCATTCCTTATGTAAGTTTTATTTGCCCTGCTGCAGCTCCGTGACTTCTCAATCATTGCCTTCACAGAGGTGTTTGAAGTGTACTGAAAGACTGAAAGATAATATCAAAAGCATCCTAATACCATCAGATCCCCCCCCCCCCACACACACACACACACACAAAAATCTAAATGTTTTACTAAGGAACAAAAATCCTTTCCATGTTGTAGTAATATATGATTTCTTGTGATGAAATGACGTTTGTTTGCTGCTAAAATTGATATTTTAATTGAGGATGGGTGTCCCTGAATCTACTTTTTCAGCAGCCTTTTGAGTATTACCGTGTCCTGCACATCCATAAACCCCTTCTTCCTTAAGTGCAAACCCATGTTAATGCATTCCGGATGAACTCCGGTCACAATTCCCGATTTGACAGGCGCTGGTTTGCCGTGTAAGTGCCTTTCCTGAGGCTTATTTGACATGTAAATTGAGGAAGCCTCATATAGACTCGTGCCTTGGGGGGAAAAAAGACCTTAGCCATGAAGTGGGCATTATAGGCATTTTTTCTGCTAAAACTTCAAAAATTTCAATGATAATGTTCACTTTTATTTAACGGTGAAGTATGTAGTGCTGACGTACTGATTTGCTTTTGTACAGCATTTGAATTGAATGTCACTGTGATGCCGAAGAATTTCAAATTCGGGTGGCAGGGGTGAGCATTGCAGCCTCGCAGCGCAGTGGCCCTGGGTTCAGTTCCTGCAGATCTGTCTGTGTGGAGTTCGTTTGTTTCCTCCAGGTTTCCATGAGTTTCCTCCCACAGTCCGAAGTCGGACTGGTAGGTGAATTGGCTTTTGGTGAAACCGTGGTGCGAGTGTGTGCGCCTGTCTGTTCTTGTGTTTGTGAGGGCCCTGTGATGGACTGGCGTCCCATCCTGGATGTTCCCCGCCTGGCACCCGTTGGTTGCCGGGCTCCCCCGCAGCTCTGAAGTGGGTGGATGGATGGAATTTCAAATGATTTTGCACGTGTCAGGCGCCACCATGAATGCACCCACCTGTGTCGCGCGCTTCCCGATTCGGCAGGTCAGGCGGAGCCGTGAGAAATTACTTCTGAACGTGGATTTCCTTAAAATACAATTCAGGCACGCAAGTCGCAGTGTAAGGTGCCAGAACGTGCGATTGCCTTGGCAACAAGTAGACGCTGCCCTGCATCATGTAGGAAGAAGAAAGTTGTTCAAGCTAAAAAAATCAGGAAGAAAATAGACGAAATAAAGTTCCTGTGGATTACGTTCTTTATTACTAACCACATCACGTGCTTGTGCCTGATCAATATATTACCTAATAGCATTGAGTGCTGACACAGGAGAAAGGGGAAAGAAGTGCAATAGATTTTCCACTGGGTCCCGGAGATAGAATCCTACTGCAGTATTGGCAGTAGCTCTTGTTTTTCGTCGAAGCAGGCTGCAGCAGTGGTGCATTGCAGAAAGCCCAAATAAGATGAAACCTGCTTTCATCGCGAGCTGAGCTGGAAAAGGGTTACACGGGATCTGCAGAAGGTGGCATTGTGATGGCTGGAGGAAATCGGCTAGCGGCTGGCCGGATCACATGCCTCGCCTACAGCCCCTCTCTCTGTGCAGCGCTTGCTGCTCAGACAATTGTGATAGCCTCCCGTTGTACTGTGTTAAACGCCTTTTAGCAGAGTGGCCAGAAGTGCTGTGCAAAGCTCTCGTCTTGCCTTCTCATCCAGAAGAGTGGTTAATTTCTAGCTCGAAGGTGTGACTAATTGAAAACAATGCGGAGGAATTCTCCAAATTCTCAAATTCATTGAAAGCAATGTCGGTGTGGGGTGCCTGAAGAAACAGCATCTGAGCAAATGCTTATCAGTCGTGTTCTTTTAGGAATCGGAACTGCCAAGGAAGCATGATATTGTACATAAGGGAGCCAAACGCTTCTGACTTCTTCTTCTCTTTGTTTCCGTGGTTTTGAGATCTGCCTGCAGTAGACCAGTGCTCAGAACTGGTGTGGTACATTCTGACCCTGAAGAGAGAATTCCCTCCCTGATGACATTTCTCTTGGATTTTTTTCCTAGAAGCCAGTTAACCTACCAGTATGTCCTTGGACAAGCATGGAGAGAATATATGAACTCCATAAGAATAACACCCTAAGTGCTTTGAGGCAGCAATGCTGTAGCAATGATCTCCATCATGCCACCCAGATAAATATATATATACTTTTCTGCATCTTTTGACTTATTTTAACTACTGCAATCAACACAGTCAATGGGAATTACCCCTGTGCCTTTTTTATCATAAAGATACATGCTCTTTATTTCATGGGTTGTAAAATTACTGTGTACAATTCCTTAAAACACGAAACACAGATGCCCATTGTAAGCAACTGACCTACCCCTATAGGCCGCCATTGACATTCCTCAATTTTAAACATAACTTTTTTACTGTTTTATTATTTGTGCATTTCCCTGTTATTGCGGAAAGCCTGGGGTTTCTGGTTTTACAGAGAAAATTTCCCAGTTGAAGATTTTCTGTCAAGTCCGAAGTCTGTTAAACCGAGGGTTTTCTGTAATTCAGGATGTCGGGACCTTCTGCCACTTAATTTTTCACCCAAGAAAGTTCCTCACTTTAACTCAAAGCTGAGAGTACATTTTCTTTCAGGGAGCAATGTCGATAATTTTCACCTTAAGTAGAACCGAAAACTGTGAAAAGACCATTGCTGATGATTTAAACCAGGTTAGTAGACTTCAAATTCTCATTTGCAGTTTGACCAGGAGTGTTACCCAGTTGTATATCATGGCATGTAATGGAGTAATACTGAGTGATAATTTTCATCAGTATTCTACCTGGGATTTGAACCCATATTCCTCCGCTTCAGAGCCTTAACCACTATTCTGTTCTTCCAGTGGTCACCTTTTGTGTTTTTCTTGGACGAAATTTGTCAGTACAGTCTGAAACCATAGCTGCACAACCAAATGAAGTTATAATACTCAGAGTTTCATGAGGATTTTGCTCTCGATAAATCATTTTTCAATCCCACTGCATCTTTCGGCAGTGTGGGAGTCTGTGCCTAGAATGGTGCGTTCTGTTCTCATTTCTGTGAAAGTACAGTGTTTTTTTTTTATTTTTTATTTCAGAGATGATTAGTGCGAGAACAGTCCTGCTACTCCTGCTGCATTTTTCGCTCTCCCAGACTCTCCTGCTAGGTTTAGCACTTGGCATGTAGTTATAGCCCAGAGGGAGCCAGTGCACTTGTTAACTAACACTCAGAGTAATCGCTTTCAACTCCTGGCCATTTCAGTGCTGCACACTGGGGCTCCTCAGAATTCTCCTGCTGTAATGTATTTGGGTGAAGGATTTTTCTCATGGTCGGCTTCTTAATTATTAGACCTGTCGCTGTCTAATTCCCAGAAATAAGAGCTGACTGGGGTAGAGGTCCTGTAATGGAATGGTCCTGTGCATTTCCATGGTGAAGAGACTGATTATTATTTAAAATTGTACTCAGTTTATTCCAGTAATAACATCCATTTTGGATTTCAGTTCTAGAAATACAGACGGACAGTGTTTTGAGGGCACAGAGTGAAAGTTCTTTCTTTAAATTGTAGGTGTGCGTATCACTGATGTTTCCCTTTCAGGGAAGATTATTGCTACTATGAGAACTAAATGTCAGTCAACCTATTTGGGAGAAAAAAGTGAAATTGCATCATGCCTTCATATGATTTAACTCTCCAGACATGGCGATATCTGCGAAGAAACCAAACTGCCACTGATTTCACCACTGCCAGTGCATTTGTACTCTAGCTTGCTGAATCTCAGCAGACACACCCCTCTTCCCAAAGTACAAACTTCTTTTTATAATCCTGCAGCTCGCCATATGTTGCAATACTTCCTGATTTTTCAGACTGACGATGTTGTGTGAGAGTTGTGCCTAAGCATTTCACTAGTCATAGTTTTCAACTCCCTCCCTTGTGGATTTTGAAGCATATAAGAGTGTGGCCAGACATTTCAAAAATATTGTGGAAAGAATAAAATACTGTGAAGTATTGTGTGTAGCCAAGTGTATCCAGTCAGGATTGGCATTTTACTGATTAGGCTCTTAGGAATACGTGACTTGTTGTATAGGTTGATGCATGTGGTTTATATAGTCACATTTAATGGTGCAGGAACTTTAGAAAAGTGAAATCCACTCTTGTCAATTTTTTGAATGCCTTTGGCTGCCTGCAAAGTGGCCAGATGTATGCAGTTCTTTCAACGTTATTGATTGTGGTTTCAGACATCCTTTTGTAAAGTTTGCTTTGCAGCACTTTCAAAAAGTTTCAGAGCTCACTTTCGCACTTGGTAAGATACAAGTTTCTTTTTTTAAAAAAAAAAGTGTTGCATGAGTTTTTCGGTATCGGAGACTACACAAAGCAGGTGTTTTAACTTGTCCTGTTCCGTATCCTCTCTGTGTGTTAGGCTTTTATTTCATTCAGTACTTTCAGCTCCATCGTTTTTTTACCCAGATTGAAGACAAGGTGAAGAGCAGGAGTCCGATTAATTAGATGTGATGTGATGTCTGCACAGTGATCATGTTTGGCTGCTACAGCACACACAGCTGTGGGAAGTTCGCAGAAGTGGGCCTAATGACCTCCTCTCATTTGTAACATTTCTTATATTCCGGTCTGAGTCATGCCAGCACGACAAACGCCCATTCCTCATTTGTATAGTGTGTATTTTCAGATAAAGGTATGGAATCATCAGGCTTTAATCAGCTCATTTTACTGCTCCAATCCCTGTGCTGCATTAGGGAAATGAGGACCAATATATGCACACCTGTGGGACACCCACATCTCATTACGATTTACTGGTTGTCACTGTCAGCTCTGCAATGCTCTTAGAGGGTAAATGCTCACTGCAGGATAAATGCTCAATGTGTCCCAATCCTATAAAATACAGGCATCCACCTTTTACCAGGTTGATTGCTGTATGGTCATGTGAGGTACCCTTGCCCAAGCCATCCAGTCCCTGCAGAGCCCAAACAATTGTGCTTGGTGAATCTCAGGCTTGGGACTCATAACTGCAAGGGTGCCGGGTTCAAATCCCAGGTGAGACACTGGTGTTGTACCCATCAGTATGGTACTTCACTCAGATTGTATCTGTAAAATCGCCTGTATAAATGGGTACCAATGTAAGTTGCTTTGGATAAATTTATTATCTACTCTAGATCAAAACAGAGAGTGATAACATAGCCCAATCCACTCCATTACTGCTTCAACTAATTTGGCTTGGCTTTGAGAGGTGAATGTGGGCTTTATTTTTTTTTTACTTTACTAATGCTCTGCTCTGCTTGTTTAATTGTAGTACAGTTGACAATACCTATGCCATTAAGGGCAAGATCAAGGACATTTTTAATGAAGATCTTTGTACTACAGTATGAATGAATTTTTTTGTGGCCTAGACTTATTGAAATGAATATTTTAATTCCCCACTCGAAAAACACTAAGGGGGAAAAAGGTTGCAGTTCACTGCAGCAAACACTCCAAATGGTTTCTTTCTGTTCTTTGGTCTTGAATATTTTAAGAGGAGCCCCAGGTGCTAATGGGGACTCTGTAGTCAACTGCTTTCAAGAACTGAACATAACGTGATATTTTAACCAACAGGACATGCGGAATAAGATTTGAAACAAAGAGGCTCAGAGTAAGATTTCATATAATAGGAGAAGATTTCATATAATATGCTTTTGTGTCATACTGTCCTCTTTTTTTTTTGCTATGAAGTGTTTTTCTTATTTCTTTGAGATAGTAACCCCACACACACACACATTTTATTTTGGGATCCCAAAAGGCACGTGGGCAGGAGTAAGCAAGCATAACATTTTAGTTTTACCCTTTGTCCTAACAAGTCAGGATTGTGACACAGAAAAGGCAAGACCTCGGAAGCCTGCAGCACAGCGCTGACATCTTGCTATACTGTACATTTAATTGGGCATGCGTTCTAGCTGTGAACATATCTGAGGAAAACCCTCAAAAGGCATATAATATGGCAGGAGCACAGATTCTACGTAGTGTGTATGGGAATGTAAAGAGCCCCATGGCTCTTTGAGAACTGATTATTCAGACAAGAATGGCAAAGCAATTGTGCTTGGAATCTTCAGCTGCTTCCAGATCTCAGTGACTCACAATAGCTTGCTTGCCTTCATAGACTTTGATCATTGCAGGCTGCAGTGTTTTCTTCTGTCTTGCTTGCTGCAGATGTTGTGCTTTGTGATGATGTTTACTGTGGAAAAGGAGCTCTGCAATGAATATTATTAGGACTGATCTTAGGGGGGAAAAAAGGCCTATTTTTTATCCTATTGGCATATCATGTACGTGGAAGGACAAGGTTTATCAGCTTCTGGTTGTAAGTCACAGCGATCTTTGACTTATTTAGTATTAGAATGAATCTTGGTGGCTGTTGAAATCGTACAAGACGTTTTCCAGACATCATCTTGATTTAAAAACCTAATATTTTATACTTTTTGATAGGACTAATTTTCTTTGGAAAATAAAAGAAATCATATTACACGCAACGCATATGATGCGTAAAAAGCTAAAAAAACAAATGTCTTTAATTTTCTTAATAGATTTTTTGCAGAAAGGTATGTGTTTTTTACAATTATCCTTCTGGTTCTAAAACCCTCAGATAATGGTTATTGCTTTAATAGCCTTAATGTTGATGTGCTGCACACCAGCATTTGATTTATAGCTCCTGGTATAGAAGTATTTTTGGATATCCTTCTTTCTCTTCCATAAACCTGCTCTGCAGATTACAACATAACCAATACAGTTTTAAAGTACATTTCTCCTATTGTTGCCTTCTATCAGAATATGTTCGGTAGTGTACAAAAAATGGGCCGACTCGTGTCAAGTCACCCAATAGGGCGTTGGGCCGCCATGTGCAGCCAGTGCCACAGTGCCTACCAGTGTCTGGAATTCAGCATCAGGTAGGATTTGGGATCGCTCTTTCATTAACAAATTCCATCTTAGGTGTCATTCCAGAATGTCTCAAATACTCAATCGCGGTCAGATCCGGTGAGTGAGATATATGGATAATATCGGTGTCATGCTCATCACCCAGAGGTTTGATCACATGTGCTTGGTGGATGGGTCATTGCCATCCTGGAAGACAACCCTCCTGGCAGGAAATAAAAGCCACAACATGGGGTGGCGATGACCACTAGGTACCATTAAGGAGTGATGAGCATTTATCAGGGCGTTTCCATTTTCTGTCCACTACCTGTAGGCCTAAAACGCTGAATGAAGACGAAAGATTCTCCTCTCTCGTCACTTTTACAGGCTGTCACCAGAATCAACCAGAACTTGGCTCTTGATGTGTAGTTAGCCAGCCCATATTGCTCATTTAAGGCTTAGTCAGCCATGTGTCTGCAGCTTTCACCCACTTCTTAATCTGAATGTCCATCAGAGAAGAAAAACAACAACAATTTTTTGTGATGGAGACATTTGTTATGCACCAAAGGATTTTCCTTTTTCTTTTGCACTGGGCATTTTTGGTTTTTCTGACTGGGCCTTATTGCTTTTCTTATGTTAGACACCAACTGGGACTGTAAGCTGGAGATTGTTTTTGTTTCTCTGAAGCCGAAGTGCTTCAGCTCCCTTTTCTGCTCCTAGTCTCAAAAGAAAAAAATACATTCCTTAAGAAGAATGTCAGCTTTACGTTGACCCTAGACTTCCTTCAGGCTCAGTGAAGTCGACGCCAAGTCCCTTTTCGATGCATAAACCAATCAATCTGATGCTTTTTCTCTCCTTGCACACAGAAAAAGGTTACTTTCACAGTATTATGCAAACCATTTCTGGGAAAACGAAATGAAGTGCTGTACACAGAATGTTACTTGTGGTGCCCTGTACTCAATCTGAAACTGTTTCTACTGTTTCTGCTTCAGTGCTATTGGGCTGATATGATTAGTATCTGAGGTTAACAGTGTGGCTGAGTTTTGGAACTCTGCATTCATTGTGGCAGCTCTGGGCTAGCACATTTTAAGGCGAGCTTAAAAATTAATTTATGAGATCCAGATTTGCGAGTTTGTCTTTGGATTGTCCATAGTAGCCTAATAGATACGTTGCTCAAGAACTGAGATGGGTGGGTAATCATTTTTCTCGGTGGTTTGTGGTTTGTTATCTTTGATTTTTGACTTTTCCTTGTTTTGCCTGCTCTTTGTACATGACTTTCAAGTACATTTAGAGTAATTTGTTCAAATAAATTAGTAATCTCAAGTGAGACTCTTAAGTCTATTTCTCAGACGTTCTGATGGCTTGGGTTTTAAATGTAGGAGTGCTCCGTGCAGTCTGATGGACAGGAAAAGCTGTGCTGTGTGCTCCATTCAAAGAGAATGCTCGAAAATTTGGTCACACATTAGGGACTGTAATATTACACTTTCTAAATAGACATGCCAGCTGTTAATGCATTTCTAATACAGTTGCTCTTTGGATTTATTCATACTACCGATGAAAGAGGAACATCTTGGAAAGATTTATGGATTGGAAAATGTGTCCTTCTGAATAAAAATTTGTGTTGTGATCTAAATAGCATTGTACAGTAAAATAGTCATATTTGTCATAACTGAAGTCCAGAAAACACAAGGTTCACATTTATTCACTGCCCTGTAGTTAGTATTGTGTCAAACCTCTTTTGGCAGAAATCACACTGGCAAGATGTCTCCTGTAGTGTGCTATGAGTGCGTGCAGCTAACCATTTCTTTGTTGATGTGGATGTTTCTCATCTCATCCAGGGTTCCCGGGCCTGTAGATGCAACACAACCCCCAAAACATGGCAAACCCCATCGCCACATTTCAGTGCGCTTGAGTGTTTTCTCCACATGAGCTGCTTCTTTTTTTATACCAGGCATCAAGATGATAATAAGCATGTCCCCAAAGCTGAATTTCTGTTGAGTCTGACTAAAGATGTATTTAGCCCTTATAAGAGGCTTCGTCCATGTGGGCAGCATTGCATACACAGAAGATGATAGTTTGTGTTAAAGATCTCCAACTGCTGGCCTTTGGATTTGTGGTTGCTTGCCTCGCAACCACTGGTGGTAAGATAACTCTTCCTAGCAGGGTGACCACTATACCAGAAGCTTTAAATGTCTTAATAATGGACACTGTCGGGGCAGGTGTTAGGTTCGTCTTACTATGGATTTTATTAGCCAAGCTCAATTTATGGAGGTCGCATTTACCTGCAGTCTTTGAAGAACTCTCTGACCGTAGCTGCAATGAGGCTGCTACGACTGATTGTGTTCTGTGTGTTGGCTCATTTGTAAACCCCAGGGAAATGGGCAAACTTTAGCGGTCTCTGTGTGGTCTTGGAGGCTTCCAATTCACTTCAAAAAGAACACAGTGTTATTGTAGATTTGTTTTTGTTGAATTTTATTTCAAAGATGTTTGACTTGTGTTTTCTATCATTCAGTTATTGACTTGTATGACTTTGCTCTGTGCAGTACTATTATTATAATATAATATTTTAGCCTTGTTTTACGCAAGGTACATTATACAATCCATAACCCTTTTTTGACATACTATATGATGTTTTGTGTTTCTGTTAAGTTGGGAGGGGAGGTGAGGGGGGGTGGGAGTGTACTTGGAGAGCAATTTAGATGAATCAAGCTACTTTCTGCAACTTCTGGTTATATCTGTGGTTCAGACTATGCTCAGGATGAGGGATTTGTTTCTAATGTGCAGTTAGTCTACAGTAAAAGCTGGGTCTTGTTACAACCCCTAATCTAAAATGTTGCTGAAATTCCGCTTGCCTTTTTAAAGTTTTCTTTAGCGACATCTTTATTGATTTGCAGTGGATCATTAAGCTACAAACCAAGGCTGCCAGGAGATTAGCTTTCTTTGCCCTCTGCCAGAAGTGTTTAGAGAATGGGGTCCTGCACAGTTCTTGTTTCAGCCAACAGGTGTATGAATGATATGAAATGCCACAGGGACAGTGGCGTCCCTTGCAATTATTTTTGGTTGACTGACCGAAACACTGATGCATCTCAAACCTCTTGTCTCTTGTTTTTTTTTTTCTCCCCTCTCTCATCTTTCAACAGGCCAAATCTTGCATCTGTCACATGTGTGGCGCCCACCTCAACAGACTCCATTCCTGCCTCTACTGTGTCTTCTTCGGCTGCTTCACAAAGAAACACATTCACGAACATGCAAAAAACAAGCGTCACAACCTAGGTAAGAATCTAACTGCACATATCATTCACCCTTTTTCACACGTGATTCGTCGTAAGTCATTCCCAAATAATCAAGACGCCTTACTGTGGTGTTGCATTACTCTGTAGCAAAGTCAAGTATCCAGTAGTAGAGAAGGAAAACCCAGGACTTCTAACAGACATTCTGAGTTTTGCTGATGCGGTTTCACCTTGTGACCTGCAGCACTCACCTTAATTAGTCCTTTTAAGATATTCAATTACAGGTTCCCTTTTAATCTATGACAACATTGTTACCACTTTCTAGCCTGACCCGATCAAATCTCGCGAGCTAAGAAAGGCTGGGCCTGGTCAGTCCTGAGATAGGAGACTTCCAAGGAAGATGAGGCTGCAGCTGAAACTGGAGCAGTAGATGGCTCTCTTCATTCTGGAAAATCATTTCCAAAACTGCCCCCCAGCACCTCAGATTGGTGACGAGGCAAACTGCACCGGAGGAGGTGCCATTCGTCAGATGAGATGTTAAACCATGGTGCCAAGTGCTTGGTCATTGAAGATCCTGTTGCACTAAGTGGAGAGTAAGGGTGTTTACCATTGTGTTCTGGTTAATTTCCTCTCTGGGTTAGCATAGTGTAGCTTCCCTAATTCAACTGGTGAAGCAGTTTTTTACTTCTTCACTGGATCTGCTGAAGTGCTTTGAGAGCCTTTGTGTTAGAGGGTGCTAGGTTTCATATTGTTAATTAGAAGCCATGCTGCAGAATCCCCTGATGTATTCCAGTTTAATTGTATAGACAAGGTATGGAGGAAATGGACTTTCTGCAAAGGCGGAGCAACAATTAATGCTTGATTGGCAAAGTGAAGAAATCAAGAAGAGTCAATCCCCTCGATCCATATGTTTCATATTGATTCAATAAACTGATCAAACTGAACCCGTAATCAATGGAGTGTAATCAATACCCTGTCTATGCAGAGTCAAGACAGGGATGGGCACTCTTTTCAGGTTTTTCCAGCCCATTTTCATATTAGAATTTGATGCTGCATGAAAAAGGCTGCATCATCAAGGCATATTTAAACCTGTAAAATAGTTCCTTGTAACACTATCCTAAATCCCAGAGCTCTAGATGGATCCAGGCAACAGACTCCAGGGAAGTGTGTGAAAACCTTAATTACAAAATGGCACTTGAAGGCTAGAGAACATTACAAAAGTTAAACCAGAGCTTTGAGATGAGAGGAGACATGGATGATATTGAAGGCACTAATGCAGATACCCGCCGTTTGTTGATTCATAAGTGACAGTGGATCACTCCACTAATATTAAAATGCTTGATTTTAAGTGCTGCAGCACAAATTTAGAATGTGCATCGTTAAGTACTTTGCACCCTGTTGATAGGATGATTTCAAAGAACTAAAAGCATCGCTGCTCCACAAATTCCACACGATGGGATTCTTTGAAATGAACAGCCAAAAAAGGTATCTTACCTGAAGCCAGTGTTTAATATTTAACTGGCACTGAAAACGTAATATCTTATTGAATATCTCCTTACAAAGTGCCCTTTGTGATAGAGGCAGAACTCTCCTTTCTATCCAGCAGGTGGCAACCTGCATCCCCATTCATGTGAGGGCTTTTGCATACTCAGCCCATGAATACTGGCTACAGGACCATGCTGGTACATAATATAACAGTCACACTGAAATCCTTGTTTCTAGTCATAAAATTATAAAACCCATTTTTCAAAACCATTTTTAGAGTTTTAACAAACCCCGCCATGAATGGCATTTCACATTTGCAGCTCATGTCCTTATATATGGAAATCTGCTTATACGCAGATCCTTACATTAGTAACGTTAATTAATTTCAAGGCGAGGTTTAATGTGTTAGTACAGTTGCTATTTAGTATTCTTTCAGTTTTCATTTGTGATTTTTATTCCAATTAACAGTAGCTATATCAGGTTTTCTTATTGGACCGTGTTTACATGAACCTTCTTGCCTCAGCACACCATAGAAAGTGCAGTTTTTGAAGACAGCGTCTTCATCTCTCACTTGCAGCTATGTTGCTGTTGATGAATCACGGTGATAAATTCTCCAGGAATTAAGCTCTGTTTTCATTTTGAAATCCTCTCCCCGTACAAGCACACTGCCCCCACAGTCAAGGAGCAAAAGAGGTTCTGTGTTTTTACAAAAAGCTCTTTCGATGAAGAGCCTTTCAGACTTCCATACCAAATAATGTACAACAAGATTAAAGGTTATAATTATCTCCTATACTTAATCAGGTAGGCAGAATATAAAGGAGGAACCAACATAAGAGGCATAACTGTGTAATTGTATTCCTCAGGACAATAATTGCCTCTTCAAAGTATGGAAGAGGTGTGTGCAGGCATACGTTGGGAAGGAAGCACGCATTTCATGTGTTGTGTTCCAGAGAGATTGTTATTAAACCCTCAATCTTCCCTGGGCCTCATGTCGTTTTTAGCTCAGGATACGCTGTGAAATCTGCAGTGCGCAAACACGTGGACGATCTCGGCGTTTAGTTAAAACACCTGCTGAAAAATGGCGTGCTGAAACATTTTTTCGGGAAGATGCAAAGGTTAGCATAAGATTATTTTTTTTTTACCGTACCTAAATCTGATCACCTTTGTTTATGTGTTTGCCAACAGATTTAGAATAACCTTCAACTTAAATTGGAAAATTCCACTGTAATTAGCAAAGCATTTAATTGAGGCATCTGTTGAAGATGATTAAAAATAATGCAGTTATTAAATTTAGTTCTGTATCCTGTATTTAAATATATTTAATGGAGACATAGAATTATCTGTGTTATCATACTTAGTGCTATAATAAGTAGATTGTTGTAGAGGGACAGCAGTATATCAGAGCAGTAGTCAATTGTACACTTCACTTAGCATGGTTGTGTGTACAAATTGTGTGATTGAGGGTATGCAATAAACATACTAAATCAGGATCCCAAATTGAATGCATGTAGACTTAAATTGGTAATAAAATCCCTTGGGTGGTTCCCTGACATGTCTGTAACATGGGTTACTCACACTTTTTCAACAGAAAAGTGTGAGATGATATTGCAAAGTTGCCGTGTGCACACAAAAGCAAGCCGAGTCTAAAGTGTAAAACCGACCCTGGTGGAGACACACTGACTCCAAGCTGTTCATCCGTGGCAGGAACCTGTCTTTACACATGTAACTATCTGTAACTTGACAATTTTATAATGCAACCCATACAGAGTTTTTACGTAAAGTTGGATTTATGTAAGTAGTGCTTAACCAAGGGAGAGTTATGCATGGTAAATCTGGGTAATCCTCACTAGTGGGAGACAGGAAAAGTGTTACAACCTAAGAGTTGAATCCCTCCTTGGTGGTAAACTTTCATACATCTGTCCCGTCTATACTTGATTTCCCAATCAGCGGTTGCTCATTTGTTTCTAGAGGAAACGTAGTGCCACAATATGATCAGGATTAAGTCACATAAACTTGGAAACGTGCCATCCATCTTTTTAATAAAGTTTCCAGGTGTCATTTAGAACGAGCGGTTCCAGAAAATCCCGTTTGATTAAAATAAGAGAACTAAGAGAGAACGCCCGTTTATTCTGGGACCGGGAAAAATGGAGACGTTAACACGAACCATCTGATTCCCGGAGTTTCGAGTTAAGCATGAGCTATGATCCTCGGGACGAGCAGATGAGTAGCCGGAGGGTCAGATTATTTGTGTCTGCCCATTTTGGCACCTTCACCCGACGAGGCATGGAGCCAGGGCCGATCAAGATGCCATTTCTGCCAGGCAAGCTGCTACACTTTGTTATTCCTTCACCCAGGGAATCCCTGAGCTTTGATGGGTGTGTTCACTGTGCTGGCTGTGGTTTAGGGAAGCGCTACGTGACTATAACTAGCATTAAGACGTCAGGTTAAGCATTTTTGTAACTGCGCAATTTTATGTTTAATGCTCATATCAAATCGGGCTTAGTTTCAGGCTCTAGTTGCAGTACTCCTCCCCACCAAGAGAGGAAACCGAGACGGAGACAGATCTCATAAGCTGTAGAAGTAAAGTGATTGGTTTCTGGGTGAACAGGAAGAGTGGACCGAATGTGCGCTGTGCAGTTCTAGTTGCGCGGTAGGGGGGTGCAGTCAGGCACAAGATGCTGAGGTACGAAGAAATCATTAGCTGCTAGGCAGAATACCTGATATGAATATTTACTGACTCTAATGTTAATACACAGGAAAAGGAAGTAGGCTACCTAGCAGACAGGTGCTTACTGAGGCTGTTTCACTGACCTGGATTAGCAGTAGTCCAAGACGTGCTTGGCTCAATTAATCTTCAAGCATTCAAATCGTTAATTAATTGCTCGTTTATTTTTTAATTATTAATTTGTTTAACACATTTCTGTCTAAAGGGACTTATAATGGAACCTGTTCACACAGCTGGGTATATTACTGGAACAATTCAGGTGAAGTACTTTGCTCAGGGCTAGAATCGCAGTGTCTCAAGTGGGACCTGAACCCCCAACCTTCAGTTACAGCACAGAGTAGATTTTCAACAGATGGCCCTTGAGTATTCTCTTCCTTCTTGTCCCGGCCTTATGTGGGCGAGGAGGAAAGGATAACCAACTCCTTTTTCTTTGCGGGCAAGTAAATAGGAGTTTTGTGCCCCACCCCCAGAAGTTCAATTAGCAAATGAACGCTTTGACGGTTAATTCACATGGAGACGGACCTCCTTGGTGTAGCTGGCTGTCTGACTTTCTTCCAGTTCTGTGATGCCAGAGTTCAGTTCAGGAGCAATTAATTCGATTATGAGCTTACAACGACACAAGGGTTTTAACAGGATGAAACTAGAGAAGTGAGAATAACCTATATTCGTTCAATAAACATTACAGCTCTTACTCTAGGTTAATTATTTTTTTTCTCTTTCTACGAAGATGTAATTACATTTACGTTTTTTTCTTGTTCCCATGGTTACTCCCAAGGCTTGTGATATTGAAGGTTTTTTTTTATCTGCTTATTAATCTGGCTTCAGCTTGTCATACAGCTTCTCAGCTATGTGGTCTTTGGGAACGCCAATTTAGGTAGTCATTTTGCTGGAAAACTAATATTCTGCTAGTGTAGGTAGATGAAATAAAGCAAGTGGCAGTCTAACTTTGGAAGAATTTAGGCCCAGACAATATGGTATTAGCACCCTCTATCTCCAACGGTGGTATTTGTTGTTGTTTTTTTTAAGTCTCCCAGTACAGGTTTGCAAGGGAGCCAGAACCTCTCTGGCAGAATCTCTACAAGGACTGGTGCGAGGCAGGGTACACTCAGGACAAGGTGCCAGTCCATCACATGGAACACACAGACACTTCCACACTCTTGCATAAGGCCAGTTGTCCCAGAAGCTAATGAACCTGTCAGTTTGTTTTTGGATTGTGGGAGGAAACATGGGCATGTGAAACATGTGAGCACGGACAGATCATACGAACTCAACGCAGAAAGCACAGCAGGTGTGGAATAATAACCCATCAGACGTATTCTGAATACCCACTCATCCTAGGAAGCCGCAGTTAAAATTTTCAGTGAATGAAGACAACCGAGAGTTTGAATTTATTAAAATTAGCTTTGTTTAGCATCCTTGATAAATCAGCACACTGTGTCAGTATGTACATCTGCAATTTTATGCCATAGGATGTGTCATGACTGGGAGATATTTTTTTGAGAAATGGTCGGCCTTTCTTTAAAAAGAAGCACAGGTGTCGGTTTTAACCACATGACTGGACATCAACACGAGCACCTCCCAGACTCCTCTTTGCGTAAAGAAGTGCCTCCTATTCTCCATTTTAAATACACTTCCAGGTAGTTTCCGATTTGTGTTCTTTGTCTCACCGTTGTTACGGTAGAAGTCCAATGGGCTCAGTGCGGATGAGGATTTGGAACATTTCTATCAGATCCCCTCTTAGTCTCCTCTGTTGCAGGCGCAAAGGGTTCGGATCTTAAACTTGTCAGTGTGATGATGCTCCAAGAGCACTGATGCCACAGAGAGTACATGTTCCAACATAATCTCAGCGTAGTAAATGTCATTTGAAATAATTCTGAAGTATGGACAACGGTAGATTTACAGAGACAGTAATGAAATCCCTTGATACTAATATGACAGGGGAGTTCCCTAAACTGCTGCCCTCATGAAGCATGAAGAAAAAATTGTCCTACTTATTGGAGCTAAAATAGTACTACTTTTATTCATGGCATAGAGCAGCATTCTGCATCTGGACAAGGGATATTATGTCTGAACTGTTGCAGAAAGATTAAGGTGTAATAAACAAGCCACATTTGAAAAAATCCTAAATAATTGAACTGGGTTTGATTTGAAAACACAACTTAAAGTATTTGTATTCGACTGGGCTGCACCCCCCCATCCGATGTAACAATCGCAGGCCAGCCAGCGAAACAGACGTGAGACGGAGCAGCACTGGCAGTCAGGAAACTGAAGGATGTGTCGGCTTTAGTCGAGGTTCTCTTGGCAAACGCGGGGTCTGGGGAGAACCCAGAGTCTGGGGAAACATGTCAATTTCACTTCTTCACTCCGTGACAAGAAACTCTCAGCAAACCAATGGGGTGGTATCTGGCTTCGCACTTGCACATTTTTTAAAGTTTGGTGAAAACTGGTCTCTGATCAGGATCGCTGCTATTTTTCTACTTTGCCTGTTTTGCTTCTGTTTGTTCTGTAGGAGGAGCAGGGGTCTCTAAACATGGCAGGCTTTCACTCTATTCCATTTGTTTCCCTATTGATAAGACGCTGCACGCAGTTTAAAATGATCAACACTGATGCCGCAGACAGTTTGAGGGGCACCCAAAAAGCCCAAAACCTCACAGACAAATGCCTTTAGCTCTTTTCTAAATGTTTAGCTTATTTTCTTTGTATGACAAAATCAGTGTTTCAGACAAGTCATCCTGACCCTCTTACGCCTGCGCACCAGTCTTTGAACATTATCCTAACTGGCATTTGGCAAACTGAAGGTGTAACTGGAGCCTTTCCAAGACCCTTAAAACAACAAAGCCTCTGCTTTGGTAATGTCCTCCTTTGCCTTTCATTTATGCAGAGATATAACAGACACATTGCAAAAACTACAACAGTGTTTATGGCTACAGAACCCTCAGTTAGAAGGACTGTAATATAGGATTGTGCATGTGAATATAACCTATACTGCAGTTTAGAATGACTTCTGTGCATACACTTGTCAGTAGACCTTTTGAAGTTTATTCATATAACTAGATTGTCTCACACTGGAAAAGATTGTTTTTCCACAAGAACGGCTGACCCCTTTGAATGACATGGACCATTGGGCTTCTGTAAATCTTGACATCTAGGCGATCCACACCCTGCTGTGCAAGCGCGCCACCTGGAGTCCGGCATCCTGCTGGTGCAAGCGGATTCTTCCTGTGCAAACACTGCAGGGCTCATGTGGAAAATGATTGTGGTTTTGGCTCGATCATCTTCCCAGTGGAAAGTATGCCTTGGTCCTCCGTTTGAGAAGCATTTAAATCGGTTTAGTTTTTTCAGTATCTCCAAACTTGCACTTTATAGAATAAAAAGCCTGTTCTCATTATCTTGTGCAAGGAGTGCTGGTTCATTTTTCTGAGGGAAATATTCATGACGATCTCTTTGCTGCTACAGCAAATCTGAAGCCTTTCCTCAGCGTTCAGGCAGTCCCCATCTGTCTTGGCTATACCCCAAACTTTCTGTAATCTCTGATAATCTGCGATATTTTGCATGGAGAATTTTGCAACGTCTTTCTGACTATCAATAGGTTGTCAAGGCAACAGCAAACAGGTACTGTAGCAGTGCTGGAATTGTTCATGCACAGCTATGAGCAGGAATAGCAGATTGAAGTGGGTAACATGGATGGCCTGGCTTCTCCTGTTGTGAAGTTCAGGACTGCTTGGAAAGAGGATTGTGTGAGGACGACGCAGTCCAGAGCAATGAGAATTTTTCCGACAGAAAAAGTGGAGGTGGAAAAGAGTCAAACACGGTCCTTCTGACACTGAATTTGAGATGTGAAAGGACTTTTTTTATTTTCAGTACTGCCGTGGTTACAAAGCAGTTCTGCACAAAAGCAGATGAAGTTGTTGGGAGGAGAATCTGAATGCCATCTTCTGTCGTGACATTTACCAGTTGCTGTGGGATGGAGAAATTTATTGGCAACCTTGACCAATAAAAAGAGATTTGATACTCCACTCGGAGATCCTAGAGCCCCAGTAAAGGCCTTGCAAAACCTGCAATTTATACTGTGTCTAATCAGATTAGAGACTGTGTATATGAGCTTCATAACATCCTTTTTAAAAGTTGAGTTAAATGCTTTAGCTTAGGTTCTTCTTTGGGAGGGATAAGCGAGTATCTTGTTGACCTTAAATAAGCGCATCTTTTTCTTAAGACATCAGTTGATGGTAGGTTATGTGCATCCTGTTCAGTCTACAAGAAAGTGATGCAAAAAGTTCAGAGAAGCCTGGCAGATGCATTTTGAAACATAAAAAGAAACGGAGTCCTCCACACACTAAGCGTAGGCTCAGAAGCTGTTCATGAAGGGGGATTAAATATGTGTTTGTTGGTTGAGCTCTAGGGAAAGGACCTTGTGAGTCTGAGCCTTGGTCATGTGTCCGGGCAGCAGTGCGCACCAGCAGGGTAGGGATGAGATCAGCCGGCCTGGGCTTTTGTAAGTCTTGCGTCTAAAAAAGGGGACTTTCCTGACCTGATGGGCGCCTGCGGACTTTCCACGCCACCGGCGAGAGACGTGCCGCTCCCCCTCCAGTCGGCGCTACCGCGGGCGCGTCGGGCAGAGGATGGCACTGCAGGTGGGCGTGTCAGAGGAGCACATCCGCGCATCTTGTGCGCCGCCAAGTACGCTACTGGGGTCTCTGCCAAATAGCCAAGTGGACTTCCACATTTTTGTAAAGAGAAATTTCAAAATTGCGTCAGAGCCTCCGTCATGCCAGAAACCAAAATACTTGTTTGAACAGCAGTGTTTGGCAAGGTTAAATGCCATGATATCTTTACCCAGGCCAAATGGCCTATTCCACAGTAGCTGGATTGGACAGGTGCTTGCCCACAGTAGAACATATCTTTTTCGGATGGACCTCCGTTCAGAATTGTAAAGTAGTTTTTCGCGGTTCGGCATTTTGGGTGCCCTTCCTCGAAGAAATTCAGGCTAACTAATCATAGTGTTTTCTTTTTCTTTCTTACAGCAATTGACCTATTATACGGTGGTATATATTGTTTTATGTGTCAAGACTACATATATGATAAAGACATGGAACAGATTGCCAAAGAAGAACAAAGAAAGGCCTGGAAATTACAAGGTATGTGGCTTTTTCGGACAGAGTTGTACTGGAAAGGTAAATTGTAAGCATCAGTTTTATATAACATGAATTGGAATACTTCTTCCCCATCCTTGCCTTAATGCTTAAGATTCTGTTCCAGCTTTAATTATTGCATTTAATGTGACTGTGTGGTGTTGGCCCTTCTTAACATTGTTTTAAGTTTCAGTGAAGTGTACTTGTTAATATTAATGACTTGTTTGCAGCAAAGGTGTCACTTGCTTTAGCTTGAATAGGCACACACTTAAACGTTGCATGGTAGAAGTCTCTTTGAATGACACTACAAAAGAAATTCCTTCGCTGTTTTTTTCATTTAAAAAGCCAGAATGTCTGAATGTTACTTGGGGGGCTTAACACCAATAGAAAAAAAAATGCCACGTTTAAAACTAAGTTGAATTGGACAACAAGCAAAGCCAGGCAAAATGTCGATTATTTTAGATCTAATGGTTCCGTTTAAATTCTTTTTTCTGAACCCATGAGCCTTAAGCCACCATTGTTAATGCATGTATTAAACACAGCCATGAATAAATAAATGTGTATTCCTTCAACCACAGCTAAAATTAATTCAAAGTTTCAAGTCCACCCCCCCCCCCCCCCCCCATCATTTATATATCATAGCTATGAAATTCAGTTGATTAAAATGTGTGAGAAGAGCAGTCTCCAATTAGTATTACTACAGCAGGATAGATTTAATGACCAAGTTCTCCTCAAAAGGCAGTTTGTGTGTTAGAAATTGTTTCAAATGCTCATTCAAATTCCAGTAGTGCTCCAGTTGCATGGGATCTTGGGACAGCTCTGCAGGCCTGATAGGTGATCACAGGTTCACCAGCCAATGAAGGCGTCCATTTGGAGAGTGGAGGCGTTTCTATAACCCAGACGTTACTGGGCCACGTGACCGAAATTCCTCCAGGGATGTTGAATAATTTACACTTACCAGCTGGGTTTGCTTGATTTGTAATAGTAATAATCCCCTGGCGGTGGCTGACTAGGCATCTGCGAGTTTATTAGTGCCCAGTGTGCAAGTGATGCTTTTGCTGGGCGGTTGGCTCTTTGGGTTTAAGCCCTGCTCGGGCTGGGGGAATTGGATGGCCTCGCAGTGCATTTTCAGGACTGCATATATTATGTGGATCTGCTAGGATGAGCAGAGCTGATTCGCTATTGATGAACCCAAAGTGGGACTTGTAGTACAAAACCCATATCTCCATAAATCATGCCGTTTGAGGCGATTAATCTTCTCGACAAACTCTTAAAGGAAATCAGAACCCAAGGGTATTGTTATCCTTTGTTGCATATTTTTTGCAAAGGGGATATTCACACAGTTAGAATATTTGCCCGGATCAGATTTTTGCGGATTATCTTCCAGCCACATGGGCAGAACTGAGGGATGGATGTGCAGGCGGGACGAAACTTTCTGCAGACTCCTTCTTGAGCTGCAGTCCATCATCATCTCCGTAGGATTTTAAAAAAAAAACCCCGGAACCTGTTTTAACTTGAGCATCATCCGGATGCATCTCTACCGTTTTCATCTGCATGTGGTCTCTTTTCTTTTCTCTTGCCAATTGTCTTTCGACTGTCAGGTGTGGGCGAGAAGTACTCAACGTGGGAACCAACCAAGAGGGAGCTGGAATTACTACGGCATAACCCCAAACGTCGGAAAATAACTACAAACTGCACCATCGGTGAGACCGGTCTTCCGGCTGCAGCCAAACGACGTTCACTCGTCCGTTCCGTGTCCCACAGCTGGTATTATAACTGCTCACCAGGGAGAGGAGGAAATGGGAGCCATAATGGAAGTTCAGCAGAGTTTTACAAACTCGGAAGTGTTTCTTTGCCAGGTTCTGTGGGAGTAAATCTGTTGTGTTGATACCTGCTAAATGAGGTTCTCGTTTTTTCGCATCTGTGAAAGATGTCAAGTCTTTCCTGCCATCATTGATATATCACGCCTGTGAAATGCAGTGGATAAGAATGTTTGAGAAGAACAGTCTCCAAATTACTGTTACTAGCAGGACAGATTTTAATGAGTAAGTTCTTCTCTTTTGTTTTTGGTTGTTTTTTGAAATGTTGTTTCGGACGCTCATTCAAAATTCCAGTAGTGCAGGAATTCTGGGACAGCTCTGCAGGCCTGATAGGGGGGGGATCACGGGTTCATCAGCCAATGAAGTACTTCTGCTCAGGCTGCCCTCTGGGGCGGCAGTCTTGTTTTCTCTTTTTTTTTTTGCAGTCCACACCTTTTCCAGTAGATCGTTTTTTATTATGATTTCGGAAATGTCTGCAATCAAGGACTTAAGAGCAGGGGAATCTGCCGACTTGAATTAATAATTAGCCGTCAGGCAGGTTTCGCCACTTAGATACCAGCAGAAAAGTCAATTCTACACCTTACAGTTTTTGGAGAATGCACAAACCTTAGGCTATGCAGCCAAACGTGTTGAAAAGAGAGAGAATTGAGCAAATCTGACACAGAAGGCACTGCTGTGCTTTGCGCTTGCTGCCCTGGCACAGCTCCCCTTCCTCTTCTGCGCCTGTGAGACAGGAGGAATCGTGTGTTCTGTCACTCTCCTGCCTGTGGTTGTGAACCGTCAAGCTTGTGCGTCGCTGAGGTGGGCTTCATTTTGCGAAGGAGGCTCCTCCCGCACAGGTCCCTGACACTTGCGCTCCCGTTGTGCTAAAAATATCCTCTCCCACAGACCCACCCGCCCACCACCACCACCACTGCCGCCACCACCTCCCTTCCCCTGCACTGAGTCATCGGAGTTGTGCTACAAAATCAATGAGCCACCCGAGTTAAAATGTCTCAGTCATCTTGAGTGTTGCCGCCTCCCCCCCGTCGCATGTGGCTGTCTCAGACCCTGGCTGCCATCGATCATGTAATAATCCTGGGCCCCAGCAAATCTCATTTAAACTAACAAGAAGATAAATGATAGATGCAGCACTCCAGGATTGTTTACAGTGTATTAACATCAGCTGACCGACCTTACTGATTTCACGATTACAGAGAAGGCTTAAATACCATGGAGATGGTCTGGTTTGCTGCAGGATAGGACAGTGCAGTCAGGTTTGTGGGCAGAGGTATTTTTAGAGGAACAGGCTGTTTTTTTTTTTTTTAAACCTTTTATGACATGGAGACTTCACGTTCACCTTGTCTATGCTAGGTCACAGAACTGTAAAGCGTTCTGGATTTTAAATTAAGTCATCAGTTTGGTGCAGTCTTGAAGCATCCCAGACATATTAATGGTGATTAATGGTCAAGAAGGCATTGGATGTAGCCTAGGTCTGGTTACCAGGAGATGCTTGGTTCGAGCCCCAGCTTTGCCACTGGCGCCTTGTGTTGTCTTAAGTTATTTAGCCTCCTTGTGCTCCATCCTTACAATAAGATGTAAAACCAGGGTTCTTTCTTTATTCTTATTAGCAGTATACAAAGGAACTGCATTGTTTAAATAAAAGTAGAAAAAAATAAAAACTATCAGTTACTCTTCGACTTGTATAGATAGATTGATGGTCGTTTAAATGCTTTATTCAAGGCTTGGAATTCATAGAAATCAAACATCATAGTACCCTGTGAAATGCTTTTTTTATTTTTGAGTATCTCTGTGTAATTTAAGATGAAAGGTGTCTTTTAAAACGGAAGGAACTTCTTGAAAGATGTTAATTGAGAAATTGTTTTTTCTTCTTTTTCAACCTGCATTTTCTTTTAATTAGTGATCAATTATGACAGAAAGTGTCTTTGGTGCTCTTTCCTGCACAGTTCAGTTTTCTTGTTGGCTGTGACTCAGTTGCTTTTTGTAAACTAAAGGCTGAGTACTTGAAACTGTGTTTATAACAAGCGGTAGGATATTTGTAGTGTAGGCGTTGGGTGTTAATAGATTGCAACATTTTTGCATAATCCAAGTACACTTCATCCCCATGTGTGGCTGGAATTGGGGGATATGTAAATCTGCGGGGGCCATGGGTTCGATTCCGGACCTGGAGTGTTATCGGTGTGGAGTTTGTATTGTTCTGTCCAGGTTTGTGTGGGTTTCCTCCAGGTGCTCCAGTTTCCTGTCATAACCCAAAGACATACTGGTAGGTTAATTGGCTTCTGGTAAGATTGGCCCTGGAGTGAGTGTGTGTACCCTGCAGTGAACCCTCATCCTGTGCAGGGTGTATCCTGCCTTGAACCTGTTGCCAACCGGAATCGGCTCCAGCTACCCTGCGACCCTTTATTGGATAAAGCAGTTAGAAAACGGATGGATGGATAAGTCCTTGTGTATATGAATGGGTCTGACTGCATTCTGTTATGTCAGAAGAGGAATACAACAAAACATGCCTAACCGGAGCCCACGAGCTGATCTGTGATCTCAGCCAAGTCTCAGCCATGCCCAGGAAAACTAAGCTTAAATGCACAGTGTGTTGAGTTCAGACCACTGGTAGAAGCTCCTCTTTTGTCATTCACTGGTGGGGAATAAGTGCAGATAAAGGGGAAAAAATGGTCTTCCTTATATATTAAGTGCTACACTCTTTGCTTAAGTTATTTAGAAATACAGTGTTTGTTGAAAGCTACTGTCTTTGGTGAGAAATGTGATCGTAAGACATGCGCATTGATGGGTGTGGGGTGGCTTATGCCTTTAACATGTTCACTCACCTCAGGGGTACCGGTGATGTTCCTGGAATGTAATAATAATAATAAACTTTATTTTATATAGCGCCTTTAAAGGTGGCTTCTCAAAGCGCTCTACAGGATAACAATAAGAAGACTACAGCAATAAATAAGAAGAATTCACAAGATAAGACACAATTACAACAACACAACAATAACAATAGAGGAGACCGTGGAAGGTGGTACTAAGAAGAGCAGAGGGGTGAAGAATGGAACCAGATAAGTAAAGGCTTTTCTGAAGAAGAAGGTTTTGAGTCTGGATTTGAAGGAGTTTAGAGAAGGTGACTCTCTGATATCCTTGGGCAAAGAGTTCCAGAGCTTGGGGGCATAGCAGGAGAAGGCTCTGTCGCCCATACAATGTAGACTGGCTTGGGGGACAGTAAGGAGGGCAGAATTTGAAGAGCGGAGGTTGCGAGGTGGGGAGTAGGGCGATAATAGTTCAGACAGGTATTGAGGTGCCAAGCCATGTAAAGCCTTGTAGGTGAGCATGAGGATTTTAAAGTCTACGCGGAATTTGACCGGAAGCCAGTGCAAGGACTCCAGGATAGGAGTAATGTGAACACTTGCACTAGACCTGGTCAGGATTCTGGCTGCTGAATTTTGGACATACTGCAGTTTGTTCAGAGTAGATTTAGATACCCCAGCGGGTAGAGCATTGCAGTAGTCAATTCGAGAGAATGTACAGAAGGAAACCAGAGCTAAAAGGCTAAAAAAAAACTTTCTCAATTTAAAAGTGTTCACAGTGTCAACGCTGTTTGAAGAAGTAGATGTGATTATACTGAATTATGCATGAGCAGCTTGTTGGTTAAATATTGTCATTTTCCAATCAAAACATCCGTTTAACAGGCAACACCAAATGTTCAAAGGAGACTTTAAAGAGAGGGATAAAATCTATCCAAAGAGAACAGGAGTATTCCCTGTGAAGTTTTTTTTTTTTGTACTTATATTGAAAACATGCAGTGGTTGAATAACTCAAGAAAGACAGAAACTAGGTTCGCCTGATAAATTCTGACAATGGGAAGAAGGAAAAAAAATCAAGGCTATGGCTCAAACAATGTCTGCACCTTCCAGCAAATACAATACTTTCATCAGTTGTTGCAGATTGCCCGGACTGTAATTTTTCATTTACTGGTCTCAAAAAAAAAATAATAAAAGAAGCTTTAGATTTTAAGAAACAGGCAAGCAACAGAACAGTTATTGTAGGTTTGTTAAAAATGAATGTTCTTATCAGAAATGATCCAAAGCTTTCTTATGAATTCTGGCTGTACTGTAGATCTTTGATCCTTGAAAGCAAAACGGCAGCATGCGCTTCTTTCTCAGACTGGAGTTTTCATCATCCTTACTCACTAGGGACAGCAGGATGGTATTTATTTTCGCTTTATCAGATGAATGCCGCAGAAGAACGAGAGATCTGGCTTCCCGAGTGGCATTAGTGCGCATTAGTGGAAGATTAGCCTGCTCATTAGCATCTGAACCGACTTTTCAAAACAGGGGTTTTGAAGACAGGTAACGGTCTATGCGTGGAATTCAAGAAGGATGAAATTTACAAACCAGGGGCATAATTGGCCTGCAACTCCTGGAATCCCCACATCCCCATGTTATGAAACGTTTAAATAGAGACTGAGGCAGGGGGATCAGTGCTAATAGCTGAATATCAGTGGCAGGTGGCGTGTTAAAGATGTGTGTGTTTGTGTTAAGAGTGGATGACGTCTGGGTGACAGGAGAGGAGATTAATATTAATGCAGTGGGCTTTACTATACCTTCAGGAGCAGAACTTGCACTCCACAGTTTTTCTTGAAAATAGGAAGAGATTCTATTCTCACTCGCACCACAATCAGGCCACAACTGGTACGACAGATGACATGCTGGTAAAATAAGTGTCGGCTGTATTTCTGAACTCTCACGAGTCTGTGACCGAATTAAACATTTTGCACACAAGTGCAGAACTGAAGTGAGTGTTGTTAAATGTCAAACACAAAGCCTTTGTGAACCACATTGTGTAACCTTCGCACACCAGAACATTTGCATGTCTGAGTGTCTGACCAGATGTCCTTTAAACGTGTGAATGGGCTGTCTCGGTGTGGGGCCAGCATCGCCTGCAGTTCCTGCAGTTTTGTGTTTCATTACTTCATTGCAATGTCATATGGTCGTTCCAAATTGGGCAGCGTGCTGTTAAATAAAAGCTCGACCATTTAGCTTTGCATTTTTGAATGCGCACGCTGCTTTTTGGAAAAACAAATGCAAATTTCCTCAAAAACCTTGATCCACGAACGCTAGGACCAGAGCATTGTCATGTGGGCATTGTCCAGCAAATTTCTGCTTCAAGTACCAGATGATAATGACCATTAAAGAGAACTGGAGGTAGAGGGAAAAGAGCCACAGGTGCTTTCTGTAGTTTTTCTGGTGTTTTTCTTTTCTGTGCTCAACAAGCTGGGTTATATCTTAAGAGGGGGTGGGTAAGGTTGTAGTATGGTGGTGTTGTACACAAATGCAGCATTCATAGTATTTCTACTAAAAAGGAAAGATATTTAAGATCTCCAAACAATTAGATGTACTTGCATTGAAAATTGTACAGGTAATGTGAACTTGGGAAAAATAAAACATGCTCGAGTTATTTTATATGATTCGCATGAGCTTTAACTTATGCATGATTTTCTTTGATAGTTAAGGCATACAGTTCCGAAATTATTTCAACAGGAAAGATGGCTGTTGATTTTGGATTTAGTTTCAAACTGGGGGATAACCTTTGGTTGGATTTTTAAATATTTTGTAAGGTCTGACTTACTGTAACCTGATGTTTTGGTAATTCTGAAGGTGGACTTCTGAAGATGCACCAAGAATCAGGGCAAGGATAATACCACTGAAAAAAGTCTGTTTTATGGTTTTAATACTCTGAAGCCAAATGATACCATTTGGTTTCCAGCTAATGGATTGTTTGAAATACCCTGATTGTAACGGCTTGCTATAAGTTGTGCATGTTCTCGTTGAATTTGGGATTGAGTAGGAGTGGCTTAACCATCACATTATCATTAAGAAAAGGAGGTAGTTTACCCTCTACCAAGGTGTGTGGCATTTTTTATTCTCTCTAATAAGGAAGATAGAATTCAAACAGATTCAATCAGCGTCTCGTAGGCTAACGTTCTTTATCAGGGGAGAATCAGAAAGGGGCACTACAAGTGCTTTCTGAGCCTAGCCAGTAAGAGTGCAGCACGGCCTTTATCTGGGGCTTAATCTTCAGTGCTGCCTCCCTGTGAGCTGCTCTCCCTCTGTATACAATTAAGCCAAAGTGAAGAAATAAATCACAGAGCTGACAGAAGGTTGGCGGTGTGTGTCTAGACGGCTACAGTGAGTGGGCAGAGGATGAGGCCAGAGCTTGCTAGAGTGCAGCCGACAGCAGTGTCTGTGTCCCTCCACTCCAGTTATGTGTAGGGTTTTCAGTCAAGCACCTGAAGTTGCATTTTCAAACAGCAGATGTTTTAATAGTAAACAGGGCTCTACTGAAGAGAGGTTTTGTGCAGTCTTTGGCAATGCTCAGGAGAAAATCATCAGTAATAGGGTAGATGGGGGGGTTCACTTCTTGCACATACTATGTACTGTACGTAGCTGTTTATACACATAGCCACGCTGGAATGCAAACCATTCATACAGAAACGAAACGAGTTCAGTTGTCGTCTGTTGTGAGAGACTGCATCATTTCTTTTCCTCCAAATTTAGAATCGGCTCTTTTCGATTACCTTGGCTCTTCAACCTTTGAACCCCATCCAATTAAGAATTAAAATAATGAACCGGTGAGTTCTATGAGCACTTGGCTCAGGACATCTTCAGGTTAAGGTTCTCCCCAAATTAGTATTTGTTTTACAGCATAAAGGTAGATTTGGGTAGGAAACATTGGATAATTGGGAATATAAACCAAAGCCTAACAGCAATCCAAATTAAGAAAATGGACGCAAACGAGTTTCAAGGGTTTTGCTTGTGATTTCACGTTCATTTTTGTCATCATAAAAAAACCCAGCATTACTTTATGACCTTTTTTCTAAGTGGTCTGAAATCACTTACTAAATTACATTTTACGTACATTCAATATAATGAATATTGACCTTTTGGGCTGAAAATCTGAGGTCATATATATGAATAGGCCAGCCTGTTTTAGCCATTAAAAGAATATTCTTGTGTACGAATATGAATGTTATAAAGAGGGTACTTTGAACTTGTCTTGACGGTAAACATTAAAATTTCAGTCGCCGTAATTGTTTTCCTTTTTACGCACCTGAAAGCCGGGGAAATGGCTTCTCACTGATGAAACCCTCATACCAGCCCATGGTGGTGTGGGATGAAGATCGGGGGCTTTGTCACAGAGCCCTGCAGTGCCCACGGTGTGATTAACACCCAACGCTGAACTGTTGCCACATCCTGCCCGTAGCTCGCCAAGTTCACACGTGCTGTGGGCACTGCGGGCCAATTCTAGCTTACCAAGCAAGACCTGCTGGTTGTTCACAGCTGCTTCTGCAGCCCCTCTGGCATCCAGTGCAGTTGGAGAGTCCCGTTCCCATCTAAGTCACTCGTTTCTGAAGATCAGAAACACTCTTAATTAAGAGAGCTCCTTGAGGTCCGTGAGTGCTGATTGAAATGATTTCCTTTTCTTGTCTCCCACAAGTTATTGCCATTATTTTTTTCCAAGTCTTTAGAAATCAGTCATTTAGTGGTTATCAATAAACCTGGCTGAACTGGGGCTCACCATGAGCTGGTGCGTGATCAAGGCCACTCCCTTTGATGACAGTATCTCGTCTGTAGAGTTCAGGCTGTTTCCCATTAAAAACAAAATAGATAATTGAGAAAAACTGAAGTAAACATTCAGTACAAAAGTAGAGTGAAACACTATATAAGGTTGTAAAAGAGAACAAAGTAGATGGTCACTTCACAGGTTCTTAGTCTGCATGGATCTGCATTGGCCTCGGATCTCTGAATCCTCTTGCTTTCTTCTAAATAGTGCTGAATCTGAAATCGAGCTGTGTGTAACTCGGAGGTGGTGGAACAGTGGCAGTAAGCAGTGCTACAGCTCCTGGGTCTTGGGTTGAGTTCAGGCCTGGTGTGCCTTCTGTGTGATAAGTGGTTTCTTTTCTCCTCCCTGTGTTCTAGCGTGCATTGTCTGTGTGTGCGTCTGCCCTGCAGTGGACGTGTGTTGTGCAAGCTGTAGTCCCACCGTGAGCCCAAGGCTTCTGGGTTAAGCTCTGTTGGTTGGTGAGGTTGTCTCAGTCCTCACCAGGAGTTAAAAGTGTATTTCAAGGATGGATGGATATTACAGTGACAGGAATAGAGACATTGAAGCATCTGTTCTTCTGCCTGCTCTTCTGCGTGTAGGGTTTTGTAGCAGTTACTGTAAAGGAGCAGAATACCGCCTAATGCTGCATTTTGTTTTCCTCTTTTGATTACTCTTTGTAAACAATTCAAGCACATTCCTTAACCTGCTTTTTCTGCCTGTTTTTTTGCAGGTCTACGGGGCTTAATAAACCTAGGGAACACATGCTTTATGAACTGTATTGTCCAGGCACTTACCCACACCCCCCTTCTACGAGATTTTTTCCTCTCAGACCGACACAAATGCGAAATGCAATCCAACTCCTGTCTGGTTTGTGAAATGTCCCAGCTTTTTCAGGAGGTGAGTTGTAAAGGAGGATAATGCTGCTTAATGCTTTTCTGTCTTATCCTGGCAGTGCAATCAGGCACCATTATCAAACCAAGTCAGCTGATATGGCTCGGGTTGCTGTGTTGAAACTGTGGGTGTTGTTCAGTTGCCTTTTTTTTTTCAGGTTGCATTTTTAAAATGTTCCAAAAGACAACTACAACAAAATTGGCACTTATTTTATGTTCCGTTCTGTGCTGGGGTTTTTTTTCCCCCAGTGCAGTGTGATTTGGGATTTTCTTTAAAGAGATTCTTTAAATTTTCCCAAATTGTCCTACTTGCCAGACATCCAGATTTTGGTACGGTTCATATATACAGCGCTCTCCATATCTTTCATGTTCACGCTAAATGTTGCTGAAAAATGATTCTGAAGCATTACATTTGTGCAATATTTTATGCTCAGATTAATTTAAAATGTGCCCTTTTTAAAAAAAGTTAATTACTTAAATTAACTTTAATAAACACAAAGAGCAGAATTTTTCACAGCCCTGCAATAAGCACTTTGAGCATCAACCTTTTGATCATACTGAGAAGGCATTTCCTGTACTGTGTTACAAGGTTGGGATTCCTGTTATGTCTCCTTAGGGCTATTTTATTACTCCTGCGGGGAGCATTTCTCCAGCTGCACCAGCTTTCTTGGTTTTTTCTTCTAAACTGTTCTATGGGGTTCAGATTGGAAAAAATGTTCGGTTTGATTCAGTTCTGGGAGTGGGATTGCCAGTCAAGAACATTGATTCTATATTCACTTCACCATTTCTTAATAGATTGTGATGCATACTTGAGATCCCAGTCGTGCTGGAATATCCATTTTAGACCAATTGATCCTCCCAGTAGACTCGACTAATACATTTGCCCAAAGTGTTTTGGTTCACGAGTTCATTGATCCTTCAATTCTAAAAAGTGACTCAGGACCAGAAGATTCAAGACAAGACCAAACCAAAATAGGTCCACATCCATATTTCACGGTGGGCATGATGTTTGTCTCAGCGTGTGCCTCACCCTTTTATGCTGGCGAGAATGTCCATAAAGCTCAATTTTCGTTTCAGACTCACTCCCAGCTGTCATTTTCGTATAGTTTGACGAATTCATACCTGCCGTTCTGGTGCAGAGCCTACAGGACAGGGTTCTTCCTTGCAACTCTGCTGTGAACACCATAATCAGGGAGTCAATATCAAATCAAATAGTAGTTTTCGAGACGTTTTATCTTCATGATGTCAGACTGTTGTAGAGATCTGAAACTTTTAGTCTTGGATTTAACCGAAATAGTTACCACAGCACATGGTGGTAATATTCTCTTGCTTCCTCTTCCTGGCTATGTAAACTTTGTCCTTGAATTTCTTAAGGCTGGACACTTTGGTGGAAACTGGTAGTTTTTTTGGGGGGGATTTTTTTTTTATAGTCACCACTTGTGGTGATCAGCAACTCCTTGCCTGCTGTTTTCTGAGAGGTCTTCATCCTTTACCATGCTAGTGGATGCTACTGAGTGTCCTTACTGCTGTGTTGCATCCTTTTATACCCCACAGAAATAGGGATTTAGTGAAAGCCTTTCGAATGTCCAGACAATAGAATTTTCTGCAGTTTATAAATGTATAAAGTGTTAAAACACTTTTCAACACGGTATTCTTGCATCAGAACTACATTCTTTGGAAAACATCTGATGCTAACGTTTCTTTGTTAGTGTTAAAAATAAGGGTATTTCAAACCATCTGCGCAAAACAAACATTCCCGAGTCATCCTTTTTTTCCAATGAGTCATGTTTCCAGTTATGTTTAACAAGGACAAGAATAAATATGGAGGGCAAAGTATCTTATCTCTTGTTCTCAAAGCCTTTAAATGTCACTATTATTGGTCAGAAAATGTTTACATGCAGTAACATGAAATAATATGAAGAAAAGATTCCTGCATAATCATTTGCTCACTCTGTACTTTGTTGCTTTCTTTCATTCTTCATGAGTATATGTTGTGTACTTGTTGGTCTTGTAAGGCCTATATGAAAGTTAATCTTAAATAACATCGATAAAAGTATAATCATATAGGCGTATAATGTCCACTACTCACATTTTAAGTCCTTATCGTTTATCCTCTCAGCATTGTGTAGTGCAGTCTGAATTATTCTCAGTTGCTGCAGTGCTCTTACATGGGTTTCTCAAACTGAAGAGCTGTCTTGTTTAACAGCTTCTCATAGGATTTGCACAGTCAAGGGAACGGAGAAATCAGATCAGTCCTGCATGAGAAAAGACTCTAGACTGAAAGCAAAACAAAATTTGAAAGCAGTCCTGTAGGTAACGGTGTCTGAAATCATGCAACAGTATCTCAGTAGCTGGTAAAGCGATGTGCTTCCATTTAGCACAGCTTCCTGTAATACTGAAGGCCGTGGTTCGTGCACGTTCTAACTCTTAGAAGGTGTAGGATCGGATGTTTTATAGCGCATCAGCTCTTAATGAGTTCCTCACAACATGTTTAGAAATTTGGTTTTCTACTTCTTTATTCTGCCTTAAGCATCTTTTAGGTTAAACCTGAGCTCTCCCAAGATAAGAGCCCCATTTGTGGAAGTCCTGTATTTACAGGCCATTTGTCTTGGGCTCAGACTAATTAGATCCTCATTTGCTATTTAGTAATTCCCTGTTGTGCATATCTTAGTATTTTAGTGCTAGCAGAGGGGTTTATTTAGAATGCATTGCAGGTGTGTGAATGAGCTAACAATTCCACTTTTGTTCCTCTTCTCCCTAGTTTTACTCTGGACATCGGTCCCCCCACATTCCCTTCCGGTTACTGCACCTGGTGTGGACACATGCACGGCATTTAGCAGGGTACGAGCAGCAGGACGCGCACGAGTTCCTCATCGCTGCGTTAGACGTGTTGCACAGGCACTGCAAAGGTGAGCTGGGCTAGCAGACACAGCGGAGCCACTGCATTAGCGTGCACCGCAACAAAAGCGCTTGTGCACGGAAAAACAGGAAGTTCTGATCACTTGATTGGCTTGACAAAAACCTTACCAGTGCCCTCTACAGTGTTTTTTTTTCTGGATTTATTGCGATAGTCCATAATAAGGATCAAGACCACTAATCAGATGTCAGTCTTTGGTATTTATGCACTGTATATAACATAACATCATTTTATCAGCCATATACTGTACAATTTCTTGCATTAGGAATTCGTCTTTTTGCATACCCCAGCTTTCTCTCCATGAGACACAGACGGGAGAGAGAAGTTTGGGGTCAGGCTCAGCCATATATCTTGTCTAGATATTGAGATAAATGTTACAGGGGTTTCTACCCCTCTGTTTTAAAAGAACAACTTTTATTCATCCTGCTTGGATGGGTCATCTGTTATCTTGATTTTGTATCCCGCTGTGAAGGGTACACATTTTTCAGCCATGCCCACTTAGACTTCTTCAAAGGTAATAATAATAATTGCTTACACTTATATAGCACTTTTCTGGACACTCCACTCACAGCGCTTTACAGGTATACCTGGATGTATTAGACGAGGGTGCAGTAAGGCTGAGATTTGTAGAGCTTTATTCAGCCTGTGTGTAAGCATCTACAGAACTGACAGCCATGCACAGTGGAGGGAGAACTTTGCCAGAGTTTAGGGGAGTAAGCAAATACAATCCTTGACTCATTTTCTTTTTTGTGGCTTTTGTGCCTAGAGGGCATCTTCATTCAGCAGACCATCAAAGCCATTTTTCAACTCAAACTGCATGAAACAAATGATAGAAAGTGAGGGTAATACACATTTAATTATGTGCATGCTCAGAGATGTACAGCAAAGGTTTTTTTTTTTAATTTCCATTGCTGTATTTTTTTTTAATGCAAAATATATCCAGCAGGCATCTTTGCTGGAATATTGGTCAAGCATGCTGTTGTCTGTCCCTTCTTGGATCTGATCCACGTTTTACATGCAAAGAAATGGCCAGATCTGATTTTCCAGATCTGCTCCTAATGTGCTGACAGATGCAGGAGTTTGTGCTGCTGAGTTCTGAAGGAGATGGGTGTCTGTGTAAGGGGGGGAAAAAATACATGATTTATAAATGTGAAGAGATGCAGCAAGTACAGCCAAAAATACAAACAAACTCCAATCATACAGATGTTACGACCAGATGTTGCAAATGGGGGGGGAGAGGAAAAGTTTTGTTAGATATGACTTAAGATGATTACTGTGTTGGTAAAAAAAAAAACAGAAGGTTTCGGAATTCGTTTTTAAAATCAGACGAGAATGGATGCAGTGTCATTGTGAAACGGAGACTTGATTATTTCTTTAGACGCTTTTCCATTCCCTGTTTTACTTAGGGCAGCGCGTCACTTCACTGACATTTTCTGTTTCATCTTCCCCTTGAAGGTGACGACAACGGGAAAAAGGCCAACAACCCCAACCACTGCAACTGCATCATTGACCAAATCTTCACTGGTGGACTGCAGTCTGACGTCACCTGTCAAGTCTGCCAGTAAGGCTTTTCCTGTCCTTCTCCGCAGTGTGTACATGCATGTTAACATCTGTGCGTCTGACCCCCCTTCCATTAAATGACTGATTTTATCAATGTACTCTTCTTCATCAAAGTATTACAAGAATACCTGTGAATAGTACCATTCCTAATCACCAAGTGTCCCTCCATTAACTCTGAGGTAGGATAAATATAACTGGATTATGCAGCAGAATATGTGAAATGCAAGATTTAATTTACTTCAGTTTGCAAGTAAATCTTTCAGTAGTAATTACAGCACCAGACGTAAATGTTGCTTCTCTCATTGTTTTTTAGGTGTTACAGTCTAAATAGTAGCAAGAGGTCAGCCTGGTATCAAAAATGTGTTTTCACCTTGGTTCTAGTTGTGTGATAGTTCCTATTTTGACAGCCTCTTGAGTGGAACCTTACACTGCTTTTAAAATCCAAAATTTGGGCTGATCTGCTTCTGGAATGTCATACATGTTGTAGCAGAACCCAGACAGATTGAAAAGACTAAGTTTTATGTTCTGTCCATCAGGTTCCACATAAAGTAGCTTCACATATCGTAAAACCTTAAGAATCGCAGTAGTTTTTGATTTCTTTATTAATAAGTGGCTGTCTCCATGTATCCTAATGAACTTCAATGCTATTTGTTGTTTTTTGTGCTGAGAAACCTTTCCTCAGACATTTGTTTTGTAATAAAATCTAATCAATCAGTGGCAGGTTAGCCATTAATCGGCAGTGTTTTAATAACCCTAGGATCTCCAGTGCAAATGAAACAGACTGATCAAAGTGTCCTCTTTTTTCCAGGCAAATGTATTCTGATATATTTGTATACCATGGATTGTGTAGCCTACATTGAAGACAGACAGTTTTGCAGCAGTGTTTAAAAATAAACAGTCCCTGCGGGGCTGTTGTAAGGTGTTTTTATCGCCATGGCTGATGCTGACATATATTGCTCTGAAAAGCAGTCTCATCAGATTAATGTGGCTGCTGCAATCTGTAGAGGCAAATGGCTTTTGATGGGATGGTAACATTTCAGTACAGGTGAAGCTGGACCAGAGGCCATCTTGTGGGAGTTTGAAGTATTGCAGTTGTATGCCTTCCTATGGAAGAAGCCTTCCTTAGACCTTGAGCCTAGGGTTTATTTTAGTGGGCATCTGAATGATTTAATTGCCTTGAATCTAGGTTTTTTTTTTCTGAGCCTTTTTCACCCGGGCCACCCTGCTGTCCTCGCTAAAGTTTCCTCTGGGCCTGCAGCCTCTAGATTTCTCCCTTAATGCAACTGAAGCGGTTTCTGACTTCTCTGCCCAGTTTGCTGTGTAGTGGGGCTGTGCTTCCGTCCCCTGAGTAAAGTGATTTGAGATCTTCTTAAATGTAAAGGAGAGGAATTATTCATCTATGGGGTATATACTGTTTAACTTTCAAAATCGCTTTGCTCCTCGCTCACCTCAAGTCGCCTCTTAGATTCCAAAAGCAGCCTGTGTAAGCTTACGGACAAGACAATAGACCTTATTTTCCTCAGTTCAGTATAAGGTTTCATAGAACACCTTTTTACTTAATAGAAGCTATTGATGTTTCACAGCAGTATGAATTGATTTCCAAGCAAACTGTGATCCGCTGTTTTTTTAAAAAAAAGAAAATTGGCGAAGAAAAGATTCTGCCCCACGTCTCGGTATTTTTATTTTATTAATCTGCAATGAAATGGCAATTTGTTTTCTGAAAGTCTGCCGGTAAGCCTTTTCTCTGCAGAAGACCTGCACAATGTGTAAATCTGTGTTGCAATTTGTGCATTTGCACATCGATGGGGAAACAAAGACAGGAGATCAGAGCATTGCAAGAATACCTATGAACAGTACAATTCCTAGTCGCCAAGTGCCCACTGCATGAGCTCTGAAAAATAGGAGTGCGTGAGATAAAAGATGTGATTCACTTTGATTCGCGAGTAAATCTTTCAGGAATGTTACAGCACCGTAAATGTCGCCTCTCTCACCGAAGCACAAAGTGTTTCCTTTGTTGTGTTTTTTTTAACGTGGCTCTGTGTAAAAACTCTCAGGGGTGCAGAATGGGCATCTACCGTCTCTCGGCGTATGTGCTGTGCAACTGCTTCGCGTGGGCGCCACTTTTCCAGGTTCAGGGGCTCCGGGATTCTGTGGCTTCCTGGTGTTGCGTGTCCTGCTCTCATTGCTGCTGTGCTGTTTTGCAGTGGTGTGTCCACAACTATAGACCCCTTCTGGGATATCAGTCTGGACCTCCCGGGTTCCTCGGCACCGTTCTGGCCGCTGAGCCCAGGCAGCGACGGCGGCGTGGTGAACGGAGAGAGCCATCTATCAGGAGCCACGACGCTAACGGACTGTCTACGAAGGTACAGCCCCCGGAGCCGAAAGGCAGCTTAGATGCACGTTATTAGAAACACGATATTGTGCGATGCTGAGTTCTTGGTATACGTTGCTTGTTTGAAACATGAGCATCCATTGATCATTACAGAGATGCAGTGGAAGGGAAAGTATTTTCTTATGCACATCCTAATTGAATTTCCTTTTATACTCACACTACAGTGTACTGTATGAGCTCAACATGGGCTTCTGCACTACCTTTACGTTAAATATCGATGGAGCTCCACGTCATTGTGGGGTTTGACCTGACTGATATGCGTTGTAATTTTCATTGTTTGATTTTGCGTTTTTCATTAAAACTGTTCATACGCATTGTACCATTTCCCTCCCATTTCATATGCAATGATGCAGTTCTTTGCATTTCACAGGTTTACAAGGCCAGAGCATCTCGGAAGTAGTGCCAAAATCAAATGTAGTGGTTGCCATAGTTACCAGGAATCCACAAAACAGCTCACGATGAAAAAGCTTCCCATAGTGGCCTGTTTTCATCTCAAAGTAAGTCCTGGATTATAATTCTCTTCTTTTTGTTTTTTGCTTAGACTCTGCAGCGTGATTATGGTTTCGAAAGAAATCTTTGCTCATTAAAAAAAAAAGGGCAGTCGTGGATTACACAAAGCTGTTCGCAGATGAAAATGTTTATCCCTCCAAAGACATTTGGTGAGGGTGGAATTGTGCGAAACGGCATTGTGTGAGTCGTATACAAATTTTTCCATCTCTGCCGTACGTGAGCATTGCAACCATGTATTGTGATCTATTTGAAAATCTAGATTCAAACAAACTTCAGACCACACTACTACCACGGGCGCATCTGTACCACTTCAAAGTTTTTCAGGAGCGCCAAAGACTTGGGTATCCTTCTGAGTGCGTTTCAAGTCCTTGGATGTGTATATAAAGACTTCCAAAAATGCCAGCGTGCCACAAACATACGACAGGATCATCGTGGGCGATCTCTGGAGATGAGAAAGGATTTTAATGAGGCCATTTGGCCTGTCCAGCTTATCTGGTTCCTATTAGCTGATTGATCTAAGGAATGATATCCAGCTGTTTCTTGAAGGAAGACTCAGTAACACCTTCGACAGTATGGCTTGATGGTTCCACACTTAGGTGCTGGAGCCAGAATCACAGTCAACCAGTCTATCATAGACATTTTTATCACACACTGTAAAGCTAGTGATGTCCTGGTCTGAGTCTCTAGCACAAATGGATGGTCCTATTTACCAACTTGGCATCTACAAGTTTCTCCTACACTTTTGTCAGACGAGGGGCACCGATGTGCCAGTCTAGGCAGTCTGTGTAGCACAGACACTTCAGGCTGGCACACTGTCAAGGTCTCATATGCTAACACTGGCAAACGCTTGTTGGTGTGAGATTCCTCTCAAGGAGCAGGAGGCTAATTAACACCACAAAGTAATGTTCTGTATTCGGGCCATGAGCGGATCAGCTCATTGGTACAGCAGCTGTTCCTTTGTAGTGATGCATCCTCCGTGAGCGTCGAGAACTTGCAACAAACGCATGTCGTTGGATATCGTCCATCTGATTATAATGATTCGTCGCAAGTGTGATGACATTTTCTGACACCACAAGAAAGTAATTATTTTGTACATTTATTGAGTCCTTGAGTATGTTCTGTAACCAAGCATTATCATTGCGATATGGAGAGCCTCCAAGTGAATTGTACATTTGTTCAGTGACGTTCAGAGTGATCAATTCATTGGTGATCTACAGATAAACATGGCTGTTGACTGGGACTTCCGTATTTCAGTACTGGTAAACCTAGACCAGAGGCCATCTTGTGGAAGTTTGGAGTAATTACAGGCTCTTACAGTCCTGTAAGAATGGACACTGTTTCGACAGGATTTTTACATGGAATCTGTACCCTGGGATTTTCTTCAAAACGAGCTGATCCTTTATGATTTAAATTTTCATCTGTGGAGTGTGTGTGCAACAATCTAAACGGTTTATCTTTTTGACGACAATTTTTGTCGACACTTGTTGGATTACTAAAGGTCTTCTTTAAGCCTGCAAACAGAAATGTAGACAGTCATTGTGTAAATTGTTTATGGTTTTAAATATTGATACTTTGCAGTGCCGTGTGAAATACTGGGCTGTTACTGTTTCTCATGAATTATGTGGATTTCCAAATTTCTGTCAAACGTATTTAATGAAAATGTTTTTAACCCTCCTTTGAATTGCTTTAATCCATTTCGTATCTTGAGCCACTCTAGTTGCAACACGTAGAATTCTAAAAAAAGCCCCAAGTCTTAAGCCCCAAAATTAAAAATTTCCGTTCGGCTTCTCACTGAAAACGACTAACCCAGTACCTGCAGGCCAGAAGTGCCTGCGATTCAATCACACTCGTGTGACGTGTCTCACTGCCGGTGTTTGTCTGTACCACAGCGTTTCGAGCACTCTGCAAAGCTCCGGCGAAAGATCACTACATACGTTTCCTTTCCTCTGGAGCTGGATATGACCCCGTTCATGGCTTCCAGGTGAGTGTGGGTTTCCTGTGCGACAGCATCTCCTGGGGGCCCTGGTTTTTCCACTCCTCTCACTGCCAGGGATGTTGGTAGTATCGTGGTGATCCCATGAACCATGGGATAGGGAGTGTATAGCTCTTCATCCTCTGAAATGGCAATAATTGTTTAATGCTTTTGATGTGGTTCTCAATGATTGTTGAAATTGATCATTTTTGCCTCCTGTGTCTTGCAGTAAAGAAAGCAGAATGAATGGACAGTATCAGCAACCAGTTGACAGTTTAAACAATGACAATAAGTATGTATTCCATTTTTGTAACTCTTCCTTTTTGTATTAGACCTAAATGCCTTGAATTTCTGACGCTGTGTTAGAGCTAACTATCCTGTGTGCTAAAAGAATGCGCATATTCTAGCCTGATCTGTAAATCAGTTTTCTTTTGCTTGTGCTTTGACTAATATTAAGATTTAATATTATATGATATTAAGATATTATGTGATATTATATGAATATTTAAAAATATTTGATGGTTGGGATTGCAAAGTGTAGTGATGAAATAACACCTTGAGCTCCATTCACTGTACAAAATGTGCATGTTCGTGCTCATACTTCCACTTTCCCGGTTGAAATCACGGCTCTCTTTTGGAAGTGGACAGCTGAGAGAGTGAAAAACAAGGGTGGTCATTCCAGAAGCAAAACGGAAACCGTGCTCAATGGCACTACAGAACTGAAGTAATCCTAAAAGACTGAAAGTGTCATGTCATGTGTAACATAGGGGTAAGAACGTAAGAGCAGTTTCAAATGAGAGGGTGCCCTTCATCCCATCTAGCATCATGAATAGCTGATGCAGTAAAACTTTTGAGGGTGGAGCGGTGGCTCTGTGGCTCAGGATCTGCGCCTGTGGCTGGAAGGTTGCTGGTTCAAATCCCGCAGCCGGCAGAGGAATCCTACTCCGCTGGGCCCCTGAGCAAGGCCCTTAACCCCAGCTGCTCCAGGGGCGCCGTACAATGGCAGACCCTGCGCTCTGACCCCAGGCTCTCTCCCTATCTGTGTGTCTCATGGAGAGCAAGCTGGGGTATGCGAAAAGATAATTCCTAATGCAAGACATTGTAAAGGGTTAATAAAGTGATGTTATTATCATTATTATTAAAACATCACTTCTATATGAAGATAAATGAAAGTGCACCACCTAGTGGACATGAGACGAGGCATACATGCATCATACCATCTGCTCCAGGGATTTCAAACTGCAGCATCCCAGTTTGATGATGTCACGGATCTAGTTTGGCAGGGTCATGTCTTTGCATGAAGACTTTGGGGGGGGGGGGGGGAATAGATCCCTGTAACTTGTGCTACACTAACTCTTAAGTTTTGAGCAACTTCAGTGACAGAATCACCTTCGGTCTACCTGATACTGTGCTGTACATAACTTTTTTTGTGGTCTCCAAAGGAGATTTGTGAACGTAACTGGGGCCCTGTAATTGTTATCAAAGAAATCGTCATGAAAAGAAATCTGACATGCTTGATAGGCATGTGAATTAGCAGCGATAACAGTAGCTGCAGAAATTACTTTTGTGCAGCTTTTATGGGGTCAATATTTTTAGCAAATTGTTCTCAGTTACCAGTGTTTATTTTCTGTCATTGTGACTCCCCTTTAACTCCTAAAACCTTGCTAATTACAAAACAAAGTAAGATGCTTTCCACTTATCACACACCGTGACACTTGTCACTGTGTCTTATCACTTCAGGCAGAGCTTACAGGTGACGCTGATCACTAATCCCACCCACCCCTTGGGTTATGAAGGTAGCTTGTTCATGTGAAATGTGAACCTGGTATGTGAAATTTTGCGTAATGAAAATTAAATTTCCCTTACATGTAAACGTTTACAACTTGTTCTTAGTGTGTACAAAATACCTGATAATTTGTAACCTTATGAGTACTGAATTTGTCAAAATAAGAACATGTTTATGCTAGCCTATTCAACCTAATACATTAGATTAGACAATGTGAAAATTGTGAAATGTTAAACATAAATCACAGCGTAGCTACGTTCAGGACAATGCGAATGCATTTTGACTGCTCGTCCTTTTTCCATCACTTGTGTAGCTTCAGGTTTCGCAGCCAGAGGGAATGCTTTCCTTTTCTTATTTGCTTGCGTTATACCCTCAGCATTGACAACATGTTTTGCTGACATGGTTGTAAACATAAGGAGAATGTTTAACAATAAAAATCAGTACATAAGCAAGATCACAAGGAAAGCGATTCTGAAAGGATGAGCCTTCATTGTAGTAAAAATCTCTTTTTACAGTGAAGAAAAGAGATGCAGGCTTCAATGAAACATACAATTGTAGAGATCAAGGGTTTGGTAGTGAGTATATGGGGTATATGAATATATATATATGCATGTTTGTTTTTGCCAATTTCTGAACAAGATGTCCCGATAATATTATTTTCAACACAACAGATTTATATAGTTATTTATGATGTCATTGTATTATTTATTATATACAGCCAGCAGCCGTATCACCCTGAAACTCACAACTGGCAGCCCACTGAAACTCAGCAGGTGTGAGCCTGGTCAGTACCTGGATGGGAGACCTCCTGGGGAAAACTAAGGCCGCTGCTAGAAGTGGTCATAGTGGGGCCAGTAGGGGGCGCTCACCCTGCAGTCTTTGTGTGTCCTAATGCCCAATTCAGTGATGGCAACACTATACTTTAAAAAAGCGCCGTTCTTTGGATGAGAAGTAAAACCGAGGTCCTGACTGTCTCTGGTCATTAAAAATCCCAGGGTGTTTCTCGAAAACAGTAGAGTAGGGGTGTTACCCCAGCTTCCTGGCCAAATTTCCCGTTGGCCTTTACAAATCATGGCCTCCTCATAATCCCCATCTCTGAGCTGGCTTCATCACTCTGATAGCTGGTGTGTGGTGAGTGTACTGGTGGACTATGGCTGCCGTCACATCATCCAGGTGGGGCTGCAGATTGGTGGTGGTGGAGGGCAGTCCCCGTTACCTGTGGAGTGTCCAGAAAAGTGCGATATACGTGTAAAAAATTAGTATTATTATTATACTCCATTAGAATCTGAACTATGATATCTTAAATAATGTTGGTATTTAAATTAAATAATGGTAAACAAATCCCATGCTCAATCATGAGAGCTTAGCTAAATGGAAATTTAGTGAAGACACCATTACAGCTAATTGCATTTAAAAAGGGGTGTTTTGTTTTAAAAATACTAGAAATGAAAACACTTCAAATTAATTATACTATGCAATGAATGTGTGTAGTATTTCAAAAACGTATGATATACTGTATATGCCCAACTTAAAGAACATGTCAAGAAAATCTGTGCAACAGTCGTGAATGACTTTGATACCTCTGGCCCACGCAGTGCATTTATTTAAACAAATTTCATTTGATTTGTGAATTACACCTTGCTGTTGTGATCTGCATTTAATTTGTTCTGGAACATAATATATCTCTCATTAAATTGCAAACTTACTTTCACATCAGTTTCAGGTCACATTAATGTGTACACCTTAACGTCGTATCGGTCCAGACTCTCCAACAGACAATTCGATTTTGTTTCTTTTCTTTTTGGTATCGGTAGTCACAGATTAGCCTCCCTCTCAACACATTTTTGGCAGCCTCGGTGTCAGATAAAAGGGCTCCTGCGAGCTGTTTCTATTTATGAACTCTGGATAGACCTTTAATTCAGGTTGGTGTTCTTCCCAGCTCGCAGTGCTATGTGGAATGCATTTAAATCAAGAGGTGGGTGTGGCAGGCTGCAGAGGGATTAAAAAATGGATACGCTGCAGAACACAATGCAGCTTGGCTGCCGTGAATGTTTTCTGGGGGTAGCTTTGTGGATTTGGGCATGCCAAGTCATCATCATTTTGTGACCAGCGTGTGCAGTGTCTCGTAGACTTCATTTTTAATGTTATTTTTTTCCCCATCTTAAGTCGTTTTATGGATTTTGCTTCCCAGCAGTCTGTGCGGGGTTTTCAGGTTTTCTTTGTGTTCCTTCATGTCTCCGACATGTGGATTTCGGATTCTAACCTCCCCCCTCGTATCCAAAGGTTTTATTCCTTAAGCTCTTTCTCAACATCCAGTGAGGGCTGTATAGATTGATTTGCCAACAACACAGTACAAGGCACCATGCGCAGATTGTAATTGTAGCTGCCATTAATCTCTCGGCCTAGATCTCTTGAATCTAGCAGAAATGAAATATCCAGTACATGCCTGCGGATAATAAAGGCAGCTGGTCTTTTTCAGGTATTCCTTGTTTGCAGTGGTCAATCATCAGGGAACACTGGAGAGCGGGCACTATACCAGCTTCATCCGGCAGCACAAGGACCAGTGGTTTAAATGTGACGATGCAATCATCACCAAGGCCAGCATCAAGGATGTGCTAGATAGTGAAGGGTACGTCCCCTGCTCGTTGTGTCATACTGCTAACCCTTGAACATGCTTGTAGCCTGCTGAGGTGCCTTTTCCATTCTCGGAAAGGTCTTGTTTTAATTGAATCGGAGCGCTGTGAGGGCAGGGATCAGCAACACTCCGGTTCTTAACGAGCTGTCTGAAGTGCTCTTGGTTAGGATCTAATCACCAATAATCCTTCCATTAGTCGAGCAATGCTTCATTTTCCCAAGTAATTGCCTATGCACAGAGTGTTTACTATCGATGTAGCTCATTAAAAACGCACTCCCAATATTTACACTGAAAGTCTGTGAAAGCAGAGCTCGAATGTTTCCTTGCCCTGCCGGAACTTTTATCCTGTTTCTTTTTTTTTTTTCTTCTCCCCCTCCCAGGTATCTCTTATTTTATCACAAACAGTTCCTCGAGTACGAGTAGCCTTATCTGAGCAAGCGAAAGCCTTCAAAGTGACACACAAACCTACCTGAATCTCTTGTTAAAAGAAAAAAAAAACAAAAAGCAAAACTTTTCTGAAGTCAGCACTGAGCTACCAGTATCTACTTGACACCGAGCGTTGGTCGGAGGAGTGAGGGGATCGGGACCGCTGGAGCCTGGAGGAGAACCTCACGGGCCAGAACAAGGCTCTTGCCATTTTGCACGAGGAGATGAAACAGTAACCCTCACTTTCACTCACCCGTTCCTCTGTGGGCAGACCGACGGGGACGGACAGACAGATGGGACAGTGGGCACATCTCATGAGCTTTTTAGTTTGTTTTTGTTGTTTGTTTTTTTTTCCATTGGTGCTCCAGCTCCAAACTGACCAAGCATTTAAGAGTTATAATGAAAAAAACAAACAAACATTTTTTTATGCATCTGGGTCTGAATGCAGAAAAGGAATGGTATTAAGACTTTGCAAGAACTTTTTTTTATTATTATTTGTGAATTTAGTTACTAAATACTGTATGAAACTAGTATACATCTATTTTTTAAAAGAAATTACACTTTGGAAGCCGGAAATGCAGTACTGAGACAGGTTTTCAAAATAACTCGCACGAGTTGTGCCGAAAGGACTGCTGTTTGACAAAGCTTGACAGATTTTTTTCTGTTGAGGGCCCTGATTTGTTTTATTATTTTTTTTAATTATTATTTCCTTTGGTGAGGGCAGGGAATATATATTTTTTCAAAAAAAAAAAAAGAATCAATTCCTGTTGACTTCTTTCCACCCCCCTCCCCCCAACCCCCCTCAATATTTGCAGTGAGCTCCATTCAGAAATGTGCTGTTGTGGTACAAAACTGTCCTGGCCGTTGTTTTAATCGTGAGAAGTTGTTTTTGGTATCAAGGTGGAATTAGCTCACTTGATTGTGAAAAGAAAAAAAAAACCAAAAGTCTGTGTTAATGTTTCAGATGCACCATTTATTATCATTTTTACTCTAGTGGAAAGAAGGATGCTCTTACATACTATATGTTGCATCCCAGCTTAATCGATCAGTATTAATCTTGGCAATGTGTTGCTGATCCCAAAAGTATCTGTGTTGCATAAGCAGTACAAAATGCAATGCTGTACTGAATCAGTACTTGTCTACCAAGCATGCAGTTTAAACTGGATAAAAGAGCAGAGGAAGGCTGTGTGTGTGTTTTTTTAACAGTGAAATATCACCAATGTGTGTAAAAGTCCTCTACCCATATTGCTAGTGAGCCCCAAGGGTCATTAAATAGTTAATTGTCCCACACTGTTGACGACTTTTGGAGCCTTCTGGTGTTACGTCTTATAAAATATATATACATCTCCTCGAGTCTGCTGCAGGTATTTATTTTTCTTAAGCTGGGAAACAGATTGTGAATGGTAGAACCAAGCTTGCGATGCGCAGTGGTCAGGAAAGGCCACCGACAGACTTATCAGGGACCTGGCTAAATCGTTAAAGTAAAAAAAACAAAATCCCTGTTTGTTTCAGCAATTAAAAAAGGCAAATGTCTTTTGATTGCATTTCATCCCTCTGTTTCGCGATCCTCGTTGTTTATTTCTTTGATGGCTTCAGCGCGGTTTTTTTTCCCTTGGCTGTGCAGAACACCATCACAAAGGGTGTGAGAACTCTCCAGAGACATGAACTGGGTGTAAAGATCACTTTATTGAAACCAGAAACTGCAGCCCACCTTAAGAGGTTAAAATTTCAAGGCCTTACCTCACTAACATAGCATCTACAGTAATGTGAGATTGTGTTCTTGTGTACCTTGTCATACTCTGATTTCTCTGGGGGTAGTTTATAAATATGAAAGTGAACTTCAGTCTGTGAAGAGCTCCACAAGAAACAATTTTCTGTCTGCTGAGGTTGCTTATGCTTGTTGGTAAAGATATTTAGCAGTTCTTGGAAATGTGTGCTTTTACAGTAAGGTTTTACAAAAACCTGGACAAGTAACATAGACATTTACATTTACAAGATGTAAAAGGTGTAACATATTTACACACTGTTTATGCCTTTTACACCAGGTGCTTGGTAAGTATTACATCTTTTGAACCTTGCACACTCTCTGTTTGCGCTGCGGTTTAGGAGATACTGTTTGATCAGGGTGGGCTCTATTGATCACATTTCTCCTGGAATACCATGACTTTCACAGGTTTGGCAAGGTGCGGTATGTCCTGTAGAGCTATAGCCCAAGATGATTTCGAAGAGAACATCTGGGCTGAATTGTCCTTGCTGTTTTTTGGTTTGCGAACATCTGGCAGCAGACGTCATAGACTGGAGGACACCTGCTCATCATCTGGCCTCTCTAGTCACAGTCCTTTACATATGCATCTCACTGTCGGCTGATTTTCTCATATAGCGGGCTTCATACTGTCAGTGGGGGAACAACACATGAGAATGTCCCCTTGTCTTTTTTTTTATTTTGTGGTTCCCTCTAAGCAAGGTCCTGATTCATAAAAACCCAGGATTTTGGCCATTTCCTATAGTGGCATTCTAATGCGTGCTCAGAAGATCCTTGACTTGCTTTCTTGTCGATTCGGGAAGAGTAAACTCTCCTGGATTGTTTTGCCCCAAATCAGTTGGAGAGCTCAAGTATGAATTTCAACCACGGCTTCAGTGCAGGAAAATTTGCATGGTTGGACATCCCCACCCGCGGAACTGTGTGTTGTTGTTGTTCATAAAGTATTAATAAGAAGACCAAATTCAACTGAATCAACTTAGACAGATGGTCTCGCAGGGGGATCTGTACACTAGGGCTGGCTGTGATGTCATTTGAAGGTAAGCCATGTTGACAATATGATTCCATTCTGTTGTGGGACTTTCATACACTTGCCTCTTGCTGTTTATTTGACCCTGCTGCTTACAGAATTAAGGATAAGATTAAACAAGCACCAGCAGTAAAATGGAATGGAAGTGTCTACGGAGTTGTCTAACGGTGTTTATGCAGCTCAGCCTATGCGTTTTCCTCTTTTTCTTGGCATTTGGGTGGTAGAAACAGCAGGGAGAAAGAGAAAAAAATTTCGATTGGGAACCCATAATAGCAGAAGGTCTTTTACAATTCCTAGTGGTGAACCCAAAGTACTTTTGAGGAAAGTAAGATTTCAATCCCCTGGTAGAACAGGAGATAATAGAATTCTGATGACAAATGGTCTGTTTTGTAGGAAAGGGTGGTAATTGCTTGGAACGAATGTATGCCATAGTTTTCTGCTGGCCCTTTTCTGTATCAAATAACTTGACCACTCGCAAAACCCATCACCTGAAATAAAAATAATAGTTTTTATTTTATATAGAGCCTTTAAAAGTAGCTTCAGGAAAAGTAAAGCACATTCACTAAGACAGGAAATGCAATCGGCACAAATAAAAAGAAGGAGTTTGGATGTGCTTGAACATAAAGGGTGCAGACAGACACCGATTAAATAAAAGCCTTTTGGAAGAGGTTTTGGGTGGGTTTGAATGTGCTCAGGATAGGTGACTGGTTCTGGGGGATAGAATTCCAGAGCTTTGTGGAGTAGCGAGAGGAGGTGGCCTTGTCGCCCAGAGATCGTAAACGAGCTTGGCGGATAAACAGGAGGCCAGAATCAGATATAGATATCTCCAAACTCTACACATCACTTCAGAAAAACAAGCACTTTTAGTGACTGAGTTTTGGTATCGTCTGCAGTGGTTGCAATTGTGTTGTTCTAGTTGGTAAAATACCAAGCTGTGTAAGTGAGTGCAATTGTAATGAATAATTATGTAACACAAACTTCACAGGTTTTCAGAAATGTAGTCTTGCAGGTAAGATTATGCATATGTTAGGTGGCGAGTGCAGCGAGGAGCCTGTCTGATACAGAGTGACGTGATGCTCTGTTTTTTTTTCTTCCCTCATGTGGATTTCTAAGTGGCTCAGCCAGTTCCAAGCTGGGGATGCAAACACTAGAGGCATCACTTCAGGACAGTTAACACGGCAACAGCAATGAGTAGCACTTTGATTTGAATTTTTATTGATCAAAAAGCAGCACATTGTGTTCATTTCAAGCATTCAGTCATTGACACCCCATCCCCAGTCCCACAAAACTGTTGACAGAGCCATCAACGTTTCAACATCAGTCTTTCCCGGCGGCCTCTGGTTTAACTTTGTCACCCCCAGCACGTTTACCCCCGAATCTTTTTTTTTCCCATTAGTATTGATGATTTGGCCTTTGCTTTTCATTGCAGATGAAAATTGGAATATTGAAATGACTTGAGCCCAAGGAAGGGAACTACATAAAAAAACTCTTTCTGGCCTGTTGGAAGCTTTGTGTGTTTTGTTTATTACAGCAAACCAATGGACAAACAAGTGTTCGAGCACAAGAAAGGAAAAACAATTGTCACCCCTCACGTTACGCTGGACACCCCTGTACTAAGGTGCATATCCATCTGGGTGACGGTTGAGCAGTTTATGTGTTCTTAAACACTCTATCTTCAAGGTTCCCAGGTGAAAGGGAGTTTCTTTTATGTATGTGGTGCATTTAATACCTCATACTGGTGAGAAGGTACAGTATGTACAGTCCCAGAATGTGGATGTGAGACTCACACCCGAGTTTCTCTTAATCGGGTGCTGTGTTTCATGTTTTCGCGTTGCAGTTTTTTCTTGAGCCTCTTTGCTCCGTTGAAAACCTGTGAGGAGAGATTCTGTGTTAACCCCTGTGCCTGCTGGGTCAGTCTCCAGTTGGATACTAATCTTGATGGATAAAGCGATTCTTGCACTGCACCAGTGTCTGCTGCTCACACATGGAGAGTTATTTTCTCCCTACTTTGGGGAGAAACTCCAATCTTGCTAATGACCTTTTTCAGATGATGCATATTGCTACTTCTGCCCAACATTTTTCTGTGCTTCAGCTTTGCCTAGTTACATTTTAAGCTGTTATTGCAGGCAATACTAAACTCCCAGCCCTCTCCCTGGTCTATTTTAAAAAAAAAAAGTAAATGTTCATCTAATTTGGGACGTTGTTTTTAATTCACTGTGCTCAAGATGAACAAGCCAGTTCTGTGTTGGAATTCTAGTCACATAATAATAGTGACGGGAGCTGTTGCATCACAGAGCAGGAGCCTGAGTTAGACTGCGGTGTGTCCACTGTGAGGGGGCATTGGATTGGAAGAATACTGACTGTTCTTGAGAGCAGCACTTTACAGCGAGTGCCTGTTTGTGGTAATCATGGAGAAAAGGGTCATAAATAGCCCAGAAACACACTGTGACTTAAAGTGCATTTCACATGAACACATTTTCATTAACATCACTGAAAACTGTTCAGTTCTGCAAAAGTGCTAGTAATAGATTCAACATTGCTTACGGTGCAACACGGTGACCTAATCTTAATCCCGTCTGAATCTTTTGCCCAGATATAATGTGAAATAAACAGCACAGATTTTTCAATCGCTGGGACTGGGATACAATAGAAGAAATTAGCATTTTTTTGTGCTTCATCTTTGTGACTCCTGTATTGTGGTCAAAGCAGTGATAGTCATGTCCAGTCCTACAAAGCCCCATTGTTTCCCTGTACCCAAGATCTCGGTGCCTAAATTTAAATTATTTAATTTATTATCTTAATTAACAGCCAGCAGCCATATCACCCTGCAACTCACAACTGGCAACCCACTGAAGCTAAGCAGGTGTGAGCCTGGTCAGTACCTGGATGGGAGACCTCCTGGGAAAAACTAAGGTTGCTGCTGGAAGAGGTGTTAGTGGGGCCAGCAGGGGGTGCTCACCCTGTGGTCCATGTGGGTCCTAATGCCCCAGTATAGTGATGGGGACACTATACTGTAAATAGGCGCCGTCCTTCGGATGAGACGTTAAACCGAGGTCCTGACTCTCTGTGGTCATTAAAAATCCCAGGGCGCTTCTCGAAAAGAGTAGGGGTGTAACCCCGGTGTCCTGGCCAAATTTCCAATTGGCCCTTACCAATCATGGCCTCCTAATAATCCCCTTCTATGAATTGGCTACATTACTCTGCTCTCCTCCCCACTGATAGCTGATGTGTGGTGAGCGTTCTGGCGCACTATGGCTGCCGTCGCATCATCCAGGTGGATGCTGCACATTGGTGGTGGTGGAGGGGAGTCCCCATTACCTGTAAAGCGCTTTGAGTGGAGTGTCCAGAAAAGCGCTATATAAGTGTAAGCAATTATTATTATTATTATAACAGCTCTGTTACTCTTGGAGATAATTGGGTTAAATTAGTAGATTGGTTGTGATCTATTATATATCTAATATATATCAGAGGTGGAACATGCTTAGCTCTGCAGTGATAAAAAGCAGCCTTTAAAACTCTTCTATATATTCTTTAAACCCCAGCCTACCCTGAATGCAAATACTCCTAAATTGTTTTATTTTGTGATTGTACAATCACACCAATACCGGAAACACTCCCAAGCACAAGGTCTCGCCATTATTAGGATTTCGATCTTGTGTGCTCGCTTGTTTCCACTCGCTCTTGAACGCATGAGCTGCATGACTTCATGGTGTCCGGTGGAGTTCCAGTGCCCCTCCAGGATTCGTCCTGCTCGATTCCTGAAAGCACTATCAAGCCACTGTCCTACTGCTGTTGTTGAAACCATAGCTCAGGTCGTCTCATTTTCCCATGGCACTCTGCTCCCCTAATGCTGGGCTGCAATTTCAAATGAAGAGGTGGTCTGGGAAGGGGAACAAATGATTTTGATGGTCCGGTCCTTGTCTAAGGTGCTGGGGGGGATGGAGGTGGCCGTGGTTGGGCTTGTGGTAGGCGCCGCCTGCTGAAAGACGAGGGGGGTCTCCGTCTGTTTCCCCTCTATTCTTCCAGCCATTCTCAGCTCTGGAAAGCAGTAGATGCAGGTCTCGGTAGGCCGGGGTTTCCCCTTGGCTACAGAAGACTCCTTCGGCAAGACGGTTTCCACCAACGGATCTGCAATGCACAACGGAGTCCGGTCACCCGCGGGGGGTCGGAATATGGTCCGGAATGGGGGACCAGCTCTCTCGTGCGCAAATCACGCTTGATCGGATCCAGTAAGCCCCCATCATGGCTCTGATTGGCCACCCTGTTCGCATCCGTGGCCATTACAAGGCCGGGCTGCTCTGTCCTCATTGCTTTATTCATTAATCTTAGCCCCATACGGCACATCTGAGCTTCAATCAATTTCTAGGGCAAAAAGGAACTAGCAGGGGGTTGCTTGCAATACCTGAGCACTTTAAACTAACAGAGGGTTCAGCTGAAATATAAACCAGCCTATCAATATTGTTAAAGTACTCAATAGAATACTTTAGGACCAAGTGCAGCGTTTTGCCGTATTTTGCCGGAAGTGGAAAAAACGGACCTTTGGATGACCCGTCGGCGTACTCGTTCGGCTCCTGGCTCCGGAAGGACGCCGTCTTGGTCTCGGCGCCCCGGCACCTCTTGAGCAGGATGAGCAGGGCGATGGACAGGGAGCAGATGAGCGCCGCCAGGCAGCAGCCCAGCAGGCTGTAGATCACCACGGTGTGGTAGTCCTGCAGCCTGTCCATCTGCGGCCTCTTCGTGGGGCTCAGGGCCGGCTGCCTTTCCACTAAAAACATGCGACGGGGGGGGAATAAAACTGTCGGCCGGTTTGTTTTAAATCCCTTTTGAATTAACTGTTACCTACGCCCCCGGAAGGAGTTTATACGAGACCATTTCAGAAGACTTTTTTTTCCCCACTCAAGGTCCCAGGTAGCGACCAAGTCCAGTCGTTGCATTTGCTGTACAGATTTAATGCTGCTCGACTTCACGAGCTTTTTAGGTATTGCGTTATAAACTGTTTTTTAAAAGCATCTTGGGTTGGATTATATCAGACGTGACCGCTGATCTGCACTAATCACACTAATGTAAATATTGGCCTTTAGGATTAGAAATTTAGAAATATCTGCTTTAGGATTACACATTGCTGGAACAACATGCTGCAAAGGAGCTTTCAGCATTTTAAAATTTACTATGCAGAATCCGTACGCCTTCCTGTGCTTATGAAAGAGTTACAATAAAATCCATTCAGACGTGCGCTTGTGTTAAGCATCACATGCAGCAGATTTCATAGTGTAGACTGATGCTTATCGGTCTTTGAGGCTGCGGTGCAGTTTGGAGAGGGCTTCAAGAGCAGGAGAGAGTGACCGGTCTCTGTGTAAAGCGAGACTGTTAAAGAGATGCAATTCCTGGGGACATTCAACAGCTTTTCTGTGACTCCATGCGTGGGCTGTGTGGCCGAGATCTCAAGAGAGGCAGAGATGAAAAAGCCCATTGCAACCACGCCATCGTATATCAATGCTCAAATGTGCTGGTTAATATTTTCCATGACATGTTGCCTTCCTATTTGGACAAAGTCCCACATTGGGTAACATTTATGTTAAGGAACAAGTAATGGGTTTACTCCCTGCTGAAAAAAAAGAAGAAAGAAAACACAACATTTTGGGCATGGAGCCTTCTTCAGGTATGAGAAAGACAGGGCAGTAGCGTAGTCGTAGTAGTAGTAGACTGCCCTGTCTTTCTCACACCTGAAGAAGGCTCCACGGCAGAAATGTTGTGTTTTCTTTCTTCTTTTCTCAGCATGGAGTAAACTTATTACTTGTTCCTTTGCAGCCTACGTATGCTGACACAGCTACCCACCCGAAAATTGATGCCAGTGAGAGGAACGACAAAGTCTTAAAATCCCAGGAGCTGTTTTTGTTAGTTGTCCAAATGCTATAGGTGAAAATGTTTACTTAGAAAAAGAAAATGAGGTTTACAGTACACTTCCACTTTCCCCTTTTGCGAGCGGCACATTTTTGTTTAGTGTGGGAATATAAGCACCAGTCCACGTTCAAGCCCCTCGACACACAGGTGCTTTCCTGCTGAACCCGCGGTAAGAGGGAGCAGTGGGGATTCCCTCAGAAAGGGGGGACTTACTTCGACACGTCTCGGGGCACTGTGGCGCAGGTCCGCCGCACACTTCGGAACACGACATGCAGTTCTTTATGAGCTCGTCGTAGTACGTCCCTGGAGTGGCTTCGCACTTCAGAGCCGCTGGTGGAGGAAGAAACATGGCAGAAAAAGGATTTAGCTGGATCGGGGGGGAGGGGATTTGGAAGTGAGTTGACCCAGCTGTGCAGGTAAGAACCGATCCAAACCTTTCGCTCGCAGCTTGCTCTCCCAAGCTCTTGAACCTCTGTCTCTGTGGCTTGCGTGTTTTGCAAATGACCGAGGGGGCACATTCCGCAACGGCTTTTCATAAGGCCCTCTGTATAGACTTGCACTGGGGAGCCAGAAATACTGCCAAGGCCGGGCACTGATTTAGGAAGGGGTGGGTTTGGAGTGGGCATGGCTCTCTGGGGCCACAGGGGACTGTCGTATCGTTCCCGATTCCGTCGGGGAATGGAGAACTGGCGTGAAATGCCAGGGGGGCTCCAGTCCAACCTGACGCACATGTCTGTGGGGGGTTAGAAGGCACGCTAACCTGGTGCTCGGTACTTTATAAATCCACGTGACCAGGGAGAGCACTCTGCACAGGGGTGTAGAGGCAGAGGCTGGAATCGCACCTCTGAGCCCAGAGCTGCGAGGGGAGCAGAGCTAAGTGTCCTGCCCGCCGAGATATTCGCTACCGATATCGTTAACACTTGTCAGCAAAATCCGGTGATTCTACAGGGTCACAGTCTGGCCTCCGCTGAGCCCAGTCGTCCACTCCAGCCCACTTAAATGGTTTTTTGTGTTTTATCTCGGGGGTGGAATGAGTCGGCACCTTCATCCATAGAGGATAAAATCCATATTATATCTTCTTAGACGTTGGATTGAGTAGAAGCAGCCTTCATCATTTTCTGCTGATATGCCTATTAAGATATAGGTCTGCATGTCATTCATCCCTTCGTTTTCCCACCACTTTTTCCAACTCAGGGTCGCGGGGAAGCCAGAGCCTATCCTGGCAAGCAATGGGCACAAGGCATGGTACACCGTCCCTGGATGGGACAGCCCATCGCAGGGCAGACACAAACACAGAAAGAGCACACAAACTGCACACAGATGCCACTGCTGGTACAGATCTGAATCCAGAGCTGCAGGCCTGTGGGGCAGCAGTGCTAATCACTGGACCACCATGCTGCCCCCTGTGTAAATCAATTGAAAGCAAATTCTCATTTACAGTGATAACCAGTGGACCCATCTATATAGCAGGGAATTTACTGCAGCAAAGAGAGTGTAGTAGCTTCGTCAAGGATACCAAAATAACATCTCACTCAGGAGATTCCTCCTGGTCCACAGTCACTAACAATGCAGCTGCTTTCAAAGTAATGGAGAATAACAATGCAACAAGAGAGATGCCTGGGAGAAGCAACCGAAAAGGAAACTTGTAACATGTAAGGACAAGAGCGATTTGGTGTACAGGTCTTAAATGTGCCCTCTAACAATTCGGAAGACCGGAGAGGCATTGATAAGATTGCGGTCCACTGGCGCCCTCTAGTGTTTACCCCCAGACTCGCTTTGCTCTGGCAGAAAACGTGACGTGGAGAACATTTCAGCAGTATATCTGCTAAACCGCCAAGACTGTTTAAATCGAGGAACAGATATTCTAGCTTAAAATGTAGCATTTGGTACAGTAATGTAGTGACATATTATATTGCGTTTATAAGGAAACGTCATTTCTTAGTTCCAGGCACAGGGCATCGTAACAGCCAGAGAGAGGCAACTGTGAGCCTGGAAGTGTGATAAATAATTTTTTTGGAAAGTTCTGTTAATCTTCCAGGTCCGCAGTACAAGCTAAAACACCCACTTCAGTTTTTCATGGAACTTTAGTAAGCCATTTCCAGTGTAGAACACTCTGAGCACATGCTTGAATTATTTAAGCCTCTGCGTCCGTATTTCAGAAGCTTTTGTGTTTTAAAGGCGATCTTGCACTCATAGTAGACAGGGAGATCTCCCAGAGACAGGGACAACACTAACCACAGATAGGGACACATTTCTCGGGCTGGGGCTGACCCCGACACATGTTCTTGCAAGGCATACATTTTCGGACAAGCCTGTCCATGTACTCTCTGTCAGGGCAGCGTCTCATATTGCCTGGTCTCTGGAAAACAACAACAACAACAAATATTCATTAGTCATTCTAGTTAACATAACAACACCTAGTTTATTCTGCTGATTAAAAAGGCTCGTGCCAGATATGGGAACTACGTTTGGATGTTTGGATTCCTAGCCTAGTATCACGGCCTTGATCAATCAGAATACAATACCATGTTTCTGTCTAGCATGTGCGCAAGAGACAGCTACTTTGAGACAGATTTGATCTATGAGTAACTGTAATTGAGATCTTTTGAAGCGCATTTTAAAACTCACGTAGGACTAACGCATAATACGTTATGCAAAAGATAGTCTTCCAATGCTTACCTTTTTATTCTGAGACAAATTCATTTTCTGAGTAGGGTATAAAAGTTTTAATGTGGATGATTACACATTTCAGTTTATAGCAGGACATACAGACACAACACACTCACACCAGGGCCATTTTTCCCAGGAGCCAATTAGTCTGCCAGTATGAGATCACTTTATTGGCCATATACAATTTCTTGTATTAGGAATTTCTTTTCACATACCCCAGCTTGCTCTCCATGAGACACAGAGGCAGGGAGAGAGAAGCTTGGGGTCAGAGCGCAGGGTCAGCCATTTATACGGCGCCCCTGGAGCAGTTGGGGTTAAGAGCCTTGCCCAGTAGGATTCCTCTGCCGGCCGCGGGATCAGCACGAACCAGCAACCTTTCACCCACAGGCGCAGATCCTTAGCCACAGAGCTACCGCCCTATGTCCTATGTCTTTGGACTGTGGGTGGAAACTGGAGCAACTGGTGAAAACCCACATGAACACAGAAAGAACATACAAACTCCACACGGACAACACCCTAAGAACTGAACTCTGGGCTTCAGCGCTAAATTAGTTTCTTATTGAAAGCCACCTTTTAAACTTGCCCTTGAATCCTGGAATAATATTTCTTTTATACAGTTGCATAAATGTACCAATACATAGTTTACTGTGTATAAACTTAATAAAATAGTAAATGTTATTTATGATTTTATTAAGTGTAATTTAGATCACATGCTAAGCAAATTTGCTTATTTTGCAATAATATGTCTTGTAAGATTCATTAAAAAAATGAGCTGCAATTTCTATTTTTTTCATTACTATCACATTTAAAAGTCAAAACTGAATTTACTTTAGAATAGTCTTATAAAGTTCTTAGAAAAAGGATGGAGAAAATGGAAATACAGTGGATTAAAGACAGAAATGTACAATTTTACTGATTTTTACAAATTTCCTTTTTAAAAGCTGAAGGACTGCAGCCCAAAATGTACTGAATGATTTTTACCTTGGATACAACATGTAAACCTATTTTCCAGTTACATTTTCATGTTTTTATTGTATCTACTATATATTACATATGATAATATGCTCATATTAGTGTTTCAACCAATTTAAAAAAACAGCAGTTACATATCTGTGTCAGTGTTTGTGAAGGATGGATTGCTATAAAAGATTGCCATAAATCTTTTAGCACCAGGTTTCTATTTTTCAGGTCCAAAGATGTCTTATACTATATATTACCTACTGAGAATTTTAACAATGCTTTTTTAATCTTGTTAAAATCCTGAAAAGGCGTGTGGAACCTTATCTAGTTGAGTCTTTTACTTTAGTTGATTCGGAATCAAAGCATGTGAAAATCAAGCAGAATCCTCACTGTTTTTCAGTAGCTCTGTCAATGAGAGTTACGCTGAAAACATTTATTTTGGTATTCCAAAGTCTCTCCTAAACAGCTGTTTCTAGAATCTTCCATTAATTATTTTCAACACGTGAAAACACGGAGCAGCTCCACACAGATGTCATGTAAAAAAAAACAGTCTATGTTATAATAGCTCACATATTCTGGAAGTCAATATGAAAAGGAGAAATAAATTAGTATTTAAGATTCTTATACAACATATTAATGGTTAGCATCTGTGCAATATCTTGTTGTCTTCACTGTTTAAAGACATTTCATAATCCATGAGATAGCTTTGCCACTCAGCAACACAGTACTGAACATTTCAGCTCTGTACACAAAAAAACTGCAATGGAAAATAAAGTTCTTGACCAAGAGGTTCAGCACTCTTGGGTACAACACTTTCAAAACAATGAAGAATTGATTCAAACATGATAGTAAGTATGGTATCTAGATATGTAAAACCCTAGAACTATTTAGTTACTTACCTTCAGTAATATACTGAGAGCAAACTTCAGCGGAGTGCAGTCACTATATAGTTTCTTGTACAGCAGCAGACTATCTGAGTACCAGAGAGATTTGGGTATGGTTGTATTAAACCATTTCCTGGGGTTTCCCCTTCACTAATTAAGCAGTATACAGGTTTCTTCTCTGCTGCCCCAGGAAAGCCCACAGTACTGCAACATCTGTCTCTATCTAATGTTTGTAATACCATACAGCGGAATGAATGATTTCAAGAGTCGGCTATAAGGTTTTTCATACAGGTTGAGGACTAATTTGTCTTGGTTTGCTCAGAGGATGTTTAGACCATCTGTAGCTCAAACAGCTGTCCTGAGAAAATGTGAAATACAGTATGATCAAAATTGTTTAAACAAAAATCAATGACAAATTCCCAATAAAGGATTTAAGTGGAAATCATCACCTAATATGTTCTTTGTTGAAGTGTTTTAATCACATTTTAAAATACAAGACACTAATTTGTAATTAACTTTGGCTTAGGACCATGATACATGAAAATCATATGCCACTGGTCACCAATCCTGGTCCTAGAGGGTCAGTGTGTGTTTGTGTTGTTGTTGTTGTTCTAATTCAGCCCTTAATCAGCTTAAATGGACCAATTTAACAGCTTCTCCCAGCTTCAGGTGTTGGTGCTTTCGATTGACTGGGACACTGGCAGAGAGGCACTGTGCCTCCAGGATCAGGATTAAAGATCCATGTTTTGCTCATTAATACACTTTTAACATCAGCCCTTTTCCCCAAAAAGACGGCCTTTTTCATGCACATTCCATTCATTCTCATTCATGGTACCACTCCCCATGAATTAATTATAAACAGAGACGGGTGAGTGTTTTATAGCACTGCTTTCTTTTGCGTTTGACTACAGATGAAATCAGTCAAAATGAGGTTGCATGCGGCTTTAAAAGGTCAATGTTACATGTCAATTCAGGCATGCAGGGGACTTTGCTTAATCCAAGAATCTGTTATTCTCAAAAAACACAATTGTTCTTTTTTTTTTCCTCGGCTGTTTTTTGTATTCCAAAGGCTAATGATGACTAATTACAGAAACAGCTTTAATGGGACATAAATGTTCCCATATTAAAATGGTTTGTAGAAACATTACTTCATGAACCCCGTAGACATTTGCAAGAGGAAAGGTTCGAATCAAGGGATATGAAGTAAGTTGCAAAACCAGCTCTATCTGATTTACTTTAAAGTCGATGAGCGTGAAATGAATTCCATTGTTTTAAGTAGTATAGCTCAAACAATTTGGATCATTCAATGGTTTGATATGTACTTAATATCTCACACAGCGTTAAAATAAATACTATATAATTACAAATGCAAAATGCAGTTGTGAAAGTAACTATTTACTGTGATTCCGAAAGTACTTTTTTTTTTCTGAAGTACAGTTTTGATTTTGTATTTTCATATAATTCATAGACTTACTTGAATTTAAATGGTTGCAAACAACCATTCCAGGAAGAACAGCACAGTGCAGCAAACAGAGACTTTGGCAACATTTTAAAATCTTGGTATCATAAACTGAGGTGCCGAGTGATTCTCTCTCCATCAACTTCGGAGTTTACTATACAAAAGTCTTCAGAACTCCAAGGAATTACGTGAGAAATTTAAACATTTTTTCCCTCTGGTCAGGATGCACATGAATTTATCTATTACATTGAAATTAACCAGTGTAATTTTAATTATTATACTAAAACTATAATTTCCATAGTTTTTACTGTTAAAGTAATTTTACTGTACAAGGTAAGTTGCAATTATTAAATATGTTAGTAAGAAAATTATAGTATTTCAAACTTATGGACATCATTTATTCATGCCTTGACAATGTAGAAGTTTGCATTAATCAAACACTGTGAGTTTGTGTTAAAGTTAAATGTCTCCTATACGCATTCTAAACAAGTCACAATGCTGAAATGCTAGTTTATTTTTTTAAATACAGTTTATTTTTACACTATTTTGCTAAACACAGACAGAAGGGCTTTTAGAAAAAGAAAACAGTATTCTGTCCGCAGTATACTGGTCCCATGTTCAGCTACCTGCCTTGACAACACTTTGTGATGTGATTTTGCCATCAAACACAAGAAAGAATATTCACTGCTGCCGTCGAATTCAGGCATTACAAAGGCAAAGCCTGCCTTAAATATAGTCATTCACGGAAATGCCTCAATGTGGAAAAATTAAATAGTTAATTTTAAAATTAAACAAACCGCATACTGCCATTTGACAGACAGAGGCATTTTACTCTCTTGTGATGTAAAGTCACAGTTCACTGTGGCATATTGGGTTTGGGAATTGTAACCGGTGGGAAGGTCATTTCTGGGAGTGACAGAGTGGCCATTATTTGGGAGGGTCAAAATTTAATTTAGCCTGGGCATACCTTTTACTAGAGCTTCCTTTCTCAACATGTTTTAGGGATTTATTTCAACTTGCAGCCTCTCCAATCCACATCCTTGTGCAATTCTGTGCTCCTTTCTTATTTCACTGATAATTAGCAGAATTAAGTTAGACGCATCGGAGTGCTGCTATGAATGAGAAGGACTGAATGCTGGGTTGTTTTAATTAACCTACAACATTTTGATACTTCATGAGGCCGATGCTGCACGCAGTGGGAAACAGCTGTTTTGTTAAGCTCCTTGACATGGAACTGATAAAACTGTCCGTGATTCCCTTAGAGAGGACAATATCAAACACCTCACTTGTCTTTGGGCTGAATGAAAGTCGTGCCTGAAACACAGAGCTCTCTGGGTCATTACCCCTGCCAGTAGGACTAATGGGGACTAATGATGTCTGAAACCGAAACTTTCTTTAGAAAATGTGCTTGCCATGCTTCACTAGACCTGATAAACAGTTCTTCAAGTTGATTCCTCTGGGGCAGATGACTGATCAACATGAACCCCAACTGGGAGCAACCCAGAGAGCACTTTAATAAAGCTATACTGAATGTGTTAATGTGGGCCTATGAGTCAGAGAAGTAGATATTTAGAGCTTGTCATAGGGAGTGGGCTGACCTTGGTCGTTGTTGACATTTTAGGGCAGGGGTGTCCATCCGTGGTGATGGAGGGCTGGGGTGTCTGCTTAAAACACCTGATCCTTGAAAACCTGCAGACTCGTTTTAGGGTGTAGCTACAGTAGTTGTTCTTTAGATCATTAACTTTTTTTAAAAAAAAGCTTAACTTACAACGATGTTCCTCCTTTTCTTATAATTAAGAACCCGTGAACTTTGTATAAGCACGTTTTTTTTTCGAACATCAGGGAAAAAAATATTTTTACCATATGTATTTTGTCTTGACAAATTAGTACATTCAGAACTAGTATACTGTATGGTGTATATATATATATTCCACTGTAGTAACACTTTAGCTGTCACTAACTGAAATACAATTTATACCGAAAAAATAACCCCGGCTTCCTTCATCTCACTTTCCATCTGAAAAGTTGAGAAAACAAGGAATTCATATTATTCCAATACACCCGATAGTGAGCACAGCTTCGTCTTCTGATCACACAGGTGAAGGGTCTGTTTACACTAATCATTCATTCATTGATGTCCATGTTCTAATTGTAACGGGTAGTAATAATGCTCACAAATTGTAAGTAAAAGTAGACTGTAGAAAAAAAAAATACTTCTAGATTTTGAGCTGAGCATTGATTAATATTTTAATATGGGTTTTCTGTATTTAAAAGAAACAAAATGAACGGTTTTTCTGATTGGAGCAGCAAAAATCGCGGGTGCCTTGTGTTGCAATACGTTTTCCCTATTATGGTTTTATCTAGATGAGGTGGCTAACGTATTTAACATACTGTAGATATGTGTGGGGGTGTGATAAATGTTATCTGTTTTGTTCATGCGGAATTCATTTCTGGATAAAAGACAGCACCCCCACAATATTAAAGGGAGTTAAATGCGTTGCATTAAAACATTAAAAAGCTTTACTCCCGCCAGCACATCAAAGCTAATGCAATCTGGAATAATAAAGTTGATCTTTTGATGTTTTTTATTTTTGTATGATTTACAGTTTCTTTTTGCAATCGCTTTCCCTTCTGTTGAAGTGAAGCATACATGTAAAGCACGTTGCATTTTCAATCATCATCAGAAGGGCTCATCCTGAATGTGCGTTAAAAGCCTGCAAGGAAATCGCGTGTGTTCGCGGATGGTTCTCAGTGTGTGCAACGGGCTCGCGGGAAAAAGCACGCTTTACGAAATGAGTCAGGCTTTTCAAAGGTGCGAGGTCCTGTTTTGCTCTGCAGCTGTTGGCCCTGTCAGACGGAAACCAATCGGTATTCGTCAGGCTGCTCCATCTCGGCACAAGAAACAGGAAACGGGGCGGAGAAAATAGCATTCAGAGTAACGGCACCCACCCAAGAATGGGGAAGTTGGAAGCGATTTCAGCTTTGGGTTGTTTTCACAAAATCATCTCATTATCCGCAGGGTGGAACACAAGTGGAAACTCCATTACATTACGTTATGAAAATCTAAAGATTTAAATTAGAATTGCACCTATCCATGATATTACCGCGCACGGTTTTCAGAATTTTAATACTGGAGCATTCCCTCCGGCATGGAAATTGCTAGGATCTTTGAGCAGCTTCTACAACTGGAATTATGTTAAATCAAGGAATTTAGAGATCGATTGGAACAAGCATGTTTATCCCTCACAAGAAGAATTTCCTTCATTGATCAAATTGCTTGTTTAATTTACCAAATAGTCTCATTCTTAGAACAGGTGGGTAGGTAGGATTTTTGTGCTGCTCATTGTTGTGCAAGAGATACTGATGCCACTTAATGAAATTAAAGTCACCTAGAGAGAGCTTGTAATTTAACGCACAACGGTCCAAGATCAAAAGCTCTCTGCTGTGTGCTGGAGTGCTCAAGCTGATCTGAAATGTTTTCGGTTTTCCCTTCAAAAGGATGGAACATCAACCTGGACCCAACAGACACTGGAGAATTGACGAGTCTAAAAAAACGCGTTTTAGACCTGGTCAGGGAGCAGGTATACACTTTTGTTGTTTTTTTATGGAACGACTCATCGGATCTTGGCGGTAGAATTTCTCGTCAAGAACAAGGAGACCAGTCAGCATGCAATTCAGAAACAGGAACTTCTGTGAGGGTGGGAGGTTTGGCAGGCGAAAGATCACAAACAGCGTTTCCATCTACTGATGTGTGGGTGCTCGCCCCATAATGTCAGAACAACCCTCCCTAAATTAAAATGAATTCCAATAAGAGCAATAAACCGTTCCCAAACTGACTCAGTGGCAGCAGAAAAGCACTGTATGATGCACCACAGTGATACTGTGTGAGAAGAAAACAGATAAAATCTGAATATCTGTTTTTTAATTCGCATGTTTTCACCTACAAGGAATTTGACTTGGTGAGTCGTTCATACACTATACACATACAGACATACCATGTATACATAGACACATAAAACACTATATACATTCCAGGAATTAAAGGAAAAATATATATATTGCACTTCAAGAATGTGTCAGAACTGTACCTACGTGTGATAACCCCATACATATATGCATATTTGTAAATGATAAATAAACTTTCCATAATAAAGGAACAAGTAATGGCTTTATTCCATGCTAAAAAGAGAAGAAAGAAAACACAATGTTTCGGCCGTGGAGCCTTCTTCAGGTGCGAGGCGTCAAATAATAAATATCCATATACAGATAATAATATTATTAATGCAGGTAATGCCATAGTTGTAAACGAAGTAATCAATATTCAAATTATTGGACTTCTGGAAAATGTAAGGTATAGTCCTATTTTTTACAGACAATCAAACTGGCAGTACTGACTTGACATTCCCTGAGTACTGTTCTGAAAGGAGTCTTATCAATCACATGACATCGTTGAAGAGACAAGCAATGCAAAATATTGAATTAGCTCATCATCAGAAGCGCAGTGTGACTTTACTGTGATGTATAAAGGCTGTACTGTGACTTTTGCCCCCAAAATCTTTGTGTAGTTAGGTGTTGATTATGATTACGCAGAACTGTATAGGTGCTCGTGCTCTGTCCACCATTTTTAAGTATAAAAAAACATATGGAAGGTGGTGATTTTCTGCACACTGGAAAATCACTGAAGAGCAGATGTTTTAAGCCACCGTCAGGCTGTGTTAGGCACACCTGAAGTGTGTGGACCATACCTGTGGCTTAGTAGTCCTAGGCTCCACAACAACAGATTTAATGAGAAACTTCAAAGCCACAAGCATCTGTAATGTATCTTAGTATCTTCTTCTGGGTAGGCTGTTTTGAAAATGTATTCAGCATTAGTATAATTAATCATTTATTAAGAATTCCTTTGGGGTCACAATTTATATTCTATCTCCAAGGGCTGCATGAGTCCCTCTGGGGTGAGTAGCTTGCCACTATTTTAATCAAAGGCTTTTAAATTTGAATGCCGGTGTACTGTGCTCCCAAATGTTAAATGAAAGCTGTGTAGCTGATTAGAGACTCTGCTATGAGTCACCAGGTGGCGACACTCTCTCACTGCACATTGACGATACACTATTATCATTAGGTCACACAGTGGTTCTATATGCTCAGTGTTCTGAATGAGATAAAGTACAGATTATAAGAATCTGACATGCATATACTTATCTATACATTTATTGTCTAATGCAGCATGATGTTTTACAGAATATTGCACATACATTATTTGCAAAACAGTGAAAAAATAATTGCATAGCCCTCTTCTTCACATAGTAAGAAGAGTTGTCATCCTGTTACTGTGAAACAATAAAGAATACCTTGGGGAGTTCGTTGCTGTTTTTTTAGTCCGAAATATTGAAAATTGTGTTAAAATCTCCGTTTGATATCACTGCATAAAATGTGATTCTTGCAAACCTTTAAAGTTTAGCAACATAACCTGCTGCCACCGGATAATCAGTGATTTATGCATTTGCCTGAGCTACATAAAGGCCAATTCATAGATCCGAAAGTTAAATATTAACTTTGTGTTGTGAGTTCTTTTGTAGTTCTTTTTCAATTCAAATTGAAAGTGACATGCCCTGCATTACATTCTATAAACTTTTCATAGCAATATTTATTTCCTTAGTTCAGGTTCCTTAATCACTGAACAAACCATAGAAAAACTTTGAAGTGTTAAGTGTCAGGTGGCAGTAACTGTCACAAACTGCTACAATGCAGGCAAACACTGGAGACAAAAGAGAAAAATAAATTGGTAGCAAATAGTAAGCAAATATGAGCTCACTAAGCCACTGGTGTCATATAAAGGAAAATATACAAGGTGTGCATATTGCATAAGAAATACAGGAACATCATACAAAATACTGTATTTGTGCTTTTGATTTTGATAGAATTGTGAAAATCTTATCATTTCTAAATAGCCCTTCAACTCTGGCGTATATCCAGAGTCTGTCAAAAAACAATGACAGCCCTTAAAATGTATTTAAGGGGTGAGGTAGAAATTAAAGGTAATTGTCAATTCTATATTAAACAAGAGGCGTGCCAGTAGGCAGTGTTATTGATCTTTTACAGCCTACCTTGCTGTTACCGTATCAAATTCTCCTCTGTTCCAGGTGCATTCTCTCCTCAGATGGAGTAATCTGTGATAAGAGCTAACAGTCACTACTTGTACTGAATGTTTTTCAGCGAATGTTTGAAAGTGAGCTGTAAGGAGATAACAGGGCAACGTCTTGTTTTTATTAACAGTGATTGATGGCAATCCACTCTTTATTTTAGGGTTCTGTTTAAATCACTGGACTGCTGAACTTCAAGATGTTTCCTTATGTGGAAACTGAAGAGCTAACAGGCTTTTGTCTGTTTCACACTGCCTTTAAAGGGGGGTCTGTTAACCAGTTGCCTCTGCGCTGGCAGAGGAGAAAAATCACACAACAGCACACATCTGGTTGTCTCAGGGATGATGGACACAAACACATCTCCAATGCCAGGACCTTTTGTTCTTTGAAACTGACACAAAAGCCTTTCCGAATCACCGCCGAAAGCATTGAAAAATTCCAATGCACATATCACATAAATTATACTCGCAAAATTGCTGTGCCGACTGGATGCGTGCCAGACTTATTCTTGAAGGACTGTATGTCTCCAGCATTTATCACAAAATAGCTGTACAAACACTCAAGGGCCAAAAAAAGATCCTTTGGACTTTGACAGCAGTTCCTCTTCCTGTGACTTACCTAGCACACACCTGCCCCCGGTGCCTCTGTAAATATTGGCGCATGCAGGTTTATGTTTCGTGTGCCACTAGACAAAGCGAGGTGCCAAGTGTTTTTTTTTCTCCTCTGCAGGCAGGTAAATACTGAAGAGCGCGGGATGAAAACAGCTTTCAAGCTGTGGAGGCTGTGGCTGGCTCCTGTCCAATATGGCATTTTGCACCAAAGTGCAGTTGACTCCATTGTGCATTGAAGGGATTTAAAACGCTATCACTCCTGCCGGTGTTGCACACCGAGAGATGTGTATTATTTAACGTGGTGAGCGTGGCAGGTTAGTGCTGCACTACACCAGCCTCAGCTTGCAAACTGAGAACAGTGGCCCGAGCCCTTATGAAGGTATTTTGTGGTAAACATGACTGGCATTATAATAACCTGGTTTTGGACAGATTTTTGTTGTGCGTTAACTGCTCACTGATTTGCACCCTAGGGAACTTTGTTTGTTTGCACTTGCTTTTACTGGGAATTCAATTGAGTTTGATTTGCTATTCTGTGATGGACTGGCGTCCCCTCCAGGGTGTGTCCTGCCTTGTGCCTGTTGCTTGCTGGGATAGGCTCCAGCTCCCCTGCAACCCACTACCGAATACAGCGGCAAAAAAATGGATCGATGGATAACTATTTTACCTTTGCATAGCTCAGGAGACATGGGAAAGGACTTGCTTATATGCCAGCATAACTCAGGTCTGGAGATATGCCTGTCACCTGAGCACACTGCCGATTTTCCACTGCAATCTGAGCTGAATCCATGCAGACGTTCCTTCAAAGCATGGGCTATAGATCGGATGTGTCCCACCTAGACGTCTGCAGCTACTGTATACATGTTGCAGGAAATCACCACTGTAAACAACTGAGACATTCCATTCATCATTCACGTATTCGTAGGCATATGAAAAATATTTTTTGCCTGCTAGAATGATTTGCTTCCTCTCTAACTCCACTCAGACTCCCCCCACCCTGTTATTCAGTTACTTGCATGTGGTGCGGTTGACCTTGTATTTCTGATTGTGGTCTTTCCAAGAAGAAGTGGTCACACTTTAGTTGAGGTCCTTGTTCGGTCTAAAAACCCTCACTTGTCATGTTATTAATAAGGCTGTGAACATACGGGTATGGTTCAGCCTACTGATTGGATTTGGGTTTCGCATCCGACATTTAATTCAGCAGCAGCACAGGTTGGCTATCATCACAGTTATGTCGCTCTATGGACTATATACAGTATACTATTCACAACAGCAAATTTAAAGTGTTACTGAAGAAACAAGCAACAAAAGAAGTAAAGGAATGTGGGCGGCACAGTGGTGTAGTGGTCAGCATTACAGCGCTTGGGCCCTGGGTTCAATTTCTGGGGTGCTGTCTGTGTGGAGTTTGCATGTTTTTCATGTGTCTGTGTGGGTTTCCTCCCCCGGTTTAAAGACATACTGGTAGATCAATTGGCTTCTGGGAAAGGTGGGCCCCGGTGGGAGTGTGCGCGAGGGTGTGTCTGTTTGTGCCCTGTGATCAGTGTCCCGTCCAGGGTTCATCCCGTCTTGTGCTTGGCATTTGCCAGGAAAGGTTCCCATTCTGCCACTATCCTGTATTGGATAAAGTGGTTAGAAAATGGATTGATACATAGTGCCATGCAATAAGGGCTCACAATCACATAAGCAGGACTCTGGCATCTTCACCTCGTTGACAGTACTGTGTGATTCACTTTGAAAGGCCAGAAGGTATCAGAAGAAACTGCAGCTTGTCCCATCTTGAATGTTTGATCCAGTGATGTCCCTGCAAATAAGTCTTCATCTTGAACGTTAATGTAAACCGTTGTCTTAGTGCAAGTTATTTGCTCGACGCCTTTATCCACTTGTGCCGATTAGCACAATTACAATACACTATTCATCAATGACCATTGTAAACTTACAGGCAGTAACAGTCACAAAGTACAATAGTAGGTGGAGTGTGTTAAGAAAAACGTATCGCATGGCATAATGCTAATGTAATATGTTACACAGTGAAGGAAACCTCAAACAGAAGATATATCATAGGAAACCCTGCCCAACAAGGTGTAGAATTACCATACAATACACTAGGACTACAGTACATGCACATGGCAAGAACACCAAGTGCAACAAAGATGCCTGTGATCTGATGCCCTTCAGGGGGTGCTGGCACACAGAGTTGTGCTGGTGACAGCAGTGTACAAAGATACAGTACAGGTGCGTTTTTGAGAAGGCATTGCAACATGGGTAATGAAAGCACAGACTTCACACGTGAACACTGGGGATCAAGTGTGGAGAGCGTCTGGATTATTAGTAATGCTCTGCTACGTAATGGCCGTTGAGCGTTTCACACAAAAAGGGCATTTTAATGTTGTGACCTGAGTGAAAAGAAACTGGGCTGGCACGCTCTTTGTGTAGTTTTCCAGTTTACTCTTCTTGCGCTTGCTCCATAGCAGATCGATGATACCGATGTGTCCGTGCTGAGCAGGGAAATGAACAGAGGCGACATTCGGTATCAGTGCGGCCCCTCTTTGCCAGTACACCATTCATCTGTTTCCTAACCGCTTTGTCCAATTCAGGAATACAGGGGAGCCGGAGCCTATCTGAGCTAGCAACAGGTTCAAGGCAAGATACAAATGTCGGTCTATCGGAGGACACAAACAAGCACACACTATCACCACGGCTGTCTTCCTAGGAGCCCACAAACCCACCTAAGTTCCTTTGGACTGTGGGAGGACACTGGACGCCAGATCTGGAATTGAACCCAGGACCCCAGCACTGTGAAACAGCGATAGGAACCACTGCGCCACCCTTTGTCAACACCCCTCAGTCATAAAATGAGTGCGTTTTTATCTGGCGCAATGGTCTTTGAACGCAAGGCTGATGATGATGATGCAGTTTCATTAAACGCACTGTTCGGGAAGAAGCCAATAAAGAGCCAGGTTTGAACTTCCTTTCTCTCTTCTCTCCTTAATGCTGCGCGTCTTTACGCACAGCCAAGCGGTGCGTCAGCCGCTGCAGCTGGTCACTCCAACCGCGATCCTGAACAAAGTGTATTTTTTGTGGGGGGAAAAAAAAAATTAAGTCGGGTGACTTCAGCGCAACGTTCAGCAAAAGCTTCCTCTGCAAAAAACGACAGCCGTGAAATATTTCCCTTTCGATTTACACAAAGTCTCTTGTCACTTTAAACAAATAGCCTTACCGAACTACAAATACCAAGACGCCTTGTGCTGTAAGTAGTTAACAGCTGCAATTTGACATTACAGTTAGAATTTCTAATTTCTACGGGGCATTTCTGTGACTAAAGAAATCACAAACGTGAAAAACAGACAAAGATCTAATATGGACAGGGGAATATGTTTTTGAAGCGTTTTTAAATGGATAATTCAACATTCACATAGCTAAAGCTAAACGATAATGACACCCGGTAGGACGTTCATTCTCTTCCGTAGTTTTGCCGAAGAAATTGCATATGAGTCATTTTAGTTTTTAAATTAGAAATTGCAACAACCTGGATGATCGTTGCGTCATTGCGTGAAGTGACTTCAAGAAAAAATATCTCAACTTTGCACTGTGCCGGTATTTACGACGTTCAGTATGAAATACCCTCATAAAGACCAGTTGCTTCATTCTGTCCAAATCATTTCAAACTCGTGGGGCCGTACCATAAACAGTAATTAACAAGTTAAAAAAAACAGGTTAACAAAAGGCACATTTTATTAAAATGATTAATTATTAAGACTTAAAAAAGGAGTGAGGGTTTAAGTCTGTTACTGGTTTCCCTGGCTGTTATGTAAAACCGATGGCAATATCACAGCGACTGCCCTGTCATTCAGTCGTCTGAAAGACAGACTGGAGTCCTTGGACAGTCCACCAAACCTGAAAGGAGTAGCCCCTCCCCCTTCCACATTTCTCTATTCCTATTGGAGAACTTTTTAAAATCTTCCCAGTTACGTAGCTTCAGCGATTTTTGCTATTCGCTGACACAAGCGACAATCAACGCCCCCCCCGGCTCCTCCCCTCTCTCAGCCCCTCCCCCGCTATCCCTGCGGAGTTGTTCCAGCTCTGCGCTGGATAGCAGAAAATACGGAGCGCAGGGCAAAACGACCATTTGTTGTGCATGAGCGTGTGAAACGTCTAAAGAAGTTAACATGGACTAGAGAGGAGAAAGAAAGCACGGCCTGCGGGGACTGCGCATGTGATGTGGCTGGACCTTGACAATATCTAGTTCACCTCCTCGCCGAGAGCGAAGAGAAAAATCAGAAACTTGTTCTTTTTCGTTTTCCTTCTGGGTTGCTAACGCTGTGGAAGTTGGCATGCCTGGAGAATCTTACAGACGGCACTTGATTCATAGGAGCTGCCCATGAGAGATCCCCGGGCCGTATTTTCCCGTTTTTATTATTCTGATTAATGCAGTTGTGGAATACTGTCACTGGGGGAGTTTGCGTGGATTGATTGCCATCCCGACACTCACCTGCGTGGGGTGTTTTTTTTTTTGGTTTTGTCCACTTTGCGGACAAGGCACCAAACTGACCGGAATGACATTTAGTTAGCTCAACACTACAGCATTTGGTTTATCATCTACAGTATGTACCCAGCTCTATGTAGAAGATAACACATAAAGTTGTTTCCAAACAGCAGCAGTTTAAAGGGTGCGTAGTATGTATATGGTCTGTGCTAGCCGGAACTTTATTATTCTGCTTGTGCCTTGCCGGTTTTATAATTCTCTTTATTTTCCCCGTGTGCTTTGGAGTTGTGCGACGGAATCTGGCATGCCTTCATATCAGCTTGGGAGAGCTTTGGGAGTTTATTGGAAAGGAGGCTTGTGGTAACTCTGCTGCAGTCCCGTGGGAATCCACCGCCGTTCTTAAAAGGATCACTTGGAGCGATTTTTATTTTTATTTTCGGATCTCAAAGTTTATTATTCGCCGCATCAAATCCCCTCGGATCCCGTTTTCGACCATGTCTTCTAAGGACAACCCTTGTCGGAAGTTTCAAGCCAATATTTTTAACAAAAGTAAATGTCAGAACTGTTTTAAACCCCGGGAATCGCATTTGTTGAACGACGAGGATTTAAACCAGGTAACATTTATTTTGTGTGTGTGTCTGTCAGTTTAGGATTTGTTTTAGACATTTAGAATGCACATTTAGAAACATGCATCCAGAAGTGTTTGCACAGAGTGTTTGTGTTTTAGCGGGTCTGTTGGCTAACTATACTGTGTCAAAATATTATGTTACCATTATAATAAAGGACACATCCAGGTAGTGTTACCTATTGATGTAGCAGCAACTCCTGCTTTCTAAGGGTATTGCCTAGAGGAGCTGAATTTTGGAATGGGTAGGCTATAAACTCTGGGCTGTGGCTAATACGCAGACGAGTCTTGGGCTTTTAAAATGGTACTGTAAAACGGAAATATGTGACTTAAAATGGAAAGGCTTTATTCCTTAAATGAGCAGTGTAGCCCACAATACAGTCATGTGGAATTATTGATTCACTACGTTTATTATAGCGTTTGTTCAATACATTTATGTCCTTCGTTTGGGGTTTGCAGGTGGCAGAATTTTGTCAAATATCACTAGGAATCGCAAGTGGCGTTCTTATTAAAAGATTCTGTTCTCCTTTTTTAACATCTCAACGGGCATCCCAATTCAAATATAGTGTGCGACATTTTTGTTTATTTCTGAGTGGGTCCCAGTTCTGCCCAGTTAAACCTTGGGGCATCCCATCGGGCAAATTCAAGTAAATATTGCCAGCAGGAGAAAGCGCAGGAAAGAAAATGCTACGTCATGAATAAACTGATACCCGAACTCCAGTCAAAGTTATAGTCCTAAGCAGCTCTTGATAATGGGCACAGAGAACCTCCAACGTTTGTTATATACACAAAAATTACATTGAGAAATGGATCTCAGTGGGACTCTTCCCAAGAACTTGCAGTCGAACATCAAAAAGTTGAAACGAAGCCGAACTTGTGTCGGAAATCATACAAAATCCTTTATGCTTTGCCGACCCATCACAAATAATAAAAATTCTGACATGCCGTATTATATTAGACATTACGGTCATACAGGCCTACCACTTAACAGGACAGGTTTCCCTTTCCTTGAACTTCGGTTAAATGCAATTATACTTTAATGCAACAGCAGCGATATATACATATATTATCCGCAAAGCAAGCGATTACGCAGCTGGACTGTTGTATACTGCATGTTTTCAGCTGCTACACTGTTACGCTAGAGCTGTTATTATGACACTAACAAGCTACACTCTTCAGGCACGGTTGTTGGGTTCCTCAAAGTAGCTTATATGACTAACATATACTTATAATGTTACATTTCACCGTAACAAACACGTTTCTTCGGGATTGACTTTTTGGCTTCAAGAATGCTTTAATGATACAATGTCTTTTTGAACTGTTTCTTACTGTATATTTAAAGTGGCTGCATCACTTTTTAATATAATCTATCAAATAACCCGTTTAACGAGTGAACACAGGAGACAGGAGAGTAATTTACTGCTTTAACGGGCTAATAAAGGTAGTTGCCCCTGCGACAATACGACATACACATGTTAGCGGACAACCCCCCCAGGCTAAATTAGTTCTAGCGCTACATTTGCAATGTAGATTTACGAATACCAGTCGAAATCTGGGAGTTTGTATTATTTGTTGGTAAGAGAAATATCCCGTAGGTCGCTTTTCCCCCCTCGTATTGTGCTTATACTTTCTGGAACGGTCATTTAATTAACACTTGGAATGTTGTGCATTACAGCATTCCACAGTAGCGGATCCTCAAAAAAAAAAAAACTGTGGATGTCAACTGATTTTTTTGAAATAATCTAGCAGCTGCAGCTGGGACTGCACAAGTAGCCTCCGTAGGCGGTTTGTTGGAGTTGCTGCTTTAAGTTCTGTCGTCGCCTGCTATTATAGAGTTCAGCAGGCGATAGAACACCGGACTGGAGACTAACCTGAATAGGCCATCCGGCACATGTATCTTGTTTACTAACTGGTTGTTGTAGAAGAGTGTTGTTGTGTAGAAGGGATACTGAAAGGAGAGTCTGTATGTTCTCTTTGTGTTTGTGTGCCTTTCCCCCTGGTTCTCTGGTTTGCTACTGCAGTCCAAAGACATGGCCCTGGTGCGAGTGTGTGTTTGTGTCTGTGTGCCCTACAATGGACTGGCGTGCTGTCCAGGGTGTATCCTGCCTTGTGCCCATTGCTTGCCAGGATAGGCCCTGGCTCCCTCACGACCCCGAATTAGAAGAAGCAGTTAGTTGTGCCCAAGTGGAGGGTTGGAGTTAGATACCACAGGAGACAGGAGAGGACTTCGTCTTTGGAAGAGAGCACCACCACATCTCCTGGAGTATCTGTGTGGTCTTGCGTGTTCCCACACTTCAGATAAACAGGTTTCCTGCGCTTGAAAGTCTTTTCTCCTCTCTTCTTTCTGCCTTCACTTTCACGTCTAGTCCTCGGCAACCGGAGTAAAACACGACTCCTCTGTATATTTGGTCTGGTAGGCTTAACTCGGAGAAAATGTGAACTGGGCAAGTATCTGATTTTGTGGCCTGTACATATTTGGTAAGGGCAAAAGTGGTTCTCTCTGTGGAATGTTCAAGTAAGCCTTTTTGGCCCATAAACCAGCCTGTCAGAAATGCACTTTGAAATTCCGTTCTCTGTGCTGGGCCACACAGTCTGGTGCATTTTCTTCTGCTGGGTTCATCCTTTTTAATGTATTGCTTTCTAAGGCTCTTTTGACATTAACCCGCATGCTGTTGGTTACTGCACAAGCTAGGTCTCGGGAACAGTTCAGCAAACCTGGGAATCCTCAACCTTTTCATTTTCCCAAGAACTCTTGAGGATATTTTCCTTTTAAATCCCGGTCAGCATTATCCTCATTGACAAGGGCTTTAGAAAGGTCAAGAGGGGGGTGAATGATGAAAAGCCTTTTTAGAGCAGAACAGTATTTTCTTACCCTTACTGGAGACTGTGGGGTATGAAGCTGTATCTATCAAGAAGTTTCACCATGCGTGCACAATTCTCCAAAGCTCAGCAATGTAGGGAGAGAGTCTGGTCTGAAAATGAAAGTTGTTGTCTTTGACATCTGAGCACAGCTTTCAGGGAGCACGCACATTCCTGGAGCTTGGAGGAAGCACTTATCACTTGTTCAGTTCTACACTGGTTTTGTGCCTTCCTGTATAATACAGCCTGCACATGGCCACCAGCTACTGGGATCCTGAACTGCTCTGACCTCCTGGAGCTGGGAGGTTCCTGTTTTTCTCTCTCTTGTCATGCAATGTGCTCGATCAAGTGGTTGAAACCTGTAAATCAGTCTTCATAAGTACTCCTCTTACTGTAGACTTGAGCCACACAGGACTACATGAAGTTATTCCTCAGTTAGGAACTGTTTTTTTTCCTACTTTGTGCAGAAGTTATTTACTGAGGAAAGAAAGGCTTTGTGCATTGGTTATTATATTGAATGTTTATTAAATTGTGTTAAAATATATTATATGGCAGGCTGTTGTAATTATGTGCAGTTATGATTCGAGAACGTTTTTTTTATTGTTCTTGAAAGCTTGGACAAAAAAGAACACACATCCATAGTTAGAGATCCTGTCCAAATAAAATAAATTGGAAGTGATTAGCATCCTGACGATGAAGGCTAACCGATAAACCACCCAAACATGAGTAGTCTCACACTTGAACAGTTTTGTTTTCTATACTCTTTGGGTGACCTTGTTGCTTCAATGTCTTGCCACTGAATGCTGATTCATCAATACAGGAACCTCCTTCGAACCGCCTTTCAGAATGTGAACTGTGCACAGTCTCAGAATTGCCCCATTGGCCACCTTGGTCAAGACAGATTCATGCCATTATTAAAGTTATTCACACCATTGCATGATTCCAGAAGAGTGACCCAGTTCCCCTGATGATACAGGAGGTTGTAGGTATTTTTCGTCACAATCAGTCAATCTTCTGTTTTTTTTGTAGGGCTAATCACAACAGTTTGCCTTAGAGTGCTGCACAAAATTCTGAAACGTAATAATTTTGTATATGATAACAATGATCTAAACAAATAAGTGATGCTGAGAGAGAGCAATAGCTGACCACCCAACCTGCCTAGATTCTTAGCACATTTTGTGAAGACTGGGGCTCAGTTACATGTTATAAACCGGGTATGTACAGGTGCATTTCCACTGAGCAGAAGCAGGAGACCTCTTCCAAGTGACAATGTTCATCTATCCAAACATTTATGACTAACTAACATAACCGCTTTATCCAGTATAGGGTCGCGGGGGACCTGGAGCTTATCCCAGCAAGCTGTGGCACAGGGCGGGATACACCCTGGATGGGACGCCAGTCCATTGCCGGGCACATAGAGACGTAAACACGCACACACTAGAAGCCAATAAACCTACCAGTATAGCTCTGGACTGGGGGAGGAAATCCATGCAAATCAGGGGAGAACACACAAACTCCATGTAGATAACACAGCAGGAAATGAACCCAGGGTTCCAGCAACAGTGAGGCCGCAATGCTGGCCACTGTGTCACTGTGCTGCCCTTACCAAAGTGACGACGAGTTTAAAATTCTCTGTTGGCAGTGAGGTTGGTCATGGTTTTGGTTTAATCCTGGTGCGTTTCTTCCCCGGTTTGATATTTTGTTTTTTGCGATGGTCTAGTTGATTAATTTATAAAGGCCAGGAGGTATACTGTATAGCTGACAGCAGGTATAGAGATTCTTTTTCTAGTTTTTCTTTGAGCTCTGAATGACTGAACAGGAGCAGCTGCGGTTAATTGGTTAAAGAATGGCAAATGACCGTGCTTCTTCCTCAAGTGACCATCACAAGCGGCCTCTGAACCCTGAACGTCTGAGGGTTTTCAGGACCTTGGTTTGCAGACCTGTTGTACATGCTAAAAGAGGCATAGATCAGCACAGGAATAACCAAATATTGGGTACACCCCCATGCTACGAATAGACTATCTCACTGTCAGGAATTGCATGGTTGGATTGAGGAACGTTGGACTAACTCTCATTACTGTACCTGGCCAGAGCAGAGCCCAGATCTCTATCCTATTGAAAAGTGGTGGAAAGAGCTTCATTTCACAGCTTCAAATGAAGAAATCCTGCTTGGAGAATGGTTGGACTACAGATATTTCTAGACTTTGTGGAACACATGCTGCAACCCATTCAAGACATTTTTTTACATATGTTTCTGGGTGAGGGTTCATGATATTCTTGACCAAAGTGTATGTTTTGCATTGTCCTTTTCACAATATCTGGCTTGCCTTTCTGCCATGCATATTATTGCATAAGCCTGTTGGCAGTTTCCTGCAGACTGCTGTGTCAATAAAAAGCACTGAAAGATATCCACAGTCCTAAGCAATTCAAGTCAGTCCTTTTGCTGTTAAAAGGAAGTCTTGTGTCACAGTCCACTCATTGGCATTTACTGACATGTCCAGGTGAATCGCTATGAGGGAGGACTTTTGCCCCTTGATTTAGATCTGGACATAACAGTTTAATATAATATTATTAATGTCTCCCCATATGCTTTCCGATTATTAATCTTTTCTGGTGTTTGACGCATTAAAGCTCCTGTTACAGTCTTGTTTTTTCCGAATATTGTTTGATTGTAGTAAGTGCTGTCATTCAGTGTCTTATCGGCAGGTGCTCTGTGCTTTTGTCAGATGAGACCCATGTGAAGGCCCCCTTTCTTTAAAAACACATACTTGAGAATCTAGGGTTGTTTTCTCCTCTTTTTTTTTTGCCAGTTACAGAGTGTTAATATTGGTGTTTCTCATGCACACCCCAATCAGCGTAATCCTGTGCAGTATAATGCAGCAGTTTTAACCCGGTGCTCATCTGATTTTCTTTTTGAAAAATCCTGATCTCAGCCATCAGCTTCAGCTGTTCGTTTGACTCCGTCATCATTATCTCTGCTAGAAATGGAGTGCAGCACTGAACATCTATTTAAAGCAGGGGGAGTAAAAGAGATGGATTTAAAAATAAAATTCACCTGAGAGTCGGCTGCTCAGTTTTCTTGTCGGTGTTCTCTCTGCATTTCTTTCAGATGCATCTTGAATATCCCTGTGAGGCTCAAGATGAACCTCAGCAGGCTCAATGCTCAAAGTGTTCAGAAACCAAACTTTCTGATTTCAATGAAAGCATCCGTTTTAATAACCATTTAGAAAGAAATGGTGCGGATCCATCGGTATACAATCGGATATCAAATTTCATGTTAAACCTGAATTTCATGCATGGAATTTCATGTTAAACCAGAGGTTTACAACTTGAGACCAGTGGCTTCATTTAATTGAGAGGTTTTTGTGATTCTTTTAAAGGCAGGTATGAATTCAGCAAGTGTCAGTTTTTCGGACCTGAAACATCCATATTTTTTAATTGGGGAGTCACGAAAGAGTTGAACATACATTATGAAAAGAGACTATAGGACAGATAGTTGCAACTCTTAAGTAATGCTCTAGAGTTTCCTAACTCTTAAGTTTTTACCCTGTCTTTTTTCTCCAAGTGTCAAGTTTTAATGTGCACTTTTTCTTTCGTGTAGGCAAAGCCTATTTATGGAGGATGGCTTCTTCTAGCTCCAGAGGGAACAGACTTTGACAATCCTGTGCACAGATCCAGGGTAAGAAGGAGTTGCATCTTTTATCTTTTGCTTGCTCAGCCCATCGTGTCAGACCCGTCCTACCGAACATCACCTTGCCCGTTTCCTGCTTGGGGGACAGATTCACAGAGGACACCTTTCACAGCCCATCTGCTCCAGGAAAAGTCTTGTTCCTCACGTCAGCATGCCTTTGTTACCATAGTGCATGACAATACAACCCCTAATGGCTGAAATACTCAGGAATAAATGGAAAAGATCTTCCGTCCTACAATTTGTATAAGTCCACTCTTAGTAACTCGGATTGAATTGCGTTTCAGGTTGACTTTGCATTGAGACTCAAGCACAGAATCTGCCATAAAATACAGACTTTAGGATCAAGATATAGGCTGACGATTAAGAGTGAGGTGTGTGGGTAGGTGGTGTGGTGTGTGTGTTCAGATTGTTTGGTTGACTGTCTCAAAAGTTAAATTTCCTTAGCCAGTCTGAATCTGGTGATTGAATATCTGCAGCTCAGGATCAAGAAATGGCTCCTTTTAAGGTCTCAGTTTTTACACTTGCCTGCTAGACTTAGGCTCTTAAAATTTCTACCCTTTAAATTGACTGGGACATTGCGAGAACTAGGCTATTTATATATATGTTTACTTCTGCAAAAGTCTATCCATCCAATTTGAATATGAGATAAAGGCAGTATTGAATTTTTGTGTACGTAATTTGGTGAGTCTGGTAAGGTTTTCTGTGCTGTGTTTATGCTTAATCTCTTAATTATCCTTAAATGTATTGATAATTATTGAAGTAATTAAGTAATCCATTGTTTTGGGTGCCATTTTGGAACTAAATACAGGATTAATGTATCACCACTTCAAAACTGAGTTGTTGATCCCTCTTAAAATAGTTTGCTCGTAGGTAAGCCCAAACACAAATACAAATGTTGGTTAAGCTAGTTGATGCAAACATTTTGTGTGTGCGATGCAGTGCTCTTGTTATTGCCAGCCATGGGCTGCAGCTGTTATTTTAGTCTCTTAAGGCTTCGGCCTGCGTTCAATACAAACGACAGCTCCTTCTGCAGATGAAACAGTTCAGAAGTGAAAACAAACTGCGGCTCAGCTGTGTTACAGAATGGCTTGAATTCTTTTCATTTCTCAAAAAGAAGGTCATTTCTCAGAAGCGTTCGCCAAATCTTGTTATAGGTAGCCTTTTGGACCAGCAACTGTTTCTGGTGGGAGGATGGAGATTTTTTTCCCTAGCTCTTGTCGATGGGTATGGATCTTCGGTTTGTTCCATTTTCTTATAAGTCTAAGTCAAGGCATTTCCAGGAAATGGGCCCACTGTATATAGCTATTAATTTATTGTTGACCTCCCTAGTCTATGGGCCTTTTTAAACAAATAATTTAGAAATAAAAAAAACGAGTTTGCCCGACAGGAGTGCCCCTGGATTCACCCAAGGGGTTGATCCTTTCAGATAAGAGGCCCCGTTCTTCCTCTTGAATCACCTGCAGCAAGGGTTAAAGGCTCTGGACTCAAGTACATGTGGGCTCAAGTACCAGCTAGAGCACTGCTGTTGTACCCTTGAGCAAAGTACTTCACTTTGATTGAATTTTTTGTTCAGTAAAAATGTCCAGCTGTATAAATGGATATAAACAAATTTGACTTTGGGGGGCGGGGGGGGGGTGGAGAGAAGTATCGGACAAATTAATGTTAACAAAAATTAATAATAAGATTATTGAAAGATTGCAGTACTTTTATGCCTCAAGGTTCCTGCAGACAGGTAGTCCAAGGCCCTGCTCTGTTAAAATGGATCATTTCTGAAGGGCACAGCACCAATCACAAATCTGAGCAAGCACAAGCCCTGCAGAAACAGTAAGTGGGCTGCCACTCTTCCGGAAGGCTGGGGTCGGTGCCACCAGCACCCCAGGCTCATGAAAAAACACAGAGCAGTGCCCATCCGGGCTGGCTTCAGTATTCAGTCTTATCATTTACAATGTACAAATATCGGGCCCAGAAATGATACTGAGGCCTGTGCAAGGGAAAAAAAAGTGATATTTTCTTTGCATGTTACAGGTGAAGAGAAATTTCTATCTCTAAAGTTGCCTGCAATCTGCTATAAGCATTGTAGTTCATTTTTGCTGAGCCGACCTCGTTGTGTGTGCCTTGCAATCTACGGTAGACGAGAGGTACAAACCAGATGCACAGAGTAATCTCTTTACAAGACAGCGGTTTCTCCTTTTTATAGATTCAACAAAAATATAATTGCTTTATCATCCAGCCCTCAGGAGCCTACTCTGAATGTTTAATGGCCTCATGGTGTAAGTATATTATGTTTCACAGGGTCCTGACCCTCTGAATGATTCCTGTTGGCACTGCATTCAAAATCCCTGATGCCTTTTAGAGCACAAAAGGACTTCTTCATCTTTTATTGATGGTCTTCTCTGTAAACTGTGGCTAGAAACGCAACACCAACTAATAACTGTGACAGGAATGGTTGCTGATGAGTTCTCTTAATTCATTTTTCCTGTGGCTCTTGGATACCAACAGAAACCTGTATCTACAATGTACATGCATGTCAATAAATTGAATGTATAAATACTGTATGTCTGAATTTGCCCTTGGGTCAGGAAGAGCACATTCTAAGTCTAATAAAATAAATGGCAAAAGTGAAGGAGTAGCTGTACCCTTCTGTTTATTTAAGGCTAATTTAGGACAAATATTTAAGGAGGCAGATTCTCATATAGATCTATAGATGTTAAACTTATGTTAGTTTGTCAGAGGGCTCCAGTTAGTTTCACAATAATCGAATAAATTATTTAGCACATATCCGGATATGTTGTTTGGGATTTACATGCCAAGTGTGGAATGAGGAATGTACAGTACATGGGGAAAACACTTACTACACTGCAAAGTCCCACTGAGCTCTGTGGAAACCATTGTAAATGACAGGTAGTTAACTAAAGCCCTGTTTAACTAGAGTAGGCATAGAATGTAGGTTTGTGTTTATAGGCAGTGTCTTAGGACACGTACAGTATGCCTGTCCAAGGGATGATGCAGGGAATGACTGTTAAGTTCAGCGCTTCTGTACTGCAAAAATCAAATGAAGTAAAACTGTCATTCAGTTTTTTTCCGGTTTTAATTCTGAAACTCTGATTTGCACTGACGTTCCTTAAGTGTGTGGTCTTCATACAAGTGGAGTTGGAACAATTCCCGTCTGCTCAGTCTGTGCTGCCTTTTGCACGGACATATTTCTTTTTCAGGTTTGCGTTGTTTGCTTTTCTCTGGCATTCGTGCATCGGCTTTCTGAAGGCGTATTACCCCAGCTCTGTCTTCTGATATATGTGCATGTTGATGGTTTTGGTTGAACGTGAAACAATGAACACACGCTCGTATGACAAATGAATGCATGGCTTGTTATCGAATATTTTCTCTGCTGCTGTCAAAACAGTGGAGTGCAGTGGTATTTAACTGCTCATGGTTAGTGGTACATACTGTGTGTGTAGTGTTATGACAGAGCTGCCGGGCCCCACATATTATATTATTTTGTCTGTTGGCTCTTATTCAAAGCAACTTGCATGGATTACAATTTCATATTTATTTTACATACAGAATTACACAGAATTATATGGCTGGATTTCCCTGAGCGACTCTGCATGTAGTGCCTTGCTGAGGGGGCACGGGTGTAATAATTAATAATTGCTTACACTTTTATCGCACTTTTCTGAACACTTCTACAACAGGTGTAGCCAGATACAGTTTGAAATATAAAGAGTGTCCCTTACAAGAGTTAATGTGTGTGGTGCGCACTGTTGTTTGGGAAGTTGGGGGTGTTTGTCCTCATACGTACCTCAGGCAGAAACATGGTTAAGCATCTTGAGTTATACAAGCTGCAGGGCCTTCTGAATGAGCCAGTGGAAGATGGTGGGAGATTTTGATGTGGTTTTGACTGAATTTGAACAGACAGGATAAAACAATTGATCTGCTTATTCGCCCAATTTATTTAAAAGCATATACTGTAGTTCTTAAAACCCATAATGCCTTGTGATCACAATCCCGCCCCCCAACCCAATGTCCCTCCGTCTCCACCCCATCCTAGTCCTGGTTTCATGTAGTCCCGGATTTGAACTCTTCCGGGATGCAGACCGGATTCTGTGGCGTGGCTGGAAAGCTTTTCCCGACAGAGGGACTGAGCAACCCCTGCCGTCCAACCACACAATCCACAGAAAACAAAACTACAGCCTGCACGACAAGAGCAGTTTTAGGAGCATACAGTATAATGCAAAGAGTAAACTTCACTGAGTGCAGTTGAGCATTCAGTCAATATTTACTTGTAGACGTCAAAACCGAAGGATAAACCAAAATAATGCAAGGCCCTCCGTTTTGGAACCCAGTGCCACATCGGGCCTGCCATTCCATTCGTATAAAAGTTGAAGAGGTGTCGTACAAAAAAAAAAGGCCCATTTTGATTAAATAGGGTGCAGGGTGTCCGGGTTTTAATTTAACTTAAATTAAAGTTAAGGAAACATATGGCGCTCAAAACCACAAGATGCTCCTCTAACGCAGTGCACCTTCCCACCTTCAGCCCTTGCTTCCGCAATCTCGGACTCGAGGAATGTTTGGTGGTGTGGTGACTGACTTCAAATGACACTTTCTGTAATCAGTGAAACCCAGAGGCAAGAAAATTCTTCCTCCTGGACAGACGTGTTTCAGCAAATAACGAGGGGGTGGCTGATTCAGGCCGACGTTGATAACTCCAGTACGAGGCCCCTAATCTGGCGTTGTACTCCGAGGCCCAGCGATTTTATTCCTGTGCTCTGGCTCAGTCTGAGCCAAGGGTTCGAGAGCCCTTGTCGTCCGGTTATAAAGGAATGTCCTGTGCCGTTGGAGCGTTTAATGATTCACGGCTCTGTGCAAGAAAATGTGGAACAAATGTAATGCTGATTCACACAGGGCTTGTGAAAGCCTGAATGTAACCTTCAACAGCCACATGTGTTGTCACTCAGGGACCCTGAGTCAAATTGTCAGCTGACTCAGCCTTGTGGTTGTCTCACACTGTGGGCTCTATAATAATAATAATAAAAAAAAAACACAACTTTTGCTTTTTTTTTTGTTTTCAGACTTGTTAAATTAGGTCTGGCAAATGAACATTTTTCTAATCCACTTCCTATGCCTTTCCTATCTTTAATTCCCATGTCCTTGGCTTGTCAGTGGTTGGGGAGGAACTCTCTTGGGTTTTATTGGAAGATAAAAAAGATGTTTAGTTATGGGAACGAGATATCGGTTCTGGGGGTGGGCGCAAAGACACAATTGAGTTTGCCTGCCAAAGACGAAGATTCCCACAATCCTGCTGCTGGAAAAGTCGTTTTTCTTTTCCTTTTAGGATGTGGTGCTGGCTTTGAGCCCAGTAGTACATTTGGAATATATACATTTTCATTGCTTTTATTGGCATGATATATGTAAAAGCAGTTTTGTTGTCGTAAGAGCAAGAAACGTACTCGTGGGCATAGACGTGTAGTATATTGAGCATCAAGGGAAACCTAGCTGGTTCGGCAGGTATGGTTTTAGAAGAACCTATTTAGGTTTTTGAAATGAGTTTTAAAAATAGGTTTGGAAAAATGCATCTTAATTGATCTTTCATGGTTGACCACGGTGCAGTCGAGTGATTTTGACTCTTGCATCAGCACTGGATTGTCCTGTTAGTGGAGCAATAAGGTGATTTAACCTGTTGAGTATCAAGCTTTGGTACTGATGGCTGTTTTTGTGGTCCAGTGGGCACACAAGCTGTTTTTTGTCTGGAGAGGGGTATGTTGGACTGGGTTGGTCTCAGGTGGGCTCTCCAGCAGAAATAAATCAACCACTTCAGTAGTGTTTTAGTGTGTGACAGACATGCAGGACGATAAAGTGGTCATTTACAACAGACCAGTCGAGTGAGAATGTCCATGTGTGATGCTACTGACAACACAGCTTGGGGCAAGAAAAGGAAGCGATGAGTTAGCATCCTTTAGATAATTCTGTATCTTTCTAAGAGGCTTATTGGAGAATCCTGGATTATGCAGGGCGAGTAGTTTATTTCATTAAACACCGCACACTCTAGTGGTAGGATCTGTGGAGTTAGCTTTTTATTCCTAATTAGAGGGCCACCTACAATTGCAGTTTCTCTGTTTAATTCCTTTTCTTAGTGCGGCTGCTGTAACTAAGATTGAATTGACCCTTTCTGTTGCTAATTTAGAATTAATTGGCATGAACCCAGTAAAAATAAAATGGATACAAATTAGAATGCGCAAGCTCAAATTAAGAGGAGAGTGAAATGTGATGCACTGGAAGATAATGGGTTAATGGTGGAACATTAAGCAGCCTGAGGAGATGAAAAAGGTCTTTAAAAATTCACGGGGCCAATTTTAATAATGTAGAAATCTGGACTGGGGCCAAACTGGCCCAGTTTGCTGGATGAAGATCACCTGTTGCAGGTTGCCTAAGGCTTAAACAGATGGAAAACGTGGAGTATTTTGCATTGTACTCTTTAGGTCCAGGCTTTGCACTGCAGTAGCAATACAGGGAATCTGATAACAGTCTCCACTGCGTTGCAGTTTGGCTGTTTTAGAGTTGGACAGCGTTCAAAGTATATGTACAGTGGAAAGCAGAAGTATTGGGATAGTGAAGTGAAACAGGTCATTTTTGCTTTGTACTAAAGAAATTTGTATTTCAGATCAAAAGTTTAAGGTAAGGCAAAAGTCTAGAATTTATCTTTTGATCAGAAATAAAGATTTCATTAGTGCATAGCCAAAATGACCAATTTTCACTTTGCAGTCCCGATACTTAACGCTTTTCACTGCATATACAGTATATAGCTATAAAGAGGCCAGTATCGGCTGCCACATCCGGTGTTTCCACCCAGGTTCCCTGTTTTGATGTGTGGAGTTGAAATAATACTATAAAATCATTGCTTTTGCACCTAATCAGGACAAGGCCCTGTAGGCAACAAGATCTGAAATGCATTGAATCTGCAGATCTGCTGTCCATGGAGCTTTTTTCGGCCCACAGTCCTTTTCGGTTTCATTTCAGAACAGAAACAAGAAGAAAAATGGTCAAGCGGTCTTTGAGTCTAAACAGTTCAAATCTAGATCCTCCTCTGTCTATCCAGTTAACCACACTCCTCTCCACCGAACGCAGACATGCCAAACACACACACACACGCAAACAGCCAGACACGGATTACAGTTATTTGGCAATACATTCAACAAATGCTTTCCAGAGTTCCTAGGTATAAGGTACACTGCTGGCTAATGGAACGGACAGAAAGTGATGGGCACTAGTGATCTTCTCATTGGATCTCAATGCAGAATCCTCACCACTCTTAAAGCCATGCTGAGGTCAGATTGAATTGAATGAACCTTTATTGCCCCTAAGGGAATTTGTCTTGCTTATTAGGATGTGACGTACATGACAATAATGCCATACAACAGCTGTACAATACTGTGCTGCAAAATAACATTCAACAACATCGCTCAGTCGCTTCCAGTACCACAAGATTTAAAAAAAACAATTGTCTTGTATAAGGACAAGGCACCTCCCCAGCTCTGAACACAAAAGGTTAGAATTCGCTGAAATGAAATCTTATAAAAAGTGTCAACATTGTGTTTTCTACATTAAAACTCCTTAACATCCTTAACAAAATAAGAGCTTTACAGTTAAAGAAGTACAGGTGTCTTTACTGTACAGATAAATGAACGGGGAGCAAAACGCTGAGGATCTACAGTACAAGCACATCTGTATCTGGTTCCTTGGCCTGGAGTTTCAGATTCAGTGATTCAGTGGGGAAAAAAAGACATTAGTTAGACAAATCCACTTTTTTTTTCTCCTAACTGCTCATTTTTCAAATGGCAGGACTCTGCTTTAGGTGTAAGAAAGTTAACCAGGCTTCTGGCTTGCTGAGTTTTTAATGTCTTTCCTGTTCCTCACAGAAATGGCAGAGGAGGTTCTTCATTCTGTATGAACATGGATTACTGCGCTACGCCCTGGATGAGATGGTGAGTGACCCTTTTTTTAACTCTTTCGGTAAAACCGTGTAATGTGTCTCATTGGTCAAGTTGACACATCAGAGGAGTGAAAATGTATATAGTATTTTCTGTTGCTTATCTCTGCTGTTCAATTGAATGCATTATGTATTGACAAATGAGATTGATAAATTGATTTATAAATTACTAGGTGCTGAAAATGGACAGTGGCCATGTGAAACTGCCAAAAATGTTAGCCCATCGAACTTTGGTGAATATGGGAAATTACTTCAGAGCAATGCTGTTAATTTTGAAAGCCATGAATTGTTTGTCATTAAGTATAATGAATTTCTCCTGTCTTCTTGCCTGCAGCAGTACTCATTTCTGCTTCTGAAATGGCCTAGTCTAGGCATTTTTTCTGAAGTGCTGAACACCAAAGCATCTCAGTAATTTGTTTGCGTAACTCTTTCAGATGTTAGATTCGGCAGACTGGAGAATGAGTTTTGATTATTTAAATAGCAAAGGTTAGAGGGGAAATATTATGTACAGGTGTAGATAACAGCGTGCTTATAATTTTTCCCCAGGCAGGCCATACTTGTTTCAATGTGATTAAAAGTCAAAGGAAATAGCAGGCAAAGGTATTTTGGCACCTAGAAGTTTCCTCCAGCACATGTTTCCCTCACTTTTCTTTCAGAAATGCTTGAGGCAAAACTGGTCTGTGTTGATAAGATCTGGTTTCTGAATAAGCTAGTGAAAAAGAACAAGAAATGATCTTGTGTTCTCAAGGAGAGTCAGGTGTTGCTTTTCCTATCTGGGTAAGGACACACACACACAACTCACAAAGACACATATAATAACAACTCGCCTGGCAACAATACACACAGCAAGAACGTTGTTTCCAGAAGTGTAGCTTTGAATACGGTCCTTCTGCTCAATGAAGTGGTTAGTAAACAAAATACTTGAAGTTCCTTTAAGGTTTTCCTGTTGCTATTGCCGAAACCCATTTGAGGCTATGGTTTCACAAGTTGTGGGCTCTTGTTAAACCATTGCCAAGAGCTGAGTATTTCATGGATGTTGCTTTGTTTTGAGGGAGTCTCAAAGGACAGATGTGGAGTTAAAAACAAAATGGCATGTGTCTGTGCCCTAGTTTTTCCTTGGGCTGATTTGCATGAGGTTATCCAGCTTGTGTATCCTAAAATGGAAAGCAGTGTCTTAGTTACAACACTGTAGTATTTCAAGTTTGATTGTTGCTTCAAAATTTACCTTGGCTTTCTTTAGTTAGGGCTGCTGTTTATTTGGAGGTGTTCTGTGTGAATAAGCCTGCTCTTGCCTGGGATAGTGTTTTGTGGGCCTGTACTCATGTTCTCCGTTCTCTGTTTTTTATTTACCTTGCCTTACGGGGTGTGAATACGTTGGTCAGTAATATCATATTATGATGAATCACATGTAATGCATTTTTTCCAAAAGAACTTTCTTCAAAACTCTCACAATCAAACTGAGCAGGGTTATATACTGTACTGTATGAATGGCAACACGTATCAGCACAGCCTACAAAGATGATCAAAGTGAAGTCTATTGATTGCATAAGCTTTCTTCTCTGTAAGTCAGTACTTCGTAGAAGCAGCTTTTGCAGGCAGAAATGACTGCTGTCAGACTATTTGGATATGTCTATAGTAGCTTTGCAAGGTTCCAAAGTATAAATTTGTCCATTCTTCCTGACAGTATTGCTCCACTTCTGATATATTACTCCTCACCATTTAATTTTTAAGGGTTCAAGTCAGGACTTTGACTGGGCCATTCAAGGACATAAACTCTCTTGTTGCTCAGGGTGGCCTTATTTTACTAAATTATTTCCACTCAGTAGTGATAGATGTATTTCCCCTCAGTAGTGATAAGACCTATTCCTATAACAGGATGCTGCCACCACCATCTCAGACGGTAGGGGTGGTTGACTCAATGCTGTGATAGGCTGTGATGGACATACACCAGAGCTCAGTTTTGTCTAGTTTGAGACATGTGCTCAGTATATCTGATACAGGATTCAAAAGAATTCTTATTCAGTAAAGAAGACTTTCTTGCCACTCGCCCATACTGGACAACGTGGCTTGAAATTCAGTGTCTATCTGAAGGAAGCTGATGAGACAGAAGTATTTACTCTGAAATCAAGTTTAATCGTTCTGAGAAGAACTGACACAGATAATTATACTAATTTTGTGACCTCGGCTGACTTTGCTTCTGAACTAATTAAGGTTTGCTGTGGAAAAGGGGCTGTACCGTGTACGTATCCAATTGAGAATTTTCAGCTGTCTTTAAAAATCTGTTGTATCATTTTAAACTATCTGCATATTTTAGCTTTCTTATTTTGGTGTCGACTGTGTACAGATTCTTAAAGATAAAGTCCCGTTTTGAAAGGGTCATGGTATTAAACTCGGGTCTCAGAATTTTTCAGGGCGTTTAATGCTTTTGCAAGACACTATACAGAATGTATTTGAATATGAAGCAGACCAGCTTGATTAAATCTAATTTCCTTCCAGCTCCTGGCCCTTTTAGCAAGGAGCAAATGATCACAGACCGCATTTTCATCTTGGGACTATTTCATTTTTTGAACATTTTTGCTTCAAGTTTTCAGAATTAGACTTGCTAAACCACTGAAACCGTAGTGCAGTGTCTATCTCCATAAAACTGAGATGACGTGGAATTCTTGACTCCTTCCCATATCTAAATTCTGTGTCCTGCACCTTTTCAACTTGCACAGTTGGAGAAAAGGGGGATCATCAGTACGTTCTGAACCTGACGTTGGGAGTGAGCTCTGTGTCAAGATTAGCGGAGAAAGGCCGTTGCACAAAGCGCCTGTGTTTTTAAACAATAGGCTGTAATAAAATGTCGAGCCAGTAGAAATGGGCATTTTCTTTAAGAGAGGACCCGTGTTGAAGTTGAAGTTTCTTCCCGCAGTTTCGGCCTCTCGTTGGCAGAGCCTTCCAGTGAAGGGGAGTTGTTTTGCTTTTCATGAGCCATTTCACACATTCCTAATCCCAACTCCCTCGCTGACTGGCTGTGTGGTGCCACAATTAATTTTTTATTGTTGCTCTTGGACAGTGGAATCCTCCTACCAGCGCCAGCCTCACAATATTTCCACACTGTAACGGCTACACACATCTCTCGAGGGGAACCTGTAAGATTATGTATGAGTCGGGAGGGGAAAAAACGGTCAATTTCAGTTTTTCTTCCAAATATTGTTGATTTTTTTTCTAATTAAGTCTAAATTATATAACGTTATGCAGCCACGTCATGTATTGGCACGAAAGGTGTCATTATAATACCGAGTTTAAGAAAGATGTCTCTTAAGCCATACTGAACAATCCTGTTTTCATCCACAAGTACTCCTCAATAATGCTAGGAAACAGTTTTTGAGATATTGTGATCTGTGTTTTGTAGAATTGCCCCTTTTATTATTTTTTTGTACACGTCAAATTTGAATAAATTCAAAACTGATTAAGAAAAGCATGTGGAGAGAAGGAGAGCCCAGGAGTTTCATTAAGCTGGGGAATACAGTTAGCTTTGGGTAGGGTGAAGGAAAAAAAAAAGGGATAAAAAACAAAACTGATTTAAGAGGGCACAGTGCAAGCTTTCAGACACAATCCTGAAATTACTCACAGGTATGTAACTGGTGCATTTCCACCTTTTTAGTCTTGCTTTTGTCCTTCTAGGCAGCATAGGTCTCATTATGTGCAAAATAAATACCCCCAAGACGATCAATGTCTCCTTGTAATTGGTCTTTTTAACACAGATGGTTTTACAGCCCTCTTTTCCTGTGTTCAGTAAACACTCTGTCTGCGCTGGCTGTAAACGCACAAAGTGAAAAAGGTGCTCATAGGATCCCCCAGGTATATAAACCAGGCTCAGAGTTACCATCTCGCAAAGGTGATTGAACCCAGAGCCGGCACTTGGGAAGTGTTTATCCTGTTAATGTGTTAATTGTCATAAATCTCCAGCTGGATCAGATGATTTCAGCGAAAGGAATTGTAAACAGAGGGTGGCTCTTGTGTGTCTGTTCCTCTTCACAAGGGGCCCTGGCAACATGTTCCACTTGGCGGTAGTGGCCACCATTGAGAAAGGTCAAAACTGGGTGCCTGTCAGTCCATAAACAGTGCATACTCTGAGCAGCCAAAGTGATTCATATTGAGCGTAGACTCTCTTCTTATGGATTAATTGATGCATTACACCAGTATTGGTGTATATCTCAGTATCCCTGCCCTGTCTAATCGTCATATTAAAGAGCACTTTTCAGTTTTTAATGTGTTTTTTTGTTATAGTTTTGCAAAAACTGCAGGGATAAGGGTACCAAAGTGTTTATGATATTGCAGTGTTAATTTGTGAAAACACCTCCAAAATGATGCATATTCACGTTTTGCTAAATAAAGGTGAAGTCTTCTACACCCTTACCATAATGTGACCAGTTCTCCGGAGTTCTCCGTTAGTAAAATTTGAATTGGTTAGAAAGATGCAAGGCTTCTAAAAAACTCCTAAAAGTGGCAGAAGGTGTGGATTTCTACTGTATTGGCACTGGTTTTGTTAGACATGCTTTCAGTTTCTAAACATTTAGATTAAGGAAAGGCCAAAGATCTCTTATGACTATGAAATAGAAACACGTGAGATGAGACATCACAGATGCCAGTAAGCTCTTATATGAGGTATGATGTCACATCTGGATGTGGAGGCAAGATTTGAAAGAAAGAAACAAGGGGAAGAAACAATAAGAGGCATACAAAAGAAACTCCCCATAAATGGTGGATCTCAGCATCACAATCCTCAGACAACACAAAAGTAAAAATGCTGTCGGGAAAGACGTAAAAGCAGGAGCTCAACCCGGTTTCACCCACAGGTGAAAAGCGCAGAAAGCAAGTCAGGACAAAGTCAAACCAAAAGATAGAGAGTTTGGAAAGATAAACCTCAAGATACAGCAGGTACCCAACCTGGGAGGAGATGGAGAGGTGCCGCAATTTGGGAGAATGGGAAGGCCTAGTGAGAAAGTTAAATGGACTGTTGGGGGGGGGGGGGAGAGATCACAACCTGAAACAGAAAGAATGACTTGAGATCACAGCTGAGGAAATGGTTAATAATAATAGGAATGATAAAAATTCATAAGTGTGACAATTAACTGGCAAACCTCAAATTGATGTCTCAAGAATTTAACCTCAATCCACAATGAGCTGTGCAAAGACATTGGTTTCCTAGAGGTACGCCCCTAGAGGACCCCAGAATGCCTCACCACTGGAATCATCTCCTGCCAAAGAATAGAAACAGCAGAGCGTCGACCACTCTCTGTGACAGAGGCTTCCAAAACATAAAACATATTATACACTTGTCCTGGAAATAAACAAGCTTTGCCCCCCAGGAGAGAAATGCTGCAGAGGATCCTGTGCCTGTAAAGACCTGTTTCTATTCAATAGGATGAAGCTGGTGAATTGTGCACACTGCTGTTATCTCAATGCTGCTTAATATTATAGCTGCTACCATGTTGCTGTTTTCAACAATTGGTGATGGCATTGTTACTGCATGTCGTCTTTTATAAACATCTTAGCACAGCATGGATCGACAGACTTCAACAGTTTTCCCCCACTCCTGAATCTTTACGGTCTGTAAGTTGGCCCAGGTTGTGGGAAGAACAGTGGAAATGTGGGGAAGAAATGTGGTTTATTCATAATCAAGCAGGAGGGACATTCAGTTATAACAGTAGGATTGGATGTGACATGCTCAAGGGAGACTCATTCTCGACATGACTGAATTAAATGGAAAGTGACTATACATTTTTAAATGTCTGCAAAAAAATGGTGACCAGCTTGATACCCATTTCCACACTGTCACAATTCACAAGGAATGGGAAGTCTGTGTTCAAACAAGGAAAATGGTCCCACAGCAACACATTGCACTCTACTATCAAAGACTTTGCGCATGCAAGAGCTATACAACTAGGAGTGAATGGAATCCATAAGAAAGAAGTATTACAGGCAAGCATTCTTCTGGGGCATGGGCTCAATCCTCTACACCTCACGGTTCTCAACCCTCTCCAAGAACACAGCCATCTCTATACTTGCCATCGCTGCAGTGACGTAAACTGAACAGTGCCAGAGCTGCAAATATAAAGAAAGTTTATAACATGGCACCTCACCCACCATCCCAAAGTTGACATATGAGGTCTTTACATTACAGTTGTGAGAAGGAAGAAAATACAACTTAAAAACAAGCAGTGCTGTAACCACTGTACTCTATTATCTCCAAGAAGAAGAAAAGTGACCTTCTGCAGGCAGTTATCAAGTGTGACATGAAAGTAAAATACGTTTTTCAGTCAGAAAAGAGGCTGTAATACTGCTAAAATAATTCAAGTAAGACAAGGGGAACAATTTAACTAATTTCATCTAATTTATCTGTAATGATAAAAGACAGACAACACAAAAGCAAGCAAGCAAGCTATCACAGCACCAGCTGAGAAATGAATGGCTGGAAAAAGCAACATGTGCTTCACCCACACACTGCAAGCAGGGAGCCAATGGGACAATATGGAGATAGATGAGATGAAGCCAGGAGACGACCGCTGAACCAGAGGGCTTCGTGAATCAGGCTCTTTTTTAAGCCGAAGCCGAATTTCTAAGCTATTTCTGGAGTAATCCTGGCCATACCTCCTGGCCATACTCCTGAAGCAATAGTGGATGACTCCAGAAAGCTGCCTGGCCATACTCCTGAAGCAATAGCGGATAACTCCAGAAACCTCCTGGCCACACTCCTGAAGCAATAGTGGATAACTCCAGAAACCTCCTGGCCATACTCCTGAAGCAATAGTGGATAACTCCAGAAACCTCCTGGCCATACTCCTGAAGCAGTACAGAATTACTCTGCCTGGCCATACTCCCGAAGAGGTACAGGATTACTCCAGAGACACGCCTGGCAGTACTTTAGTGGTACCAGTGTACACCAGGTGAAAATGCGCGTGTACTCTGGGCCAAAACACTTGCTGTAAATATACAAGTAAACCTTGAGAAAAGGTCTGCAGATAGCAAAATAATTCTAACAAGGAAAAAATGGTCTTTCAGGCTATAGGTGCTCATAGTCCCTCCGGGGCTAGGGGAGAAACATGTTGCGATTTTAATGTGAAGCAACAGAAACCACCCATGCAGGTTTGAGGTTTTTGAAATGGGAGTGGACGGAAATTGTACTTCTGCCATCATAGTCTACATAGCAGAGGGTAGTGCAAGAAGGGCGGAAAAGCAAGCCAGTAAGGTGAACTGGAGCAGAAAACATTGAGATTCACCAGGGAACCAATGCAGTGAAGTTAGATAGGGGATTGCTACCGGCATACAGGTTTCATTAGAAACAGGGCGGCTGAATTCTGGACCTCCTGCGCAGGACACAACTTAGTAAGGACATTAGATATTGATTAAAATTAAAATAGTTTGCCCTCCATATTACATTAGCTATCCAAAAGTCCTGTTTTCACGTTCTAGAGTAATAGTCCTACTCAAACTCATGAACAAAATAAACTAATTCTATGCTAACAAATATACTATGCGAGGCTGAACAAAACCATATTACCTAGGGGCCTTGCCAATGTAGACATGAAGTCGTAAATGACTTTTTTTTTTTCTATTCCATCTTGCTGTATTGTGAAAGATAAGAGAACATATTAAGTGTCTCTAAATGAATGGCTCCTGGGACTGGCATATCTCCAGCACTGTTAATGTAATGGCTACTTTATCTGTTGTGGAAAGACTGCACATGAAATTTGCACATCGACCAGATCAACACTTAACTACTAGAAATCAACTGAGCGACATGGGCTGGCTTGTGTCTCGGCGCTTAAAGACCTCCTTTAACGCTCTACTCTGAAAGCCAGTATAGATTTCTACACTTAAAAACAAAGATTCTATGTGATGATGATCCAGATGATGTTGACGATCAAATGAAGATCCAGTCAGAAATTCTAAATCTCATTACTTGTTGCTCAGCAAATGTGGCATTTAGCAGGTTTTGCTTTGCAGAATTGCTGCTGATAATATTTGCCTGTACATCGGTCTGCAGAGGTATTGCGAAGAGTGTTGCTACTGACTCAACCCTTTGGAAACCATCGCTTTTCACTGAGAGTCATTGGAGATGCCTGCTGTTTATTCACACACCCTCTCACAAAAATCCTACCCACAACAGAAGTGACACTAGAGTTCTTTCTTATAACCTGAGACACATCTGCGTATTCCTAAACCCGTCAAACGTGTGGCCGATAATATAACATTAAAGGGTTGTTATTTGAATGCCTTTAACAAAACATGTTAATGTTGAAAGGCTGTTCTTTTTTTTTCAGTCTAATTACATACTAAGAGCCTTTGATTTGGGACTTTAGTGCTGTGCAATTAGGCTGAGAAGGTTGTTGTAATGTGATTCTTCCCTTACAAGTCCTGTGTAAAAACCCAGGAGGCTTCCTGAAAGAGGCTGTGGTGCAATTTCTAGTTTTTCCTCTGAAGTTATGGACAATGCCATATAGATGTCGCCATGCATTAGCAATTCTCCTGGGTAACAATCCCAGGATTCACATGGAAGAGGATGTGAGAAGAGATACATTAGACACTAACGGTTAACCTGAGTCAGCAGCTTCTTAAAACAGGGATAGAAAGTAATCAGGCAACTGTTTTTGAAGAGTCTCTTCTTTTTTTCCGCATCTGAATAGTTTTTTTTTGTCTTTGAGCAGTGTGGTATCAACTTTCAAATCATCAATCCACTAGAACACAAAATGACAGGCTTGGCAATGAAGGTTTGTCATTGGCCTACTGTTTCTTGCAGTAGAAATTATTCTCAGACTCTAACAAGCTTTTGTTTTTCTTGAATCTAATCTCTCTCCAATTTTAGAAGAATTGCTTTTGACATTGGAAATCCAGTTTCTGTTCCTGTGCTGTTTCATTTTGGACCAATTGTCTTTACTTTTATAGTGTAATAAAGGCCACTTCAGTTTATAGTCCCGCTGTTATTGTGAGGATATATTTTTTTAATCCATTTAACTTGAATTGTAGAACCACTTTTCGGTACACATTGAATACCTAATTCATCTGTTTTATTTGGATGTTTAATTTGGACATGACAGCACTTTTTTTGTAATTTGGATTAATGGTAATTACTTGTAGACTGAACATCTTATTAGTTGTACTGATGCATTTAATTTGAGGTTTATTAGATATCCAAATAATGAAAATGAGATCTATGAGCTTTAAAATAGCAATGATAGTCACGTTAACTAGTGAGTTGCCTTGCTTCTGTTCTCTCATGTAGATGTTGGTAATGAGAACATACTGTAAATATTTGCATTTCCTCATAATGGTTACAAATGAGGAGTCCATTCAACTGATCTTGATTTTATAACAATCTCGCAGGACAGATAAGGTCAAACTAGCAGAATAAAGATTATTCTGTCTTCTCTATTTTGACTCTCTATATTCATTATCTGCTACCCATTCTGCAAACTTTGACACTGCACGTTAATGTCTCACTTCGTCCAGTCGGTTTTTCCTACTGTATCTGTGAACTGGGACAAAGGTAGATTTTTCCTGACATTTTGGAGTCATTTTGCCTTACGGAATTACCCAGCTGTAGAATTTTGTAAGTGCCTGCAGTGTGGCAGTATCCAAATGCACATATTGCTGTAGCATGTCAGAAATATCACGTCTCCTGAGCCACGCAGGATCTGAGGCAGCTGTTGTCAGTCCGTTTGTTGGAATAGTAAGCTGTGTCTCGCAAGCAAAATGCGAGTTAGAAAAGTGGACCAACTTCCTATTTCATTATGCAAATACAGCATGGTATCCTGAATTGAAGGTTTTTGCGGGAAATAATGGGTTTCTTACTGTAGACCATTCAGCAACTAGTAATCAAATGAGCAAGATGGCCTCCTCTCATTTGTAACATTTGTTAATTTGTTTCTTTTAGGTTTGTATATCCTTGTAACTGCATGAACTGAATGAATTCTACTAGATTGGTATGCTAAAATGATACTGTACCGAAACTGGTCTTCTTGGGTGTTACCTTCCATTGATTTCTCTGCAGGACTTTGATCCAGCCACTGTTTTTTTTACTGAATGTATCCAGCTGCTGAATTTATGGCTAAGAAATTGAGGATCAGTAAGAAAACTGTAATGGAATCGCAAGGCAGTTCAGCGGTCAAGATGCCTGTATCATTCCAGTTAGGATACCAAGGTTTCCAGCATGACAGGAGGCATGGCTACAAGGAGAAAGGACCTGCTTTGGTGTTTTATCCTGTGTCTGATCAGCTTTTGATTGCCGTTTGAATACTGTGGTGTGTCTTCCCATTGCACCTCTCTGTATTTCCCAATGAGGCCCAACTGGGGTGTTTTTTCAGGCAGTGTGGCATTAGAGATGAACATCGCCTTTGTCTTCACTGAGGTAAAGTGCCCTGCCTAACATGGAGTTAAGATTCTATTAGTGAGAGAGCATGCCATTGCTCCATACATGTGGAAGTGCAAAAGGCAGAGGGGATGGACCACACTTCCCTTGATCGACCTTGATCCGGTTAACTGGAGGTGGAAAGAGAGGGGCAAAACAATCGAGGTGAAGGGAGGGAAGTCTGTAAAGCTACGTTTCTTTGCGACGTATTCTCAAGGGTCTTTGGGGTGTCTCTTCCACCATTGAGAGTTATTGCTGTAGTGGAAGGCCAGTTCTCACCTGTGTAAATCCACCGCCTTGTCTTGTGATGCGTTACCTGCTGGTAAGTTTTCTCATCCCCTTAGTCATTCTGGCAGAGTGAGACTGTGAAGGTCTGGGCTGGGTGTAGAGATTTATTTAAGCCCTCTACCCAGCCACTGCTGAGGCAGCATAGTACTGCTGGAAGAAGCTGCATCATTTATCTTGCCATGGAATCGCTGTGGCTGCTCAAGGGAATTACATTTAAAATAGCTGTCAGCTGATTGTTTTCATTCACTCGGGGATGAGTTTAATTCTGAACTACATGCTACAATTTGGCAGTAGTAGGAGAGGAGTTTGCGAAGGTGCTCTAAGGTCCATAAATAGTCAGGTATTTATCGTTACTCTGACCCCAGGAGGTATTGCACATTTTGTCACTTTGCAAGACTGTTGTATCAACTGCACTGACTAAATGTCTTTTCTCTTACGCATGATGGGGGCAAGAAATAGACATGTTTTGGGTCCTTGTGTTACTGTCTTGTGCAGTGTGATAGAGTCCGTTGAGCTACCAGTCCAGTCTACCAGGGTCTTGGATTTTGGCTGGTGTTTTTGTTGCTGGGTGGAGAAGGTTGATGTCATGGTGGCTTTTGCAACACCCCATTAGGATGAGTGCTCTGGGGTCACATGTATAAATGTGACCACATAGGATTTCACTGTACAATGCTGAAACAAGAAGCAGAGGGGATGGACCCCTCTAAAAAGACTAAAAAGTCTTTAGTTTTGATAAAACAAGAACAGGGCAAGACTGATGGTGTCAGAATTAATAAACATAACAACACTCAAGATCTAATTAAGCAGCCAGTTGTCAAATTCTACATTTTAGTTTTGCTAGCTTAATGCTCATCATCATTTTTGCAATCGGTATAAATGAGATTAAAACTTTGCCTGAAGATGCTTGTTATTTTTCAAGGTGCAGTGGTCAAAAACTGTGCCTTAGGTCTTTGAGAGATCAGTCAGAACTTCAGTAGCAAATCTGAAAGTTTTGTTGAAGTGATCGCCAATAGTATCAATAGTTGTTGACGTGATAGCCAAATAGCTTCCCAAGGCTCAGCTGCTTGTTAACGGCTCATTAGGAGACAGACATTGAAGATAACTTTGTGGGCACTGAGTGTTAAACATTGAATCTTTAATAATAGGAGTATAAAACATTTGTTCCAATGGAACAGTCCTTTATTTGTCCTTTCAGGTGCCTGTGTCACTTCAAATCCCTTGAATACAGTGCTCATTCTCTGACCTGTATGCTTGCTCAGGTTCATTTGTTTAGGTAAGACCTGAAAGCCTGAGAACCTGTTAAACAAAGTACACATCAGCACTGTAGCTGGATTGACTACACTTCCAAGCTGCTTGCAATGAGTACCCTGCTTGCAGTGAGGTACAGGATCCATTTATCATGTTGTAAAACTGCCTTGGAAGACCTGGCCTTTGGATGTTAATCACTTGTTCTAGTTTTATGAGGCTGCGAACTCTTTCCCGTCGTATACCCTTGAGAAGTGACAATACGGAGACAATGAGGTGTACGTGTGTGTCACAGGACCATGCACAGTGCCAGAGAAGGCACAAGTACAAGAGGGCCTAGCAGTGCTTTATGCAGGGCCCTACACAGACAGTCTTTAGTTTTGAATGCTCATTTTGATATGGCAAAAATGTGCTGCGTCGAGGTTGGACAGTGTTTTCCTTCTGCGTGCCTCCCATCTCAACTGCAAACACAAATCCCCTCACAGAGGGGAGGGGGTCAGGCCTCTCCTTGGCCATATTGATTCCAGTGGCATTTAACAGCTGAAACCCTGAGGGGGAGAATGCCAGCGCTAATGGGTTGTTTGGCTGTGCAGCAGTCATAGATAATCTGATATTCACTCATGACTCTGCTTTGGAATTCATCTGATTGCTCTTGAAGCCCTGCAATGCGATTTAAGTGGCACTGTGATATATACAGTAACATAACATGGAAGGTGGCACTGCGTTAATTTACTAGGTAGCAAATAGTACGTACTTTCTGAAAGCACCTAGACTCCAATATATACCCTCTTCTAAAAACGTACATTGTAAGAATAACCAGTACTATTTGCTGCAACAGTAGGGCCTTTCCATAAGGAATAATCTTTTTTTTAAAAAAATGAATATTAACCATATTCTGCTAAGATCACAACTCTACTGTTTTTAAGGTAGTTTCATCTAAAAGTAGAGTGATTCAATAGTTAACAGCTTACATGTTGGTGGGCACAATCACAAGCGATCCTGCTAACAGATGGAGATCTGCTTGAATCGCCCCACTCTGTGTAACACGTCATTTTGCCTTGTTAATTAGAAAAACCATGTAGCGTTATCTGTGGCGCTAAGCAGCAAGTCTTCTTGATGGGGCGTTTAAGCTGAAAACAGAGTTTTTCCCATCTCTGATGGAGCTGGTCCAGTGCTGATGCCTCAGATCACCCTCAAGCACTGGATGAAAACGCAGGGCCGGGGGGAAGCTGGCACATTCCTAGAATGTCTGTCTTAGTCTCTTTCAGGCAAGAAAATAAAACCTCTTTTCGGATGGAGAAAAGGGATACCTTTAAAAAATGTATAAAGTCACTATAAGGGAAAAAAGTGTTGTATAAGCTGATTTTTTTTTGTGGTGTTCCAGTAGGCTACAGACACCTAGTAAGAGTACTGTGCAGTAGAGAGAAGATCCTGTGTTTGAGATGCGGTATGGTAACAGGTCTATCAGGCCAGATAACTGCAGGTATTACTTGCTTTTCTCATGGATGAGTGAAAAACCAAGACCTGAGGCACAATATACTGTATATGTCAAGGGTTTGCATGTTGGTGAAACTGTGTCCCCTTGCAACAGCAACCATGGCCAAGGATTAATCCAGTCCAGGATTGCTCTTTAATTGATCTGTCTTGTTACTATTTAAAATAGCAAGCAGTACGTTTTGTTACTATATGTTCATGCAGTTCAAGAACAGCCACCAATGATTCCAATGAACTTCCCCTGCCAACAAATACTTCACATTTTCAGATAATGGTGAGCAAACTGGAGTAAAAGGATTCACAAGGGTTTTTATGCTTTTTCAGAACTTTCCCTATTTGAAAACATTTGCCTTCTTACAAATATATTTCTTATTGTTTTATTGTGCAGTTCGAACTAAAATCATGTTGCTGCTGCAAGTGGCATAGGTGGCAAACCAGCGTCCCAATATAGTGGTCAGGAACACTGTTCTGTCCTTCGGATGTAATATTAAATTGGGTTCCCGAGTGCTTGGTCATTTCAAGTCCCACGGCACTTCTTGACAGTTTGGGAGGTATTAATCGCGTTGTATTGGCTAAAATCTACTTAGGCTGGTAAAGTAAGGTCTTCTGAAAATTCTCTCTTAATTAAACTGAAGTAAGTTCTCACTTCAGCACCTGCTTTGCTGTACAGTGGGGCTGCTGTTACAAGAGTATAAGACACGCATGTCTGCCTGGTGGGGCTGCACCTCAGAAATGGGTCTTTCTCTACGTGAAGCGCTTTAGTGTCCTTGAAGAAAAGTTCTACATGAATGCAAGAAATTCATGTTATAATACATATACGGTAACCTCCAAATGCAGTTGCTTCAACATGAAACATTGCCTCCCACACATTAATACAGCTAAAGAATGTTAGAAAAAGGAATTAAAACTGTTAATGCTGGACTGTAGTATCATTCTTTGGTTGACTCTTCTGGTAACATTAATTTTCTTCAAGGATAAAAGACAATGAAGACTCCAAAATACAATTGGGTTAGGGTTAAGCGTCCTTCAGTGAGCAAGGGGTTAGAGTATAAAGAGAGAGAAGTACTGTAGCTGCGATTCTGAATACAAATGTGCCATCACTCAGTGCACAGGATTAGTGGAGGATGATGAATATGGAATGTTTGGTTCAAGTGACTTTTGTCCAGTGCCAGATAAAATTGTTTTATTCAAAGCATGTTTGAATCAAGTTGTGATCCAGTGTTTGGCAGGTCTGTTGGAAAATGTGCTCCGCAGCAACTTAATGAAGCGGCTTATAAACTCTTTTTAATGCTTTGCACAATAGTGGGGAAAAGGTCAGTGATTTATGGGCATGCACAAGGATACCGTAGCTTGTGGAGCCCCATCTTGAGCCCTTCAGCACATCCATTGCTTGACAGTTTCATACTTGCGTACTGTTTAGTTCATACAGTATAGTATCACTACAGAGTTTATTTTTTTTAAGGTTTGGGCTTCAGTTGGTTTTTTTTCCTGTCGAAGTAGTAAACTAGGTGGCCACAGGCAAAGAAAACGCTTGGTTGATGCTCACCAGATGGCAGGGGTAAAAAAATAAAATGAGGTGATCTCTAAAGTCAGGCTTTGCTTTGCTTGGCTTCACCCACTCAGAAGTCCAGAATCCGGGCGTGTTGTCTCCTCTGGCGTTGCGAGATCCTGGCCCACCGGGCCCATCGACAACCTCCTGATAAGTGAAAGCTGTGCGTGGGGCCCGTACTGTATTCAGTGTCCAGATGCTGGCTGTAAGGGAGATGCAGGAAGCCTGCTGATCCGTCACCTTAAATACTCTCCAGCAGCGGAGCTAGCTCAGCTCTCCCAGGCTGTACACTCCAAGAGAGTAGCTATAATGTCTGGAATAGCTTTAAGGAAATAATTCAATGGCGAGGTAGCGTGGCTTTTAGACATGTGGATACTCCCGGAGGTTTTTGCTCTGCCGACGCCTCCTGAGCTCCTCAGGCGATCTTTCCCAGGGTGACGTGACCGAAGGGACGAGAGTTTTGAAGCACAGTGGCTTGAATACCCCCCATTTGTGAAAAAAGGACGCAGTTTGAACGCAGTTGCATCCTGCCGTACAAGAAAAGGGAGCTGACTTCTTTTTTTCGTTTGGAAATCCAGTCTGTACAGGGGCCCAGCTCGACATATCTTTGTGGAGGGCAGCACCACTTCCTGTCCCAGCTTGGGCAGATCTTGGCTGGGGGATTCCATAATAACCAAAGCCCTAATGGGACTCTCAGGTTCCCTTCGCATCATTCAACACTGCCGTTGGAGTCATCTCTTCAGGGACGTTTGGCTGATGGTTGCCCAGAATGTGGGGAAAAAAAAAAACACAACTTGTTTTAATTTGCCTTCCGAGATGCAAAATTAAGCTTGGTACCATATACTGGATGTATTGCATTATCGTTCTGTGAGCAGATTGTCTTATGCCACAACCCGGGGGAGAGTTCAAAAGGGGATTCAATGGACACTGGCTTGTCATGACGTTTTCTGCACAGCTAGGAACACCAGCCTGCTGCGAATTGTGTGCACCCTCCTGTGAACTTTCTTGTATTCGATTATTGATCAGCTGATGCAAGATAAAGATTTACATGACCTGGAATAAAGATAGGAGAGAGAGAGTAAGATTCTGATTTTCAGAGAAAATGGACAATTGTATCCTGATGCACATTAATCCTTTTCTGGGCTGCCTTTTCAGTGCAGTGGGTAGCATTGGTGCCCTCTAGTGCTGGGGGTCATGAGTTTGATTCTAGTCCTGGGGTGCTATCTGGGTGGAGTTTGCATGTTCTCCCCGTGTTTCTGTGGGTTTCCTCTGGGTACTCCGGTTTCCTCTCACTGTGCATAGACATGCTGGCAGGTTGATTGTCTTCTGGCCCTGGTGTGAGTGTGAGCGTTTGTATCTGTGTGTGTCCTGCGATGGGCTGGTGTCCCATCCAGAGTGTATCCCGCCTTGTGGGAGCTGTTTTCTGGGATAGGCTCCCGCCCTCCCGCAACCCCGAATCGGTTAAAAAATGGATGGATGGATGAATGTCGACATCTCCAATATTTGGATCTTCATTTTTTTTTAATGTTGACATGAATTAAATTCCAGTTTGCGTTTCAGAAAAGAAAATCTTACATTTGGGACAACTTTTAGGACTGCATAAGTTTCCACCTCCACCTGTAGAGTTACAGGATGACAATATATGTCCAAATATTGTCATATTTTGTCATCCTGTGACTCTACAGTCTGGTGACAGTGCCCACATACTGTAGGCCTTTGCACTGGGAACTCTGAATTTAAACAGCTTCTCATCTCACTGTTGCAACTGATACGGAAATTACTGATAAATGATCTTCTTTCTCATGGATTCACATAATTAGCATCAGGAGCCAAGCCAATTAACTCCAGACGATCTGAACTTTAGTTCAGATGTCTGTTGCCTTATTGGCCGTCAGATCATAGGAGTTTCTGCAGGAGTTCGTGGTGAATGAACTACAGTGCTTCATTTTTCCTCAGAACAAATTTATTTGGAAAGAGACTAAAACGATGCTGTCCCCACTCTTGGTCTCTATTTAAAATGCCTCCTTAACTAAGAAGCTTGAAAGTACTGTGACTCTCTTTTCCTCAGTGTGCCATTTTGCAGCAGACATAATGAAGCACACCTGTCCTCAATTTAGTACACCAGAAGCAGTTTTATAAATGTTCCCCGAGGTCAGGGCTGTTAATTAAGGAGAGTCGGCTTCTGTGGTGTTCGGGTTTAAATACAGGTCTTCTCAGGAGTGGTCTCAACAAGCACTTAGCACACAAAAAGGTGCACATGGCTGAGCTGCAGGGAAAAAAAAGGTCCTGGCATGGTGCAGGGTTTTCTCCACTGAGCTTGTAGAAAGCACCCTAAATGAATTGAGTGGGATTTTTAGGTTCAGAAAGCAGTGTGCGTGGTGTGGGGGGGATCCCTTTTGCTTGCTGGTCCTTTCCCTGCAGTCACAACCACAGTCGCTCATCTGTTAATACTTTTAAACAGCCAAAGTGGAAAAGCACACGTCACATCATGCAATGCAGTAATTAGGGTCAAATTAATTGGCAAAGGTTGTCAGTCTTAAGTAGCTGAAGACCTTTTAAATAACCATCATTAGAGATCGTTCAAGTTTTCCTTTGATCTGGGTTTGGAACGTCACAGTTCAGCAGGAGAGTTTCCAAGCTGTCCAGCTGAAGCAGCAGTAACACTTACGAGAGGTGTCTTGTTGCTTTGTGAAGCACGATCTCTGATTAAATCCCAGAGCTGTGTGAAGTTCTCTGTGGTGGGTAGTTCTGATTTCCAGCCTTTTGCTGCTCTCCTGCTGCAGGAGGGCCTTTGGGTTCTGCATAGTCGCTTTGACAGGTGGTGATCACCAGCCAGGGGGATTAAAGGTAATATCAGTAATTAGAGATAGAGAGGCTTTCTGGAGGGTGCAGGCCTAGATCTGGCCCAGTGAAAGCCTGCGTATTAGATGTAATTACAGGCTGAATGCAGTATGTGTGAAAAAGTAGTACGTTATATAAAACAGACTGGGCTGCCATTTCATTCATTTGGTTTTGCCTGTCAGTGGCGTTCAAATCTAGGATATGTAATTAAAAAGTCACCATTTTACAGGGGACTATCTGATTGCCCCTGCTTCTGTGCTGTATGCTCCTGCTTTATTTTTTCTTTGACTGTTTATTGAACGTTTTCAGAACGGCACTTTGAATTATTACTCTTAATAATACAGCTGTGACAGACCACGCTATTATGGATCATATCAGAATGATGTTCCCTCATCCAGTGCATCGTTTTGCACTGTCCGTTCTACAGTGACCTACCTTTTCAAGTTAGTGCACCCCTACGCCTCTGTTATTCTTGGCTGCCTACGTGATTTTGAGAATCGAGCCCTATGCAGTGCATTTGTCCCAGCTACCGGATAAGAATAGCTTTTGCCTCCGCTTAGCATTGTACCTTTGTGCTTAGCTGACTTTCAGAATATGTCTTTTTGCAGAACCATTGGTGTGTTTCTCCATTTATTATGATTTTTTAGAATCTGTCTGAAAATAAGGACAGACTTCAAAGGCTGGGTATAGGTCACAACCTCCCATTAATACCTCTTTTCACCATTGTTTTATGAAATGTGTTTTTTTTTACCTCATAGGAACTTATTAGTGGGCCAATCCCACTAATGCAACAGGGAGAGTCACTTTTTCTATTTCAATAAATCGTTAGAGCTTATTGTGTGCCTGGTGGGTAACCTGTAGGTACAGGCCTCCATCATACAGGGGGGCTAATAAATGACGCACACTATTAAAAGGCTGTCATTGCTATTAATGAACTTCCGGAGTTAGCCAAAAAGGTCAGATGATTGCATGGGCGGCTCCTGATTTTTTCTGATGTATTATTCTGTCAGACGTTTTGTGGTGCTGTTCATGCAGGGGTGGGTTGGTTACAATGTGTCTTGTGTCCGGGGGCTGGTGGAACTACTGATGCTCCTCTGGTGGGAGTCGGTGCAAGATGAGGATAGGTAGGTTCTGCTGCTCTCGGTGTGGACACAGTCTCTGATCATCGGGCAATTCTGGCCTGTTCTGACTCCCACAGGGCCTATCGGGTGAAATCACTCAGGAGTCTTAATTAAAACAGTTTGCAGATGGTGAAATAGAGCTGGGCGATAATTCGATAACGATAATTATCGTGTTATAATTTTCCCCGATATAATTTGAACAAACGTTCGATAAATGTTCGATATATATGTTTATGCTTTGCGCGAGTGCGTGTTGCAGACCGGGCCAGCTAACAGAGTTGTTGAATGTTTCTGCTGTTTGGCAAGTGATTGTTGTGTTCTTAAAATAAAAAGTTTACCAATTTAACTGTCTGGTTTCTTCAACTTTCACTCAGGAGAAAAAATCTGCCTTGAAACTTGAAAGAAATAATGGTTTGACATTTCTCGTGATAATTATCGATATCGACTGATAGGAAATTTTTTAGCGTGATAATGTTTTTGGCCATATCGCCCAGCCCTACGGTGAAATAAAAATAAGCCTTATCAAAAGCACATATTCTTTACATTATACCACTGTGAAAGGGTTATTGGCGAGAGTCACTAAAGCTCATGTCCCCCTTGTTTCTTAAATCATGCATTAAAAGTGCTATTTGGATTTAATGAGTTCATTTAAATCGCACAGGTTTAAAAACAATGTTTAAAAAGTGGTTCTTTTGGCACTTTTTTTCCCTTCCATTCTATGGGATATTCTCTGTATACTGCAGGCCTAATTCCAAATGATTAAAACAGGAGAAAAAGAAAAGTAACAATTTAACAGAACGGCAAGATCGTTTGCCTCGACAAGCAAGGCCGGTGGAAAGCAAAAGGGCATTTTCTTCCGGAGGCCATCCGAGTTAGGAACCGCTTCGAGTCCGAAACAAAATCTCCGATTCTCCTCGACAAGGAGAGGGCTCCACATCAGAAGCCCAGCTCTCTGCTTCCGTCCAAGACGTCTCGGTGTGGTGGGCACGGGGACGGAACTGCTCAAGCAAAAGTGAAACCAGATGGTCCAGCTGGGCGCCTGTGTAGGTCAGGCTTTTTAAGAGCCAGGTTTGCGTTCTCTGCCTGGTAGGCGTTGTTCAGATTAGCGGTTGTTTAGAGCCACTCGGATGTCCCTCGGGGCTTGTCCTTCATCTCCTGCTCCTAGGAGGCAACCATGTGTTTTTGTACCAAGCCTGACTGCGAACTGGCTGGCAGAATGAAAGGCCTCTCTCTGTAATTATCGCAGCCTGTCTTCAGGGCAAAAGTGTTACCTCATTATGTGGCCTGCCTGTTTTTCTCTCTGTATTTTTGGCTCATTGGTAAATCCCCGTCCCACCTTTTAATTTCACAGAAGAGGGTGGAAGAGCAGGTTAATATTGACTTTGGGCCTTCTGCAAGTCCTGATTTAGGGCAGCCCAAACTGTAATTGCGGTTTTCTCGTATTTGAGATTGGCTGGCGACCCTTTTTTCTTATTTTCTTTAAAAAAGGAACTCGAGGGTTTTTTCGGTGCCCTACTACAAAAACCAGACCCGACTGTGATGTGGACTAATTCCTTTCTGACACTGATTTGAATCCTGCTGGAGCCACGCTGAGTCATTCTTTAGAGGAAGCAGACAAGTTAATGTCATAATCTGTTGGTTGGTGCAGATTGAGAGTATTTTTGACACCTTCAATTACAGTTGAGCTCTTGACCTACGTGTAGATATCCATGGCAATCCTCCAGAAAACAATTGTAGGAATTACGCCGTCAACTTGGAATGTTGCTAACGAAGGTGTTTTCTTGTTGTTTCTGCTGTTAAAATTTACAAGGGATATTTTCTGCATAATTATATGTGTTATGCATGTCTCCGGGCTAATCTTTAGTGATCATTTTGAATCTCATAAATGGAACTCTTAAGTGCAACACAACCAAATGTCTCCAAGCTTTGCCATTTCAGCAAAGCTGCTTATATGCCTTGTATTGCTGAACCATGTCACACTTCCAAGCAATAAAAAGTACTGCCAAAAGAAAACCTAAATTCCACTTGAACTACTGAATATGATAGTAATATTAATCACAGTTACAGTAGGTGCCTGTTATATTTGGTATATTCTTCTTTTGTACTTTGTTTAATGTGAAGGGGAAGGTATGTCAATGGAATAGTCAAAGTAGTTGTGTGACTTTGTATTTGGCCTCGTGATAATGAGTAAGATGTGGTATAAACAAAGGTTTACGTGTGTTTTATGAGCAGAAATGGCACATGTAAATTGAGAAGGGACTGATAACTACTGTTTCTCCAAGACGCATGCTTTTTTGTTTGTTTGGGGAGGGTGAAAGTTATGAGAAAGTGAAGAACTCACGTAAATGTGGTTATTGGAGGAGGTCACAGATGACAATGAGTCTTGACAGGTGAAAAGGTCTTCTACTACCCCAAGAGTCTTGGATAACAAGGAGGGTGAGGTTTTCCTGAAAAAGCAGTAGAAAAGCTTGTTGCCATAGCTTCTGTGTTTGCTCACTGTACTTGGGATGATGAATGTTTAACTACTTGGAGCAATTTGCCTTGAAACCAAACTTTGAAATGGGCCTTGTGTCTATTGGTATCCTCCTAAATTGGGCACTAGATTTATGATCCAGCACTCTTTGTAGCCCCAGACCAGTTTAGGAGTTTAGGAAAACTTTGCCACATTTCTGAAGAATGTACTTCACTTTCTGTGGATCTCTGCTGTCAGCTATTGATGCCAGCTGAAGGTATTAATAACTAAAACAATTTTGTCCATATTTCTGTACCTTTAGGAATGTATTCTTTCCGGATGTCTTTATCTTGGACCACTGCAGTGAAGCCTAAGAGCCAACATTTTTTAAAAAGAAATAAACCCCTAGGGATAGTTGAACTTGAGTCTGGGGACTGTGCTGTTACACCTTTGACCCTGGAATACCTGCTTCAGGGTATGTTGAGCTGTGGTATTCATGGCCAATGCAGTTTAAACATTACAAATCTCCTCATGTCCAGGTTAAATCTTTTCCTTTGTGATAGTTAATAAAAAACAGCACAGTGAACGCAGTGGTTAGCATTGTTGCCTTGCTGCGCTGAGTTCCTGGGTTCAGTTCCTGGGGTGCAGTCTGAATGAGCTTCGTATTTTGCGTGGGTTTCCTCCCACAGTCTAAAGACATGCTGGTGGGTTAATTGGCTTCTGGGAAAAACATGAGAGTGTACATGTTGAGTGTGTTCTGGCTCCCCTGTGACCCTATACTGGATAAAACAGTTAGAAGATAGGTGAATGGATATTCAATAATAAGCTTAGGAATGCATTACATAAACCTTTATGATCTTTGTGAAAGTTGCTAAACGAAACACGATTTCTTCAACACCTTTGCAGTGGATTACGTTTTCAAAAACTCGAGCCATAAATAATTTTTGAATGAAAGATGTTTTTTGTCTTGTGTGGAGTGCCCAGATACTGTAGCACATTGGGGGGATTTCTTGCTTGCTTGTTCACAACTCCTTTCCATCATCTGGGTTAGTTTAGCACGGCATTTTTCCATTTTTAGCTTCAAACACCGGTTTGTTGTTATTTTTTAGTTTTTATTGTGCTTTTAGCTCAAACTATTTTTACCCTGCAATTCCCTGGACACGCATTCAGTACACACTCCCACACAACCTGCTGATTGGAAAATGACCGTCTTTTTTTGGGACATCTGACCCTCACAAACTGCTCCAGCAATAATGACTCCGTTTAATGTGTCAGAGTCCAGCTGTGTTCTGTGTTCCTCTGCTGTCTTAAGATGTAATATTTGATGAGCCGATCAGTTTTTCAGTTTCTTGTAGCAAGATACTTTATTATTAAAATGCAAGTTCATTTGTAATCCTTGCGTTTGAAGAACAAAAAATGCAAGACTAATTCAGCTTTTCAACAGCAATGTAAAGTTTAACAGTAGGAATTCAGGTTAAAAAGCGGATTCTAAACTCCCTGGTATAAATTCAGACATGAATAAAATGAAGACTGCAGTTCTAATGATAAGAGGCCTTCTCCTGATGCGCATTTAGTTCAAGAGTGTGTCAGTGTGTCAGGCAATCACCCCTGAGTAAACGCAACTTGAAACCTTGCAAACCAGGAAGAAGCAACTCGTAAAGCTGGTGGATAATTTACAGTGAAGCTGGAAAATCGATAAACAAATAAGCTAGACTAGAGAAGTTTCCAGTTTGATCAGGCCAAACATTTGATTATCATTTATGTGCCTTTGTTTTCAGAGGGGAAATGCTTATTTTGAGCTACGGTACATTGTTACATGTCATCAGAAATATTTGATCAGTTCTGTATAAGGAGCCGAAGCCCTCAGAGTAATACTGGACTGACACGGTGCAGTCTGTTATGAGTCTGCAGAATGATTTTCACTTATTTTAAAAGACAACTGTTTAAAGATAAGCATCTGCAGTATCTGCCTAAATAATGACTTTTAGTTCACTGCAGAATATGGATTACAGAATGTTTTCTAAAATCCCTGTGTATTACACAGTGTTGTGACTTCACTAAATTAGAGAACATTGGAAATATCATTTTTTCTTTTGGGATACAGCTGTTGATTAAGTGTCTCAGATGATGTGATGCTTTGTGCTTCTTGTCCATGGATGTTTCCCTCTTTTTTTTCTTACATTCTATTTTGTTTTCTGACAAAAAGTCTTACCACCAGCAACTAAAGCAACAGGTCAGCACAGGTGGTGCTTCAAGAACTGTTTTTAGAAAGATAGGATGCCATCTAGTATATCATTCTTGGTGCTTTGTAATGGTTTTTGTTCAACCAGCCTGACCTCAAGATTAAAACCTCATCATTACAGGCTTTTCCCAAGCAGGTCAGTGCAGAAAAGCAAAGTTTCTATCCCTGGAAGATTTTTAGGGCAATAAGTTGTGGGGTTCTGCAAGACAGGGGTAAGATTGTCTTACTTTGCTGCAGCATCAGCAAGAGAAGCAAAAGTTTTTGTTTTCTTTCAGCGATGGTTGGAGCATAGGAGAAATGTGTTTTTGACTGATTTGTTCAGTAGTTCTTTTTGTTTTGCTACTGTACTGTATCATTGGTGCTCCCTCCCCTACAGTCTCTGCAGCCCTTAGGAGCTGATGATGTCTAAAGAACACAGTCAGGAACAGATGGTGTTGAGTTATAGGCTAAATTGCAGAGACTGGAGCTAAATCTGTTGGGGAGGGAATAGGAGCAATCATTCTTTTCCTTTTAATATCACTGTGCAAAGCTAACTATTAATTATCTGAGTTACATAGGAGACTCACTGTTGTTATTCAACATTGCTGAGAGACGTTTTGCAGAAAGGTATAATTGTTGCAGGCTATTTAAAGTACTGTCTGTAGTTTTCTTAATGAAATGACACTCGGGACCATTGAGCAAAACAGGTGAGGGTTTTTTTTTTCCATAGCAAGGCCTGGCTGTTGTGCCGGGTGAGGTGAAACTGAAAGAGTGAAGTGTTCAGGGGGAACAAAGATCAAATTGACTGACCGCTGGTTTCAATTTAACATCGAGGGCTGTGTAGTTTATGAATGAGTGTTAAGAGAAACAAAGAAGTCCAGAATAGCCTTTCTGAAAGCTGCCTTTTTGATTCACAAATTTTATCAAATGTGCCCACGTCTGAATAACAAGATCCTAATTTAATGCGACTGACAATCTGTTTGCAGCTTTTAAGTGTTCTCTTGCCTCGGTTTTCATTGTCTGTTTGAGTTGTCCTCTTCAAAAGACATTCAGTGAACGAATGGAGTACCGATTTTGGACAGGTTGTCTTAATTGGTAAATTCTTTTGCAAGTTATTAATAGCCTTGTGTCATTTTCCCTCCTCAGGTACTACCTGAATGCCTCACAATATTATTGTTTTGACCTTTCTCAGAGATTTATGGGCTCTGCAATGTGTTCAGCGGTTAGTGTTTTCAGAATTCACCAGCTGTAACAGGGAGTCGAGCTGGGGTGGACTGCGAGAAAGCTCTGACTACATTCATTGCTCAGTTTGTCAGTTGACAGGCTAATCTTTATTGTTAACATATTTGTGCTAAGAAATTTCAAACAGACCCACCAAATTGGAAGTGCAGTATGTGTGTGCTGGTGACTAGTACAGCCAAGTTATCAAACCTTATTCAGAGGGGGGGCTTCAAACATACGCTTGATGAGATTCATGTATTAATGAACAATTAGAAACCCAGCCAACAAGATGGCCATATGGCCTCAATTTCTTTGTCACCTGTCCTCAACACAGTTGACACCCTGGGTTGCTTTCGGCCAAAAGAGGGCCCAATTTGAGTGTTGCTCTCAGTGATCGTAAGTATCACGATATCACGGATATCGGGGTATCACTGATTCCCAGACAGCAGAAGTTGGGGCGGCGGCGAGAGGTGGTCTTTATTTCTCCATGTCTGCTCTTTTAGTGGGGTGCCAAAGGAGGAGAAACTGGGTAGAAGGATTGAGACTGGGCTCCTTGGTGTGTGTGTGTGTGTGTGTGTGTCTGTGTGTCTGTGTGTGGGATCTTCCAAATCAACTGATAAAGATTCAACATGAGAAGAGGCCTTCTCTAATGAGTCTACACTGGCAAGCTGGCCTAATGTTATTTGCTTTGACATGAAAAGGTACAGGGAAATAGTGCTTTTTAGAACACTGATGATATGAGTCCAGTGTATTCTCTTTCCGTGCCAGAAGGCCCTGATGTTGTGTATTCTTACAGTTGCTGAGGTTTGCTTGTTCAGCTTTGTTTTTGTTTACACAGCATGGACAGTTTTGGCCTTTTCTATATAAAAACACTCCCCCACTTTAGCTAGTTCACTGCTGAACCAGCATTCAACGACTCCACGGCTCTGGCTTTCTATAGGCTCATACACTGACTGTGGGCTGGGATTGATAATGTTTCCACTGATGCCCTTGTGATGAAAGGGCCCCTGAGTGTTCCATTCTTTCAGAAACTAAAATAGGTTTATTCCTGAGACACTGGCAGTAATGGTTTTTAGTTGACCCAGTGGCCCTTTTAAAACACTTTCATTTGCTCACATGCCAGCCTCAGTACTGAGGGACCAGACTTTCGCAGCCTGCAGTTAGACATGTTCCGCAACGCTCCTTCACTTACGAAACTATACTAACATTTGTCTTTCAGCCTATCATTGTCTCTGCCTGCTGCTGAGCAAATGTTTGGGAGACTCGAAAGCTACTCTCTAACTCTTTTGGCTGATGTTTTAGTTTAATTTCGTCTCCATACCAAGCTCAAGACGTCCTTCCACTCTCATGAACAAGGAAACATTTTTTTTTAATAAATGGGTATTCTAGGAAAGAACACATTTACGGTCTACGCACAAAAGGTGGTGAAGCGAGGAAACTGGTCCCAAAACCTAGCAATTTCGACTGAAGACTAAAAGCAAAGCCGTTTGTTTGTCCTGCTTAGTGACAGCATTTTGTGGTTTCCAGACCTACACCTACAGCCTCTCCCCTTCCTTAAAAACCCTTGCCACAGTATTGACTTGTATCGCCACAGCCACAGAAAGACCTGATGAACTGCCGGTTTCATTTTGTTATAACTGTATTTCAAACGCCAATCTAAATCTGGTTTTCATTGATGAGAAGCAATTTGTAAGCCCTCTCTTTCAACTCTTTTTTTTTTTACTTCTGAGTAATTAGCCACTCCCTTATTATGTTGTCACATAAATCAATTTTTTAAAAAATGGGAGTCTTGTGCTTTCCGTCTAGTTCCAATAGAAGTTAAACATTTTGGCCTCTTTGGTTAAAAAAAGAACTGGCCCAAGCACCCTTTTTGTTCAGATCGGCTGGCGCCATCTCTTCTGCGTTTGATCGTTAATTTCCAGCTCTCAGTCATGACTTCTGTGGTTCGGAAGAAAAAACAACTCTCTGTTAAGCAGCCCCCCCCCAGTGTCATCAAGAGAGGGAATGAATATGTGAATGTATTGTCAGAAAAGTCGATGATATGAAATAAGAAAACAGCCACCTGTCCGGCTGTCACATCTTGGGTATTTTAATGTGCGTTTTAAAACGGGCTGTGACCCTGACTTGTGGGTAGATGAATAAATCAGCATAGAAAGTCAAGAAGCACGTGTCTGGAGTCATGTTTTCCCCTCTGTGTGCACAAATACTTTTTTTTCCCCACTTCAAGAAAACAGACAAGTGAAGAGCTGCTCTGCAACCAGGACCCTGTAATCTACAGTAGGTGCAGCAAAGACAGGAACAATAAATGTTCTTACAATGTTAGAAAAGACCACAGGGAGCAGCGGTCACTGTCGCCTGAAAAGGCGGGTTTATTTTAAAGCCTCTTTAGAGGGCGTGGCGTTTTCTTGGTCGTCTCTTTGCGAGCGCTCCTGCCTAGCAGTCGGCAGCGACTGTGGTTTGGAAATAGCTTCGCTTTTGTAAAGGTCGTGAGAAAATAAGGAAGGTTGTGCACGAGAGGCCATTTCTTCCATCCAGATACATTTGGTCGTCGGGAGCTCATTTGTCCAAGCTGTCTCTTGAAAGAGGCCGGGGTATCAGCTTCAACGACACGGCTTGTTCCCTTTGCATTGAAAGTGCCTCCCGTTCTCAGTTTTAAATGCACTTCCTCATAGTTTAAACTTAAACTTATATGCTCTGGGTCTTGGTTTACTGCAAAGGATCAATAGGAATACATTTGACAGTGCCTCATTAGGATTTTGAACACTTTTACGAGGGTGGCTTGTAATCCTTTGAGTTCAAGACTGAAGAGATCTGTTTGTTTTAGCCTGTTGGAGTATTTATTTGAGCCCGAAGAATGTGTCTAGTCATTCTTCTCTGGACTCCTCTCTGGGAATCTCTGGATTTCTTTTATAAGGGTCAGACAGGTTGGGACATACTTACGGAGTATTGTGAAGGCATTTACTGTCGGCCATGCCTGTATAGAGCACCTTCCGCCTGAAGATGATCAGCCTTGACACAGCCAGCACAGCTGTGACAAAAGAGCAACCCCAGAATGGAGGAGACCCAAACACCTGTTGTATAGCTTGGCCTTTTTCAGGGCCTAATGGAGACACTCGTTGGTCAAGAAAAACTGGAACAGTTAATTCTGTTTTGGGAGTGATCATTTAACTCAGGGTGCGAAACTGATCTTTTGTCCTCAGGTAGGAAGCAGTTGCTGTCTGTGAGCTTATTGCGGGTTTTCGCCTGATGCTCGTTGAGCACAACATCCCTTTCAATACTGGAGCCGTCTCCTGTAAAAACAGAACGTACCCTGGAAATGTCACTGCAGAAGAGTCGAAAACTGTGCATGATTAGGAACTAAGATGTAAGGCACTACTGTGAGCAGGGGCTGGATACACTGTCAGTTTGTCCTGGGACTCTTTAAGATCATCAAGAAAACCAGTACTTCATGCAGTAGTGCAAGCCCCAGCATGGCACAGGCTAATAAATGTTACCTCTGCTTTGAGGCCATTGCTAGCTGAGCTCCCACGTTTCACACTCATCGATTTGCTTTGGGCAGTTGTTTGTTTTGTCTAACATAGCAAAAATGTATAATGATGTTATCCAAACAGTGTACGCTCTGCCAAGTTCCTGTACCTGATTTATTGTTCTCAGGTTTCTTCTTGCCTTGCTTGGCTTCTCTGAGCTGCCTGAGTTGATGTATTGAAATAAATGTGCCTGCCAACTTTGGGGTTATCGTATGTTGTGGAAACCAGGGAATTTAGCCTACATGGTTTCTGCATAAAAGTGGTATCCGTTTTGTTTGGAAGCACAAGTCATAATTAAGTGGAACAGAATATTAGACTGCATCACATTTTGCAGATTGAAAACAGCCAGACTCTCACAATAGCATTAGTGAACATCCTTTCATGTTTAAACAACTTGCTGTGAATGGTAGCCTTGAAATGTTTTTTAGGATGGAAGCTGATGGATTCATGTTACTTATGTGATGTAAAGGAAGCACAAGGGGTGCTGTGGGACCACAGCTTGAATGGGACACCAGTCCACTACAGGGCACGCACATTCACACGCACCCAGAGGTTTAGAGATCCCAGTCATTCTTGACATTCTTGAATGTGGGGGCAATGTGGAGCATCCAGTGAGCACCTTACATGTGAATGCAGCTGGGCCATGCAGACTCAACAGAGATAGTGCTTCGGGCTAGGAATTGAACCCGGGACCCAAGAGCTGTGAAGCGGAAGCTCTCAGCACCACCCTTTCCTGCCTGGTATGCGATTTTGTGATGCCTGTGTTGAGTTATTGAACATGTGTAACCAAAGAGCACTAATTGAGAAAATAAATTTGTGTTTTTGTCTGCATTTATGATCTTGCACTGATGACGAGTTAGCCCTCGTATTAGGTTATCTTGGATTTTTGCTCCACCTCCTTTGCAAGGATGGTTGACATAAGATGCGGATCCTGTTGTTTGTAAGTTAAGCAGATACACAGAAGAAACAGAAGCCTACTCTTACTATAGTACAGTGCATGCCAAATTCAGTTAAGAGATCAAGACTGGAAAATGGGTACAGTAAGGAAAATTGAGATTAGGTTTGACTCTAAGTACCTTCATCCTATCTTTGGACTCTGGTGCCAGTGTGAAATGTTGAGCCGTGAGACTCTGCTGCTCCCGTCTTCGCAAAGTCTTTTGCAGGTTACTGTCAGCAGCAAAGTGTAGTCTCTCCCACTGTCCACAGGAGAACCACAGGAGAACCACAGGCTTTCTCCAGTCTGTCACTGCAGCTGATAGCTCCCACAGAGTACATGTGAAAAGAAAAGCTGGCGTCCACAAAACAACAAAGCGGGCTATTTTTATCCCCTCACAGAGTTGCTTTGTTCTTCTCATTGCACAGACGGGGAATACTGTAATCTTGTGTGGATTGTCTTCAGGCGTTCTCTGACAGGACCAGTTGGCAGTGGTTCCCCTACAATTAAGTCAACTTCCAGGCAGACAGCTCTGACTGGAGAGGTCCAGGAGAAAGTGTTATGGGGGTACAGAAAGTTGATCACTGAAAGTAATCAAAGGGAAAAAAATGATTCTGTACTGGTGATGTGCTAAAGTGTTCATTTTGGAGTTTGCTAAGCCCCTTTCTTCTGGTGGGGTGGTGGGTGATTTCTTTTCAAGTCATCCCTCTCAATAGGTAACCCTTGAATCAATGCTTTGAAGTAACCCATTTCAAATCTCAAATGTGAATAATTAAATCTTCACGTTCCAATCCTTCACTAATCTTCAGTAATCTCACTCAAAATCTTTCCAGAACTGAGAGGAATATGGGCGACTAAGGCTTTTCTTGCTCTACTCTTTCACTAGTTCGGGGGTGATGACGCGTTTAAGCTCTTCTGGGGACACAGCGAGTTCCCCTGACCTCAGTCCGGATTCAGCTGGACATGGAACTGGTCAGAAGATCAGTTGTGAAGGAAATGCGTATGTCAGATGTTATCACTGGCTGTAATATTCTATAAAACGCTTGGAATATTACAGGAGATACCGGAGAGATGATAAACAACAGATCTTGGTATCCAAAAGGATACATTTAATTAAACGTAGTGCTGATTCTGTTCGTTTTGTGCTGTCTAGGAGAAGCAAAAAGATTCTGATTCAGCGGTTTCAACAGCAAAACAGCTGCTTACATTTGTACTGAGAAGCTCTTTTAAGACGGGAAAGTGGTGATACATCACTAGTGGATCTCCACTTTCTTCCACAAAGTCACTCATTAAACGAACTTAAATGATTACTGATTCCTCTCTGCTTAAATGCTCAAAAACAGTATTGGAACGGCCATTCATAGTAATGTTTTGGTTTGTACTTGGAAGGTTTTGACTATCTCAGTCCTTCTGCATGGCAGTTTGGACTTCACCAGATGTTCTTAAATTAAAGCACTAAATTGCCTCCAGCCACCGTTGTTTAACCACATAAAGAGATTTAAATCTGAATTACTCAATAGCTGGTACAAGAGACAGAGTGTGCATTAATAAACTTCACAGTGTTTGTTACAGTAGCCCCAGAACACTTGTGAAGTTTTAATAAACATCAAAGCTTATTAATCACAAATGGCTTTGGAAATTGAAGGGGCCCCTATAAACTCCTTGTAGACTTGCTAACAAAAGCCCAAATTTATTTTCATTGTGTGAAAATCTGGAACTGATTTTAATGCTGCATTTTTTTACCCCCTATTCCCCAGTTACAGTATATCCGCCTTTGAGCTTCTGATAGCTTGGGAATATATAAGATCTAATAGCTGTTTCATTTCTCTCCAAACCACAAAGTTATTCCACACAAACACACAATGGCTTTACAGTTGTGACGTTCAGTCTCCCATGGCAAGTCATTTTTATCTATTTTATGAGATACTAGGTAGGCTTTCTTGAACCCATTGAAACATTTGTCTGCGCAATGTTGCGGTCCGTGTGTGTTTTCAAAAGTAATAAAGCGGACAGACTGCACTGATAGGCTCATTTCCTCTCAGGCCAATAGAATACAGCTTCCTCAACGGCTGTGAAAAGCAAAATGAGCTACAGTGTATTTGCAAGGCCATTATCTCAAATGGCTTTATGTGGACTATACCTGTTCTCCCAGGATGTCCTTCAAAGTCAGTGCAAAGCATTCTCTCACTGAGGCATGAATGGACTGGTAGTAGAACAGAGTCTGAAGTCAAACAGAGGGTAGGTCTTAGGAAGTAGGTTTCCACCTGCTGCACCCGCTTGGCTGAAACGAACTTCACAAAAGGGGGAGAATCCCAAAATAAATGGTCACACTGTCGTAAAAGAGTACTGATGTGCAATAGAGGAGGAGGACAGGACTCTTCTGCTCCTCCTTCCAGGAGAAGGGCGTGGGGCATTGTTAGGGCAGCTCACAATGTAGTGACCGCCCCTGGTTGGATTTCAAGATGTTGGATGGCAGCTTTGCTCTTTTCGAGTCTGATCTTTAGCAAACCGGGCCCTGGGCAGTATTGGGAGGACTCGGAGGAAAGTCTCTAAGTGGTGTTTGTGGAACAGTAGGTGGCACTCTTCCTCTGCACCAGCATGTTTTAACCCAGTGCCCCAGTACAGAGTCTCTAAAAGGTGGCATCCTTAGGATGAGATACTAACCTGAGGTCCTGACTATTTGGTTATTAAAGGTCGCCTGGTGCAGTTTGTAACAGTTCTGACTAAATTCCACTCTGGCCTGGTACAATCTGGTCTCGCTAAAGTTCCCACCTAATTCTGTCCCGCGTCTCTGCATGATCTCCTGCCTACTAGAAGAATTCACTAGAAGAAATACAGATTCTGAATTTTAAGTTGTGGGATGGTATCCCAGATGTGTGAGAGAAAACCCCATTGCTGATGCACTGTACCTGTTCATACAGTAGCGCAACAAGTGAAGATTGACTGCAGATATTATGTTGAGGCAGCTAGGTACTTTTCTGACCACTGTCATTGCTCGGATGGCCCTAAGCATCAACTTATGCGAGCAGCATGTTCTTCTGGTTGTGGTATTGTTCTGCATTTTCAGCCAAATAATGTTACAGTAAAATGAACATGGCTTTGGATACAAGCCAGCTGATTGGGATCTTATTTCCCCATGCCATTTGGACACTTATCTCTTTTCTGAAAGCCGCGATTGTTGGCCAGCTTTTACTCCTGCGTTTGTGTTGTAGCTTGGCAATACTTACCAGTGATTACCAGTGATTTCTATAAAGTACTGCCAAGTTATCCCTTTACATGACTTTTTTCTTAGTTCTTGATGTAACCTTAGCTACATAAATACCTATTTGCTAATGTATTTCAAAGTGTATTGTGTAAACGTATGAAAGACATGATGCTTTCTAACGGTAAACTTGTGTTAGATAATGTAATTATCCAGAGTGTTTAAATCAATATGTTAAACCCCTTTTCTTTCCTTGAATTTGTCAATAAATACTATTTGTTCACCGGTAAGATTTTCAGGGCAAAAAAGTGGTAGATAACCTTGGAAATTCTTACATTTTTTATCACCCATCTTTATGTATGCTATGCAAGATTGGTATAAACAGATCTCTTCATTTTTGTACTTAAATATGGACATGAGGGAAGTGTATATTATTTTAAATCTAAAGCTAACTGTGAGAATTCACTTAGAGAGGAAATCACTACCCCAGAGAAATACACAAAGCCATTTTAGAATAGCTGTTTGTTTTTTTGTTCTACCCACATATTTTGGAGTAGTGAGATGTACATACTAGCAAGACATTTTCACCTCTTGGCCCGCTTCACAAACACTGCAACCACACACAGGAGGAGGAGGAGGAAGTGCAGTCTCACTCCTCTGACCCGCCTACATTCCAGCCAATTATCTTTTAAAACATCACAGTATCCGTGCTGTTTTGAGGAGAGGTACAGTATGTCCCACCAACCAATCCCACTCTACTCTTGTCATGGTTAGGTAGGGTAGGTAAATGACCCAGACTCGAGCCTGTGGTCGTTGAGTACCACAAACACTGGGGAGACCTGGGAATGTTTATCTGTTTGTTTACCCCCTCAGCATAGTCAATGAGAGGAAGATCCTATGGGTGCTGTAAATGTCAAGTGAACTTAAGCTCTGTTGGTGCCAGGACACAGATTTGCCTATCTTACCTGACAACAGCTATGAGGCCTGCATCTCTTTTCATTAAGAATATGATCCATTCCCGGAATATTTTAGTTTCAACAAAATACTTCTGTTTTTATTATTTTAGCTGACAGTTTTTTTTTTCCTTTTAACAAGTTGCCCTAGCATACCAGAAGGAAAGATAACCCACCCCGGGAGCACCACGGAACGAATGTTTCCTTTGCACCCTTACGCGGCATTGAAGCTGGTAGTATTTTCCTCCAAGACAAGAGCAAAAGTACTGTTCAGATGGTTAAAAAAAAAAAGTCATGCTTCGGCAGTACAGATGGGTTTGTTTTCTGGTAGCTTTTCAGTTTGCTTTTCGTTTTCTTTTCCATCATGTCTGTTTCCCAACAAAATGTTTTCGTAGTGGGCTTCCAAAAGACCTGCCAAACTCCTTTTATATAAGGCATAAGCTGATGCAGCCTAGATGCTTTTAGGCTTTCGAACGTGCACAGTGAACTCATTCCAGGGTTTCATTTTGAGGCGTTTATTCCAAATTCTTTTAATCATTTCCAAAAAAGGAAACATTCCCCGTTAGCATCATAAGATAAACTTGAATGTCTTGAGAATATGTGCCTGACATTTGAAATGAATCATTCACTGGATTAATTTCTCTCATATTTTCGGTACATGTTACTCTACAATATTCCTTTCATTAAAAAAGTAAAAATGATAGCCAACTGTTTTTAGAGCTGCTGTCCCCATAATTGGCCCTGGAGAGCCACAGGGCCTTCAGCTTTTCATTGTAACCTTACACAAAGGGGTTGTATTTGACCGATGACTACTCTGGCTGACCATCATTGGCCTCCCTTAACAGAAAGTGTGTGTGGTCAGTGATTCCCATTGGCTCATTTTCCGTGACTCACAGAATTTCTGTTTTCATGTTTTTTCATGCCCACATATAAGCCTTTGTCGAGCTCTGGGTGAGGTTGGGACTGACTGTTCAGAGACTGTTCTCTTCTGTGTTTCGTTTTTGGTGCGCTAAGTCTCTCATTGTGTTGCCACTGGGACTTGAATTTGTTTTTGTCCTTTAATGAATAGACATGTGACCCAGAATATCCATATATTTGGACTTTCCCTGGTCACTGTAAAAGGCAGGGTGACATTGCTCCCCAACGAAAACATTATGTGACACAAAGTTAATTTTAATAGTGGAGAAATATGCCAAAATCCAAGGGCATCCTGGTTGATTTAAAAAAAATGGCATTGAGTCTCCTTTGATCTGGACACAGACCATATTGGCAGAGAACGTTGCCTGTGGCAAAGGTTAACACACATTATTCATCTGTTTTAACATACTGTAGCTCCTTTGTCCTTGTGACAGGTCACAGAGCTAGAAACAGTTCAAGGCCCATGGCCTCACTTTGCCTCATGCAGGCTTTCCGTTCTAACCATGACCTGATGTTTTTAAACTTCACTGCTTCAGGCTATGATGCACTGGTTTTAATGTTTTTTCTTTCCTCTCTCTCTCTATGGGAATGGAGATTTCCTTGCAGATCCATGGTGCTGGCTTCAGAAGAAAGCCCACAAAACTAAGGATGTTTTTTTTTTTTGGCATGTGTGTGTGTGTGTGTGTGTGTGTAGGCCTCACTGTTTCTCAAGCATGCCCAAATTTGGACACACAGTCGGTTTTCTTTTCTTTTCTTTCTTTTTATTCTCCCTGAGTTCTGGAGGTCTGCCTAATTGAGCTTTTATTTATGCCTCCAAAATTGCGGAGAGGGAGGAATGGAAGGGAGAAGGGGGGTGAGGGCTGAGAAAAGAGCGAGGCCTACACTGTCTCAAAGCCTGCATCAAAAATGGAGTAGTTTACATCCTGAGGCCTTGATGAGACCCAGGGGTCCTAGGCATCAGGGGTTAGTGTTTGCTGTTGTACAGCACAGCACTCCAGAAGGCTAAATGTCAAGGTTAAGAGTGTGGAGCTGCATCTCTGAGTGAACTGAGAGGTTACACACCTGAAGAAACTTTCCAGACTAATCCTTGTGTTTCATCGTTTTTATATTTCAGCACAGAATCAACTTGTTCCTAATGTACTGAGTCAAATCTTAAAACAAATACATGGCAGGCAAGTAAAGATCTCACTGAATGTTTACAGTACCGTGATAGTATCGATAAATGCTGTACATTCCAAGGTAGGTATTTTGTTTTTTTCTCTCAAAAGTATAATTGGGAGCCTGATGACACTTTTCCAGATTCGTGCAGTTAACTGGGGGTACCCTGGCTGTCAAATCTTCAAAAAAAGGAGAGATTGAGTATCTTATTTTCCTGTGCCTACAATCGGACTCCTAAATGCTGTGTTAAAAAGAGACATTTTTTGCCATGCATCCCAGTGAAAACCCTGGAAATGTTCTTGTCAGATGCAGTAATAACACATGATCTGCTCCCCCAAACCCAGGCTTTGAGGCTGTCTTTCCATAATTGCTATTAATCTTGTCGACTGTCTAACAGTGAGGTTTAAAGATGGCGTTACGCAACGTTTTTTGATCTTTAAGCAGTTTTGCACATATGGCCCTGTGTAATTGTTCCTTGTAATTATGCTCTATGTAAATTTGCAGAATAAGTCACTCTGGGTAAGGGAGTCTGCTCAACAAACAAATCATATCGGAGGATTTTTGTTTTCCAAAGCAACCACAATTGCCATCATCAAAAACCTAATCTGGATAATTGATCTCAAAAGGATAGGTTGCATATGAGGAGTTTTTCAGGAAGGATAATCACAGTAACAGCTGAAGTTAATTGTGGGGGGAGAGATATGAGAGGTGGAGGTTCAGGCAGAAAGAACAGTAGAGTGCTGGCACTAAGGCATCCTGCATTACTAAGTCTGTAATGTGTCAGATTCACTGGCCTGTGCGAAGATTTAACTCAAAGAAAGTGACAGTGCAGCTTGCGAAAGCTTGGGGCTAGTTTTGGGCAGAAGGAATTTTGTGCACACTGGTCTCTTTCCTGTAGCAACCGATATGAGCCCCAGCTAAAGCTCGGCTGGAGGTTTTGTGTTTTTTCCCCCCCCCCAAGTTTCCCTTCTGATTTTGTTTCCCAGCTCAATGCGGTTTTGAATCGGAGCAGTGCTTTTCTTTCAGGCTGCTGGCACGGTCGCAGACGGCGATGGGCCCTGGGTTCTTTTTAGACAAACTGCCCTGGGCTGTAGCTGGTTGAGAGGGCTCATGTCAGCCGCGGTGTCCTGCCAAGCAGTTGAGTAATGCCCCCTGGGCATTCAGCTTTTCTGAAGTGACTGGCACCGACTGCCTGTTGATCAGTCACACGATACTGACTGCATCTAATTAGATGATTTCTCATCCTTCCTTGTCTGCTGGTTCCCTCCACCAGCCTCCCCCCCCCCCCTTCAGCTTTTATAGTATCCATTATTCAGCTGTTGATGATCTTATAAAAAAAAAAACTCTTAGGAAACATGCTAAGATATTTAATTACATTTACTCATTTTTTCATTTAAAAATATGTACACAGCTACACAGGTTTGCTGGGAAAGGCACCAGTGACACAGCAAGGCCCTGTAAACAGGGAGGAGCAGTTGACTTGTTGCCTTTCCTCCATCTTCCCTATTTGCATCTTCTGCATGTGCCCTCCTTCCTTAAAATCGACTTCCTCACAGTTTCTCCTCCTGTACCTCCTGTTCTGTTTTGTCCGTCTACCTTCTCTTCCTTCAGCGCCCTACCCAGATTCCTTATCGGACTGTGAAAAAGAGGATCTGGGGAATTTTGCCTTCTGTATGCAAACCCGTGCATCTCACCGCAGATTAGCTCATGTGGTTCACCTCAAGATACTATTGTAACTTATACGAGGAAGGAACGTCAGCTAGTATTACAAAACAAAGATCTGGCCTTTTTGCGGGGACTCTTGTGTTAGCATTCCGGAAATATTGATGTGACACTTTGTCTTAGTTTTGCTTTCTCTTTGCTTGAGGAAACAGGTTTAAAGGCGCTGGTAGACACGCAGTGGTTTTTCAAGAATCTTGCCCCAGGTGTCTTGTGTTTCCTGAAGTCGTCTGGGAGACTGTGGGAATGTGCGATCCTAAAATGTTCTTGCTTGATTGAAGGCAGGGTTTTCGGCGTGGAGGACAGTCTCCCTTCCTTTTAGAATTGAGGGTGGTTATCAAAAATGACAAGTGTGAGAAACTCTGGCCGGGCTTGATTTAGACGCACAACAAATGATTTTACTCACTTCTTTTTTTTTTTAACCTCCGGAATGATGTTTATGAATAAAAATAAAAACGCCATGTCATCCTTGCTGCAGTGTCCTATATGCTCACTGAGACGTAAAAAGAACCTGGTGTCGATGCCTTGGTGTGTCTCTTGCGGATTAGCTTTCTGCACATTTAGACTCTGTGATGTGTTCCTGTTCAGATGTAAAAATATAGGTGTTTCCTGCCTTTAACATTGTTTTAGCTTTTTTGCCCTGTCAAATATCTCAGTGTAATAATGTGCTCAAGGAGAAAAGATTTATCTTGGGGTGGCTGGGGGGCTAGCACTGTTCCTGTTCACAACTCTTGTGTCCTGGGTTTCGAATTTGGATAGGGAAACCTGTGTGGAGTCTGCATGTTCTCGGCGCCCTGTGGATTCAAGTCCTGTTCAAGATGTAGTCCTTCCTTGCGGCTTATGCTACCAGGACAGGCTCCAGACAGGTGCAGCTGAAATTGCGAATTAGGGGCCGTCTCATTAGGAATGGATGGGAATTTCAAATACTGTCTTGTGGCAAAACTGTTATTTCAGTTTGAAATTCAATTTTAATCTCTTGAATTGCGATGGCTTCTCTCTTTTCAGGTTTTAAGCTTCGAGTTGCCTTACAGCAGTGGGGAAACAAAGTGTTGCTTTTGACATTAAAGAGTTCGCACCCAAAGGGGAAATTTTAACATGGGTATATGCTTTAATAGCACCATTTGAACTTGCGATTTACACAAAAAGAAGTATGCTCTCAATTACAGGATTTGAAAGGTTGGAATACACTGACTATAGCTCAAAGATTGGTTAGGGAGCTGCAACATGAAAGTGGCAGAGGAATAAGTAGCGGTAAATACAACATTGGAAAAGAAACAACATCGCCTGTGGTGCTGATATGTGACATGTTTTTCTTCTTTCTACTTTTTGGTGTAGGATTTAGCTGTACTTGTTCCATGAAAGCAGTGTTTATTGACTTTAATAGGAGCTAAGGTGGGTAGCTGCGTCAGCATGCTTTGGCTGCAAAGGAACAAGTAATAGGTTAATTCCGTGCTGAAAAGAGAAGAAAGAAAATGCATCGTTTGGTTTTTGGAGCTAATGTTGTTATAAATAAAGCCTGCGAATTCATAATGGGATCCTCTTTATTTTCACCTGTCCTACAGGAATAATCCATCTTTCTCCATGTTCTGAGCAGATGTCCCTACCCTCGTCCTAACCTTCACACTCGACCCTGACTCCAACCCTAGAACATGGCGAATGTGTGCTACATTCGTTGTGGTGACATACAGTACTCCTGCGGTATGCAGTTGGAATTCAATATGAATATGTGGCCACTGCTTAAAATTCTGACCGTTATTGTTTTACAAATGTTTCTCCTTCTCCATAAAGAGTTGTTTTAAACCCTTAGTTCTCTTGTCTGGATTTGCGTTGAGGTCCTGTGGCTCAAGAGCTGGCGAGACATCAAAGTTTCGTTATTAGTTCAGCTTGGGTATTACTGTAAAGAGCTTTCTGGTGCTTAGTGTTGGGGGAAAGGTCTACTCTGGACTGTTTTTCCCCTGCAAAAATCCACACTGGTTTCCAAGCTGGGTGCCCCCCTGAAAAACGTGGGTGTTCTCTCAAAGTTCACTTTGTCAGAAAACGTTTAATAAGCCTGATAGGTAAAACCATTTGGATTGTGCAGAAAGGAATCAAACATTTAAACCCCAGTCTTTAGGCTGCTAACTTGTTACTCACCCAGACTTTAAAGCAGATTTTCATTAAGGCTTTTGAAGGCCTCTCTGACCTGGCAGAAGTTTTAGAAGTCAGCATTGGAACACCTTCTGTAGTACAGTGACACTGTAGTTTTACAAATGCTGAACTTTTCAAGTATGCCCTGTATGCTTTTTGCCTCTAAGTGAAGGACATAGTTACTGTCATTAGTAATTTCCAATTTAACACTGAATTCTCTTTAAATACCTTGACCTTCACTTTGCCTTTTTTTTTAGAAGAGATTTTTCCAAAAATGACAAAAGCCCTGCTGCATTTCAATGGAGCCTCGTGGTGCGATCTCAAAAGAACCATCTCTAAAATGTCCAGTCGCACAAAAAGCCTATTTTTTTTTGCATTCGGGTTTTCTAGCCATTCATTCCAAAGTGAATGGGCTCTTTGGAGACCAGCTGAATGAGTTTACACTCTCGTGGTGTTAATTTTACAGTTCCCATTAATGTGTCTCCACGTCTCCAATAAAAAGGGTGCCGTTCCAGAATGGTGTCCTGCTTTGGCGTTTTCTTAGCAGCTGTTCTGTCTCCTTCACAAAATTGACGAAAAGTCAAAAGCTCTCATTTAAATCGGGGAAAAAGAACCGTTTCGATGAAGGTTGTATTTCACAAATGTGAAAAAACGTGAATGTGGATATCCTGGGGTTTCTGAAAATAAAATTCCCACAAAAGATACTGTGTGTCATCTGGGAAAGTGTAGTTCACATATCTTTTTTTTTTTGTTGTTGTTGTTGACAAGTGTAATTTTATCAGATGAGTGGCTTTTTTATCAAATGAAACTGTACTTGTGAAGGGGGCCCTGAGAAATTTTCATATCAAAAACCATGCTGGCACAGTAGAAAGGATTGTGCAGAACCTGCGAAGCGAATGAAATTTTGCCTGTTTAGAGTTACTTTCATGCTGTCTTTGGCAGTGTCGTTGTCTTGCTTGATTCAAGAATTCCTTACAGAGCGCTCCAAGCCCATATTCAATGCGGGTTTTAACCAAAGTTAATGCTTTGATTCACTTGCTGGAGGAAAGGAGGAAGCTGATTTTAAGTTTGGAGTGTTTTGTTTTTTCGTTTTTTTTTGTGGGAGGGCTTTCTGAATGGGTTAAAGTTTGCCCCGTGTGATGTTGGCTGTGAAAGATTGAAAACTGGCATTATGCGTCAGTCTGTATAGCCTGGTGGCCTGGTACTGGGAGCCATTGACACATTTGTGCCCAGTTTTGTTACGTGGGGGTAAGTTCTCTTTCCTGTTTCGGAGCTTTGCTTCCTGTAGACTGGCACCCAGGACACAACAAGTGTTAGACACAGCCGCTCCGATGAAGTAACTGTTAGATCTTTGGACCCTTGAAAATCATCATGTGAAAGCCCACCATCTCTTTCATTAACCGATTAAAAAAATTCAGAACATGCAAAATATTAATGAGGTTAATGAGTACTGGAGTTAAAGTCTCGGTTAAAGAACTGTTACTGCATGCATCTGGCTTCTGGACATCTCATTGAAAACAGACTTCACAGTCCCGTTGTTGCGAAAAATAGCGCTGCCGAGTGGTACATTTGTTTTTCGTTTAAATTATTCCATGCCACACCCACACTGGACTTGCCAGTTGCTTTTAAGACTCGGATGTCCTGCAGTGAGCTCTGTGTGAGGGGTGCATCAATGCAGAGCCTCAGGCACCCCAGTATTGTACAGGAGTGTAGCTTGGGTGAGAGCTGAGAGCTTCCTGGCTGACTAAACCCAGACCTACAGTATATCCTACTGCTGATTGGGGAATCCAAGTCACATAATCAACTTTTTGTTTTTCAAAAGCGAAAGTTTACACCATCACGAGGCGACTTTAAAGCAATAAGCAAGGATCTCAGAAGTGGCCATGGCTGGATCAGCAAACCCACAATGCGGGCCACCTACAAAGGCCTCTGTAATAAAATATGCAGTGGCCTGTGTGTAATCCATACCTGTACCAACTCAAGTTGAGGCCCTATGAGAGTTTAAAATCTCTAAATTTTAAATCTCTCATTATTTCCAGGGTGAACCAGCCTTAAAAGAAGCAAAGGGAAGTGCTTGCACTGCACAGGAGGGAGGCGTGACTTTCTGGTTGCTCAGAATCGAACGTAATGATAAGTCTGTTCATTGACGCTTTTTGTTTGGTTGGGTTTCCAGTGTTTTCCAAAACCCTGGGCTGTAATCACATTTGACTGCAGGAGATTCTTCAGGACCTGGACCAATGTAAACAGAACCATCTGGTAGAGGGTGGCAGGTGTCCAAAGCTTTGTACATAATCAGATTTTCACTCTTAAAAAAAAATTCTCCTGCATAGCATTTATTGGAATGAAGAGGCACGTCAGGCTTAGGCCTTCTCTGTACAGAAGTGTGGGAACTACTCGGTTATGCAGTAGTGCTTATGGAGCATAGAGAGGTGGTTTTTAGGTTTTGTAGGGGCTTTTGTCAAAAGTTTATGAGGTGGGAGGATGTTGACTGTAAGATGACAAGTCTCTTGAGGGTGATTAAATGCGAAACATGAACATTTCATTTTTATAGATAGTTTGTGATGAAGCACAGGGGTTCCATCGCAAGCGGTCTCGTAGTTCCACGCTTAAAACTCTGTTAAGCAGGGGATGAATTCATCATTTGTGTGCCATGCTTGTATACCCTGCCTTCAATGTATTTTTTTTAAATTTAAAGTCTACTTCCTTTGCAGAGGGCTGTGCGCTACTTTTGAAGAAATGTAATGAAAGAGATTCGGTACAAGAGGGATTGTCTGCGAATAAAATAGAATTGGCTTTAATTACAAACGTGTTGTATGAAACAGTTTTCTGAATATGATTGGATTGGGCATTCCTTCACAGGTCCTGTTCATTCCTATGCAGTTAAGTATGATCTTGTTTGCTGACTACCAGTCGGCACTGCTGTTAAGCATTTTTTAACACGGAGGGTAAGTACAGTAGGTCATTTTTGTGTTTGAGCCTCAGTGTCTCATTGGGCCAACAGTTTATCCTGGTTTTCATTTGGTGAAGTGACCATGACTCCACCCCTGGATGGGATACCAGTCCATCTCGGAGCCAAACACTGGTCCCCACTTATACGGCTGGGTGGACTGGAGAAACTGGGATAAAGATCCTCATTCAAGGTACAACAGCAGTGTCTGCAGTGGGAACTCGAACCCAACAAGCAGTGACTCTTCCGAATGGGATTTGTACAGCGATCTGAATCAGGAAGACCAGTATAGCCAATGGCACAGTTATTATTCTTGTTTACAGTGACTATGGAGGAGTGGTCTGGCCTTTTGCACCGGCCACAGAATTTAAATCTCTGCCGAGAGCAGTGCACAGGCGTTGTTTTGGACTTCTTTGTGCTGTTCTTGTGCTTCAAGGACAGAATATTGCCTCCAAACCGACTGCGGTCAGAGGGGGGGTGGAGTTAATTGCAGCTCTCTGATTAACATGGTCTTAAGTCTGGCTTCATTCCTTTCGTAATTCGAAACAGCCTCCACACTGGTGCAGTACGGAGACTATGCGCATCTATACTCTGTAGATGAATCAGTATGGGGACTCTGAGCATCTACACTAAAAAGATCTAGCAGTACTGTTATTTACAGCTTTTATGGTTAATGTCTGATATAATCCCAGAAGATTTATAGACTTTGGTAAAGAGCCACACAGTCATCCCGCAGGGGGTTAGACTGCCTGTGAGCAGCTTGAGAAACGAGAATACGTACAGTATATGTACTGTGGGGGCTGGGGGGGTGGAGGAGGTTGTGTTGCGACTCAGATGTTCTGCCTGGACTTTGGGCCAAACCCAGGTACAAAGAGCTGTGTGACCCCCGCTGTCTCTACATCTTGAGATGTGCACCACTTGGCGAGGCTGTGAGCCTGTTCACCACCGCCTGCGCAGGCCTCCCTGCGTCGAGATGGCGACGCAGGCATATCTTCGTTCTCGAGTTGCGATGCAGTGCGGCGGAAGTTCCCGTTTCTGCAAGGGATGAGAACCGAAAGCCGTGCCCTTCTTAGGGTTCGCTCGTTTGATTTGTTCTGACTTTTGTTTTGTGATCCACACACGGGAGGTTTAACGTGCGGCTTGGGTTCACGCGCAAGAACAAAAATGGAGGTTCGGGGACAGAAATCCGAACCCTGTTGCGTGTTTCAGGCCTCCTGCCCTATGGGCTTGTGTTCAGTGGCAGGCTGCGCAGTTGTAACGTGAAGCATTCAGCCCTTGGGGTTGGCTCGGATGCGCAAAAGCCTGCAGTGAGTAAACCCTGAAATGGATCCAACTACTACTAAATAAGAGCCCGATGTTTTGTCCACCTGTGTAATGCAGACGAGCAAAGGGCAATAACTATTTAAACAGCATTGTGCAGTGAGCTGTCATTTTATGCAAACTTGTCACTAGCACTTGAACAGTTAGGATCACCACCAGCCCAGTTGTCAAGCCTTATGGATTTAACAGTGGAAGGCTTATGGGTTCACTCCGTGAAAGAAACTGCTAGACTGTGCCAGGCAGACCAAAAGCATGGGTTAACAATTGGCCGTTTGAAGTGGAGGACTCTGGACTGATTGAGGGTTAATGGGTTCAAGAACAAGGTACGTTACTGTGCTGCAGTCCAGCTGGCTGTAAGTATGTACCAGTATTGATGGGGATTGGCCTGTGATAGACTGGCCTCCCATTCAGGGGCACCGCAGTAGGTCTTCACCTAACCACACTACAGAAACTAGGACAAGCTCTGGCCCAATTAGCTATAAAAAGATGTTTAACCTAACAGTTCTCAGAACCCTAGATTGCTAGATTTACTGGGTTAAACATGAATACAGAGCAGCAGGTGCAGAAACGAAAGGGGGCTACTTTTAAGATGGAGGTCCAGGAACAGGTAACCCAAAAATGTAGATGCGGTGAAGGTCTTAAGCAATAATCTTTAGACTATTTATTTTCTTTATTTATATTCTTTATGATCAGTGATGATCTTTAGACTTTGAAGGACTGCAGAAACATTCCAGATCACCGTGAGCAGTTTGAATCAACTCTCTGTGGCTGTCGATTGTCAGCTGTGGGCAATTGGCCTTTATTGTGTGCTGTACTTTTGCTTAGGTTGCTTAGGTTGAGAGATTTTTCCCTGGTTTTTAGCCAACTTTTTCAGAAAAATAAAGAAAAAAGGGACTTCAGGAACCGTTTAGAGGTAATTGCCTGGAATTGTAATCAACAGAAAACAAGCAGGCAAGGCTTGCTTGTATAAACTGTTACAAACTCAAGTTTATGGTGCTGTTGTGTCGTGCCTATGTTCAGGAGTCTTTTTCCAAAGAGTGCTTTTTCCTGAGTATAGCAATTAACTGAAGCTAAACACGACAACCGTGGATGAAAAAGGGGGATGAACAAAACTGATAGAAAAGGCAAGAAGGATAAAAAGACAGCAGCATCACTGAGGTGATGTCATCATTTCCTTTAAGCAGTGATCATAGTGTTCCTGGCATCTCCTTCTTTAAATATGGAATGGGATGATAACATGCTTTCTATTTCTGGGTTTGACTGCTCCAAAAGTCATTGGGAAAATCTCCAAGATTTTCATGTGCTACTCTTGAGAGCTCCTTGAGAACATTACCAAAATAGTCAAATGCTCGATATTGAACAAACTTGCAGAATCCAGGACTCTTTGCCCAGTATCCTGGTGCTGTCTGTTGGAACTTATTTCTTTTTATCTGTTCCTACAGTATCTTTTGTTTTTTCACCAGATCTATTAACCTAGTGATTAAATGTCATTATCTCCTTCATAATGGAATATTACTGTAGAAATTGTTCTCTAAGGACTAAAACTAAAAGAACACCGTTAGTTTTAATTTCGTTTCCTGTTCTCCAATGTTGCTTCAGCTTTTCAAGGTCTCTTAAAAGCTGCAATACCTGAAGAGCAGGGAGAAACTTTGAAATTGGTCCATTTGCGTTGGAAACAAAACCAAATCTTTTGAAGCCTTCTCACTCGCTCAGAAGATGGCAATATGTTAAGGACAGAACTGCCAGGAAAGGCTCAGGGCCTCAGAAGAGCCTGAGAGCTCCATAATGGTAATACTCTACACTTTCGGGATTAACATATCAGAGGTGGTTCACTCTGTGATGAATTCAACAATGGCCTTTATCATTTTTCTTTGAAATCTGCTCCCCAATTACTGGTTGCTGTGTGCTGCTGTACATTAGACATTTGTCAGTATATTTTTGGTGATAGATGAGGCAAATTAGAACAAAATAACTACTCTCATGTCCCACCCCCTATCTATTTCCTTTTTTCTGGGTGGGGCGGGGGGATTAAGTTGACTTAAACTTCCAGCTGAAGCGAGTTCTCTCTCTGTAATCAGCTTCATCCCTCTTCCTTCTCATCTTTGTCTTTGAACCTGGCGTGTCTGGGGTTGTCCCGCACCGACAATGAATATGGATAGCGTCTCTCCAGCGATTAAAAAAAAAAAAACCAAAACAATTGTGTGTACTGTTTGATATGAAAATTTACAACCCCTGCCTAAATGTGCTCTAAAGGGTTTTACAACGCACAAAAGGCATTAAAGATGACACAGTTGCATTTATATAGACTACAGTCTATGCTTGGGGAAGGGGTTCTTTTTTTGTTCTTATGTTTAATTACCTGCTTGATGTGTCTTTGTAATCTTGCAAGATTTAGGGCTTCTTTTGAAGGTGAGTGTTTAGGCACAGTAAAAAGGAAAAGATAGGAAGTCAGTCAAGCTTTTTAAGGGGACAATAAAATGTAATGGTTTTGGGGGAGCGCAATTATGCCTTCAGGAAACCACCCTCTTGGAAGGGGAGAAAAGCAGAAGTTCCAAGTGCTGAGCTAGAGGCAAAGCCAGGACAAGAATTCAGACCCATGACAGACAATTTCCTAAGACATTTTTGTATTCTGTGGTAATCTTGTTCCATGTCTTTTAAGCGGTGGCACAGTGCAAAATCTCCCGTGAATTGCCGATGCATCCTGGGCTAAAAGTAGGATTGGGATCGGCCCAAGGCAGGGTCGAACTCGGGTCCCATTGCTGCCCATTTATGGATTGGATTTCTCCAAGTACCCAAGTGCACATTTGGCAGAACTTCAACATGATAGGTTGGTGATGACTCAGCCCGGGACCTCTCAGCTCTCTCTAGTCTTGCGGCAGCAATGACCTCAGTGATGGCAGTCTTTCCACTCCCCCAATCAACGCTGCCGGTCCTGTAGGACTGGGGTTCCCAAGCTCGGATCTGGGAACCCCCCCACACCTGTTGGCATTTGTTCCGCCAGAGCCCCCAGTTACAATGTTGAGCCCTCAAATCACCAAGCAAAAAGATCCATTTGATTTCTTCCATTGTTTACAGTCCTTAAAACGTTTTGTAAGTTGAAAGTTTTGTGAGTTTCAGAAGTTTCAGACTTAAAATCCTGCACTTTCAAAAAGGGGGGGGGAAGACCCAAACTGGCCTTGTTAGCTGTTCTGAAGCCTCTAGGACAGGAAACTCCTGCTGTTTGGCACTGTGGATGTCGCACCATTGGAAATGACGAAGGACTCTGCCGTAGTGCTTGTCGGTAATTCCACGTGTCAGGGAATCAAGCCTTAAAACAGAACTGGCGATTCCAAATCGGGGGAGTGTATAATAAAAATAATGGGCGATTCAGTGGCCAAGCTTCACCTGGTCTTTGCTGGAACTGCACAAAAGGTAACTACACATGATGGGCTATTGATAGCTTTCTATGAAACCAGTGTGTCTTACAGCAGGTGATGAGAGGGAATGAGTACAGTAAGTGTGCTTTCCCGCGTTTCATTTGTAATGTTTAACTACGGCATAATCGTCTCTCGAATCGCTGCAGGTAGTTTACACCTTTAAATATGGATGTGCTTTTATACTCTCGTGAGGGAGTCTCGAATGCCGCTGAGGCAGAGTTAAATTAACAATGTCTGATAGAATTGGATTGAATTCCTTTCATTCTTTAAATGAAAAGACAAGTTTAGTTATGGGTGTCTAGCACTTCTGAACTTCCTCCCCTGTTTCGATGAGGGGGTGAGGAATACATTTGAAGTCATTTTTGCTTCGTTTTTCATTTCTGACAGGACGTTTGATTTATTGCTCCTTTCTGCGTGATGTTGCCTCACTGTCTAGTCAGAACCTGTAACCATTACATCAACTCATGATAAAATACTAATTGGAACAGATGCAAAAGAATTACACATAAACATAAAAGCATAAGAGGTAAGGAAGAAAACTAGAAGAACCTCCTGGCCATGTTTGATCTGTAATAAATATTATAAACAGGACACTAATATTGTCCAAACTTGTCCAAGCTGGATTCGTGCTTCAGTTATTTTTTCTTTTAATTGTAAGGCCTTTTAAAATACATGTTAACTGTATATGGTGTTAAAATAGCATCCTTCTTATTATAGCAGTCCTTCTCTGAATTGCAAGATCTCTGCCTTAAATGTATCGTAACACTCCAGAAGCTCAAACACAACGTAAAGAACGTTTTAGCTGAATATTTTAAAAATACGAAAATGGCTGGGACTACACATCTGCTTCTCTCGTCGATAAGAAGCGTTTTCTTCTGATCATTCTGTACTAGTGTTTTTTTTTTCTCTGTTGCTGAGGCTTTTGCCATGAAATGGGTTCTGTTACTCTCTCCAGTGTGTTTAGATGGGAAAATGGAATGGTGTGCATATCTGAGATAGAGATGGGATACCTTTAATACATCACCTCAGTGTTATCCACTGCAAAGCTGAGTCACAGGCTGCAGTACATCTCCAGGCTTGTTTCGCAGGTGGATAAGTCTGCGTTAACTGGCCAGAGCTCTGCTGCGTGCTCGACCTTAGATATTTCATGGATACCTCTGCAGTGCAGCTAGCTGTGAGGTCAGGGGTTCAAAGAGTGAAAAGCCAAAAATGGATGCTGGGCAGGGTCAAGGGGAAAAGGATTTTGTCTGCTAATTCCTCCTTCTGCTCTGGAACATGTCAAGAAACGCGTGCAATCGTAAAAAATATTTTTTTCATGCCTGCTCCCTCTCGCTGACAGAGAAATGCTCTCCTGTGGCATGGTGGGACTGTACACTGTACAAAATTAGAAACTAATTTTAGCTTTCAGAACCAAAGCACCCTTAAATAGTACTGGTGTTCTTTCCACTTGTGGAGCGTTTTTAGTGTTTGAACCTGGCAATAGTGAAAGAAACATATTTGCGCCGCCGGCATCATTGTGCTACTCTGATTCCTTTAAGCCTGGAATTACAACGGCGATGATTTTGGTGATCCAGCCATGCATCAGGATGTGGAACGCCACTCTAAATGTCCCTTCGCCCTTTGTATTTCCGCATGTGCACCCTCCGTGACCCCGTAGATGATTTGTGCTCGGGATTTGCTTTCGGACGCGGAAAAGCTGGGTACAGTTCATGTGGGTCAGTACAGGCACAGACAGAGCTGTCAGAGCTGCAAGAGCTCAGCAGCTGCCAGGCTCATCTGCAGTCAAGCTGAACAGCCTTCTTGGTCTTTCTCTGCTGCTATGTACCGTAGAAGATCACATCCCCTCCCCACCCCAGGTAATGAAAGACCTGCAATATTAACCTTGTTAGCCCTTATCTCAAAGCTCAGGTGGGAGTGATTTTGGTGCACAGTGGGCGATGGCTATAAATTGTGTCCAGAGCTCTGTCTCTGGCAGGAAGACCTTAAGAAGAGGGGTCACGCGGCTGTTCCTCTCCTGCAGACGCTGGAAATGTGCGCAATAAATTAGGTGCATCGCCATTTTTACAAGGTGATGCAGCCCACCCTCCCTCCCCCCCCATGAAAATGGAAAGAAAACAGCTCCAAGTCTGCTTGCCGCACGCTTAGGTTCAGGGCTCAGGCCCAGGTTACAAAATGTTCTTCCAATTGCAGATTTTTAAAAAAACACTGACGCAAACTTAATAGCTCCTTGTTCCTGCCTAGTGAAAACCCGCCGTCAGTTACTGGGTATGTGATCTGCATTTGAGAGGAGAGTTAAAGTTCTGATTTTCTGTTGTCTACAGTACGTGCTGTACCATGTATCGCTTGCCTGTACCTCACAAATTAAAACTCGCCTGGTGTTTCTAAGATTCTGCACCAAAGTGCATCAAAGCAGGCCGCCTCCACTCAGATCTGTTACCTCGAACGATCTGTTTGGAGTGTGCTGTGCAGCCGCTACTGGTTTTGAAATAAACCTAACGATGCCTCGTACAGTGACAGCTGCAGCAGAGTAGTATTGATGTACAGTAGCAGACATAGCAGAGTAGCTCCCAGCCAATATTGATACTGGCTGCAGAAAGCACACGTCAGCTGTTTTCGTAGCCTGGGGAGAGATTCATCGAATTTGAAAAATTTGACTGGAGTCTCCCATCTCCCAGCTTGGCCTGGTTACCCATTTTCAGGTTTTTGTTTTACACACAAGCCTCTGATTTCTTGCAAAACATACCCTGTATCACCCCAAGGCTCCTGTCAGCTTTCTCTTGCCCACGCAGGCAGAGAGTCTTCTAGGAAGCATCGGGCAGTGGGTCGATGTGAGACACGCGTCAGATACCTTCAAAGCTGAAAAGGTAATTGGAGTGGAAGAGTAGTCGGAGCAAAAGGACTGATTAAAACAGACAGCTGTTTTATTTTTAATTTCATTCTGTGCTTAACCTGCACTGACAAAGTAATTCATTTACAAAGTAGGAGGCAAATACATATGATGACTTTTAGCTGGTGGACATGTACCCCATTAGGCCTTTGAGATGCTTGAGGTTTTTGCATTTGCAGTTATTTTCTTGGAAGAATTTTAATATCTTTTGGGCAATAGCTGAAGAATGTGCAGTCCTATTTCTGTCCTTTTTCATTTTTAGGGTTCTTTGACTGTGGGGGGAACATACCATAACCTTTTCATCTGCGTGCAAAGAGGGTTCAGGCAGATAAGTTGCCCAGTGGAAAGCCTGCAGAGTCCTTTTGCTTGTTGTCTTTGGGTTTAAGGTGTGGGGAGGGAGGGTGCTTTTTGGGCTGCTCAACTGCTTGCTGTAAACCCAAATGAAGCTCATTTTGAAACCACCTTATTAGATAAGCAGTCTTTCCTGTAACCATTGGAACAAGCATCTAATGTGACCTGAGTGTCTGATTAAAGAAAAACAAACACCCTCTTTGGACTGAACTCCCCTCCCTTTTCCAGCATTGTGTGATAGGAGCGAGTTTATTTGTCATGTGCGTTAAAGGGGCTTTGCAGCTAATGTGGAACATAATCAGCTAGTCCAACCCCCCCCCCCCCCACTGTGCCAGACACTCTGCCAGGCTCTGGTGTCATTAGCACAGCCAGTGTCTGCGAGTCAGGAGATCTTTGAGTTTTTTTTTAGTTTGGAATTGAGGCAACAAGTGAAAAATCCTGTATAGTATAATGAAAAGCTTCCCATTCAAGTATCCAATAAAATGTCAATTTATGCAGTATGTGAACATAAACAGGGATGTACAAGTAACTAAGGTTTAAAGGTTTATGCATCAGATTCCCACTGTAATTAGTGAAAGTTAAGATGCTCCTTTATCATTATCCTCCTTTACTCTGCTGCGAATAAAATACAAGCTTTCTAAAATTACAGTCAAGACATTTCTTGCACTGTAAGGCTTTTGGGCTTTTGTTCTTTTACTGCCGAGATTGCACTAAGCTTCTTAAAAGTTAGCATGGGAAAACCCATGCAAACTGGTTTTTGTCGGGAGATAAATTCCTCTGCAGCCTGTTTCTCTGCACTAAAGACGCTTGCCGGTGTGATTTAAGACGGTGACGGCATCGTGCTGTCCATGTTTGGTTTACTCAGCGGTTTTATTGCCAGGTTTCGGGGCTGGTTTCTGTACCAGCCATCTGTTTCACACGTTAAATCATCTCGTGCACTTTCCTTGTTCTCAAGCAGCAAGTGCATTGGGCAGCTGGAAGTCTTTGGTAGCTAATGAATTGTTGGAGTGTGTGTATAATACTAATATTACAATAATAAAATACAATTATTTTAGAATTAGGAAATGACACTGAAGGCTGATACAGCATTTAGCCTATACTATCGTCATGGACATACTGTGTTCATAACCTAATTCTTTTCTTCTTGAGTGATGTTCATTTTCACATAGCTTATGTGAGGTACGCTGTGAATTCCTGGTGGGATTATTTTATAGTCGGCGTCATCAGTTTGAGTAGTTTAAGATAAGATCACATTTATTGGCCGTATACAATTTCTTGTATTAGGAGTTTGTCTTTTTGCATACCCCAACTTGCTCTCCATGTGACACACAGACAGGGAGAGAAGCTGGGGGTCAGGGCACAGGGTCAGCCATTTATACGGCACCCCTGGAGCAGTTGGGATTAAGGGCCTTGCTCAGGGGCCCAACGGGGTAGGATTCCTCTGGGGCATGAACCGGCAACCTTCCAGTCACAGAATTACACTGATCCTTAGCCGCAGAGCCATTCCATCACCCCCGTTGATTCAATAATGCACTGGACTATCTGAAGCATCCAGTAAGACAGACCCTTAGCTTGTGGTTCAGGCAGGAAAGTGATCCCTGCTCCAGACCTATTCAGTAACGCAATCCATTAATTAACTTCTCATTAAATTAACTGAGTAGCTTAGGATGGAAGACCCCTGCAGCCATCCAGTAATTGCTTATGACGCCCTCTGATCTATTGCCTCCTTTCTTAAACGTACACAAAGGCTGAAAGGATTCCTCCAGCTTGACAATCACCAATCGCAGGCTTTTATCTGAACTGTACTGGAGCGGGGCAGAGCACCCAGGAGGGAAATAGTATGTATGAATTATTTTGTGAGGTTTAGAGATCACAGCCAATGAGTCTGCCTGCTATTGACATACTGATGCCTCTTGTGCTTCTTTGACCGGCAGCTCTTCTGCAATTTCCAGATTATTTGACTATCCTCCTTCTAGATGACTTTCGGACAGTGTGGTTTCTGTATAAAGTAAATAGCTTTACATGCCTGATATAGCAGGACAGATCTGAATGCTTTTGTTTTTCTTTGTCTTCACCCCGGGTTCCTCATTAGGGTGAGGAGATTTCAGTGCTACTTTACTGTGCCCTAATTGACAGTGCAAGGCGACAACCACGATGAATCTCGCTGCTTTGGCAGCAACTACGTTTAAACGCCCTTATCTCTTGGAGGACTTGGCCGGGCACATTTGTTTTTCTCTCTATGTTGCACGTCAGATGGCATTGAGGAGTCACTCATTTCCTGGACACTTTCGGCGAACACTCTTGAGTGCGGTGTGGACTAATGTGCAGAACACTGCTTGTAAATGATGTTTTCATGTGCAGTGCCAACAAAAAGATTCTCTGTTATTAAACGGAGAATCCTGTTGTTTCATAGACAGTCCTGTTTGGAGTATTACATTATAGCCTGTATGTTGTTGTTTGAAATATGAAAATTATTTAGTAGTAATATGTTGGAAATGCAGTGCAGCTGTTAGAATCAATGATGCATCTTTGATTCCTGGCTATTTACAGTCCTCATAATATTCTCTTCCCAAATTCCCTGTACACATTGTTCATCTGCACCTTCATACCCATTGATGAGTGGTCAGGGCTCTTGATTTCTGACCAGAAGGTTGTGAGATCAAATCTCAGGAGTTGTGCTTTTGAGTGTGCATATCAACGTATAACAATAAGTTGTTTGGGAGCGAGAAGCCCTAACATTTTTTAAACCAGGGCACAACAGTAAATTAAAGCTTCCTAGATGTTGTACACATGTAGAATGAGATATAGTTATCTCCCATACATGATAAGCAAAAGCAATAGTTTTGTGAAAAATCTTTTAAGATCTGTTTAAAGTACAGTCCTAGGTATAAAGTGTGAGTACAGCAAATCCCAAAGGTAGTCATTAGAAGTTATACAGTAAATAAGGCAATTGGAAGGCAGAGGAGAACTCAAGTTGTGCTGTGGCCTGTCCTTGGTCAGATACCTCAAGGCTTATGAGGTAATGGCTTGGAGAGATCTTGCCTTGACGCACAATTCTTGTGGAAGCAGTTTTGAGTTATGAACACCTTGCACATACTGTACAATTGGGGAATGCCGTATTATAGATTACGTCAATTTGTGAGATGGGGTGGAGAACAGGCTGCATCTGTGGTTTCACCGTGGTAACACGTCTGTTTAATGTGGTATGCTTTATGATGACTCCCATGTTAGCAAAAAAAGGTGATGTAAGATGTTGCCCTGGGAACAGCTGAACTTTTCGGTGGGATGTGGGGTTGTCTTGCTTGACATTCTGCTCTCTGGGTTCATCCGTAATGTCAAGCAAACAGGCATTTGGAGAATGCTGTTCCCAACAAAGAACAAACTGGCTTATGAATGAGCTTTTCTCATCACCTGTACCATTTGGGCATAGATCATAAATAAAGGCGTAAATAAATAAACCATTTACTGTATGAATCACACAAAGTTAACAGCTGTTATTTTTCCAGAGCTGACAAAAGAAAAGTTACATTTTTGAGCTATTGTGTATTGAGTCAATATTAAAAAAAGAAAAGATACTTAATACATTTCTTGTTGCTTTTATAAAATGGAAGCATATTTTTTTTTATTTTATGATTCCTTTACCCCTATTATTGACCTTTACATACTGTTGTCTGGAGCAAACTCTCCAGCATGGCTGTTTCTTGTCATACCTTTGGTCTCTCTGCTAAAACCACTGAGTCATGAAGCCTTGTTTTTGATCTGCGGCAGTCCTACATGACGCCAGAAATAAGAACAGACAAACATTTTTTTTAAAATACTCAGTCTTCTGAAAATAAACTTGCAGCCTGCATCATTTTTTCAGGATAACATTGTTATGAACCACCGTGTTATACTGTATGGCGGATGTGATGATTAGTGCAGGAAATTATTTTTTCAGGGGCTTAGGTAATTAAGTGTATAATACCCTCAATGTATTGTCTCGGCACATGAAAGATCTGTCATCTGACAGTCTGGCACGTTTGTTAAAAACAACTGCAGGTTTTTCACAGAGAGGTCCGTGTAGCCTCCACTTACTTTGTGAGCTTATAGTCATCCATGAAAAGTCAATCTTTTGTTTCAAAGCACTGGGTGTTAATTAAACTCGAAATACAAATACGTTTGCTTGACATAAGGGAGATTTGTATACTCTCTAGCAACATTTAATATTGCTTGAAATTTGTGTGATGGGCTTGGCAGTGTAACATGCTGCTGAACCTCCAGTTAGAAGCAAGGAGCCAGTCAGACACTGACCTTCAGAACATTAATACAAGGACATGCCGTTCACAGATAATATGGTATAATTGATTTAAAAATCATCCCGAGCTTGAGTTGACTTTCTTTTGTGATCCCGTCCCGAGACTTATTTGTAAAAGAAAGGGATGAGGGGTGCTTTTTCATACCTCCACTCATTTGGAAAGCATCCTAACAGTTCTCACCATCCCAGGGGATGTTTTCCAATGAAGTAATATGTTGATTGTTCAATGTCCTGCCAAGAGCAACCAGGTTTTATCCAAACAGTTCCACCGATAAAAGATATATCGTCTGTGTAAATTTCCTGACTCCTATAGAAATGATATTATTCTGTCATTCGTTGTGGGAGCTGTTTGGGCTGAGGCCAGCCCAAGGTTTTGATTTGTTGTCTTTCAACATAGCTGTGGCTTTTGACAGTGTAAAAAACAAAAGCTTTCCCTCTCTCCTTTTCAACCTCTTTTTTTTTGGGGGGGGCGATTTCGGATTTGCACAAAATGCCAAAAGCCTAAGCTTGGGAAATAAACAGAAAGATGGGAAAAATGGTGCCATTTGCGCTCACATTAAAAACAGCAGCAAAAGATAAATAAGACTTTTGTTCATCCATTTAGATGTGTCATTTATTTTTTATGTACCCTGGTTTTTGGAGTCTCCGGTTGTCGATGCAGCCTTTCGTGACAGCACACGAAGGCGATAGGTGTACGTCTTTTAATTCAGTGGCTTCTCTTTGCACTGCAGGCCCAATCGAGCTAAAGTTACAGCTGATCTAGCGTCAGATGGAGGGCAGATGCAGCTCTTGTTAATTCGCTTTGCAAACTCGCAGACACCCAGAAAGCCTCAGGAGTTGCATTTGGGAGATAAGCCAGGGGTAGCCCTTCTGTTGTGCACTGCTTTTTGGGGAATCCTGTGCATTTACTGTCACAGCTTGGGTCTGAACCAGGAAATTCTAGACTGGATGGACTGGTGCTCCAAACAGACCATTTAAATGAACCACTCAGTGTGCTCTGTAGTTTTTTTGCAAGACAGTAAGTATCATTCATTCTGGATTGATGGCTGTCTTGTTTGTCTGGTTATGTTTGGATATGTTTTGAACCTCAAGACTTGTTTAAGAAAAAATTGACCACATTTTGGATGCGATAGAATGCTTGTCAGAAATGATTTGTTAGTTTAAACCCATTGTAGGCTCTAAATATTCCAATATCAACTGATTCCCTGGCTTACATTCCAGTTTTGTGAGTTTGTATGAGTGGTGTGGTTTAAACCTGTGCTGGCAGAGACACTGCAGTATGTCAGCCAGTGGACCGATGTGATAGATCATGTTTGATCAAGTTCAGTTACACACATCTTCCAGCTTAGACGTGTCGGTTGTGGTTGACAGATGATAGGTCAGGCTATGACAGCAAACATGAAACTAGAGTTTGGGATTTTAAACTGCTTGGTCACCATATTTACATGGTAATATGAATCCGGGTTTTCTTTTTCTTTGTCTAGAATGTAATCTTCCAATGTTGCTGAGTGTTTACTCAGTTACTTTCAGTGCACGTGTCAATACTGCTTATTCTGCACAGTATATGTACGGTGAACATGCTGCATAGTTACCCCGCCAACAAGCTCGTGCCTGACTAGGCAAGTCAGTCTTGGATTACGAGGGATGATGGGGTTAACATAGCTGTTAATTGTGGATTTTGGGAGGTATATGGAAATAATGCTTTTTTGCAGGTACAAAGGCTCTGTTGAGATAACCATGGAAAAACTGCGTTAAGATCTAGGGCTGCTGGAAAGTGGCAGAGGACTGATTGTATTGTTTTATCTGAAACATGCCCAGTCGGATTGAGTTTGTTCTGTGGATCTTTAGCCCACAGCTTCTGTGCCAATGTAAACTGTCCTCAGCTGGCACATATCCACAGTCACCCACTACAAAATGTACACTACTGCGATTTCTGTCTGTGATGACAATGGTATCAGTCTACCCTTAATGTCATTATGCAGCCCGTGGTTTTGGTAAACATACTTGGCATTAATAGCAATGTTCTTCTGTATTTGAATCTAGCTTTCATGTGTCTTCATTTCTGAAAGCTGGTAGCAAACTTGCCTTTGCCTCTGTTTCTCTTTGTTAAAAAAAAAAAAGATAACCCATCTGTGCAAGAGTGCTGCCTTCAAGCTGATTCTTTGCTGCTGAGTTGAGATGGGAGAGTGGTGTGTGGGGGTTGTGACAATTATAATGATGTATCTTGTATTTTCCCTCTTTAAAAGTGGCTGATTTCTGTAGTTTAACAAATCGATTTGAAGGAAATTCTCTTATGTGGAAGGAGCTGTGGAATTGCATTGCAGATTTAATGTGCGTAAGAACATAACAAAAGGTTACAAGCTAGAGAGCCAATCTGTCCATCTCGCCTGTTTGGCTGCTATCGGTATCGGATTCCCACAGCCCTGTGGTGAAACGAGTTCCTTCTGTCCTTAAATTTAAATACACTTCCACATAGTTTCCACTTGTAATCAGTGGTTTGTGTGTGAACGAATCTGAAGAAGTTTGCTTTGTTGACTGTCAGTGGCTTTTGATTTGAGTACGTGCCTATTATGACTTTACCTAACGATGCTGGATGTAATGTATGTATGAAATACTGTGACTAAACATCTCAACATGCATCCTCTGCCAAGCCAGGCTAGCTGTGTTTATTTCTTTATTTAAAGTTGTCTTTAAACTAGCTAAAGGAATACAGTCTTTGATATTCTTTGGCTAAAATCCCCTTGTAGTCTGTGGTCAAGTGTCCCTCCTTTGCCAAGCAATGACATTTCAGTGGTTCCACTAGAGTGACCTCGAGACCAACTAGATATGGGCTTTGAGGTTGTAGCAGGACAGTGTCTGCAACTCTTTCCCATGGAGTGTTCTCCAGTAAAGATCACGTAAACTGCAGTAGTTTTGGTAGCTCTTGTTTCTTGCTATTACTGATGGTATTAGATTTAAAAGATTTAAATTCGATTTAAAAATAATTTTCAGTAATTGTTTCCCTACCTTCATCACTTTCAAGCTAAAGTAATTGTTGTTAAAGGGGAACACCATAATTTCTCAGACCGGTTATTAAATCTCAGTAACAAAATAAATTCTTTGGCTTTATAGAAAAAGTTAACAAATTTCATATTAAGCACAAAGCTGTGAGCTTTGTGGAAGTACAACATGGTCGCCATTGTTGTTGCAAACCACGGGTCTCGCCATGGGCGAGAGCGAGAGTTCTCATGAATTCCAACGTGTGAAGCTGCTCTTCCTGCTCACTAGTCACTGACATGACAAATGTAATGTGAGGTACGAACGCATAAGTTGTGCAGGCTGTGCAGCCAACATTTCACTGCAGAAATGTTCCAATGTGATCTGCATGCAGAGTTAACAAGTAAGTAGTATTAGGTTGACAAAACCATCTTGAATTCAAGAGCAGTATTTCTACTGGACTAAAAGAGATGTACTGTATTCACGTGCCTGCTTGTCTACAATGTCATAGGGCCGCAATATGTCACCAGAAGATTTGTTGCCTCATTCTGACTCACAGACGATGACGGCGATATGGTTCTGTGCCTACCTGGAAATTTTGTCTGTTTTGTGATGTAAATTGGAAGTTTTACAAGTTACCGTGTACATTTGACTTTTATTTTGGTTTGAAATGCTCACATCAATGCTGATTCTTTCTCACCATGAAAAATAAAAGCAGCATTGCAGTTCCCCTTTAATTTTACATTGGTTCATTGGGGAAAAAGCTTATCCTGGCATCTATCCCAGGGCCTACTCCTCTCATAGCATTACCTGTCTCCACTTAAACAGCTGGGTGGACTGGAGCAAATGGGGAACAGTAGAAGTGCTTCTAAAAGGAGGTTTCTGTTCAAACCTTCGACTTCTGTATTTCTTTGCTCGTCTCCTTAGTCTCTTGGCACCTCTGTGTCCAGGGGGATAAAAATAACAGAAGCACAGTGCTCTTAAGAAACACATGCCAGTAACGAGGCTGTGCTCACAGTGGTGCAACCCTGGCTCGGGCTCTCAAATCACCCCTGGATAGACAGCCAAGGAAACGCATCAAAACAAATGTGGCTGCTTTTAATGAGGGCAGCAGTACACAGCAGACAGCAGCACGGGGTGAGGGGAATTCACAGAGACATCAGCAGCTCTTGATCGCGAGGTGGCTGTGTCTGCAGCTGGTGGCAGAACTAGAGTGCCCGTAAGAAACAAAAGCTCTTGGTGGGGTTTTATGCCATAATTGTGGGGGAATGCTGACAGAAGTGTGGCAACGCATTACTGCTGTTTGCGTCTTCGGAACTGGCCTGAAACCCTGCCTCGAGCCTGCCAAGCACTTGGGGTTGTGTTTTTATTCGTGCGTCACTAAGGAAGCAGAGAGCTGATGCTTCCGTTACAGAAATGCCCCTCGGTCCAGCCGGATCATCGAACCCATCAGAACCACACTTCAGGAGACGAGCGTCTGCTATAAACATTACTTCCTAAAATGATGGTAATGCCAGAGCTATGATCAAGTATACCTCTTTTCTAATGAATTTAAGCTGAATGACTAAATTAAATAGAATGACACTAACTGGGGTGACTAATTCTTAAAAGACGGAAAGACTTTGCGCTTCTGTACTCTTTTGGGCAGGAATGAAAGAAATGTCTGAACCTGGCAAGGGATGGAAAAGGAATTTTTCCCCTATCCATGGTTTTTATTAGTTGGAATCACATGTGTAACTGTTTTTAATTAAAGCAGGAATTTCCACTTGATTGCATAATTAGAAGAACCACGCAGCTAGCAGGCGGCAAAGTTCAATGACCAAACTCTCCCTACCTAACCATTTTAAACTCCTCCTGCTCAGCTGCCCTCAAGAGTCATCTAGGTTATCTTAAGTAACCTAATGTTACCTTTGTGCTGCTCTTTTAGGAATATTCACCTTTTCTAGAACCTATTCTAGAACATTATGGAACAAGTATAGAAAAATATTGTTCTAAATGGGGCTTCCATTTACCTCAGGTAAATGAGCTTTAGTTCCTTACAGAAAGGAACACTCAAAAAAAATAACCTGCTCGGTTTAGGATTTTGCTCTTGTTGTTTTTTCCATCAGTCTAATATTGTTTTGTACATCATAACCAACAGTAAGCCCTGTGTTTGATTCCTGTTCATATGGCTGGTAATGAATCAACATATAAAGACGGGGGCTGAATTAGTCTGGGAACCCCCTGGGTGTGAAGACATGGCAATGTATTTAAACCCAACAAGCAAACCCAGACCTCTTGAATCTGAGCAGGTGGGCAAAAGCATAAGAAAGGTAGCAAACGCGAAGGAACCATTTAGCCATCGTATTTTTTGCTGGTACCTAAATGATCCTAGAATCTCGTTTGTCTGTTTCTGCAAGTAGGCATGTCTGGGAGGTTTGTTCTATACTCCTGCAGCCCTGTGCATAAAGACGTGCCTCCTGTTCTCTGTGTTTAATCCACTTCTGCAATTTCCATTTTTGTCCTCTGATTCACTTTTGGTGCTTCGCTGTTGATTCTGAAGGAGTGCCCAGGGTTGACTTTGCCCAGTGCCCTTGAGGATTTTCAGTGCACAAATCGGGTCCTCTTAGTAGTTTTCCCTGTTTTTAGCCTGTCCTTTAAGGCTGGAAATGTATCTGCTTGCTCTTCAATAGACTGATTCTAGAGCTGCAGTATTATCATTATATAATGTAGGGACCAGAATTGTACACAATTTTCCAAATGATGTCAGCGTCAGTGTATGTCCGGTTGACCTGCATGCAACAGTCTGCATCTTTCTGCATTGATCAACGAAGTTTCACAGAACACCTGGCAGGTCTCCCATTGAGTTTTGATATAATCTGCATAAGAACTGTACCAGAATCCATCCCGTTTTGGTGTTGACAATTACTGAAAAACAAAATGGAAACACTGGTGATTCAGACTTGTGATTTCAAGTTACGTTGAAATTTATCTTTGCTTGGCACTTAAAACGAGGGCTTTTAAACAATCGGACTCCTGCGCCCGTTTTAACCCTTTGCCCGTTGAGGTGAAGGTATCACGAATTGAGAGCTCAGCGGGAATAAGAACCAGGAGAGAATGATTTGAAAATCCATTCTTTGTAGCCCAAGCGGACTCTGGGATATCAAACAATTGCCGGCATCGCCAACTAAGCATTGAAATCGGTTGTGTGGACACTTCTTAGCAGATTCCTAGATGCTGCTGTCATGCATACTTAAAAACAATATGTTGGATATCGCAAAGGGCTTCTCATCAGCACTGCAACAGGAAACAGAAATCCCTGTGCTGTTGGGTCAGACTTTTGGATGAATAGCTTTTGAACTTGTTGGAATGATTGTGTATAATCGCTAAAAGCAACTGAAGCTCGTCCAGCTGTACCTAGTGTACTTTTTAATCTACAGTGTATGTTGATCAGGTAGACTTTCTTTTCCAGAAAAGCGTGCAAGTCGCATCAATATAAATATAAAAGTCCTGATTTTTAACAGTTTCTTCCGTGGTAGTTGATAAGCATCTCAGAAGATTTTGTGCTGCCGTGTTAGCATCTCCTGAGTGCTGTTTGTTATATGAAAGAGTGTTAATATTACCTAGAAGTGAAGTGTAGACTTTTACAAGTTGTGTAGATTTTAAAAAAGAGTGCAACTACGTTTCTTCGCCCTTTGTCCTTGCAGCTCGAGATGTCATCAGGATTCGCAGTATTATTTTAATCATTTTATTTCTATCTGAAGGGATCCAAAAGCGACCATGCCCAAATCGTTCATCAGTCATGCAGAAACCCATTTCTTTTTGCAAAAGTATACTCCGGTGCTGAGCAGGTCTCTCATTCAGAGTGCATTTATCAATCGTGCCATTCCATTCTGCTCGAGACCAAGATCAGCTGCTGCTAAAATGTCCCGTCTTGCACTGCTGAAGAAAGATGTTAGTCTATCAATGGCAGATTTCCCCAGATAGCACTTCATACAGGAAAGTGGACTAAAATTAGACTGGATTGCTTGGGGGTAGCTGCAGATCCAGCCAGATGATGTGTATACAAAATAAATGAGAAATTCTGGTTAGATGGTTAATAATAGAAGGTCACAGCTGTCACAGTGGAGGTCCATCTGAACACCTCATTCCTGTAGCTAGGAATTTCCATCTGTCATGTACTGAGTGACATATTGTGTACTGTAAAGACACTAGTTCAGGCCTCCCTAAGCCCTGCTGTTTCTGAAGTGATTCAGATATGAATTGTAGCCCTCTTCTGATTTCACCTGTGGGTCTCTTCCAGTTCTTTTTACTGGCAGGGTCGTTTTAATGTTATTGTTCCATTGAGCAATTGCTTTTTTGGGGGATGTTTTTCACAATACTTTAGCCTTATGCCACTACACACACTACCTACAGCAAGTGTTGGACTCTGCTCGATGCACAAAACACTTCGCTGTAGCCTGGACTTTATTTTCTGCACAGCCCACATTCCTTCAAAGCACATTCTGGCTGCTTTTAAAAGAATCTACATGTTAACTTCCTTTTTAACAAGCACGCCAGATAGAATTAAAAAACAATTGCTTCATAGGATGCCCAACAGCTGAGTAAAACATAATGGAAGATAAGGAAGGACATTTGGGTATGTTTTATGTAGGGAAATTCCCACCTGTATCCCAGCGTAAATAATTTGAAACATTCAATCTTGAGAGCTGTTTGGCTAACTTTAAGGGAGTGAGAATGTGGTAAATAAGGTGAAGCGAGACTTGAAAAGATATTAATGGCAACTACAAACCAACAGCCCAATATAAAAGTACTGAGTTTTCAAAACGGCATTAGAATAACATGGTTTCTTTTGGGTAAAAATGATTTATTGGCAACCTTAAGATACGGGGCATGACCAACATTTCTGAAACTGTGGTAGTGAAAGATGACCTGTCATGTGGAGAATGCACCTGGTGCACTTCGGTATCTGAAGTTGTTTTCACAGTATATCCAGGTGAAGGTGCTTATGAAAGAAACCTCCTAACAATTTGCAGGATCCATTTGCTTTTGTTTTTTTATTAAACACGAGGCCCTTTTAATCTCCTGTCTGTGTTCACCGATTCCTTTACCTAGGCAGGCTAAAAGTTTCCTTTCTTAAAATGAACTAAGTCATTTGTGAAACTCGTTTTTTGCTCTATTAACAAACTGCATCTTGACAAAAACACCGACAAACTGGTCATGTCATGAGGACGCAGTATGTACGATTGGCCATGGTAGTGTTACTTGGCTTCTGGGCAAAATAAACTGGGGATTTTTTGCGGTGTTTCATCAGAGCATGGGTGCTTGCCTTCTCCGTAGTGGCCACAACGTCGCTCAGCCCTTCACGATTTCTCTCCCCGGCGGCGTCTGCCAAGCTCGGGCCTGGAATAAAATATTCCTCTGTCAATTTCAAAATCCGTCCAATGTGCGAGGAATGTGGAAGGGGCCAAGGCTGTCTTTCACAGGACAGGCGAAGGCTGAACAGAGCATAAAAAATGGCTCCGATGAATCACCGCTTTCTCGTGGGACGTGAAAAATGAACCCCTTGACAGGTGAAAGCCAGGCTCAAGATTACCAGCCTCCCCTTTGTACTGGAGACAGAGAGGCCCTCCCTGCAATAAAAGCATGTAATGGAAAAAAAGGGGGGTTTGATTATATCTGTGGTACCAAACGGCATATATTTATCTGATCCTTGGACGCAGCGATTAAATATAGATGAGTAATGGTCTATAAAAATATCTTCATGGAATCCGTGATGTGGTTAAGCTGTAGCACCAGATACAAGAGAGGGGAAATTCATGGACTGTGAGCTGCAGTGGCCTTACTGTAGGTTTGTGGCTCTTGTACTGACAGTATGTCAATAAAGATAAGTGTTATTTCTATTATGATGAGGCTTTCCAGTCCTTCATTAAGATGCAGAGCTTTGCTGAAAGGAATCCCCTCTCTCAGCACTTTGCTCACTGCAGTAGTATTAGAAAGTGACAAGGACTTTGCGCTTTCTTTAATGGGCTTGCTTTATAGCTTCCTAGTATCCCTGCATGTCAAATAATTAGTCTCAGTACCTGCAGAAATAATGTGAAACTAAAGGTTAATAGATGAATAACCTGTTTTGAGTTAGAGCAAAATTAGCAGACAGGTGGCAAACGCAAAGACTGCCATTTGCCGTTAAGCCCTGTGAGATCTTGTGTGCTGTTGAATGTCTTCAGTAAACCTTTAAAGTCCGATGGGTTACATTTACCACAAAGGCAGGTTAATATCCAGTCCTGGTTTAGCTGTCAAAGGTTTTAAGGTCCTAAGGTTTTAGGTTTTTCTTCAGTCAGGGACTGAGGATCAATGTTAAGCTTGAAAATTGAAAGCTTAAATCATCTTGTAGAGCTTATGCACCAAGGCTGGACTCCACTGGTACAGACTTATTGTATCGCATAAACTAAACTGTGCTTTTAATATTTTAAAAAACTAACTGACTGTTCTTTGCTCTGGTTTTCTGTAATTCTGCAGCACATTTAAATTGTTTTTTAGGTCAGTGTGCATCCTGCAAATGCATCGTTCTGGACATACAATGCAGAGTGTCCCATGTACTGTACGTGCTAGGCTTTAGCATTGCATTTCATTTTCTAACTCTACAATGTACAGTAGTCCTTGCCCTGGTCTGCACACAGGCCTCAAGATTTCTGTTGAGATTGCAATGGAATGCACTGTGTGTAAATGCTTCTTGCAGCCTCTGCTTGTTGGTCATTGCTTAAAAAACTTCTATCCATCTATTTTCTAAGTAATTCTTCCAATTCAGGGTTGTGGCAGAAGCTTAGCTCAGCAAGAAATGTACACAAGACAGGGTACACCCTGGACAGAATGCCAGTCCAACTCTGGACACTCCCAGACACAGACACTCACACCAGGGCCAGTTTTCCAAGAACCCAACTAACCTACAAGTATGTTTTTGAACTATGTGAGGAAACCGGAGAAAACTGCAATGCAAACTCCACACAGACGGTACCCCAGGTCTAGAATTGAACCTAGGACCCCAGTGCTGTGAGTCAGCAATGTTAACCACTCCGCCACTGTGCCACCCCTAATATACTGTACGTCAGAGAAAAAAAAAGGACAATATTTGAAGGATATATCTGGAAATAGCATGGGGAAGTGGGATGTCAAACTAATTCAATCCATAAATCATTTGCTTTTATTTGTTTTAGTAGTACAGTGGTAGCCGTAGGTGACAATAACATGGCAACTCGGAAGGATTTTGAAAAGTTGGCATAATGCTGTTTTAAGTTTGCAGCTCATCTTGCTTATCAGAAAGAGTTCGATTATGTATCTCTGGAGATGGTTGGTTAGGCTACATTTGTAGTGGTGCTGCAGAGTAAGGAGTGTTATCAATACAAGATTATGAAGTCTTCGTTTCCTCCAGTTCTATATTCTCCATGCTAGATGCTGCGCTTCATCTCCTTCATAGAGCTGGATCTTTGGCCTTCATGGAACGCAAGGTTAATAAAGCCTGTATCTGAAGTTAATGGGCCGCATTTGCAAATAAATGTTGTGATACAGATCTGAAGCGGATAAAGTCTTCTAGTGAAATGCAGATTTGGAATTCCTAATCCCTATATACATGTTCTCAAGTCTCCTGAAAAGTAATGATTGACCTACAGTATCCTAAATAGTGTAATTTCTCTAGCACGATAAAATTGGTACAGTGTTCAATGCTGGTTTTTGTATTCTAATGAAAATCCAAAGGCCCAGTTTCTTCCATTAATATTTCTCATGTTAAATATTGCAGATTCAATTTTAATGTCCTTATTTTGTTAGGTTACCGCCAATTGTGTTGACTATATCTCAATACCGGTTGCCTCTCACGAGACAGAAGAACGTTTTCTCGAAGCTAGATCTAAGGCTTTCATTTGTACCATCCTCTTAGGTCCACTGATGTTTTCTAAACTAAATTAGACAAGTGCGGTTAAGCAAATAGCCTTTGTTCCTATCTGAAAAGCAGAGAAACAATGAATGTTTGAAGAAAAGTCAACCTCTAGGTTCTCACTTTTGCAGAGGAAAATACCAGTGAAACAGGTTTAGAATATCTTAGGCACCATGAACTACTCATTAGGCAGAAGAGCAATATTATCTTCTGTAGATGCAAATGTACTCAAATTAAAGAAACTAGACAGAGCTATCCAGGACCTGGTATCTGACAGTATTAGAGACTGCAACCTGTGAAACTTGAAACGGATCTAGCTGCTTTGCATTGTATGACTTTGCTTTCTTCCCTGCTTTGGGGATTGCTAAATTCAGCCTGCTGTATGAGAACTGGCTAAGGGATTGTGTACAGTATATGCAGTTTTCAGGCATGATGTGCAGTTGAGCGATTTGGGCTGAAGATGTGTGATCAGCAAGCACTTGGAATCATTTTGGTAACAGCAAAACCTATCAGGTTACTCTGTTTCACAGGTAATACAGACCTTACTTTTGTCATTTTTATTTGTTATGAATTAATACAGACAGCAGCTCCGGTACAAGTGAAGCACATAATTAAATATCTTCATCCCTAAAAAGGCCAAGGTGACCAGTTTATGTTGGTATTTTGTGAAACAACATGCAGATGGCATTTCAAGCAACAGGAAACCTGATTCAGGTTTCAGGTTATCCTGAGGAGAAATGCCACAGCAGTTCTTATAATAATACGAGTTGTCTTCTAATTATACAAATATGTCAGCAACTGACACACTGGAATCCTTTGCTGACTCACAGTTAAGACACTGAATGCAGAGCAAGTTTTGTCGCTTTTATTGCACCTAGCCTCCTCCAGTAGTAAATATTTAAACCTGCATAAACCACCCATTTGTTCATGGATTTTCAATAAACACAAAAATAGGCCCTTATTGGTCTCAGGAAATATTTATACAAGCCTTGTGACACATTGGCCAACAATAGTATTCTCAACCCGTAAGGGACTTGCTAATCCATGCAGAAACTCTCAGCTAATGGTCTTAGTGTGCTAACTTCATGTACTCAGTAATAATAATTGTGTTTGTATATTGGTTTTCATCCCTCAGCGCTTGACACAAAGGAGGGGACTCACTTCATCCACCAGAACTGCAGCTCCCAACCCCTCCCCAGATTCTGTTTGTCCCCCTGGTGTGTGTTTGTCTTGATTCTGAAGAAGTCCACTGGGATGACTTTTTCAGTGCCTTGAAATATCTGGAACTCTTGATTCTGGGTACTGCTCTCCATTGAAGGCTGAAAAGATTAATTTCTGTTAGAGTAGATTAGTTTATTGCCATATCTACACTTCCATTGGAATTACCGGTTAGCCGGTGAGAGCAGGTCTTTCCTGTGAACTCAGGAATTTATCTTGCCACTGTACCCTTACAGTGCAGCAATAACATGTTTGTAACGTGATGACCAAGAATGAACACAATGTACATCTCTGTGCTTGTCTGTATTAAAAGTCAACATCCAGACGCTTGCACAGTCTTGAACTCAAAATCTTTTAAAATGTCTTTTGGTGTTTGTACTACGTTTGCCGGTTCTTGTGTTGTGCCGTCATCTGTGAACATGATATAGTTTACAAAAAATAAAAAGCATTGATCCTAATAGCGATCCCTGTGGTACTCCCTTAATTACATCATCCTCAGTTGTGTATTGGCCATGTGTCTGGTGGAAATTTTGGTGACATTTTAAGACATTGTGTCTTAAACCTACATTTCAACCCATTAATAGTCTGTAATATTGGCTGTGACAAAGGCTGTTACATTTCTTGTGTTGCATTACTGGCTGTTTTGTTTTATGCTTAAGGCAGACAATCCAGGCTTGTCCCACTGAGAACAAACACATCTAGGCCCTAGTTATGTCACTATTCAGACTAGATTTACTGCACAGACTAAGAGCAAATGAGGGGACCAACCCTTCCTTCATTACCTGAACCTGCCTGCTTGACATGCAAGTAGATACTGTATGCGTCAACTCCAGCCTCTGGAAACTGCAGAGGAGGTGGGTGTTAATTCTGTCAAATATTTCTGGCTGATTTGAAAACAACATGACTCATTTGAAATGATGGGGTGCGAGATTATGGTTCTCTGTGATTGTATTTTCTTGGGAATGCGAACGCAGGGTTTGGTTTTAAAGAGACATCCTTCCCCCCCCCCAGCTATGTCATTGTTTGGACATGCATGGGTTTTGGAAGTATTGGTTATTCACATATTAAGTGCAAAATATATTATGAAAGGTGGAGTCATTTATTATTATTTATAGTTAAAGTAGCACTTTTACTATGTTAACTAGTTTCTGATGCAACAGACTTTATTCATAAAGGGGTTAACAGGACAACACAGGAGTATATGATCACATTTTGGTGCTAACCACTTGTGAGTCTTAAAAAGGCAATTGTGATTCATAAAAGACGTCTGAAATGTGTATTTTTTAACCACAAAGACATTTGTCTATAAAAGAGTGTTTTAAATGAATAATTGATCATGTTAAGGATCCCAGCTGTAGACTGTAGGTTTTGGACTGTATCGTTTTGCTCCATTTTCCAGCACTTGTTGAAGTAACGGTGAATTTACGTGTTTTGAATTGTCTGTGTGATGTTGAGTAAATCCCATTTTGTGGTTCAAAACACCTGCAAATGGTACCCAGCGGACACCTATTATGCTGGTGATGTCATCAAACAAGATTTGTTCTTGAATGGGCTCCATGCAGCAGACACTTAGTGACAGTTGCTTGTCTTTACAGATACCACAAATACTGATGACATATCTTTATAAACCACAGTCTTATCCAAATGAGTGTTTAGTTGGGTGGGTATCTTTTGCACCTGGCAGACAGGCAACAATGTTGTAACCGATTAAGGTGGGATTTCTGTGGCCCAGGTAGTGTAGATTGGCCCCAATCATATTTCACAGTCAAACACATGGAATAACATACTCATTCCAAGCAGAGATGCATCTAATCAAGGTGCAGTATGCAGGTTATATATATATGATTTCTTATAATCAGGAGGAGGTCATTCACTGATTTCTGCCACAGCAGAGAGTACTGAACCAGGTGCTTTGAACTTGCTTTTGTGACATAATGGAAAGAAATCTTCAAGGGTTTGATGAAGGGAATGTCATATCCTCCAGCTGTGCTTTGGATCTGGTTTGCTGGCTTGTTGGTGAGAAACAGCCTTTGCTCAAAGTGCAATCTAAACAGATTGGAAAGCTTAACTTTGTTAGTGGGATTCTCATGCCCATGGAAGAACATAAAGTCTTAAAATTAAAGTAGATATACTGAAAGAGGTACCCCCCTCCCCCTCACCAGGTTTACTGTAACAAATAGCTGGCCATAACCTACCAGGTTAATAACCCCCTAACTGTTATAAACTTCAATTAAAAAAACAGTATATGAACAGCCTTGCTATACAGTATGTATAGTAACACTAGGAAGGTAATGTTGCAACAGTATCAATTACTTAATGACCTGAACTTATATAACAATGGTCTTAATGGTAATCCAATAAAAAAGCCTGGAAAATGAACTAATCAACTATAATTGCATTTTTATCGCAAAGGGCAAGTCAGTTGATCATTCCATTTAAGTTAGATCAAGGTGCAGATTTCCTTCATTTCCAAACCATAAAAAAATTCAATATTTACACAGAGCCGAAATAGCACTGAGTGTATTAGCATAGGAATACCACAGGAAGGTGAGTGTTTTAGGAATGTCACAAGTTAAGAGCAACTCCTTTTTTTTTTGCTGGCTCTGGAACAATTATTCTTTTCTTTCAGTTACAGTGATTGCACAAGTGCCCTGCCACTCAGTCTCACCATTAATATTTCGCTGTGCTTTTAATGTGAGGTCATCTTTAGTATCCATAGAAACATACTGTTTCTGTGTCGGCACAAAGTTCCCTCAGATCTCACCACCCTTGTTGCTCAATTCAATCCTGACGAATGGAGTGTTTCAGAAAGCGGATTTGCAGCAGTTGGTGTGAAAGGCCTCCTGTCTTCTTTTTTTTTTTTGCATGTTAGTGGATTGACGGTAGCCTCCATCTACGTTTGGCAGTCGGGCCTGGTACTTCCAGAGTCTGAGTGGAGCTGAACCCCCCATCAAAATCTGGTGGAAATGGTTGAGCAGAAGTCATGTCTTCTCCTGCTCATCATTGGCAGCTGACTGGAGTAAAACATACAGGATCAGACTGAATTGTTTGGCATATGTCCCGTAGAACCTTAGCTGTGTTGCTCAATGAACTCTGGATTTGATCAACACTGACAGCAGCAGTTCATCTTGGAATGGAACAGCTGGATCACCATTCATGCTACACGTAACGATTATTCAGTGGCTTGGATTGGGTTTACAAGGAGGTTAAGAACTTGTTTGCTGGGTAGTACATGCATTGATTTGATCTATTCTTTGTATTAGTTGGCACATTGTTGTTGTTCTCATGCAATCTTAATAAATGCTACATTTTATTAAAGAGTCTAGAGGTTGGTTTAGGTCAACAAACCGGAAACCTTCACGGTATTTGAAAAATGTCTTTTCTATCCTGTCTGGTCGGATCGGTTTTATCTCATTTCGTTCACCTGAATGGTGATTGCCGCATTCACAATTTTACGGCCGTGCCTCAGCTTCGCCAAGTATTGATCCCCGTAGTTCCAGTCACAAATATTCTATCAATCATTTCACACAGCTGTGATTTTTAATCCCTTCTAACTGCCTTTGAAAGTCCCAAAATATCCAGACAATGTTTGTTATCAAAAAGTGGCAAATGATTAATTCCATGAGAGCTGTTACAGGACAGTTTAAGATAAGATCACTTTATTGGCCGTATACAATTTCTTGCATTAGGAATTAGTCTTTTCACATACCCCAGCTTGCTCTCCATGAGACACACAGACAGGGAGAGAAGCTTGGGATCAGAGCACAGGGGTAGCCATTGTACAGCGCTCCTGGAGCAGTTGGGGTTAAGGGCCTTGCTCAGGAGTAGGATTCCTCTGCTGGCTGGGGGATTTGAACTGGCAACCTTCCAGCCACCGGTGCAGATCCTTAGCCACAGAGCCACCGCTCCGTCCCTAATTTGTATCTCCAGTTAGCCTTGATTTGCTGAAAAAGGAGATTAAATGATTCCAGAAGGCTTGTATCTGTGTTTGCTCCTTGCCTATGCCTTTTGTAATGTTTTCTATCTGTTACAAGGTGATTCCAGTCCTTTAGGGCTGATTTGTTGTGTACTAGCCTTTTATTTGGATATGTGATCCTGTTAGTGTTTTCTGTGTGTTATAATCTAGAAAGGGTTGTCTGAATTTCTATCTTTATCGAACTCTCAGTATCACTTAAACACATTTTAAATACGATTAGCCTTTTTGTAAATGAAGTAAACACTGAAAGAACTATTTTGTAGCACTGAAACAAACCTTGTCTTTAGCATTCTGCTACGCTGAATTTTTTGGTACAGTGGTTTGCAGTTTTTAAAAAGCCATCTGTTACTGTCAGTGTGTGTAAATATCAGCACTTCTGAAATAGGTGTTACTTCTTTTTTTTACAGAACAAGTAGTGTTCCTCCTGGTTTTATATTATTAATCACTTTCCCCAAACAGACCTCGATTGTTATAAATGAATTTTACATTATCGACCTTAATCTACCATTACCTTTTCTCTGTTTTTGTTTATGGTTTTTAAAATGAGATTTCACTTTGAGTATACTCAGATATGAAACTATAAACAAGTTGGGACAAACTGAAATTTAGATTAAAAAAAACTTTTTCATGTTGAAAGCCTTTAAATTGACCTCCCTGCACTTTCAAAAGTGCACTTGAAATTTTTTCTTTGCAAGGTCATAGTTTTAAGAAGGCTCTTAACTTCATCAAAAAGAGTGCATGATCACAGCTCACATGTGTCTTTTTTTTTTGTTATTGATTGGTTCCTGGCTTCCCAAATATAATACGCTAAACAGTTTATTTTGAGCTGAGAACTAGCTGCCAAATTTCTAGCCCGTTTCTATTCAAAGTCTCTTGAGTTAATTAAGTTTCCAGTTTCATAGGTGGGAGTGGGTCTGCAGCCTTTAGACAAAGAGAAAGGTTGGTGTATGTCCAACTAGAAAATATACTAGACCTGCCAAAAGTTAATCTGTTCTCAAGATGCCATAAGAAAAAGTCTGGAGCTGCCCACAGTGCTGGTGGCTTATTATGTTTTTCCCTAATTGATATTCACAAGCCGAGAGTGCTCTGAAAACTAGCCCAGCGTTAATAGAACAGCAGCTGTAGACAGGTACAGAAGACAGTTCTAATATTTGCTGTCTTCAGTGAATTCTGTCGGGAGAGTGGGATGTTTCAGTTCACTGTTCACTTGAGTCACTGAGATGATAACCTTCTCTACGTAGAAGTGAAACAGTCCTGTCAGGAGAATCAATAAAGCAAGAAGTCAGTTCCTGTTACATGCATTGAATAAACACATATTTAAACAGTGATATTGACATGCAGACTGTGTTATCTTCTATTTGGATTTATTTGGATTTCTGTACAGTATTCAACTCTTGAAATGATGAAATACTGAGAAATATCTAAAAAAAAAACTCTTATGTGGTCCCAGAGCCCATGAAAACTCCTGGTAGGATTGACTTTTGCAGCATTTTGCTCCAGTACAAAGTTGGGTCTCTCCTTTTTCCTTTCTCGTTCATAAATCAGGCGAAATTCAGTATCTCTGGCTGGAAATGCACAAAAATGCGTGTTCCTTGTGACCCGACTTTTGTCTCTGGAGCAAAACATAAAAATTATCTTAATTATGTTATATGCTGTGATACAAAGTACTGTAGCATGGACAACCAAATGTTGACATAATCTAGTATTTTAGTAGCTTTGCACTAATCCTGTTTGTGCATCTGAAGCTCAGTTTCATCAGCGTCTGTGCTCTACATGTTTGACCTGTGGGCTTCAGTGGCGCAGAGGCACTTGTATTTGTGTCTGTGATGTCTAGTTTGTCATTGCTGATGCAGTTCAGTGCAGGTTTGTGGTCCTTTTTTTTTTCTGCTCATGATCGGGTGACCACTCCACATTGTGTTGATGCTGGTGGCCAACAAAGGCCTCATTGTGTGCTCTAGGCCGGGAGGGGAAGGGGGTGGATGGTGGTGGTGGAAGGGGGCTTTTTTTTTAAGGAAAAGCTTTATTTTTCTCCATGTTTCAGTCAGCCAGGCAGGAATCGGAGCTGACAGGTTTGGGTCCGCTGTCAACACGTGTTAGCAGAGTCCCGTGCAGACTTCTTTCTCCACGGAGGCCTGCCTCTGGCCCCGGCCACAGCCCCCTGCTCCACTTGACAAATTTAACCTCTCTCCTGTTGCCTTTTGCAGCTGCTCAATTGCCCCCTTTTCTTTGTCCCGGTTACAGGACCTTGTTTTGATTTAGGCCGGAGGAAGTCCCCCCCCAACTGCTATTTATACTTCCTAAGCTCTCGTCTTTCTCTTTGGTTTTTTCTCTTCATACTTCTTTTCTTGAATTCAGAATCGCCAATTACTTTTTTGTCAAAGCGCCCTCATTAGGAACTGCAAAAAGAGCATTTATCCCTCACCAACCCTGCACTCTTACAAGGGAGGAGAATGAGAAAGTGAAAACGGACTCGCCGACAGCACTGCTAACCTGCAACTACTCATGAGGCTACAGGAGTCGCTGAGAGCTAAGAGCCCCGGTAGACTAATCCTACCCCAGACTCAGCAGTCCTAGGGCGTACTGACATGACCCAGGCTTGAACCCGTCACATCTAGACCATAGAACTTAACCTACACTGGGGTGTGCCCCTCTGTTATATGCCTTACTGGTATTTGGTTATTTGGTAAAGGAAAAATAAATGACCTCCTACAGCTCCCCGTGCTAAATCCACCATCCATGAGTCCTTCTTTCCAGAATTTGGAATAAATGGAGTGCTTGTAGAATTTTAGAATGACTATTCCAGCTATGGTGCTAAAACAGGCACAGAGGATATTATCGTGTCACTCAAAGGAATTGAAGTAAGATTCAGTAAGATGTGACAGCTTCTGCCTGATAATGGTGGATTACAAATGATAAATTCAAAGGTTCAGTCGACCAGCAAGGGGAAGTGGCTATGAACGGAGGTGCCAGTCCTGCAGGCATGAATGGAAAGAATATGTGTTCAGAGAAGATAAGAAATCAGGGGGCACTCTGAGTGAATCTGGGGTTATAAACTAAAAAAAACACTCTGAAGATAACAGAATTGTAGAACCTTATTCACGCTTATCCAAGTGAGAAAGTGAGAAACCCATCACCAAAGAAAGTTTAAACATTCTGTATTAATTGCTAAGTCCTGCATGTCCAATGTGTACTAAACCCCAAATATTTGTTTAGGCTCCTTACTTTACATTGGTTTGTCCTTCGTGTTGGCCCTCACCTGTGAGAATAATATCAGGAACATTTCTGAGAAGATCCCCTTTTCACATTGATGCAACAGAAGCTAGTCTCTGAAAAATAGTTCAACATTTTAAGGCAAGTCACGAACAGCTTCTAAAAAGAGTGCTGATAGTATTTAGATTATTCAGTGTAAATCATATGTCCACTGTAAAACCTCAAGAGCCTGGGACAATTAAATGAGCACCCCCAAACATGATGAGTCTCACCATGCTTGTGCACATGTGAATTAAATATCCACCTCCTGCCTGAGTGTCTGTGTCAGGCTATGTTTGTGACGTCTCTGGTAAACCTCCACGCTGTGTGGGAAACGTGTCATCTCTACAGTATGTCAAAGCCACTCTTGATAAGTTGATAAGACAGGGATCTAACATTTTCAACCATGGTTCCAATACGAGATCTCAATCTTGCCAAGCACAGGGGTTTGGGGACTGGAAAATTAGCTTTGACTAGCAAAGCCTGCCCCCAGCCTCAACCATATTTCCCCCGTCTGCCTGTGACAGTGTAATTACGTCGGCACTGTATTTCAGCCAGGTTTAAATCTCCAGACTGTGCGCACTGCTGCTGTGTGGCCAGTCCCTGGGGACCTGGAAGGTCTCTGTGGACCCCAGGCTGTGTTATTGCTCAGCACTGATTGATGCCTGTTCACAGAGGGATGCAGGAGCTGGTGGTTTCAGCCCCGTCGTGCTGATGAGTGAAGGCAGAACCTGGAGGTCGCGCTGCATTGAGAGCACAGGAGACGAGCCCACATTCACTGGCTGAATTAAGACCCCCCCCCCCCCCCCCCCACAGCTGTCAGTTCAGACAGGAGAATAAAACCCCACAGACTCATTGATTCAGATGGGCAACATTACAGCGCAAGAGGAACCATTTTCAGTCATGGAATAAGAGTTTGTTTCCCATTTATCGGAAAGAAGGTGAACACAAGGGATCCCCCCTACCACTCGAGACACGAATGCTTTTCTTCTGTCACACTGCAGAAGTTGCAGCACCTGCTTTGCTGGGAAAGTTAGATTCATGCAGCTCTTTTTTAAGCAACTTTTCACCGACATCCAGTCAGGTTTGAGGGCCTGAACCATTGAGGTTTGTTTGGACAGCCCAGCAATAAAAGAACTTTGCTTCGTTTAGATTCAGCATTATATGTAGGGATCCTCAGAGATTTGTGCCTTCTAGTCGAACAGCTCTTGTGCATAATCATAAGGTGCACATTTTCCTCCGATCATTCATGCCTAGATTTGTTTTAAGTATCTTGGTGTAAGCACAGCAAATGTGTAACACATTTAGAGAAGGCATAACAACAGAGACGGTGGCTTAACAGTTCTTCTTTGGCTGAAGAAACAACATTCCTTGTCTTGCTAATATGAAACAGGATTGTGATCGCATCGCACTAGAGAACTAGATCTACTGACATAACACCCCACATTTCACTTACATTTCCATATTGGCAGGGCCTTGTAAATCATGTCCCCGCTGTACCTCTGACATTTGAGAAAATTGGAAAGGCCAATGTCTTGAGTGGCCGAGGTGAACCGTCAGCCGCAGTTTGGGAATCATTTGCTCTGATCACGTTGTTTTCCATAAGCAGCTCTCTCACGGACAAGGATCCAGGCCAGAAATGCATGACCGTTCCCAGCCGCTCGGTCTCCTGCTGAGACAAAGATGACATCCTGCACACCCACATTTATTTCTTTAAAAAAAGCAGAAAGGCCGTTCCCAGGGTTTGTGTCACGGTTGAAAGCAGGGGGAGACAGTCGCTAAAAATGACATTTGAGTATTTGAGTCTAGGAGTAAATACATTCAGATTGCATTTATTAGTGCCGTGACTAACAGTGACTGCATCGCGTAAGATGAAAAGGAGAGCATCCAAGGAGAATGTAGTTCGAATGAGGTTCAGATCGCGGACAGTTGAAGCTGGAGCAGTGATTTAATTAACTTACTGTAGATTCAGTTCCAGTTACTCCTTAGAAGGGTTGGCACAGATGGCCCGAGCTGAGGCACCTGTGACTGCTGCAAGTGACATATGGCGCTCTCTGTCAAGTGCAGCCCGGATGCTGTCAGTATGGAGACTTGGTAAAAGGCCGGATTTTCAGGAAAAGCTGACGCACTGCCGTCGGGAGGACATTTAAACACAAGCACAAGTCACAGCAGTCACCAGCGTCTGTTAGCGTACGCAACCGAATACCAGGCCTGGGTCGAGAAACGTATATCGCCAGTCTTTTCGCTAAAACGTGTGTTTTCCAAACAAAACAAAAACAAAAACTCCAGCCTCCAGCAACACGCCCAGTATAACTCAGTTTAAAAAAAAAAAAGTTTGGTTTGGAATAAAGCTTCGGCTCTAGGTTTTTCCACTGCAGAGGGGGAAAATGGCTCAGCATTCACATGTGCTCCGTGTTAATAAACCATCTTAAGTATGCAAGTAATAATCAGCTGCTGCACCAAATTGCTAAGTTGTCCTTGATGGCCTGCGATCAGTGGGGGGGGTTCGGGATCGGAATCCTTTCATCAAAGGATTTGTAGAAAGCATGAACCCAGCTCCAGCTCAACCGCATCCAAGGAATACGAAACACTGTGATTTGGTCATTTGTTACGAACGCACGCCTTCCTTTTTATGGTGCCCGTAAAGATCGACGTCATCGGCCCGGCGTCTTTTCATTTTCTGCTGCTTTAGCCTTTTCATGATTCTTTTGCTCCCATGACTGGCACTGGCCCTCCCCCGTGACGCTCTGCGGTGGCACGCGCCCTCTCATTTCACTGTCTGTGGGTTTTCAGAGCTGTGAGGACCCGGTCTGAAAGCAATTTTGAGTCGCCACCAAGGGTGAAATTCTTGCGCTTTAAGCACAGCTTGTTAGCAGTCGTCTCAGCCTCTGTGACTACGAAGTAGGTCGTTTTGTCCAAAACGTCTCTGAGCTGGTGTCCTATCAAATGACAGCCAGCTGTTACTGTGGGTCTTCCCAGTGTCTCAGAAGGCTAGGTGGCAGATTGGTGTCTGATGGCTGTCTTGTTTGCAGTGACGTGATCAACTGTCTTCTGTAGCCCTGCGCTGCACCAAGGCTGTCTGATCTGTCAGTTTATTCATTTTCTCACTGCTTTATCGACTACAGGGTTGCAAACCCATGAAAACCCGTGGAGAACATACAAGCTCCATACACATAGCACTCCAGGAGCAGAACCCAGGGTCCCAGCACTGCAAGTCAGTGATGCTTACCCCCACCCCACCATGCTGCCCATGTGACATACTGTATAATAAAATAGTCATATAATAATGATGTACAGTAGTTCAAGTAGGGAGCTGCGTCAGCATGCGCAGGCTGCAAAGGAAGAAGTACAGGTTTATTCCCTGCTGAAAAGAGAAGAAAAGAAACACAATGTTTTGGCTGTGGAGCCTTCTTCAGGTGTGCATATAGTCATATAATAATGACTACATTATGGAGTAGTCATAGGATTCCTTTTGGAAGTAAAACTAAAAGTTACACATGCAATCCTTTTTCGTAGTGTATATTTGATGGGAAGTTTTGGTGCCCATTTCTCTGTTTAACAATTAAAATTTTGATGAATACCTTCACCTTCTTTGTCTATTTCATGGCTAAACCTAGTCTGAGACGTCATTGTGTTTCATGTAGTGGAATTGTTTTGTTAGTACAGTACAACTTTTATCTCTTACATAAAATGTTTTGGCACCGAGCGCAGGTGTGAGTTTCTGCCAAAATCTAGTGTAACGTAGCTAGTTTCTAATCTGAAATGTTGAAAAATGCGTATTGGCCCCGGCGTGCTGGATCTACAAAGAGTTTGTGGTTTGAAAAGTTCACTACAGCATTACACGGGTTCGCAGAAATGCAAGCCCTTGTTTGCCAAAGACTGTCTGCTGTTTTGCAGCAGTGAAGTAAAGTTGTACTGTACAAAACTCACCTTTTATTACACTGCCACACTGAAAATAACATTGTCAATCCCGAAGTAGACATGTTTCTGACCTAACAGCGGGTTCACTGCGGCGGTCTGTCATAAGCCCCTGGTTTAAATCGGATGAGTGCAGATTAGTCGACTGCATTGTGTGCTGAGGCACAATGAGGCCGGTTGGGGTGTTTCTGCTGTCTGAACTGTAGAGTATAGGTGTTTGTACTACTGTACATTGGTACAGCAGTGGAGGGTTAGACTGAGCTCTGATTCTGTATATCTTAATTTTTTTTTCTATATAGAGCTACAGTATATGATTCTGTACAGGTGTACAGTTGATGTGTCTGTAGCAATTTCGACTGTAAACCTGTTGTTGGTTTCCCTTTCCTTAGTGCACTATTGACAGAATGTATATAACAGAGATCCATGAAACCAGAACAGGAATGACAGTGATGGCGCATCTCACCAGTTGAAGTTAAGAACGGCTTCTCCTGAGAGCATGCATGAAATGTTACATTTGTATATCGAGAAAAACTGGCTTTCGTAAGGTTGTACGTGATATTTGCTCCCAGAACTGTGGCAGAATGCGGAGCAGTTACTACCTCAGGAAAATATTTTACTGATAGTAAGTGGGTTGTGTGTTTATCAGATGATGCGTCAGAGACGTTTTGAAGTCCTGAAAGGTCAATAAAGGTCGATAAAGCAGTGTAAAGTGCCAGTTGTCACTTGTTTGTGACACAATGGTGTGAAATGGTCAGAAATTAGGTAAGGTTAACTGAGTTAAATGCTACCATTACCTCTTCTGTTCACATTTGATCTGGGAGCTATTGTGCACAAATTTAATAACGCACAGCCTACAAATAATTGTTAGTAGCTATATAAATACGCAAAGTGAACCAGAGTCCATTGTTATACCTCCCACAGTGAAGTCTAATAACTGGCTATTTTCAATGTAAGTGTATTAATATCTTAGAACAGCAGCATTACGTTTGATGGGTTTAAAAGGTTATTGTGCAATCAGTCTGTAAAGAGCATTTTTTACCATTTTTTTCTCAGATTGAGGAGAATTAGAGAAGCACTGTCTAGTTCGCAGAAAGTGCCCTGGTCTGTTCCCCAGCGTGTTTCTGCATGACTTAAAGCATGCAGTAAAGATTCAGTGTCTGGGGTTATTTGTGGAGTTAGCTCATGCAATGTGGAGCAGGAGCAGACTGATTCGCGCTGTGTCTGTGCCCTGGGTGTGCAGTGTACAGTGTACAGTCGGGTCACACACCTGGTTGAAGAGATAGAACAGATGCCTGCATACCCCACAGCTGTGAAGAGAAGTAGGTCACTGCACTCTACACTGTAGGTCAGACATTTGACCTTGCAATGTTCAGCCCCAAGCACATGGAAGAGAGGAAGCAGACACAAGTCTGTATAGGAGAAACAGATGGATCTTTATCTCTGCTGGCAGTAGCCAGGGAGGGGTGAGAGTTAAACAAACAGCCAACCTCCTAATGCAACAGAACCTCACACAGTATCTGAGCGAATAAAAGCTCTGCTGCGAGCACTTGGCTTTTATCTTGGCTACAGATCACCTTGTCTCGAACTGGAATCAGTATGTGGTCTACAGAATGACCACATGTTTGAAAATCAACTGTTTTCTCCTTGAGGTACATAACAATTCAGTATTAGAAGACTATACTTTGGCTGAAGGTTCTACTCTTGATGGGACAAATGGGAAAAAAAGACATCCAAAAACCGGTGTTAATTACGTGCTAGTTGCCTAATCACATTATCGCACTGTAGCAACTCAAAACATTAGATTCAAGGCTGTGGGTTTGGAGTCACTAGTATTGATTATCATACACAAGTTTGTTTCCAGCACTCTATCCTGTTAGTTTGGTGTTTAATACTGTAGAACAGAATTCGTTTGGTACATTGTGTACCAAAGAAAGTGAACATCAGGCAAGCTGGCTGCTCATAGATTCCCAGGAAAGACGGAATAAAAAATAATCTGCATCTAGATATCCATACCAGACAGGGTGCCTGAAGACAGAATAGCAAATAAAATCAGCTTTAGTTCAAAACATTTGTGACTTTATTTTTGTCTGCTAATTTCAGTTCCTAAGTCAATTTGCTCTTGTCTTTGCAATCTACTTTTGTATTGGCAGGGGTATTAAGTGTAGCCACTGTCCTGCCTGCCCAATGATGAAGAGTTTTTGAGAAAAAGACTGCAATTTGCATTCAAGAGCTTTTTAATCAATAGGTCAATGAACTGGAATGCTGAAAAACAAACACAGTCAGAATAATTAAAGTAAGCACCCGAAGATCATCATAGATTTCTTATATGTTGAGAACTTCAAAGAATAAGAATGATCCCTGGTTCTGTTTGTTACAGCAGCTTTTGTAGTGAAATTTGGAAGAAATGCATTGTGCCTTCCATCCAGAGAAGTAAAGAACTTTTTTCCTAAGTACAATGTTCTCTTGGCTGCGTAGTCACTTTCCAAGTTGGAGGAAAATGTGATCTGTGCATAAAGCAAAGCTGTTTTTTTTTGCAAAAGTACCCATCTTCACTCCCTCCTCTTCGAACATTTGCTGCATTTACTCCCTGTACGTCAGTGAAGTATGTATAAACATTTCTGCCGTGCGTTATGGGATGAGAAAGAGAGCTTGCTGTGCCAAGCGATACTTCATAAAGCAACAATGCCATGTTTATTTGTAGATAGTAAAAGGGTTGTTTTGTGGGAGGGGGCACGCCCTTTTACAGGAGAGAGCCATGCTAGTGTGGCAGTCTGCCACTTGGACTTGCCTGAGGGTGACAGTGAACTTCAGCGAAGGCGTTGAAGAGTTATTGTTTGTCTAGAGCCAAGGCAACACTTATCTTTTCTGAGATAAAGCATTGGAGTAAATGAGCTGTGTCTGTGACTGTCAGCCTCAATCTGGTATCCTCCTAGTTAGTTCTGGAAGTTGGAATTCTAACTGGCTTAAAATGTGTGGGTTAAACACAAAAAGGTATTGCAATTGTCACTTGCTTTTTCCAAAATTGCACACCTTGGTGACTAATGCTTTGCAATAAATTCATGCCAAAGAAAGTAGCTTCGTAAAGGCCAGCCCTCATGAAAATGTTTAAATGACTGAATTGTATGGGCAATACCTGTAGGTTAAAATGGTCTCAGTCACAGAGACCACTTGTCTTCTGCAAGACTGGATGGCAGTTTTGCAGAAGACAAGTGGCATCGCTAAGCTGGTGATTTTAAATGTCTGTTTAATTAGGCTCAGGAGAAACTGTTATCTGACAAAAAAAATATATAAATAATTAAGCTGTGCACAAAACATTTATAGGGAATTTGTTTCAATTTAACACTAGCCAACTTCATAGACAAAAAAAAAAGAATTGATCCCTTGCAGTAAGGATGATTTAAGCAAAGTTGTAGCACTAGTGCACTCAAATGCTAGTCCTTCCAATGTATCCACCCTGCAAAACAGCCCTTGTCATAGAGTGTATTCAGTATAAAAGAAAACTAAGGGGTTTCTTTTCTGTCCTCTCCCTGCCTACAGCCCAGCACATTGCCTCAGGGCACCATCAACATGAACCAGTGCTCGGATGTGATTGATGGAGAGGCCAGGACGGGCCAGAAGAACTCCCTGTGCATCCTGACACCTGACAAGGAGCATTTCATCCGCGCAGAAAACAAAGAGATCATAAACGGGTAAGAAATCCTGTCCGATCATGCAGCAATCGCCGATGCAGGCTTTGCTTCCAGATCCCTTCAGAGAGAAACTGGGGACTCTCTGGACGCAGAGATTCTCTGTAATCTATCCCAGACGGTCAACTCTGGGGATTTGATGTTTGAACAGCGTACCACGGAAACCCAGAGCTCTGCTAGTGGCAGCAGGCAAATATTCACCCACCTCTAGATTTAGAAAATGGAATTAGTTCCCCAAAAACTGTTCGTGGGGTGAAAATGCGTAACCCCAATCCAAATTTCCCATTGCTTGTTGAATGGAAAACCTGACTGGTTTCCAATCGCCAAATATTGCTTATTTTTTAACATAACACAGCACTGAATCTTAACAGACCAAGCACTCTTTTTTGTTTCTGATATTTACCCTCTTTACTCTGTTGCAGTAGTTAATATGATAAATAGTCAAGATAAGTGAAAGGCGAGAAAGTTTTCTGAACGCAGACTCACTGAAGACCTGCGCTGAGGGAGTCTGTAGTGGTCACGCTATGAGGATGGAGTCTTCCATCTGGCAGTGAAATAAGCACCTTGGTGGTCGCAAACATCTCTTTGTAATTGCAAAATAATGGGTATCATAACGAAAATTGTGAAAACCAGTGTTTGTGAATCAAGATGAAGGTGTGAAGCAATCTACCCCATGGCCTTTGCCAAGACTTCACTTGTTGAATCGGTTGTTTTTAACAATTCTTCTGTATATATTTAGACACACCTTACCCATATCTATGATATTTATATGATGTAACATACTGTAAGCTCTTTGACCCCGGACGTGCTGTCAGAAGAGAAGACGTAGATGAGGAGAAAGTTGTTTCTGGGAGGTTTTGGTCCTGGCATTGTTAACCACTTTGCTTCTATATAGCGAATTTCTGACAAAGTACAAACCTGGATTTTACGCTTCGTTTGTGTACAAATGAGGAATTCGAATCTCACATTTCTTGTCCCCATTTCCTTTTTCCTGCTTTACAGCTTTAGGGAATGCATGCACTTTGTGTTGTACTTATACAGTACAGTATGGGTGGAATCGGCAAAGCTGTGAATCGGTGTGCTGAAAAAATGAAAATCCGACGCACAGCTGCCAGACAATGGACATATAACACATGACCCAGATACTTCTTCCTGTTATAAAGTTTCCTCTCAAGGGATTACAGAATCTCTGTACCTATACAGTGTGCACCAAAAATGTAAAAAAACTAAGGGAAGAAAGTCCCAGTTAGCTCTTGTATACACCTATATGTACATGTAGGTACATAGGTACTGTATATGTGTTTCATTAGTGCCTACTCACTTGAACATATATATTGCCCTGCATACTGTACCTCCAATCTAACTTACAGTACATCGTCTAGTATTCTGCATACATTCTGCAACGCTTCTTGACTACCTTTGCTCTTAGGTGTTCACCACACCTGTGGTCAGGGCGTATTCTTTTACCAAGCTGGTTTGAGCGGAATAATAATGCACCTAATGCAAATTTGAGAAGATATGTTATCTCAGATTAGATCTCAAATCAGGCATGCTGTCAGTGTACTTGGTGCTGAGAATCCTCTTAACCCTCTCACCTGTTCAGCTGCACACTCCTTGTTTACACTGTATTTACAATGTTCCTGAAAATTATGCTTTTTTTTTACAATTCAGTGTCAAAGTGTATTTTTGCTTTTGCTCAATACAAACCATTACCTTTGTGTTCTTAAGGAAGCACCAGTCTGCTCATAGACTTCACAGTTTCTCTAAATTGCATCCTGAGACCACAAACTGTCACGGTCACTGAAAACATCTTCATAAGCTCTCTAGCACTAAGAAATCCTACAGTACAGTACTGTATATAGCCACCCTGCAACAACTACTGTTCTTCAACAAGAAGCCTGTGCTCTCTCGGTCATTAGACTGGTTCTTTGGAGTTGGACTGAGAAAGGTTTGGAAAGATTCATTATTGCTGCCTTCAAGAATCTGTTTGTAATTTTGAAGACCAATAACTCCTCTTTAGTTTACTTGGGCCAATCTTTCGATGCTTTCCTAAAACATTCCACTGGGATGGCAGGACATTCTGTTTCAGAACAGTGTGTTTCACAATATTGTGGTATTTTGTGGTTGCAGTGTAAAATTAAATATTGTGTGGTTTCACAGTACGAGTGTAAAGAATTTTGGTATTAAATACGTTACCCTTAATTCGCTTAAAAAGCTTTTTTTCCTGTCATATTAGTCTTTCAGATTTAAATAGCATGATGAATTATGGGAGGGCAGCAGTGTGATGAATTTGGTCATGGCTTGTAGTGCCTGCTAGAATACTTCATACTCACGGAAATATTTTGGTTACTAGAGAACCATTTGTCCTATCGAACTAGTTTTGGTTGCTAGTAGGTAGTCTGATGGCCTTTTCCTCCCATTTCTTGAAAGAAGCAGGGGTATCGGCACCAACTGCATAGCTGAGCAGCTTGTTACAGACACCCACAATCCCTTGTGGTCCAATTGGTTGACACTGTTAATGCTCTTGAGGATTTTGAATGCCTTAAATGCTTTCCCTTCGGAGTCTCCTCTGCTCTGGACCAGAAAGGATCAGCTCTTTTAGGCTTGTCAGAGTAGAACATTCCAATACACGTCGGAATATATCTTGTACAGTTTTCTAAAGCTCCTGAAGTGCAACATGTTTCCATCCATCCATTTTCTAACTGCTTCATTCAGTTTATGGTCATGGGAGAGCTATCCCAGCAAGCAACGGGCGCAAGGTAGGACACACCCTGGATGGGACGCTAGTCCATCATAGGGCACACCCAGACACAAACGCACACGCACTTATACCAGTTTTTCCAGAAGCCAATTAACCTAGCAGCATGTCTTTGGACTGTGGGGGAACGCCGGTGGACCCAGGGAGCACATACAGAATCCATGGGGAAAGGACCCCAGGTCTGAAATGAAATCCAGGGCCCAAGCTCTGTGAGGCAGCAGTGCTGACCACTGACTATTGTGTCACCTGCACAACAATGTTTGTGCTACAGAAATATATTGGAAATTTCCCTCATGTCCACTTGTTCTGGAATATTTGTGCTGCTATGAGACACCTCCTGGCTTTCTATAGTAGAGACCTCTACGGTCCGCGCTGCCCCAGTTTGGTTATGAAGGCAACAGCCATGTGCTGCCTGAGCACATCTGTTTCTCAGTAGGCTGGAGGCAAGGAGCAGCATTATTGCATATCCTTTTGCTGCAGAAAGGCCACAGACTGTGTTACCCACTGTATTTTTATGAGAGCTCTTGAAAGTTTTGATTCTTTTTTTTTTTCTCCCCATCTGCCACCCTGATCTAATGACACAGCCTTTCAATTAAAACTCCCTTCAGGAGGCAGGATAATCAGTGGGTTCCCCTTAGGCTTTCATCAAATTAGAGTGCTCCTCAGGAGATGGCTGCCCAAGGCCAAGTCACCCTTCAGCATAAAGACTTGATATCAGCTTCCAGATGCCTGTGTATCAGATACTTTCACTCTTGTGTGTGCCCCCGTGTAACCAAAATGTCTCTGTCTCCATCTGCATTTTCTACATTTCTTCACAAATGAACCACTGAGCTCTTCTCTGACTGGAACCCACAGACATGTGAGCAGTGCCCTTAGCTGTTGCATGTGCGTGAACAATAGAAATATATGTGCTGTTTATGCTTTATGTGGTTACAGTTGATGACATTCTGTAATGCAGGGTTTCATCCTGTCTTGTGTCCCATAATCCTTTTGGAACTCGACACAGACCACTCTTTTATGCCATGTCGTCTCCGGCTTTCTCTGATTTTTGTAAAAATATTTTGCTTGACAGAAATGATGTGGAGCTGTCGCAGCTCGCACTTGAAAGTCATTAAAAACTCCTGAGAAAAGTGCCGATGTGTTCAGCTTTTGATTTTTGGATGACTGTGCTCTGGAGGACTGCGTCGTGGCCTGTCTCGGATTACGGCACTGTCCGGCGGGGTTCTTGTTTTTGGAACACACACAAATGCATTAGTATGTTTTCTCCACAACCACAACTCTGGACTCTAGAATATAAGAGAGGTTTCAAAACCTCTAGAGGAGGCCAGTCTGGCTCAGTTGGTAGCTAACTGATCCAAGGATCTCATCCAGAAAGAAATTGGGACATAAGCTTTGTCACCATAGCTGTGTAGCTTGTTTCAGAATATACAGTGATGCATTTTACTTGAAAACATTTTTGGTCTAAAAATGCAAAGATCTTTTACTCAAGGTTTCCCAAGTGCATTGGTGAGCATTATTACTTATTGTTTTTAATCTTCATTTAGTGTGCTGTTAGTTCAGTACATGACAAAGACTCCCTCTTGTACAAATCACATGTCTTTGTATAAAGGTCATCTGTGAGTAAGTTGTTGTCCAGAAATTATATGGGTGAAGCCACCGATCTCCACCTGCATCACAAAAAAAACATTCTGGAAAATATACTTTAAATTGGTCTTGAACTGACACTGTATATGATCCTGCAAAGCACCATGTGAAATTTGTCAGAGAAGATTATTACCTGTCTGTCCCAGATAATGACTTTGCCATACTGCGTCCAGCTGTGTGCCTGGAAAGGCTGATGAAGCAGTGCACTGAGCTGAAATTTACTCATCCTAATTTCAGTTTCTTTTCCAAGCCACACAATCGAGGATTCCAAAATCTTATGCAATTGCTATTTGTACTTAAGGAGCTGCAAATAAACACTGGTTATTCTGTTTGTCACGTGCTGTATATACTGTAGGTGCTATTCTAGAAGTTAGCAGTGCCGGTCTGTACAAGCCTGACACCCACTGGTTGATTGGTGATGTACACACAGAGTGCTCTTCATTTCTCACTGGGACTGTATAAAGCAATCTGTGTGATTGATTGATTATTTAGGTGTTCTCAAATGAATTCGAAAATTCGTCAATCCCACTCCTTGAAGTGGGTGACAGCAAATTGATTGGCTTCAGTGGCATACAGTCAGAGCTTCAATGCTCTATTAACCTTCTGATTGCATTAACTTTTTTCAAGCCAATGTTTAAGCCTTGACAATGGCTATGGCTCTGTTTAAGACAAAGTTCAGCTCACTAAATGCATGGGAATTGTTAGCCTGCAAGTAAGATCAGGTACATTGGTGTGGATCATTTCTAAAAACCTCCTCTCGTCAGCCTGTCCATTTTGCTAGTTAACAGGGGAAAAACATTATCACGCACGAAGAGCAGCTGGGCTGGTGATGAGGGCATGAGTCATGCTCATGCTGTTGAAGGGCTAGGACACGGGAGACGTTTGCTAACTCCACTTCGGTGTGCAGCCGGTCGCACGATGTCTGAGCTCCAGTTCAATTCAAGTGCGTGTCAGCCCAGCAGAGTTTGTCTGCAGCACAAAAACCACTCCCATTATAAGCAAGCCTGAGGATCCCAGTGGTTTGTGGTCTGAAAAGAGCTGGCTACCGCTTTTAAGCAAGCATATCTTTTGTGTGATCTGTCTTTGAGATAAGATGGAAAATCAGAGCGGTTGTTCATGTACAGAACAGTTCACACCCCACTGCCTGATAAGTTAAGTTGTGGTTGCAAAGATAAAGGAACCTACCAAAATTCACAGTATTCAAAAGGTGGTATCTTTTAGCATTTTAAACTTTTACTCTCACACCCTTATGTTTTTACCTGTTTTTTAAAGCACAACTATCACTAAACCCATGTAGGGCTTGTATTTATGGCCTGTGGCTGTATTTCATCAGTCCTAGAGTAACATGGCGTGTATATGCGTCTGGCATGCCACATGAAAGTTTCCGTCCTCTTGTTGCACGACATTGTGGGGACCTTTCCTCTGCTGCTCCTAGAGCGATACTGGCGATGTGCTCTGACGAGGAAGTGTGTGGCCTTCATTTTAAAGCCCTGTGCAACACCTGTGTTATCAGCACTTACAGGTGAAGATTGTCTTAGATTGCTCTGAGACGCTCTTTATTTTAAGGTAACACACTTGGCTTCAGTTTCCCTGGAAATGGGATTTTACCCAAGACACAGTCTCCAGGATTGTGAATATCTGTTTAATGTTCACTCCTTGGAAAAAGGGTTCTGTACAGTGTAGGTGGAGACTTTTTGAAGATGCTTCCCTCCTTGAGTGATACTGCGTCAGCTGAGAGTGCTTTTTGAGACACCCTGGCACAGTACAAGCAAGTATTTAGGTAAAGGGGATGAGTTCATTTAATGTAATTGCAGTCTCGATTCCAACTGTTGTGATAAGATTAGCTTTACATGCAGGCAGTGCTCACCACATAAAACTCATCCTTTTTCCTGGCAGCAGTTTGGCCATTGGTGTATTCCTCCTCCTAGAAATCCTCAGTCTTAGCTGACGCGCTCCCCACGTGCCCAAGTAATACACTGGACAAGCTTTTCCCTTTGCATTTATTAAGTCAGGTTTTCTTTCCTATCTCTGTGGATGTAAAAGATGGATTTATTATATTTAATAGAGTTCTGAGCTGCAGACTACACCCATTTTGAAGGAGACTGTGAGTTAAAGCACTTCTATGACTGCTGCTTGTTGTGTTTATACTGATGTGCAGCGTTTCAAACTAGAGAAAGTACAGTACATTGCTAGTGCTAATGGTTGTGGGTGGGGAAATTGCATACTTTATCATATGATCTTTTATAATACTTTTAATGAAATAATTTGAAATAATTCTCTCTTCAGGTTATATATATTGTCCCTTGTACATTTTACACAAATGTTGATTTTTGGCTTTCTGTTGTCCCTATCATTACATTGCATTGCTCATCTGGTACTATTTCACTGTTGCGTGTGCTCACTCTCCTTCTGTACGGGATTCCTCTCCAGTGTTCAAGGCAGGCTGCTGCCTTCTGTGTTTGTATGTGGTGTACTGTACAATACATACTGTACCTGGGGCTTTCTGCAGCTATTGTGCTTATGATGTATTGCCACTGTTCTGTTCTTTCACCTGTATTTTGATTTGTTGCCGTATACCAAACAGATTAACAGACATGAGAATTTCCTGGCCTTTCCTGGCTTTTATAAAAGCACTTTTGGAGAAGGTTGCCTCATTGTCTGATTTGTTACTTTGCTAGTGCTCAGCTACTGAGTCCCAGTGAGGGCTAACAGATGTTTGTGGGTTTCCAGACCTCCTACACATTGCACAGCTCAGCATACCCACCTGTGTAATTTTGTCTGTCAGGCACCCTGACCCACATATACACAGGTAGAGCAGTCTCAGCCTGTGAATCACTCGGGGGATATTCTGTTACATCATTCTTCGGAAAGGCAACAGGCATCCCTCCACAAAAGCGTCTGCTGACAGGGGTACAGAATGTATTTCTTACTGCTGCTCACAGCTGCTGTCGGTGGTTAATTCTCCAGAGGGCTGTTTTTTCAGGATCAATCTCAATTAAGCACAGTGTGAGGCCACTGTGGCTGAGGATAAGAGAAGGAGTTTGCACACTCTGAGCCAGCACTTTTGAAATCCTCATTCTGCAGTCAAAGATCCATCATCTTACCCTGATGAAGGACCTCATTGCTTGGCAGATATCAGACTTCCAGTTTGGCTTGCGGGGTGGGGGGGTTGTGAGACCTTTAACTCTTTTCCTGCCAGAAAAGACTTCTGTATTATTCAGAATAATAGAAATGAAGCTTGCACCCTTCAGTTAACATTGTCCAAGAAGTCCGTTATCCTGAGTGTTTTCAGAACTTATCACATTTCTGTTTTGGTAGAGTTTCCAATATCTTTGAAGTTCCAGTATCTTTGCTGGTGTTGTCTCCCTTTACACAGGGCAGGAAGAGAGCACATCTATACTGAAGCTCTTCTTCATAACCACAATTTTCTCCTTACATGTCTTTGACATCCTGTGTAGTTTGTTGTGGTGTTCTTATGAAAACAACCTCAAGAAACATCTATCCTTGCTCTCTCTGTTTTTTTTGGGGAGAAAAACGGTTTGTCATAGAAGACAAGAGAAAGACTGTTAGAGGTCTGGCTTTATGAGCAAACTCAATAAAGCTCTGCTCTTTGAACTGTCTCCTTTTCAAATCTTCTTTCCTACTGTAGCTCATGTAGCCCCAGCCTCTAGGCCTGTTGCCAGCCAAACTGTTGTTTAGTATGAGGCCCGGAATGAGACAGTAGTTTCTTTTTAATCCCTCTGCCACAGCAGAAATAAAAAAAGAGGTACTTTGAAAAGAGCCTTGTGCTTTGGCAGCTCCTACCTAAATTGAGGGCCTGCCAAGCTCAGATTGAGTGCAAGGACCCATCGGCACGACTGCAGTGCCAATATTTCAAGCACATGCTGACTTACTGCACACACATCCAGCTGCTGGCTCTCGACATCTGGGATGAATTGTTTTAAAGTAGCTGTTGATGATTATTGGAAATATCGTACACTTCCAGCTATTGAGTTGAAGGGGAAATGTGTGCCCAGAAGTATATTAAATCTTTTTTAAAAATCAACCTGTAGAAGTGAACTAAATTGATCTGAACCTTTCTTTTGCCTCCTAGGAAAGCAGTTCCCCTCAATAGCTGTTAACACACCTTAGCTGTGGTCATGTAGTTGGACTTCTTTGTCATCTGAATTTTGCAAGATAGAAAATGAGATTTCAATGGCCCAATCTAGGAGCAGTTGCGCCAGAACAGAAGAATTTTTTTTGCTGTGCACCCGAAACAAGCGTATAGATGCTCTGTCACAGTTTCAAAGTGATGAATTAAGGCTTGCGTCTGCCAAATCCAGTACAAGAAACTGTCATATCCAAATTCTGAGTATTAATTGCGATTCACCATTAACATTTATAATTTGACTTATTGCATCCGGTCAAGATGCACAGGGTACAGATGACAGTAGCATAAAACAATAAAACCACAATAAAGTTGAGCATTAATTAAATGCTAGCATGTTGTACAGCACTAAAGAGAAGGAAAGAACTTTTAGACTGTGTGCTTTTTTAAAATAGAAAGTAAAAAGAAGCTCCATGCAGCTTTCTAACCTCACTGGCAGCCATTAGATAAGATTTTTATTGTCCTCTGAGGGAAATGTTTTTATGGACACCCAGCGCTCCTGTACATTTAAATAGAATGCAAAAAAAAACAGAAGAGAAGAAAAAACATTGCACGTCCTTCTATTGCACCCGTCCAGTATAACACATAACAACATGTAACATTTATAACACATTTATAACATTAGCAGATCTTTCCCTCTAATGGATGTTGGAACATGCTTCCTCAAAGCCCCAGGTCATTTGCTGTCTTGCGCTCTGAGACTGAACCCAGATGTTGCCTCCACCACAGTGGGTTCCTTCCTTGGCGGCTCATCCCTCTTCTGAACTACGGTGACCAATAAAAGTGTAAAACCCTGGTGGCGCGTTTTTGGTGGGTGCTCTCTGGTTGGGTTTGTCAATGAAAAGCGAATTTCTGCCTCAGGCCTTCCCGTCATCACAGCGAATGTGATGAGCCTAGCGTGTGCAGGTGCCGTCCATAGTGATTTCTGAAAACTCATCCCCAGAGCGTTGACAAGATCCAAAGAACTGCAGGGTCCTGTCTGATATTGAAACCTGATATTCTATCATCATGTCCTCTTCCAAGCGCTCTCCCTGTAAACATGAGGTGATGTGCCCAACTACACCTGAAGGCAAATGGAGTCATTGTTCTAAACACATTTACTGGAGTGGAAAGCGAATTGTTAAAACTAAGTTGTGTGACAAAGCCTTCGGATGTGAGCAGTCATTTCTGAAAAGTGCCGGTGTGGAATTACGCAGCAGGCTGTGACTAAACAGACCACAGTCATTATACAGTCATTATAAATCACACAGAAGTTTTATTTTGAAATCTGGTTGTTATTGTGGCCGGCAGTGTCACGGAGACGCCGTTTTCTCATTTTACCCAGGTGATTTTCCTGACAGGGGAAAAACGGGGAAGTCTCCATTTAACGGAACTTTTTTTTTTGTTTGTTTTCCTTGTTTCTCTTAGTATTGTTTCGACACAAATTAATGGAATTTGCTGAACTTCTTTGCTCAACAGGCCAGGGTCTCATAGCAGTGAACCCGGCATTGATCAAGGTCACTCTCAGTTAAATAACTCCCTGAATACCTGATAATTACTGCACCTTATTAAAAGATACAACTTAAGACCATTCATCAAGGGTCGATTAATTATTTATTCCTTTTACGATAACTGAAGCATTTTAAGCAGGAGATAACAATAAGGTATTGGGGGGAAAAAAACTGAAAATATTGACCAGAGCTGAAAGTTTCATCAGAGCATGATTAGTAATGGTTTAAAAAAATGGACAGAATTTCTGAATTGCTTAGAAATAAATCCTGAATATCTCTCGTAATGAATTCTCCTTGAATTTCGGATTCAATTCATGTAATAGTTTCTACGAAATTAAGTAGAAATCTTTCCTTTCCTCGCTTTTTTTATCACACTGACCATTTCTGCTCACTTCCAGATGCATTAATGATTTACCTTCCTTCTGCCATTATTCACTTCAGCCTCCGTCAAAGGTGAATGTTCCTTCTCCCATGCTTATTTCATAAGACCGATCAAAACGTTTCTGGTAACGGCTTGTCATCTTAATCCTCTTAGGTTAAGGCTGGTCTAATTGTGCTTAAACTGTCTTCAACAAATATGAAGTCTTTATGAAATCAAAACTTGGATTTACCCTTCACTTGTACTCTCTTGTTTGCTGGACTCTGGATTTCATCGACGACTGGGCTAGGAATTTGTTAGCAGGTAGGTTAAAGTTTTGATTTAATCCAGTAGGATATCCGTGCAAAAAGCTCACATGTAATCAATCTTTTTTTTTCATTCTTTTCATGTGACAGCAGTTCTGCTTAAAATGCAGTGAATTCCATTGGCTTTTTAAAAAAACCATAGTAAAACTCTTAGTCAACTACCTAGCTATATGGAGAAATGAAAGAGTACTTAAAAAAAAAAAATTTCCTAACTGTTCCACAGTCTTGTCCAGTAGGAATAGTAGGAGTTTTTACCCTTTAGGATTTTGTAAAACATCTTCGGTTATCTGGTAACAAAAACCGTTAACCAGTGAGCACCATAAGAAGAAACGTGCCTGTTTTCAGTTGTTTTCAGCTGTGTCAAATACTGTACAGTGTCATTGTATGTTCCAGACACCTGACTGAAGGATGTGTTATTTGGAAGGGCTGCCTGGAGGATAATATGTGTCAGTGAAATGGCTATTGATAGATGCCCATTCAGGTAGTTCATTCATACTGTGGCTTGAACAGTATTCTTGTTTATATTGGCCCTGTCATAACATCACTCATATTCGGGTCGGTTTTTATTGTACATGCAGTGAATGGAAAAACTCTTCTCATTAGGCTGTAAACAAGAGTAGAAGAAGAATCACAAGCGGCCGTGTCAGGTTGTTCATTGAAAACAAAAGGCACAGTTCATTGATGAACAAGTTGGAGATATTGCATGCTGAATTCATGTTAACTGTTCAAAGTCAATGGCTTTGGCAGTGTTCATCATCAAGTTTTGTAAGTCTTTTGGAATTGGTTCAGTAAAATGAATAACTACTGTAGTTAAATGAACTGGCTTAATTCAATTAAGCAAATCAGAAGACCCTGTCATCTTCAGTGTGAAGCTCCAGTATTAACTCATGCTTAAAAGCACAATAATTTAAAGTGATGATATTGTTTATTTATATATTGTTATATTTCTGAGGAAACGCTGAATTAAATGTTTTTTTTATTTATATTTTATCTGGTCTGTAGGAGATCTTGTTCTAACCGCAAAATTCTGCTGTTGGCAACTGTATAGGCATGCATGCATTTGTTTCAGAGCACTTGGGGGTGCTAACCCAGGTTAGAAAATATTTTTTTACTCAGCACCTGAGCTTTAGCTTCCCAGTGAGATATGTGGAAAGCTCAGTTAAAAACTGGCGAAGATCTTAACTTAAGTAATCTTAAGTTAAGATCTTTAACTTTCCTAGAAGTTTCCTTTGCTTTCTGTGTTAACAAGCGACTTGGCAGAATTACACAACTTGTGTTTTTTCTCCCTGACCCAAAACGTTATCTTGTCATTTACTTCATTTTGCTTTTTTTTTTTGCAGAACTGTAAAGTTATAAATCAGAATTGAGCTTTTTTTTACAAAGGTTTTTTTGTGCTTTTTTACAAAGCACTGTCCTCCTGGACAAGGAACGTATTGAAGCTTTGCTATGGGACCATGACCCCCTGCTTGCAGATAAGGCTTAGGAGAGATCAACAGAGCTGGGCAGCAAGCGCTGGGAATCCCCTGTCCCTGTAAGAATAAAGGCATTGACTGAAATGATCATCAGTCTGAAAGACTCGCATTGAATCTCAGACTTTTCCTATACGTCTTCAAGTTTGCCCTTCACCATTCACCTTTTTACACATTTCCTGACACCTAAACAATACATTTCTCAATTTTCAAAATGTAGCCATTGCACCATCACCTCTCAAAACTATGAGACCCTAGCCTGGTGCTTCTTCTGCAATGTGTTGTAATCCTGTAATTCTCAAGAAGCGACCTTCTGCTAATCCAGTAAGACTGTAATGAAATCGCCCTTTACCACCAGCTGGGTGGACAGTCTATAAAAGGGAATGCTGTCATTCCTGATGGCGGTTTACCTAATATCATTAGTGGGGAAAGTGGGCCCAAGTGTCACAGTGCCATATGGGATCTCAGCATATGCCTTTGCAAGAGCTACAGTATTTGTCAGCAGGAGCAAGTGAGGATTCTACTGTACATTGGGATTTTTAATTTGGGTGAGTGGCAAGGACACATTAATAGATCACGATGAACAGAGACAGTCTGTTTGATATGTTTTTCTTGCTGCGACTCTCCAGCGGCAATTTCAATTACTTTTTAAAATTTGCTTTTTGGCATCTATAGTTCATGGAGGAAATGTTTTCTTTCAGCTGGATCAGAGCAAAGTCCACAATAATGATTCAGCGTTGTTTGGTGGGAAATGCTTCATGTTCTACAGGAGTTGCAGATTGTTTGCTCGAGACAGGTCACGTTTGTCCATGCTGGTTTATTTGATGTACTGTAATGTGAACGTTTACTCCTTTTTTTTGGTTAAAGACAATATCTTTTTTTCAGCTTCACTTTTAAGATAGTATTACTAGAAAAATATCTTCTTAAGCTCAACCGCTGACCCTTTTTAGAGTTTGCAGCAATTAGTCAAACAATGCTACATTTCTTATCTCCTTGTGCTTTCAATATGGATTGCAAGTTTTGCAAAGGAAAGGTTTTGTGTGTTTAATGATTTTTTTTTCCTATGCTATGGTTTTAAATCAAAGCTTTTAAAGCTTTTGTGCTTGATGTAGTCGAACCATTATTTATACAGAAATAGATAACCTAGCCTGACAAAAGAAAAGACTGGAGCTTGTTGAAGAATATAGTGTTAGTGGTGTAGGCACAGACTGGAATGACAAATAAGGCTTTCAGTGATCGGATGGTTCAGAAGAAGGCGTTTGTTAAGGGAATCAAAGAGAAGGAAAGGTTTTGCCAAAAATAGTTCCATAAGCAGGAAGAAGCTTCTTTGTCAGCAATGTTATTTCCAAGTCTGATTGAGGTGGGGGAGTGATGGTGTTGTTTAGGATAGCCATTAAAAAGAATCTAAAAAGCGGCGTCGACAGCCCAGTATTTCACAGAGTAAAAGTTCAGTGCTGTGTTGGCGGTGTTTTCAGTGTTGGAGAACCTGTCCTCCTAGAAAAAGCAAGTGGAACAGAGAAATGAAGAGGTCAGCCAGGAGTTAAAATACAAGAGATGTGGTGTTCCACCAAGATGGGGGTTTAAGCATGACAGGATAAGTCAAACAGCCTCCTTTTGTTTGTAACATTTATTACTTAATTCCTCATTAAAATGTTGTTGCTTGGATACTTCCTTGAGTGGTTCTGGGACAAAATGTAAATATCACATTTTCAGAAATGGCGTTTATTTTTTCTGTTTTCTCTCTCCTGCCATTGCCATCTTCAGTTCCTGCCGGATTTCTGCCCAATTTCTGTTGAGACCCGTGATGTTCTTGACAAGCGATCAAGAAGGCGCGCATGCTCATGTCTTGAGCTGTGTGGTTTTTTAACTCGTAGCTCGAGAGGACCGCTGAAAAAAGAATTAGAATCTATGAAAAATGTGAATATCTCAGAAGACCTCAGTACTGAGCAGAACAGCCACAAACTGTTACAACTGCTTGACTCTGGACTCTTTCGGTAGACTAAATCTTAGATGCATTGCAGAGAGCAGAGGTATCAGTTTTAATGCCATACATAACAAAGAAATGTGCTTTGGGAAGATTTTTATTCTCCTTGTTGTTTCTGGCTCATGCTATGTGAAACTATGTTCTAAAACAAGGTTTATTGTGAATTGCATAGGATGGAGTTTCAGAGCTAAGGATGAATGAAGAATTTAGGCCTTATCATATAGTCTATGCCATGGTCACATGCTGTATGTTAGTTTTAACAGTTTTGGTTAGGGAAAGAGAGGACTTCATAGGGGGAATTTTGGTTTTAAACAATGTACAGTATTTACATAGTGTTTATAAAGCCCCACTTATTAAAATGAATACCCCTTTATCAGCCAGATTGCCTCAATATTGCTTACATGTCTCAATGTCCAGTGCCGTTCATTCTGATACAGTACGTCTGGACTCTCACATGTTAGGCGAAGCCTAATGCAAAAAGAAGCATTACCTTGCCTGTCACTGAGTTCTTTCTTTTTTGCAGATGGTTAGAGACCCTGATTGTGTACCCCAGGACTAACAAGCAAAACCTTAAAAAGAAGAGAAAAGTTGAGCCTCCCACTCCACAGGTACAGTTTTCGACCTTTCTTTCATTTTTCTTAAAGAAAGCTCACCAGCTGGCCAACTGTACTTAAGCATGACGCCAGACCAGTCCTTGAAATCATGCCTGGGATGACCTGGAAATTAGGTGTTCATGTCTGAGTTACTGTTGGCTGGATCCTGGGCCATGGCGCCTTCAGAGATCCAGAACCAAAGCAGGTTTTCCTTCCGGTCACGCGCAGGTGCGTGTTGGATGTCTGGAACTGAATCTGAAAAGAGGAAAGTGGAAAAAGCTGCACTGCATTTTTTGTTACACATCTCTCCCGCTATGTAGTTGATGTGTCAAATAATTTATCAGCTGTGGAGCCCTGTCTCTGTGTGTCATCTAAAGTATTTAACGTGTCCTTAACTTTAATCACACCCAAAAGCTCAGTAAGATCAGATCACTTAATTAGCCATATACAATTTCTTGTATTAGGAATTTGTCTTTTCACGCATCCCATCTTGCTCTCCATGAGACACAGACGTGGAGAGAAGCTTGGTGTCAGAGCACAGGGTCAGCCATTTATACGGCGCCCCTGGAGAAGTTGGGGTTAAGGGTCTCACTCAGGGACCCGACAGAGTAGGATTCCTGTGCCGGCCACGGAATATGAACCAGCAACCTTTCAGCCACAGGCACAGATCCTCAGTAGCTCTTGGACTACAGCAAAGTCTAGCCTAGTACTAGTCCTGGTGTCACTGATCCTTTCGGTGATTTATTGTCCCTGTGGAAACTTGCGTCTCAGTACTGCTGCAGTGCTACAGTCCTTCAACACTGTCAGGTCTGGTACAGCAGCTTCTGTACATTCCAGTTTATCATCCGAAATCTGTGTAGATAACGATAGTCTCATGATAATGGCCTACAGTGCCAATGATGCAGTTCAGCCAGTCACATGATTGTGTTTATTCGGTTTGTGCAGTCCTGTTGTCTCACCACAAAATTGGGCTTTCAGTTGCGCGGTTAGATTCTGTTTTGCCACCACCCTGAGGGAAAACACCCGTGCCACAGTATCTGTGTGGGACCAGGTTTTCCAGTTTTAGATTGACATCTGTAATCAGGGGTTCATTCTGCTGTAACATACTGCTGCCTGAATGAAGGTACTCTCTCTTTTCACCAAAGGAGAGAGTTGTTTTTCAGAGGCTATGCACCCAGTAGATTTATTTCTTTATTTTTTTAAAAAACAATACAAAATCAATAAATGCTAAAGATACAGTTCGAAATGTGACCACATGCAATCTGGAGGCTATTGCAGAGCCACAGTGTGACCCTAACTACTGGCTTCAGGATCCAAAGATCTGGATTTTTTCATGACCAGTGTTGTGAATATTTTTTCAATCAATTGGGAAAGGTAATTTTTAACTTCAAAAGTTCTTGTTCTTTGTTTGGCTGGTGTTGGGGATGCATACATGCCACAGTGTGAATTGTCTTATAAAATGTTTTTTTTTATAGATGCTACCACTATTTTCTGTTATTTTTCCATTAACATCTGTGAGGCTGGCCAGCTTTTATTTAACTGGCTACTTAAAATGTGTTTTTTTTCCTGTGAAGTACTGTACTTCCAGTGCTACAGATACAAGCTACAAATACAGGTAGGATTATCTGACAGTGCTAGGAAATGCAGATGATTAATGGCATCTGTATGTATTCAAAGCCAAGTCTCATGCACAGTGAAATGAATTTCCTTAATAGATCTTTATAAGGCTACATATACAGTAGTTTGTTAGCACGAGTAACATTTCTTTTTTTCTTATTTAAACTACTGCCATCTTGTTCCTAGGTCATTTTGGTCTCACACTGGTTTCTCCTTCTTGGTCTCGGAGAAATAAGTTGTCTGAGTGATCTAGCTCTTTTATGTTAAAAATCGCATGGAAGGGCACAACTTGTCACAAAGCAAGAAATTAAGTGTTTTCTGAAATTACACTACCTAGGTACCCAGTCTACAGCTGTTGGTTTCTAGACGGGAGGTCAAAATTGAACAAACACTGCACATTTGACCAACTTTAATAACTAAGACCCACATTGTTTTAGTGCCAAAGTGACATAAATGTTTAGGAAACAATATTTTTGTTATAATAAAAAAACTAAAAAAAACTGAAGTGAACTTATAACTTGTGTTTGTTTTTAATATTGTGAAACTGGGTTTAGTCTTTTTATGAGGTTATAAAACAACTGAGGCAAAATTTTAACCTGACGGACAGAAGCCTTTTCCTTTGGCTTTTCCTTTGGCTCTTATGATGTGTACGTGCAACACTCGTCATGGGGCACATTACTAGAACAGCGTACTGTTCTGATGGAACAGTTCTCAGGATCTGGGAACGAGGAAATGTGGGAGATTCTCAGAGTTTAAAACTTGGCTTGGGGTGGGTCAGATCCACTGGTTTAGAAAAGAATTGAAGTAGAAGAAGAATGATCTCTTACCCCCATTGCCCCACGCAGATATTGAGATGAAAGATAATAAGCTTTCACTAATTTGGATGAGGTTTCTTTTCAATCACTCTCCTGAACTTCACGTGTGGAAGGAGCCTGAGCCCCTTCCCTTCTCTCCTCTACCAGAAGGTGGGTTGAAGTAGAACAGGCAAGACCTAGGTTTTGTGGCCTGGATATTGTCTGTGACAGCACTCACTTAAGAGGTTCTTTATGTAGTGTGCATTGTTATGCATATATATTGTAATTATTTCCATATGCTTGTATAGGAGGTGTCAGCTTTGTATGTATAGCTAATCTAGCATCCTTTGAAGGGTGCAGCACAGTGGTGGAGTGGGCGTAAAGTGTCACTTCACTTTTCCTGGATCCTGGGTTTAACTCTGGCTCTGTTTGTGTGGAGTTTGCATGTTCTCCACAGGCTTCTGGGGCTTTTCTCAGGGCGCTCCAGTTGGGAGTGCTCCAGGCTCCCTCTGCCTGCTGGTTTAGGATCTCAAAGCCACCCTCTAAGGATCAAGTATTAACTGAAAGAGGCGGGATGGAAAAAAATCCATCTCCCATGACTGTGGAAGGTGATGGTATACAGTTAAACGTATACTGAATCAAAAATGAAACTTTTGTATTATCTGCCCGAGCAAAATGCCAGTTTACTCCGTTTTCTGCAACGGATCTGTTCTGTGATGAGGTAATGACTCCTTGGAACGCAAAGTTGAAACCCTGGGAAACATTCTGGAACTTGATGGTCCAGGAAAAAGGAAAAAAGAAACAGAGCAGGTGGCTGTTTTCCCAGGCTTTGCTTTCCAGAGCAAAAGCTTCCTTCTTTGATCAGTGCCAGAGTGTTGTATTGGTATGAAGAGGCAAGTATAAACTAAGCATAAGGGACTGTTCAGGTTCAATTTCCCATGTATGTGCAGAACCCTTCTTTCCCTTTTGAAATGAAATAGGGTTAGGAAAATATTGCCGTGGCTCTGTATTAGTCACCTCTCCATTATTTCCTCTTTTATTTGAAAGGGGAAACTGTGTTTCCACGTCTGCACTCCAGCAGTTGTCCTCATTTCCAGGATTCGGCTGTAAAGTTTTCCTTTCCTAATGCGAGACCACACCGCCAAGCAACAAAACAAAATGATCCCCCCACCCCCCAGAAAAAAACATGCCTCATGTTTAAACTCTGCAAAGGTGCTTGGTTACGAATTTAGATTTTTTTAAAACCTTTCCCTCCTTATGGTTCTCAAAGAAGCAAAATATGTGTCTTAAGTGGGGAGGTTTAAGACCTTACTCTGCAAGGCTGCTTTTTGCACTAGGTCAAGTGTTTCATGCGCAGTGCTTACAGTGGAAGAGTGATTAGGGAAGTCAAAGTAAATAAGCAAGTCAACATTTCTTTCCTTTACAATTTAGAAGTGGTCTTCTATTCCAAGAATCTCAGCAAAGTCTATTCTGTTGGTCACCAGACCACAGCGTTTAAAGGGTTAAACTGAGAAGAGAAAAACGCTTTTTTTAAGCACAAGAAAAGGCATTCTTTTCAGTGCCAAGCCAAACAAAACAGTTATTCACAGCCTTCTCACAGGCCTGTTGACTAGTGATGACAGGAACTTGGCAGCCCAGTCTTAACCACCAAACCTCCAGAGCTCCACGCCGGTGCCCTGTGGAAGCTTAATGAAAAATAAATTGTGTTGCTACTAGGGTTTTGCTGAAAATACCTTTTAAATCAGAGCTAGAACAGAAAGAGGATGAACATCATTGATTTATGTTGTTTTGTTTCACATTGGTTTTATGTTTCATGTTAGCTGACCACCCACCTAGTAACGAGAGATCATTTCATTTCTTGAAGATATCTATTCTTCTGCTCTCGGTGCACGACTCCTGACTTCCCTAAAATAAGCTCACTCACTGTTAGCCCTATATGGGGGATGGTTCTCCTGTTGGGCACTGTAATATGGAGTCCAGTCTCTCAACATTGAAACTGTATTCTATTTTCAAAAACACTGGTTAATTTCAAGTCATTTGCCTCTCTTGCCTCTCATATTAATTCATATTAAAATGCTGTTTTTGCAATTCCTTAAGGAACTGTAATAAACAGCAAATAAGATTGCTGCCCCGATAGGTTACAATCTGGCCTTTAGCACAGAGTTCATATTTTAATATGTAGACTATAGTCAAATGCACATACAGTAGCTGATCGCCAGAGTAAAAGTCATAACTTAATAGTAACTTAACAGATGGCACTGATCTGCATGCATCATGTGTAAAAAATGCAATATCACAATAAGGGAAGCTTTCCAACTTTTTCCATCAGTTTTGCTATTTCATTGCTTAAGGACTCACAAATGTTTCTTATGTTGTCAAATTAACTTTGCAGATGGGCGGAGACCCATTTAGCTCATCTATCTTGAAAAATGACCTTTGCAACAATCTAATTAAGGGTGACAAAAGAGGTGAGAGGAGTCCAAGAGACGTCTCTGGATGAAAAGACTTCCAAGCATGTAAAGAAACAGCTGACACATATCAGCTAGTATTTGTATTAAGGTGTTATCTGTATGGTTTACAGTGTACTAGTTCTGCAGAGACTGCATGTGTGCATTCTGTCACTTTGTCCAGAAACCCCGCTGAAGGCCAGATCGCTGGTCAGATTGGTGTGCTCCTGTAGCCTCTGCAGACAGTTGTGCCTAATGAAGACCTGCTAGGATGGTTGATGTATTAAAGAAAATTCCACTGCGGACCTGACCCCTGGTCTTCCAATTAACGTCATGACTTTTGGAGCTAAAAATGGCATGAAGTCGAAGCCAAAGGTCTCCTGTTAACTGTAGTGGTTGCAGTGTTGGAACTTGGTTTCCTCAGTGAGGCTGCTGTTTTCTCCAAGCTCATGCCTTTTTTGAGCAGCTAGCTTCACTACACACTATAGAAAGAGGTTCTGAGCACCAGAAGAAGGTTGTCTCCAGTGTCCCTTGAACACTGCCAGAAGCCATTGCACTCAATGAATTCCCTCAAGTGTAGACATCTAATTAAGCTTTTCTTGAGAAATGGTTTATGCAGCTGGGAGTTGTTCTCAGCTGTGAATGCTATTTCTGTTTTGTAACACCTTTAGTACCATACATTTCCCAATATAGACAGTCTCTTGTTTTCCAGATTTCTATATATCTTAAAGCAAAGGTCTAGCAGGTGATTGTCAGTTTGGGCTTCAGCTCTGCTCCTGTAATCTTGTGTTGAATCTTCAAATTAACATCTTGACAACAGTGACAACTCAACAGCTAATGCACTGTATAGTGTAGGCGGTATTGTCATGCATTCACGTTACTATTGATGAGATTTGTCATTTCTATTGTCTATCAGACAAATGAGGAAGAAACAGGAGCAGCATAAGATTTATTAAGATAGAAAACCCATCCGTATTTTCAAACTTCTCCAAGTTGCAAAGTACTTTTGCTGAAGAGAACATTCCCATCTAACAGAGTTTAATCCTTGACCAAATATTCAGGGTGAACCCTGATTCACAAATGTAAGTGGTAAAATACTTGTGTATATACTGTATATATATGACTCATTTCCCTTTTCACTTTAAAATCAATTAAATGGGGCGTGTATTGGAAAGTTGATGTTATTCGGGAATTTTTAGTTGAGTGCAGTATCGAGACCACCTGTTGTCGTGGACCTGGGTTTTCCAGGAATGATTATTCCTGAGTGGACACAAGAGTAGACAGGCCTGGCCATTTCCTTGGGTTTCCAGGGAAACCAGGGACGGGGCAGCAGAGACTGTCTGTTATTGTATTAAAACATTAGCTACTCCGATCACACTTCCTGATTGGGGGAGGCTGGCTCGCACTTCAAAAGGCTCTCTCTGCAGTTTGTCACTTTTAATCTGTCGACGGCCGCTGAAATATTGCTTTAGCAAATGGGTGCAGGAAGAGCGTGCAGACCTGGACTTCCAGCACCAAACCTAACACAGCACAACCAGAATAAATGGACATGTGAAAGACAGAAAAGGATTGAGATTTTCTTAGAGCACCTCCCTGTCGTATTGAATTTCAGTAAATTAGGAAACAAAGTCCATCTCTTCTCCCTTTTCAAAGCTGTGACTTCTATTCTACTAAATCAAACTCACAGCATACTATATATCAGGTTTATTGTTTGCTTATTATCACCTCTTTTCATTCTTCAGCTTCAGGAAAATGTTATGCATTAGGCTATCAATGGGTGCAGTCGGTGCTCTCTTTCAATCTCTTCAAAGTCTCTTATTGTGTTGGAGAGATAAAGTAGAGAATTGCCCCTTTAAGCTTCCAGGTATGTCTTTTTAAGAAAACGTGGACATTTCTACTCATGGTGATGCACACTATTGCTTACATAAAGGCTCTTCATTTTTGGATTAAAGGGGAATTTCGCAGACCAGTTATTAAACCTCAGTCACAAAATAAAGTCATTGAAAGTATAGAAAAAAATGACAACTTTTGATTTAAGCACAAAATTGTGAACTTTGTAAAAGTACTGAAGGTCACCATGTCACAAATCCTTGGTCTCTCCAGGGGCGAGAGGGTGATTTCCCACGAATTGCGACGTGAAGAGGCCCTTCCTGCTCACTAGTTCCTGTCATGACTAATGTAATACGATGTACGAGTGAATAAGTACAGGTTGTGCAGCAGACATCTCGCCTCAGAAATGTTCCAATGTGATCTGCATGTAGAGTTAACAAGTAGTATTTGTTGGCAAAATATTTCTATTGGAAGAGTTGCATTCACAAGCCTTCTTCTTTACAGTGTAATAAGACTGCATCACATCACCAGACGTTTTGGTGCCTTGTATTGAATCTCAGAATATGACGCTGCACTTATCTGGAAATCATGTCTAATTTTGTGATGTATATTGGAGGTTTTACAAGTTACTGTCTATGTTTTTCTTTCCTTGTGGTTTGAAATGCACACATCAGTGCTGATTCTTTCTAACCCTAAAATATAAAAATAGCACTGCAGTTTCCCTTTAAATTGAGCTTAATACTGAAAAAAAATGTGCCTACATAAGAAACCAGTTCATTTCTTAATCCTCCATTCTCTCCTCATTAATGCAAGTACACACCCTCCTAGTGGGACAGATCAGCTGCATGATATCTTGTTCAGAAAGCACTGTGAAAGGAGGTTAAAACACAGTAGTTATGTGTTAGAACCCCAAAACGTGGAGAATGAATTCCACCGCATTACTGCAGCAGGTGAAACACCATGTAAAGTTTTTTATGCAGTACAAGATAACCCTACAGTGTGAAGAAGTGCATTCGTGTTTGACAGCTCATTTGATTTTGGAGAAGGCATAGGTGCCAATCAGATTAAAGTGGGCCAACTCGCACAGAAAGAAAAGTGCATATTCAAGTGCAGCATAAATATTTCTGAAAGCTTGACTTCATACACACTGAATTTTGATTTTGTAGAATGAAGTTTACTGCTTTGATAGTATTTAGCAGCAAACTTTACCGGAGTTCATGAAAACTTGTATATTCTGTTATTGTCAATCCTGATTGGTTTGAAGCCATGAATCTTTCATTTTCCTACCCCCAGCCCTTATATCTCATTTGGATCTTTCTCTTGTTGAATGGCTGGAGGGAACTTAAGCAAATTGCCTGTAGTGCAATGTGTTTGGAGGCGTCATTCTTTAGAGAAGGTTACCCCATGAATAGCAGATCTCACATACAACGTCTGTAATGGGTTCAGTTACATATGTATCTCCGTTTCATATTTCTTGTTTCTACGGTCTCTGCAGGCTTCAGTATTGCTACATTTGGCTGCTGGTCCCACGTACTGTACGTACTGTCAGAAAAGAGCAGTGCTGTGTGTTTCACAAAAATAAAATGTATCTCAAGGTATAAATACAAACAGGGCCCATACTTTAAGGTAAATAATCTGGAATAGAACACCAACAGCACTCAGTAAGTGGCTCCTGCTTGATTTCTGAGATTCGATACTGGCACAGGAGGCTGATCTTCGTTGTCATCGACAGGGTCCTCACACCACTGCTCCGCTGTCCCCGGAAAAAATGAACGGGCATCTCGTAAGTGCAACTCTTTGAAAGCAAAAAAAAAAATTTTTTTTGTGCTGATTTTCAACTGGTGTTTGGGTGGAAATGAATAGTGTGCAAAATGCATAGCTTTGCTTTTTTATCCCGTTAAAAACAATATTAATCACTTCTTGGCATGCACTTCTGTGTTGATTTTTTTCCCCGGTTTTTCTAATGTGTTTTGATGGGACACTCTGCTGTGCGCCTGGTGATTTGGGGTGACATTTGCTTACACTTCCTTAGGGTGTTTGTGACACTAATTTAAGGGGCTTTGTCATGCACTGGTCCAGTCTATGTAGTGGAGATAACTCTCCTTCATTGCAAAAGCTATTGCAATGCTGTGCCTGCAGCTACAACTCCAGATTGTCCTTTAACTGGGAACCAAATACCTTCACATCCTGTAAGATGACTTTTACAACTGTGGTAAAGAAACACCTAATATAATTAGATGGAAACAGTGACATACTGTACCTGCTATTAAGCCTACACACTCTGAAGTAATTCAAGATAGTATTACGACAAAGTACCTTTGTGGTTTGGGATTTCTTCTGAAGTACAGTAAAGAAAACATGTCAGCTAGAAAAAGATTTTGGTAGGAGTGGGAAAAGCTTGAAATATGGATAACACGTTAAGAAATAGCTCACGTTGGCCAAAGTTATCAAAATCATTTAAAAATAAATTTAAAGGCTTGAGATGACTCATCTACTTTGAAGCTTTGAATGAAAGGGCAAGTTGAGACACTCGTTTATCAGGTGGTCTTTGTTGGGTTTGCTCCAGGGGCAAACATAGAACTCAGGCGTTTGAAAGCCATTGTCAAGAGTACTGAGCTTTTCATTGACATTTTTGAAAGTATGTTATTAAACAACAGTCTCTGTTTACAAAGACTTTGTACTCCAGGTGGCAGCTTAGAATCTCGCTTTGTGAAACAGTATTGTCAAGAATTTGCAGCAGAGCAAAAACACGTTAGGCCTAGATAGACAGGAACATCTGGACTTCTGACATGAGCAAAAAAAAAAGCGATTATGCGATTTAATATTGCCTTTTATAAAACTCCTTTCCATCATTTTTCTTCCCTTTTATTTTGCTGTGCTTTGTTATACTTACTAGACCTTGCATGACTAATTTTTGAGTCAACTAATAAAAATGATCATGATGGCTAAATCTCTAAAACACTACTGCAAAAATGTGAACACCCCCCCCCCCCCAAAAAAAAAAATCTTGATGTGGTGAATTTAGTCTCTAGTTCTTCAGAAAGCTTTAATATTTTGCTGTCCAGTAATGAAATGATTATTCATATGGTTTATATAAGCAGAGAGTTTCCGCAAGCTGCTAATGAACTAGTAGAATTCAACCCAACAAGACAGGAACACTTTCAAACCTGCAGTCCCTTGAAGGGCTTGAAGGTGTTGAAAGTTGGGGCGCCTGTTGCATGTAGGATCGCCGTACAGTAAATCCAAAGTCTGCTTCATTAAATCAAAGCAAATAAAGAGCATTTGGAACCTCAATGGGAGAGAAGAGTTGGTGATCTTTGCACAAAGAGCTCTGGGGTTCCTGGAAGCAGCTACAGTACCCAGCTCTGTCATTGCAACCAACTCTGGTGTCCTTGGGGAAAAGCCCAGATGACATTCTGGATCATAGCAAGATGGGTTAAAAACTTGTGAGCAAGAGCTGTAGCATCATTGCTGAATGTCCTGATATAGATTAATTTTTCCAAACTTAACGCTTCAGACCCCACGGGACACTCAGCTAAGAGTTTCGGGGGTGCTCAGAGAGGCGGGGGCCTCGATAACTCGACTCGTGGCGGACCTCCAGCTCAATCCAAAGATCTGACTACGAGCTTTTTAACTGCAGCCATTTTAAAATACCCTGTTGGAGCTGGAGTCACTGGAAAGAGCCCTGTATTGTTATGTTTCGTCCCGACCTCCCTGAGCCGGTGGTGGGAAATTGGCACCCCTGCTGCCTTCCTTGGATGTGGTCGCCGTTTCTCGGGCTCTCTCTCTGGATTCGAACCCTGATTCCCCGTTACCTGTGGTCACAGTGGTAGGCACAGATGGTACCATCGAAAGTTGATAGGGCAGACATTCGAATGAGTTGTCACTGTCATGGAGGGCGAGATTATCCACTATCACAAGTGCCTGTTTTGAGCCCTCAGATTTTTTCACTTAAGTTTAAAACTATTCACATTTAGACTTATTTTAAGTTGGCTTGATACCAGCTGTTGCGGCGCATTTGTTTTTTGTAGCCTGATCTTGTCAGATCTCAGAAGCAAGGCCGGGCCTGCTCAGCAGTCTTGAGAATTCAAGGCTGATTTATAAACTGTGTTGGTGGAACAGCAGGTGGGACTTTGCCCACTAGACCTGAACTTTCAGGCAGTATGGTGACCCGGGACACTGCTGGGACACTGCTTCTTTCGGATGAAAAATAAAACGGGAGACCAGGCTGCCTGGTTTTTAAACATCCCATAACCCTCTTCACACCAGTAGGGGCGTTAAACTTTGAGTCCTGGCTAATTCCCATTTTAGGTTTGAATATTTGGCCTTCCTAAATGTTTTCCTTGATTGACCTCAAAGAATGGCTGCCGTGCATCACCCAGGTGGGGCTGCACTTCAGTGAGGGAGGAACTGGGTCCCCTGCACTTTAAATTTCTTTGGGAGTAATAATTCAAAAGTTATCATTGAATTGATATGCTTGGGTAATTACCAATGCTGTTGCAGCTTTGGTGAACAAATTAAAATCATGATATAAAATTAAAGCATAATTATAATAGCTTAATGCAACTAATGAATCATAACTGACATAGAAGTGAAAATATTTTTAAATAATGAACTCAATATTGTACATGTAATTATATTGTTTGGCTTGTGGAAAGAAAATTACATTCTCAGAGTCGTTGTCGATTTCCCACTGAAGGGATTTTGTTTTCCTTGAGATCGTTAGATGCCTAATTGGTACGTCACGTTGAGGTAAGAGTGGGAAATGGAGGGAATCGCAGCAGACGCGCTGGGGGATCATGGGAGTCGAAGGGAAATGACCGGTGAAAACGTGCTACGTCTGTGAGCGCGGTAAACGATTGCCTTTGACACCAGGGAGAAAAAAATCACATTTATGATGAGTGAGGCGCTGCGTGAGACGCACACATTGACTCGAAGGAAAGGAAGAAAGAAGGCCTGGCGGATTCTGAGCAGATTTGTTCTTCCACTTTTTGAGCGTGTGCTGACTGTTTGGATTGGCTACATGCCCTGCGAGATGGTTTTTGTGTTTGGCCATTAATGCGAATTTAATTGTGTAAAGAGCTTGTCCACCTTTGACACTAAAATGGAATTACTCACCACCAGTTTGAACCATTTTAGTGTTCCCTTCCCCACACTGTGGTCGCTTATGGTACATTCAAAGCATTTATCTTTTGTTCAATTCACAGAAATATAAACGGTAAAACTTTGGGATCACAGTTGCTTCTGATCCCCAGATAAGTGGAATTACTTTTTTTAAGCGAACGTTATACAAGTTTTAAGAAGGGAGAGAAGGTCTGACAGGTTTAGGCTCCTGTCCTGTCCTCAGTTCGTATTAACTGGCCAGCTCAAACGAGCTGTGCTTTAATATGTTACTCCTAAAGGAAAACCTCAAAGTGTTTTCTGTTGCAGTAGTCTTTGAAGAGCCATTATTCTAGGGTGTCAAGAGGGAATTCTGTCAGAAGAGGACAGGCAAGATGTGTGGGCGACTTGCAACTCCAGGGAAAAGGAGTTTAATTAACTGCACATGCTTCTCTCATTTCTTATCCCTCACTTGCTGAGAAACTGCATTCTTCCAGGCTCACTGTCTATGTTGTAGCAGATTCTTGTCTTGAGTTTCTCTTCAGGAGGTACATCATTGACATGTCGGCCTTTTGTACAGCGGTGAAACAGCTGGTTGCCATAGGGACAGCGTTCGGCATGGTCTTAATTGGCCTGAGGGAGTCTGTACTCAAGCCTTTCAGAGGCCAAAGAAGCAGTGTGTTTGTCCTCACCTAGCGTGCCAGGATTACGGTCATTTGACCCTGAATTTGTGTTGGAGATCCTTCACTTAATAAAGCATTTCTGAACAGAGAAGCATACAGGTTTGGTTTTCAAGTTTATTCTTACCTTTTACTTGCATTTGTTTCATAAAATGTTGCTGTATGTGCTCTTTAATTAACAATTTGATTTATAAGATTTGATTGACAGACTTTTGACTGTAGATTGATTTAGGAACAAAATCTTGTTTAGGAGGCCAGCACTTCTGAAAAGTCCAAATGAAAATTTCAAATTAAATTGGAAAAACCTGATACCTGAAGAGTTCAGTATTTGTTGGAATAAAGGTAGTGAAAATTGGATATTTTAATTGATTTTTTTATTGAGTTTGTTAAAAGGTGTAGGTCTGTTGACATCCAGGAAATTCTGGTGTGTGGATCATAACAATTAGCCAACAGTTGTACGGGTCTTCGAATTATCTTTGGTTAGCTTTGAAGGCGATGTGAAAGTTTGTAGACTTATACATTGTAAAAGTAAAAGGTACATATGTATAGGAAAAAAATAAATTAGCATAGTCTAATATTATAGTTTGTAATGCAAACTAAACCCTATAGTAAATAGTAAAATGGTAAAACGGGGTGGATTTTGAGATTCATATGGGATACGTGATATAGGTGACATTAAAGGAGTATTCTCTGCTGTCTCTGCATTCTTAACAGATCAGATAATGAACAATGGCATCAGAGATAAACTCTATAATAAACTCTACATTTTATATTCTTACCAGCGTGTCTTCTGTTATTCCTAAACATTTGCATCTGATAGTTCAAAAGCTAATAAATGCTTCATTCATCCTTCACATTTTAACTGAAATGTAATCATAAGGTTTTGTGTTACCTGCTTGAGAAGAGCATTGTTTCTCCTCTCTGTGCCTCATCAGACGCCTCCAGACATCTTGAACGCACCTCAACTCCATCCAGGATGAACGTTCTTGTGATTTATCCTGAAAATGTAAAATAGACAGTATGGGGCCTGTGATTTGTGACTCCTTATTCATCCCAGAAGTCATAATCCCCAGAACTGTCATGCTGTAATTACCAGTTCTAAATGGGAGTCAAATACCTGGTCTCCCAAGTTAATTTAATTAGCAAATAAAACAGAGGAGTAAAGCTGAGCTCAGAGTAATTAATTTTGTGGATGTTAGGTGACATCGAAATCAGGCGCAGACACTTAATCTTTATTGCACTCTGAAGGAGACCAATGCATTATAAAAAAACATTTTTATAATTAAGTTTACAAAGCAGATGAATGTTGACGAGCACACACTGAACTGCTTTTAACTTTATTTAAAAAGTCATATTTAGATATAAGGCTTAGTGTTTTTATTTGCAAACAGCCGCTCTTTACTGTGAGTCTTTGTGCTGTAAAAAGTTTGGAAAAGAATCCTCTGTGATGAACCCAAACCAGGTTACCTTCTGCTTATTCTGTAAGGAGGGCACATATCGACATGGACAGGACCCTAATCAGGCCTGATGTATTCAGTACAGAGTGGCCAAAAGAAACTTTTAAAAACAACACGATTTTTTGTTTAAATGCTGAAATGATGTCTCCTTCTTCCCAGTGTAGTAGCAACTGTTGTCTTACTGTAAGGTAAAATCCCTCTTCACAAGCCTGATTAAGAGCCCTGTGTCAGATGGTGAATCAGTCGAATTACCATTAGTGTTCTTAGCGGGATTGCAGCACATACACACAGCTTTACAGGGGATCAGAGCGACACCTGAGGAGGAGCAAGAAGCTGTTTGTTTGTGCAGCTTAGAGGGTGCTTTGCCCACAACCCAATAGGATTGCTTAGCCTGTCTGTCTGGCCCCCCAGATTCCCAAAAGTCCATGTGCTGAGCGGTTTCCCACTTCTCATCCCCTCACAGGAGCCCGGGCCGGCCAAGGTGGCGGTGACCAGCAGCAGCGCCATTCCCAGCATCCCCTCCGTGGAGAAGGTGCCGGCCAGCAAGTCCACCCTCTGGCAGGAGGAGAGAAGGGGCGACATGAGGGTCATCCCCTGCAGCCGCAGTGCCTCCTGCCTCAGCCAGCTGAGCCAGGCCTGCCCCTCCCAGAGCATTTCAGCCGCGGCCAGAGAAGGTAAGAGGCGTCAAGACCGCCGAATGGCATTGAGCCTCGCACTGTTCCGATCCGACTCGACTCGCTCAAATTCCACCAGCAGCAGAACTGAGCCCCTGACAAGGAAGAGTATCAGCTTATTCCAACTATCCGGAAATCTAGAATCCCAGTATGGAATAATATCTTCTTGTTCTCGGAAAAACAGAAATACAAATAATAAAAAGAACCATTGTCTTGAATCTTAAAAGGAGGCTGACGCACACAGGGAAGGCAGGAAAGTGCTTCACATGCTTTGTGAATGAGTTTTGTTTTCAAACTGGGTCGCTATGCGTCGTGCCGATATTTTCTTTTTTTAAATAAGACGCGACGGGTGCGTTAAATGAGAAAATATACACTCCTTAAAAAAGAAAAACCCGCTGAAGATTATAGTCATTTTGTAGCTGAAGTTACTGGCAAGTTGGAATTTATCCTGGGTTTCTGTCGTGTTAAAAAACTCACTCCGGATGGGACACTAGCACAAAAAACGGGTGTCGGGTTTCTTGCTAATTCTTTGTGGGCCGCTTCGTTCGCATCCAGTTCTAAACGAAATGTTTAACTTCTGAAAGAAGTTTTCTTTTTGGCAAAATTTGGCGTCTAAAACTGGGCAGTCTTAGCTGACCCTGTGACTGCTTTGTGGTGCCTTCATGCTCAATTTAAAAAAAAAACCCAACATCCTTATTGTGCAGAACGGTCTAGACTTGTTGTTCAGCCTGGTGGTGCTAATGAGGACATGACACAGTCAGGTTCATATCCCAGTTGTGTCCCAGGCGATAATACAAGGCTTGCAAGTCTTGTTGAGTTGTTTATGTTGAGCTTTCTTTGTTCCAAGCCATAGTGATTGGGGAAAACCAGATGGCTGACAGGTGCTTCAGAAGTCACAGTTTTAACTTTTTTCACAAGTGGAAAAAACAATAACGTTGTGGTACTACATGGAATTCATTGTGCTTAAAGGGGGGTGGCAGCTATAATTGAAAACCATCCAACTGTCTTGAGAGTCCTTCAAGCCTTTGCATTTAGGAAGCTTTTCACTGGCACAAACGTTTGAATGTTTTTTTAAGTGCCGTATTTGCTAGTGATTTTTAAGCGATTCAAGGATTCAGAACCATATTCCTTCTGAAAGAAATACATTCCATTGCTAATTTTCTCATTATCTAAAAGTAATTGTAAAAGATGTATGGTAGCAGTACAAACTGGAAATAAAGGAAAGGAAAAAAAATCTGCAGTTTAAAAAGTTTGGAATATAATTACCTGAAATTGCAGTTACAGTGCATGGAACTGTAGATGATCCTGAGCACATCTTTTAGCTTATGTTACCTTGCTTTCTTTTAAGTACAGGTGATTCTTGGATCAATTAACTACTATCTATCAAATGGATAAGATGGGCCATATGGCCTCCTTTGGTTCTTATTTTTTTATGCTCCTACATTTTAATTAAGTCAATTAAATAAAGTTAATGCAATAAAAAGAAATTACCCATGTCACTGGGTAATAGAAAAAACAGCTACTGTATCTGCAGCTGTAATTGAACACATTGTCGCTGTACAGTAGTTGTCATTTTAGCATATGTTACTGAAGTAGCTGTAATTATAATGGTAGTTAAACTTGACCCAAAGTCTGTAGCAACAGGACTGAAGGCTTAGGCAGGGTCACAGCTAGTCGATTGAAATAACACACAGCTTCAATCATGATTCTGGCTGAACAGAGAACTGCTAATCAGTTGTGAAGGTGGCTAATGCTCACACCTGTCTGCTATTAGCTAGAAAACAGGCAGCTCTGCTTTCTCAAACCCAGGATAAAACACCTGCTCAAGGCTTTAGGACTCCAGGATAATCCCAATTAGACTCTTAGATTTGGAGCTCAGCGGGATCTTAAAACACCTATTGTCTTTAAATCCGTGTCCAAAAGTTTTCATCATAGGATTCTTCTTTTTTTTCTTTTAAATAAGGAGCCCCTGCATGAAACTAAGATGTCAATATACGGTAGTAATTTCTGTCGGTTTATAGGCACAGCAACAGAGAAATCATCCGTTGTCTTGCAGCTTTTATAAATGACTGGAGATGATTTTCTGTTTTTATGAAAGAAGTGGTGATTACAACAAAAGGAATGGGTCTTTTCTCCCAGCATGTTTTACAAAATGGTTAAGTGCATTGTGTCCTGTTGTCTTTCCATTTTATCTGCATCCTGCATAGTCTTTAAGGGAAAATGGTAGATAAATAAGAGAGACATATGAGGAATGTTAATAACAGTATTACACATGGCCTATCCTAAACCAGATTTAATGAGGCTCCTTCTTAGGCATAGATTTTTTTTCAGGCGAGTTCTACATGTCCTGAATTAATCAGGTTCAAGTGGAGAGCTGCATCAGCATGTGCTACAGTAAGTTATGATGAATTGGCGCTGAACAGTAAAAAATGCGATGATTCTGAAGAACATCTGCACAACCAAAAGTTTAGTTGTTTATCATGGCATTTTATACAGTATATTGCTTCATTAAGTCACATCGGCAAAGATTTTGTCTGAAATAGTAGTTATGATGGGCGGCATTATGGCACAGTGGTTAAACATTGCTACCTTACATGGCTGGTGCCCTGGGTTCAGTTCCTGGGGTGCTAACGTGTGGAGTTTGTATGTTCTTCCCTTGTTTATGGGGGTTTCCTCTGGGTGCTCCGGTTTTTTCCCCACAGTCTAAACACATACTGGTAGGTTAATTGGTTTCTGATGTGTGTATCTGCATGTCCGTGTTTGTGTCTTTGTGTGTCCTGCAATAGACTGCTGTCCCATCCAGAGTGTATTCCCGCCTTGTTCCTGATGAGGCAGATGGATAGCTGTAATTTTTAAATAAGGAAATCACCTACCACAAAATAGAGCTCCATGAGGTCAGTTCAAGGTATTCAGCGTATCCACTTCTGTCATCATTCAGCAGTAAACCAGTGGTTATCCAGGGCTTTTGGTGTGATGTAAATTGCTAAACACCTCTTTCATGATAAAATATAAACTATATTCTAAAGGACAGATAACGGAAGAAATTGCCCATCTAAGTGATTCAACGTTGAGGCACGATTTTCCTACAAAAAAATCCTGGGAACTGTTTTTATGTAGCCATCTTTCATTTTTATACTCACAACAGCTGAGGTTCAAAAAGTAATTTACTGTTTGACTTCTATAGGATACTTTACTGTATGCAGCAATGCCCAGCAGAGTATCACACATTAATTCCTGTAAGATTATTTGGAATTAAATTTATATTTACTTTGTCTTCTGGAGTGCGAGACCTTGTTTTAATGTTACAAACTTCCTCAGAAGGCCTGTTCCTTTCTACTCTCCAGGTTCTAAGATACTCTCAATTATTCTGACCTGTTTTATAAATGAAGAAAAGACTGTGATTGAATAAAAGATCTAAAATGTTCAGAGCCGTGACCTTGCGGGATGTTATTTCCTGTTGAAAAGGGAAAGTTTCCCATGATGAGATTAGCTGGAGTCAGGTGTGTTTGACCTGAAGGATCACCTCAGTGACAGGGGGCCTTTTAAATCCCTGATTAATGGTGTTTGCATTCGCCTCCAGGATTCTTTGAAGGTCTATAGAACGGGGGTCAGTGACAATAACAGCCTGTCAGGCGAAACGGTGTCATTGAAGTTTACTTTCTTCTGCAGCAGTTTCGTTTCTGAAACACATCGCCGAACTGGCGGTTTGGAATCTGAAATCCGCTGTTGGGTACATCGGCGGTGTACGTTCACACACTTGGTTTTCTAGAGTAATGTCTCACACACGTTCTCTGCTGCTGTACTTCTGGTGTCTGGGACAGCTGAGGTTAGGGAGGCGATGGTGGACAGAGGGCGGGGTGGAAGTGAAGGCTCTTTCAGATAGAATAGGCGCTTTCCAACCGGTCACCCGTTCTCACCTCGGCCCGCTCCTCTTTTCTCCCTCTGCCCCGAAGCGGACCGAGGCGCGGCGCCCAGCGGGCGGAAGGCACGTGTGGAAAGTGGTTACTTCTCCCTGGAGAAGCCCAAGCCGGAGAAGACCCAGCCCCCTCAGCAGCTGCCCCTGGCGGCCCCCACCAGCCCCGGCGGCCCCCACAGGTATAGTTCCGCAGACGCGGACCCCCTGGCCACGCCCCCCTGCCGCTCTCCGGAGTGCAGCGACCCTCTCCTCTCCCCAGGTCCCCTCTACTCCAACGGCTCCTCCACCATCAGCTCCTCCCAAAGCTCCCTAGACTCGGAGGCCAGCAGCACCACGCAGACCAGCGGGGCCAGCTGGGAGGGGCGAGGCAGGGGGGAGCCGGCGGGGCGGCCGGGCCGAGGCGGCCGGGAGTACGCCTGCCTGGCCGACGTGCCCAAAGCCAGGAGGATCAGCCACCGCGAGGCCTTCCGCGTGGAGAAGAAGCGGCTGGAGCAGAGGTCCCGAACCCGCAGCCCCGGCCGCGAGGAGGTGGTCCGGCTGTTCGGCCAGGAGCGAAGGTGCGACCGCGTCTCCAGTTCGAGGGGGGTGTCATATTTACACGATTTAAAGGGGAACTGCGACGCCGTTTTTAGACTTCGGGGTTAGAAAGAATCGGCACCGACGAGTGCATTTCAAACGGCAGGAGAAGTCAAATGTGCGCCATAACTTTCCATCGCGGAAATAGCCGCAATTTCCAGGTACTGTGGGCAAGACGCCATATTTCTGTCGTTGTCCGTGATTCGGAATGAGCCAACAAAACTTCCAGTGACGTGCCGCGGCCCCTATCAGATTGTAAAGCCAGCAGGCTTGTGAATATTTTAATCCCGTAGAAATGTTGCTCTTGATTTCAAGACGGTCTTGCCGACGAATACAACTTGCTTGTTAACTCTGCATGCAGATCACATTGGAACCTTTCTGCGGTACGGTACAGCCTGTACTTATTCGCTCGTACGTCACATTATATTAGTCATTACAGTGACTAGTGAGCAGGAAGGGCCGCATCACGTCACAGTAATTTCACAAGGTTTACGATTTTGTGCTTAATTCAAAATTTGTGAGATTTTTTGCCTAGCACGTCAGTGAATTTATTTTGTTACCGAGATTTAATAACCAGTCTGAGAAATTGGGACTGCAGTTCCCCTTTCACCTGATTCATTTATAATTGTTGAAAAGAACTACATAAGAACACATAAGCTGTATAGTTGTTATTGATTTTTGTTTTAAACAAATTAGTTCTTTAAGAGCTAAAAATAACATGTCCTCCTCATTTGAGGTCAAGGTGCCGCTGATGCAGAGCCTTGTTTAGTAGAGGGTTTCAGTTCAGTTAAACTATGACAAAACTCAGTGTGAAAATGTTTTGACTACCAAACATTCATGCTCTTGTGCTCTGTGCAGAGTCTGTCTTTTAGGCACTGAAGTTCATCTCTAGTGCAAGTGCCACATTTTGGAATTTGTTCAATTTTATTGATTTAGAAAATCTGTTCATGTCTTATGCTCACAAACTTTTCAGGACTTGCTGTACTCCTTTTTTTTCCTGTTTTTTTTCCGTTGTGATCAACAGCAAAACCCGTAGTCGCAAGCACTGCTTTATTCTGCCTTCAAGGACTATTTCACTTTACGTAAACCAGGCTTTTGTCTGTGCTTGTGTTACACTGCTCAAATCATTTGGCAGATATTGGGCAATACAAAGCAAAACATCCAAACTAAGATACATGGTATTTAGCTTTTGCTGGAAACAGTATTGCGCATGTATTTCAGAACTTATGTAGTACTGCAAAGGAAGGTACAGTACTTAATGATAATGCGCAAGTGACTCCCTTGAGTTTATTTTTATTTTAAAATGACCAAGGCCTTTCCTTTCCCTGTGGCACCATAAGGTGATATTTTATGCATAAGTTAACAACTGTCAGCTGCATTACCAATTATTATTTTATTTAGTTCTTGCCCTGCCTGGCCAGTGGAGGCAGTGTTAAGTTAGGCATTCTTCAGTTTGCTGGTATCTGTGGTTACCTGTTATAGTTGCTCATTAGAAAAATCTAGCCAGTACTTGGTGCTGTGTTAAAAAAGTCTCTTTGACGAGCTGAAACCTATTTTAGTTTAGAAGCTATCACCCACTTCGAAATCTCCTGCAGTCCCACAGCAAATCCACTCTTATGCACAAAATTAATTTCCGTGTTTTTTTTTGTCCAAACCACATTTTTCAATTACAATCTGTAATACCGTGGAAGGATTATCAGTGCTTTTGAAAAGGACTTGCTTGCTGTTGTGTTTGTGAGGTAGCAATGCCTAGCCGTAAAATCTTATTTTTCGAAAGGCCCAGCTGGTAAAGAATCATTCGTTTCTGTTTTCAAGGATCAGTTGCCTAAGCCTTCATGTGCTTTCATTAGAAATCTGTACTATGACACCAGCTGTCTTGCAGTTCCTTCTTGTTTAGTAGTGTTGATTTAAGAAAAAAAAAGTTTTCAGTCTTTCAAAACCCAGAATAATATGCATCTCTTTGTTTTGTTGCCCTAATTATTGAGTGGCGTTGCTCCTTGAATTAGTTAAAAGTTGTCGAGTTTCCAGAACCATTATACAAGACGGCAACAGGATTGTTTTTAACTGTGTATAAATTCAAAATGTCTGAAACCAAGCATGGGTCAGATCAGAGCTCAAAACCACTTGTGGTTTTAGAAATCTAAAAGACCACTTCCCCACCCTGTTGTATTCTGCATTTTGACCTGCCTGATATGCAGGTCCATATTTTCTGCCATTATTAAACAAGCCATTTCACCCATGTGAGTTGTAGGCAGACATCTTTCCCCACACTTTTCAGGCCAGAGCAAGCGTCTGCAGATTAGTGCCTCTAGCACTGCTGGACAAACCAGGCTGCAGGAGCTAATCTGAAAATGGGTTCAGGCAGGGCTGTCAGTGTCTAACAGAGATTAGCTACGTTCTCATCAAAGGGCAGGATAGCCCTGAGACCACGGTCATTCCCTCACGTGTACAAACAGTTGCCCAGAACAAGCCCAATGCTGGTTACCCAGTGTCTCTAGTTTCCATGGTGACAGGCCCTGTTCCCTACTGTTATTTTACCCAAGAGCCAGCATTCCTTTAGCACGCCGTCTCAAGCATGAAAAAAAATCCTGTTGTTACCCGTTCCGGTGGCTAATTGACATTCTGGTTCCTGGCCACGTACGGCACTTTTTTCTTCCTGGGTGAAGATACAGTAGTAAACACTGTCTGTCTTCTGAGACCTTCTCTTATCCTGCTAGAGGATTAATCCTGACCCCTTCTGTCCTGTTCTGTAGACCTCTTCTTCTGATGTTTATTGAAGGACGGAAAAAGATTGGAATTTCACAATTATATCATGTTGTCCACATTTTTGGCTTTAAGGAGCTATTCCAAAACAATTGGCACAAATCACATTTATGTCCTTTCAGAGATTTCTTATTTTTTCAGTTTGGAAAGGAAATCTAGGGTTTGATTGTCTTATTGGAAATGCAGCTGCAGTCAACCCGACTGGTTCTGGAATTCTTTCTTGTGAAACTTATGTTCTGAAAAAGGTTTGGGTGAGTCTGCAATGTTGTCTTGAGATTTCTCTTAAATATACTGGTATGAGTATATCAGTCTGGCACAAAATAGAAAAGTTATTTCTCCAAGAGCAAAGGTATCTCGTTTGAATGCACTATTATCTTGGTGCTAATAAGCTTCCGTTCTTTCAGCAAGCAGTGAAAAAAGAGCCAGTTAGGATTTTAGGATTCGTTCTTTTAGAAGCTGTTATCGGTAGTGTGTTCCACAAAATGACTGTCACGGGTTTTAAGCGTGGTTTTAGCCCAGTGGGGGCTGTGATTTTAAAACTGTAGCTCGGACCTTGAGAGAACCTGGAATTAAGGCTATATTGAGACTGATAGTAGTTTTTATCTCAGGACGTTCGTTCAAAAGAGCAGGCAGGATCACGGCTTTGGCTGTTTGAGATCGAGTGGAACTGTCTGATCGTGTGAACTGTTTTTCACAAGATTTCTGGTTTACGCATTTAGTTCATACACTCAGGGTTTTTACTACAGAAGCTGGTTCTGTGAGTCCATGTCATTAAGTTAATTATGAAGAGAGAAAGATGTGTGTTCATTGTACATCATCACTCTCTCCTCACCGGCTGTCAGAGAGGATATTTTGTCCACTTACCAAAGCCTTATTCTGTCATCTCGAAATACATGTTCCATTTCAAAGTTTATAAAAGTCCATATCTTATCATAAATTCTTTAACTATGACACTCCTGGTGTGAGTGCTTGCTATGAAATTGTTACAGGGAAAGGAACATACCTCTTTTGCCATTTATAGTTGTTTTTCTTCCTTGGCCTTGTGTGCTTAAATACTTTATGCTGTGACTAGTGCCCATGGACTTGGACATCTCTTATTATTTTATTTAAAAGATCTTGGTAAAATGGAACCTAAGGAGCACAGGGATATACTGTATGATAGTATCAAAGTCAGAAAACAGAATAAAAACAACTCCATTTACAGAAGTTTAAAATATCCTGTGAAACAAAATGGTGTAATGGTCTTGTGATTCAAGATTGAGCAAACTACAGTAAAATGTATCCTTCACATTGAATGTAGGAAAAGAGAAAATAGCTGTCTTTTTGCTGAAAATAGCTGTCTTTGTAGTGTATTTGTACTGTATTGTAACCCTGCTGGCAAAGTATTATTCTTTCTAAACTAAATTGTTCCCGCTGTGATGCTCAGTGTTAGGGATCAATAGGTACAATGAGCAGAGACGAGATTAATAGTAAGTAAGATGTAGAGAAGAGAAATTGCGCCCATTCCTGAATAAATTGTGAATGTTTTTTTTGCTGAAGGGTTTCTTTCCTCATTAGTATGGAGTTCGGGTGTTTTCAAAGACAACTTGAGGCTTTATTGCCGCGTGTGATGGTATCTGATTGGCATGAAAGCAAGGGGCTAATAGCTCTTTGAACTCGCTGCTATTTCTTTCGAGGAATCAGTCAGGCTCTTCCTTCCTTACGTAGATAAAAAAGAAACAGAAGACATCTTATTTACTGAAGGGATGTTCTTCTTTCCTTTTCTTGATTCCTTATTGTATCTCTTTATTGTTATACTTCGGCGGAGCAATTACAGATTGGATTTGAAAGTCCAGCGCAGGGCACACACAGACACAAACACACGGTCTCTCACCAGGGCCAATTTTCCCAGAATCCAATTAACTTATTGTAACTTAACGTATGTTTTTGGACTGTGGGAGGAAATGGGAGCACCCAGAGGAAAGCCACGGGAACACAGGGGGAACATACAAACTCCACACAGACAGCACCCCAGGAATTGAACCCAGGGCCCCATTGCTAAGATTGCATCTTAGTTTCAGGTTAAGTACCTTGTAGATCAGTAATATTTACTATAAGTAAACTAGTTATTTGAAGCTGAACACTTGTGTGACATTTTGGTATCTTAAAGCTCAGTGATGAAAAATGAAGATATTACACTTAGGGTTTAAAATATGATGTGACAAAAACGTGGTCTAATAGAACTATAACTGAATAGCTTCCAGACTATTCAGGTCATTTTAGAACAAACTGTTCTAAATAGTAAATAATAACATAAAAGGTTTAGATGTAAGAATCTTATTTTAAACCCGCAGTAGAGGTGTATGGCTGAGTTTCCGATATGTTGCTGACCATAGATCCCTTCTTTGTGCCCATGGATATCATCACTGAATGTAGTTAACAGCTAAGGTGTCTTTTCAATGTGCCAAATTCCTCACCTTCCGGAGGGCTGTGGATAAACCGTTCTCTAGTGGTCATGCACTGCTGAAGACACACATGTATGTGCAGGTGTTGGTGTTACAGCCATATAGACCTACAGTACAGTGGCACTTCCTCAAACCACAGTAGCCCTGTATACTGTACTGTATCTCCTGTAGGACAGCCATTGAAAACCGTCCTTCCTTTGTCCCCATCTAGTGGCAGTAAGAGTGGGGTGCATCAAAGCAGCAGGGTAACAGAACATAGCTTTGAGAAGGGTATTCTAAGCAGAACCTGAACCCTTTGAAGGTGCCTGTGTTGAAACTGCATTTGACATAACAGTCTCTTGACAAAAATGCCTTTCTCTGCGCAGCTCATTTACAGGACCTTTCAAAATGCTCGTTTAAAGGTTTCTCTCATTCGATTTTAAGGAACATGTGCAACTTTTTAATTTCCGTGAAAAAAAAAGTAACTTTTTTTTTCCCCGTAACTAAGACATTCATGTGATGAACAGGAGCGTTTGTAAAGGTTTAGAAAATCAGGTTGCAGTTATTAGTGGTGTTGATGGCCCAGGAGGTCTCGATCGCTTCCCTATGATGTTAACCACAGTCACTGTGCTGTCGTTCAGATGAAACATTAAGCGGAGGTCCTGACTACTTGCCCATTCAAGATTGCGTGGCACTGTCCAGAAGTGTCCGGGGGTTTTACCCCCCCAGTGTCCACTCCGCACTTGCCAAGAATTCCCCCTTAAGTGACTTGGTGAACCGGTTTCTCACGTCTCCACCTGTCCAGCCGTGTAGTGGGGCTGTTGGCATGTGCGTCACCCGGCGGGAGAGGAAGTGAGGACAGCCAAATGTTAGGACAGCTCTTCTCCTTTCATGTCGAACTCATTTTAAAAGTGGGTCCTTCCCAGCGGGCGCAGTGTGTCTTCTCTCCCTTTGGCTTTCTCGGCTTCCGCCCTACAGCTTGGTCTCTCTGTTGTTTTGTTTTTGTTTTTTCCAGGAGCTGCGCTGCCTTCCCACTCTGCGCTCTCCGGCTGTTGGCGCTGCGCCCCGCTTGCTTCCATTCCATCTCGAATCTGTGCCCCTGTGCTGAGCCCAGGGGCCACGAGGGGCCCCACACTCCTCTCATTGACCAGCCCCAAACTCTCTGCTGCTGCCGCCCCACCGCCGCTCGATGCCTTTCCTCCTCTTCGTTCGATTTTTATTTCTCAGAATCGTTTCTCTGCGTGGTCTCCAGTCCACCTGCTGTGAACAATGTTGTCTTTTGCTCCCCTTTCTCTGCCCTCCCATCTTATTTTTCCATTCTGAGCGCACTCAAACTCCTGACTCATCGTTGTTTGGGAGCTGCACGGAACTTATTTGGATTCGAAACCATTTACCTACTGTATGCCTCCCTTTCCACCAAAAAAACCCCCAACAAATCACTGCACTTCATCAATGATTGTTCAAGCACATCCCCTTCCTTTTCCTAACCTGAATGAGCTGGTGATTAACACTTTTCAAGGGCTTGGATCTGTGAGGCAGTTATTTCTCAAGTTTTTCGGTTCTGAAGGAACTTCAGCAGGTATTCCTCAACTGTAGTTTCTAGTCCGTGCAAACTCTTAATTCGATAATTGGCTCACTTAACTAATTAACTGGGTTTATTTATCCTAAAACTTGTTATTTGAGATGTTAGTAATTGCAAATGCTCATTGAACACTCACTCATCCTACATTAAGATGCCCTAGTTAATGAAGGATGCAGTGTGTCTGCTTGGTCGTAATTTTGTTTCTGTACAGATGTTTGACAGGTACTGTACTTACAGATGTGTCTTGAGACAGAAGGCTGAATTAGGGAGAGCCTACAACCTTTGTGAGTCTTAGGCTGTTCAAAGGAAAGTGTCTGAAGAACACAAACAATAGTAAAATATGCTTAGTGGGAAACTAATGTTAAATTTAGGCTGGTGGTATGCTTTCTGTCACTGAAATGATGCTTATTGTTTAATGAGTGAGTAGATCCATTGGCAACCTGGTCTCATGACATGAGACTTTGCCAGTCATATGTGTGGAAATTCAAGACTCGCATACAGAAATGTTTAACTGTATTCTTTTACAATGAGCCTAGACCCTATGCAAATGGTGTGAGTGTATAGTCAATGTAGGAATGTAGCAGTTTGACCCAGTACCGAAGAAGACTACGCTCATGTTTGATTAAAGCACTGAATTTAATGTACTCATATTTGCTTTAAACTTTAAAGAACAGGTAAAAACCCCAAGTTAGTTTAAAGTTTTTTTTTACCACAAACCCCGAAAGAGCAAAAGGAGATTGGATTGTTGTTTTTTTGTACTGTTAAATAAGTTTTCGGACTATGAGTTATACCACAACCAGAGTGCACAAGTTGAATCACAGGGCACAATCCACTTTTATCCAACGCGTTATAGGAATGTGGAACAAGCTACACTGACATGTTCTTCAAGTAGATACTCTGACTTCTTTAAAGAACCAGCTGGATGACATCCTCTGATTAATTAGCGGATAACAGGCTGGACTGAATCGTCTCATTTGGGACTCACCATTCTTATGTTGTTAAGTACCTGGCAGTGTAGTGCTAACTACTGTATCATGCTTATTGCTCAGCAAGAACACAGATTAGAGCAGGGTTCCCAAATGCAGTCCGTTAGATCTCTTACTTGTTCAACCTCAACAATCTAATTTAAATCATTATTTGCTGATTTGGAGATGTTGCTGCTGATGGAAAGAGACCTACAGTAAGAAACCCCCAAGAAGGGAGTTGGGTTAATGGATGCTTTGAGTCGAGGTTCTGAGTCCTGATCCTGGAGGACACCTTTGGCTCCTGGATTTTGCTCCAACCAGGCCCTTTATCATCAGTGCTCATTGGTGTCTGTTAACTGATCTCCTTGCAGGTTTTTTCTGCACTCAGGCCTTGGTTTAAAAATATATTGGTTAAAATGCATTATTTCCAACAACGTCAGCACAAAGACTATCATGCAGTCACTCCACACCCTGAAAATTAAGCTGTTGCTTGCTTTTCTTGCCTGAACAGTTCTTCACAGGTGACCAATTGATTATGAACGGACAGAGGGTAGGAATTACACTGTATCAGTCAACAGCCACTCTCACAGTCTTTCCCAAACAATTTTGACTTCTGCTTCAGTCCGACCCCTCAATGAGTGTAGCCCTAAAACTCGCTAACTAGAGCGTTCATATTGATTTGGATTCTCATTCAACATTAAAAGAACTGGAAGCAAATAGAAACAAAGACCTCAAATAGAAAATTGAAATACATTACCCTGTGATGAAGAAGCGGACCGGAGCAAAAAGCAAAAGAAGCAGTGTTATGTCAGAACCAGGACAGAGATCCACTGTACTGGGGTATTCTTGAAACAAAGGCTTGGAGGAGCAGGAGAAAGAGCTTAAACAAGCCAGCAAATCAGCTACTTGTAGCAATTAGCACTGAGGATTAATTAAAACCAGCAGACAGAGCGGTACTCGAGGAACAGAAAAGAGAAATACTGGTTTGGAAAGTTCAACCACTGTAACGTTTCATGACCTATATATTTTGGCTGGAGTGAAAATATTGAAAGTCTCATTACCCAAGGCAGTGTCTTGTGCGATCCGTACTGAGAATCCCATCTGTAGGAAATGGGCAGCAGGTGTTATGAGCATGTGTTTTCCTGCCGCTGTGTGCCGCGCTGATGGTGCAACTCTGGTCTCCACACAGGCGGTCCCAGGTGATCGACAGGTTCGAGACACTGGAGGCAGAGAATGCGGAGCGCATGGAGACCAGCTCCTCCTCGGAACTCCTCTCATCAGCCAGCGCCCCTCGGCAAAGCCGCAGCGAGAGGCGGCCCTGCCCCAGGAAACAGGTACCGCCAGCGTGTGTCTTTTTACATTGCAGAGCCCTGGGCTTATGTTCTGGAAGAACCACTAGTGTGCACCTGGGCATCCGCTCCCGTGTGTCTCTTTACACTGCAGAGCCCTGGGTTTATGTAGTGGAAGAACCACTAGTGTGCACCTGGGCATCAGCTCCCGTGTGTCTCTTTACACTGCAGAGCTCTGGGCTAATGAACTGGAAGAACCACTAGTGTGCACCTGGGCATCAACTCCCATGTGACTCTGTACACTGCAGAGCCCTGGGCTAATGAACTGGAAGAACATGCGGTATAGTGAGTCACAACACCCAGCAGTCAGAAAGTAACAAACACAACTGCACATGCATCAGGCCAGGTTTAAGGCAGGTATTTCCTACCACTGTTGTGAAAGTACTGCAGAAATATCCACAGCACTTCTGGGAGAGTTGGCGAAGGGAGCTCTGCCCATGATGTATCTGATTGTGTAGTTTTTTTGTTACCTGTTGCCGTGGTATTTTTACATAAATGCAAAACTCCACCACGGACAACTTTCTCCAACAAAACAGGAACTTGTCCTGTAGCAGAACACTGATCTGGTTTATGAGAACTTGTTGTTGTTTTTTCTTTTGACAAAGTGATATAGGTGCATGAAGTGGAAGTTGTCCATTTGGTTGCGTTTAACGTTGTGCTTGGCAATCTGATTCTGCTTGTAACAGAAGCAGTATCAGTATTGTAGTGGATGGCCGTGAATGTTACTGCCACCTAGCCTGACATCACTTCTCCAGAGGGGCTGGAGTGCCCTCTGCTGGGCTGAAGTAATGATAATGCCAGATACGCACCTTGCAAGCACAACAGTCCCAACTGTAAAGCAATGACATGCAGCCTTGCAACACTGGGAACCAGATTTCAAGTTTCAGGGGTCTGGATCTTTTTGCTGTAAAAGTCATGCAGTGAGCTCAACTGGCCTTCATTGCAGTAACCTTCCTTTTTTTCTGGGATGTCCTGATGCAGTCCTGTGTCCCCTGGCTGTTTTTCAGGAATTTTCACTGGACGCGCCGAAGGAAAGATCCATTCCTGATGTGTCCACCTCTGCCATCTCCCCCTACCGCCGAGCTAAGTCCTTGGACAGGAGAGCGACTGAGTCCAACATGACAGTAAGACATCGGCAGGATACAAAAATACAGGCTGAGCAACTGAACACGGGGAACACAGGCCGGCCCTTGACATACCTAATACAGCTGGTTCTAGTGCTCAGATCAGTGGAAAACTGACGGGCAGCTTGAACTGATACCAGACAGACGATAATAGGTTAACCCACAGGCTAATGCTTTGACTTAAACATTTAGTAGACACTGTAGATCTTATTATAGTCAGGGCAAAAGAGGTGGACTTGTAAAAGTCTAACATTGTTTCATCCTACAGTATCATACATTGATATTTCTTGAAATTGTGTTTGTTATAGAGGTAGACACTTTTGTTCATGTATAATGGCTTCATAATCCCTTCATAATGGCTACGCAAGACATTGTAATCATATGAAGGGGGAACATGCTATTTGTTGTAGCACCACGTCATACCAAATACTATACATTGCGTTACTAAAAGCTTTATAAAGCATGTATATGATTATAATGTCTTGTGTATGAGTTCTTAAGGGATTATGAAGCCATTATGCAGCTACATTCAAATCAAGCTTTACTAGATGTTTTTACAGTATGAAGGGAACAAGCAAGGATTCTCAGCATATCATTGCTGTGAGGATTAAGTAAGGTTCTGTCATTTCCTGCTGTGTTCGACAATGTTGCTCAATGTCTCAACCAAAATTTCGAGATGATGATGATTATTAGTAGTAATATCCTTTGCAATAATGGACTGCTGTCTTTTTTTAGATTTGGGTTATTCACTGTTTTTGTTTATTACCACGGGCAGTGCCTCCCGTGCAGTCACATGGTTTAATCTTCCTAGTTGCATGGGGCCTTTATAGCCCAGGGAAACTGTATCCTGGAGGATTGCACTCTCCTGGGAAGTTGAGTTCCCATCCCTGGCTGTTATTAAAGTTTAAGGAGCCCCCTCACACCACGTGAACTGCAGCTGTCAGAATTGCCCTGGGCTATAAATAGAGTGAGGAGACATTTAAGCCACTGGGGGCTGTGTTGTGAGAGAAAAAGGGGGAGACGGTGTCTTTCTAGTCAGTGTAACCAATGAAGCTGAACAGAACCAAGGTAGGCCTCTTGGCTCAGTCCTGCACGTTTGCGGTAATTGGTTGTGCTCCTCTTGCTCCTGTATCTTGGTAGAGTTCCAGGGCAGTAACAACCAAGCGGAGCAGAAGAGAGAATAAATGCTTTCCTATTTATACAGAGCGCCGGCATTCATTCAAACTGTAGGCTGAAGCGACTGCAGACCAAAATCTTTTTTATGCGCAACCACAGCAAGCAGCACGTGGAGCTTTGTATTTGTGGGTCATTTGCAGTTAGTCTGTTTCTGTCTTGTCCTTTGAGCTGAGAGGGACCAGAAAAAAAGGTTCTCGGAGGATAAATGCTATAGTTAACGATCAAATAGCTCAAAACCCTGTTGTTAAGCAAGTTCAGTCTGCTGAATGTTTCTAATTGTTGTAGAGACTGTCGGTTTGAGTGTGAAAGCAGTGAACAGGAATGATTTTGCAAGGCGTTTTCAATCAAGGATGTCAATGCTGTGTATAAGAGTATCTTACAGCACAGGACAAAGTAAATGACCCATCACAGAATGCGTTCCAACTCATTTTTGTGTACTCATTTTTGGAGCTCGTGCGACCACTTCTCTTAAAGTAGGAATATATGCCATTCTCTGCAGCTGTGATTTCACCATTATAAATCTGAAAAAAGGCTGCTAAGTTTAATTCACATCAAAGTTAAATATCCAGAAAAATAACAGAGATTGATTATACTGTGTGTTTGGTTCCTATCTTACTGTGTTGGCACTGGTTGCCCTACAGGGCAGTGTGGAGTTGGTTATACTTAAGATATGGTGAAAAAAAATACAACTTTAGTGATTTCAAAGGATAAACTGTTCTGTTAGTAAGCCCATATTTAACTACTCAATCTACTGAATGGTGATGAATTTTATATGCAGAAATTTCTATTTTGAAATATACGGTCACTGTTGGAAATGGCTGTTAATTCTGAACTATTAGTATCTGGCTTCTCAAAGAGTTGCTGAGGAACGTCAGGGAGCCTGACTCTCTTGTTTTTAAGACCTTGACTTACTCTGAGGATCATGGGGCATAGAAATGGCCAAGGTAAAGACAATGTAGTGTTAAAGATCTATAATTGACTGCTGGTGAAATTGTGTGATAACAGTAATCTGAAGGGTGTCATGTTTTTGTGGGCAATTGAAGCATTTTTTAATAGTTTCTTGTTGTTGCTTTTTTCAGCCTGACTTATTGAATTTCAAGAAAGGATGGATGACCAAATTGTATGAAGATGGGCTGGTAAGTGCAAGCTAATCTTAAAAATGTGGAAGAGACTTGGATTAGTTACAGTATTGTCCTGACTCTGAGCCATTGTCTTATTTCTAGTGGAAGAAGCACTGGTTTGTCCTAACAGATCAGAGTTTGAGGTACTACAGGGACTCAGTTGCTGAGGAGGTAGGTCAGGTTTTATCATATGGTTTGAACAGACGGGCTTTTAGGTGCTGAGATTTACAATTTACAATCAAGTTTCTTCAGTGTTGAGGAATCACACTCAGTTTATAGAAAAAAAAGTATGTATCGAAATGAGTGATTAAGGACAGAAGATAAAACAACAGCAATGCGATATCTTTTTTTCCAAAGAATAAATCGTTTTTTTTTTTTACTATGGGGTAAATGAGTAAGAAGCATAAATTAGTTGCTTCTACTCTAACTTCTCTTTCAGATAATTATACAATTATACTTGAAACTTAGATAGTGTTACCAGTTTCTCTTAGTTCATGTCATCTTAGAATATGCTATAAATTCGAGAAGAAGCAGGAGGTCATTTTATTTCAAAGCACATTTAAGAAGTGAAGATGGCGTAAAGTGGACATTATGCAGATGTGCCCCTTACGTTTTGTCTCTATTGATGACTCTAGGCGGCAGATCTAGATGGAGAGATAGACCTTGCCACTTGCTTTGATGTCACAGAATTCGCAGTGCAGAGAAACTATGGATTTCAAATTCATGTAAGTGGAATGTGCATGAAAAATGACTTTATAGTGTGGGAAAAAAATATGCTTACTGAGCACTGGAGGTGTACATTGTGTCACACGCTGTGCTGCAGTTCTGTATAATGTATAATGCAGTGTTATCTAAATGTTAATAGCCTTCAGTAGCAAAGACAAACCCTGCTGCTTTGCAATGTGACAAATGAAGAATCAGTGCAACACCAGGCACAAAACAGCAGAGCACAAACACGCCAGTATCTGGCATGGTTTTACCGCAGGTCAGTCAATTCAAGAAGAGCTCTCGAGTTGTAGCAGAGCCTTTAACATTCACAAACTAGTTTTCAGACTTTAAGTATGCCTTTCAACATGATTGGTCCGTTTTTTTACTAATTATAATTGTCAGATGTTGCCTGGCTGTTACGCTGTTGCTCAGTTTTCTTAATAACGAGGAAATCCTTGCAGTTCCTCGGCATCACATTTTAGTCTATTCATGAAGAAAAGTAATTAACTGGCGATTCACTTCAGAAATGAATGGAACGATTCTCTGTTTAATGAAAAGCAAAAACAAAGCATTAGTGAGTGAGAACTGGCAAAGATTGTATGTGAATTTTCTGTACATGCTTGTAAACTGCTAACATTTTTAAAGAAAATTGGCCTTGGCACCAGAATAAAGATTCATCTGACTTCTAATGTCATTGTGTGTCACTTCACTGGAGCTAATTCAGTTCTGCCTCACCGACTGTCTGCCCTCAGACTGGTGAGAATCTCCCGTGGAGACCTCCTGACTTCATTCACATTAAAAATAAACCTTGTTTACTTAAATCTGCAACAGAAAACTAATAAAGGGGGCAACCATAACCTGAAACGTAGCCATTAGTCATTGAAAGGCGACGTTAACCCAGGACATTCTGTTTAACTTAACCATTTTTGGATCTGAATTTTTTTTTTAACTTCAGTACTTAGGTTTCTGGAAGACTCCAAAATTAGTAATATCACTTTAACTAAGGGCAGCACAATAGTGCAGTAGTTAGCATTGCTTCTCAGAAAGCTGGACCCTGGGTTTGTTTCCTGGAGTGCTATCTGCGTGGAGTTTGTATGTTTATGTGGGTTTCCTCCAGGTGCTCCGGTTTCCTCCCACAGTCCAAAGACATACTTGTAGGATAATTGGCTTCTGGGAAAAGTGGCCCTGGTGTGTATCGGTGTGTACTCTCCTTCCATCCTGGCTGTATCCTGCTTTCTGCCTGTTGCTTGCTGGGATAGGCTCCAGCTCCCCCATGGCCCTGTATTACAAAAAAGTGGTTAGAAAATGATTAGTGATTAACAATAATGTTGTTTCTTTACCAGCTGTTAGCCCCTAGAGCTGGTGTAAAAATAGAACTGGACACCTTCTCCTTCCCTTAGCTAATAATAATGTACCTGTACATGAGTTTAACATCAGGAAATTAATAATGTGTGTATTTAATCGCCTCAATGCTACAGCCTGTGCAGAACAAAAACAGTGTCAAATCTGACAGGTTTTTTTCCCTATATATTTGTGTTTTTTGGTCATAATCTCATTTCCACTTCCTGGAAAACAATGGTGGTCCTCTATTTTAGAAACTTTTAATAATGGATTTCAGATCCACTTAGAGGATTCTCAATTGAGAATTCTCAATTATTCATAAATAATTATATGTTACTGGGCATAGCATAAAAATTCAAATTTATAACGTGTTTGTTGACGGGAAATACGAGTGACATTGATACCGGGATAAAATCGAGTAGCGTTCCTGAAGCTGCATCATGGCGGGTTGTAGCATCAAGTGGTGCGTTTAAAACACTGCAAAACTGAGCTCAGAATATAGCGGATTCGGTAATATTAACAAATCCTTCACCTCAGAAGAGCAAATCTCACTACCTTCTCAGATGAATCTCTACAGAGCAAGGGAGAACGTCCTTTCCCCCCCCCCACTCATTTTCCAGTTCCGGAAAATTCTCTCTTCTCATTGCAGGAATTTACCTGGGACGTGAAGGTATTGTCCGATATATGGAAAGTCCTTTTTTTTCGCCGCTTTGACCACAGACGTACCGCTCTTTGCCAATGCTGTGTTTCCTCTGACAGACGAAAGAAGGCGCCTTCACGCTGTCCGCCATGACCTCCGGGATTCGGCGCAATTGGATCCAGGCCATCATGAAGAACGTGCGTCCCACGACAGCTCCTGATGTCACCAGGTGAGACAAGTAAGGCATTCAGGCAATGCTGAAGACCGAGCTTAAAACAGAGGAGGCAGAAACACAGCGGTGTTTGGTAGCTTTGTCTTGCAAATGGAGGGTCTGACACAGGACTATCCCACTGTGTAACTTTTCCAATCTACGTGACTATTGGTTCTTTGTCAAGACAGATATTCAACAACGGTCTTCAAAGGTAAGCATTTGTCACGGTTTTAAAAGCAGAGCAGGAAATGAAATGCAGAATTTGTTTGGCTAAGAGCGCATCAGGTTTTTGTTCGGTAAACTGGCGGCCAATGAAATGACGCAGCATGAAGAGGACAAGAACGTTGCTAGACAAGAAAATCTTCCAGATGTACTATCTTAATTATGCTAAAGAAGGCAACATTTGTGATTAATGACAGCATCGTTTAGATTCCTGAAGGTCTTACGGTCAGCAGTCTTCAGTAAAGTGTTGATTGATGGATAAAGTTAGTTCAAATACATCCCATCCAAATAAATCTTGCTGTCTAATACAGACTGTTGTTACTGTTTCCTGGCAAAAAATCATTGTTGTCTGGGATCAACATTGTTTCAAGTATGGAGAGAAAAAACTATTGCAACTATTGCCTTTCAATAGGTGTAGTAATATATCTGAGTCGGTCAGCTTTGGCTTTTGGAAGTTTGATGTTTTTTCTTATGATTAAGAGTGGCGGGTGTCTGGAACGTGATTCCCAACCCTGTAGCTAAGAACCAAAAACTCGGCTTCTTCAGAAGCAACAGGACAAACCTTTTTCCTCTCAATGTGTAGTCGGGCTTAAGGACAGGCAGACTGTCCCAAATCCCAATCCTGTTGAAACCTGATGGGACCAGTGGGACAGTACATTTCAGTTCCCACACTCACAGTAACCCCTCATTACAAATTGATCTGAAGATCCCACTACAAGATACAGATGACATCCTGTTTTCAAGCAGTTCTTTCTGCACTCAAAGGAGCGACATTTCAGCTTTTTAACTTGAGTTCTCACCAGTTGTGAGACTTCAATTGAAAGAATTGAGAAGTGCCAGCTGGCTTGTTTAGTTTGATTTGAAAACTTTATCATTCAAATAGACTATTTAATTGGTAAAAGGGTTACTGTTTTAAGGTACTGTCTACATCACGTTCTCCAGTCTCGTCCTGCTATTTGTTGTGTCCTTCCGTATTCTGTGTTGTATCTGTTACAATGATACGCTTTGGCTGCATTGTTTTCTCAACCTCTGTCCTACTGTTTCTCTTGGCTTCCATGCTGTCCCAGGAAAAACTTCTCTTTGAAACTGTCCGTTCTCAAATCCAGGTTGGAAAGCTTCTTTCTGTCCTTTGTGATTGTCCAGCTTCTGTATCTGTCTGTCGTGCGTGTGTAAACAAATGACACTTGATATTCTTTCATTTCATCATATGTAGTCAGGCATTGCTAGTGTACTGTAATATTTGTTTACTTTTTTTCTCATTTATGTTCATTCTTTTACAAAGTGGCAAAAGAACAGATCTCTTACTTGGGAGAAAAAAAAGGCAAAAATGTTTTCTGTGTGAGAATTCCAGATTAATCTCAGTATTTGGCAGATATTAGCTTTACCTACAAATGCAGCTGCTCAATTTTAAACCCTGCCCAAAACCTGAAACAAGTCTTGAAGTGTAATAAAGACACATACTGTAGTTAAAATGAGTTGACATAAGCCTATGTTTCTAATGCCCATCTTCACAGTGGAGCATCTTTTTAAAACCACCATCTTCACAAATGGTGATGTATGCTACAAATCAATTTATTGGTTAAGAAAAAAATGAGAATCTTATTTCTGATCAAGGTGTTGCATTACATCAAAGTAAGAGTCTTGATACAAGTGGCTATCAATGGAAGTATAAGGGTGCTGGCTAAAAATAATGTTAGATATTTTTATTGTAAGGTGAGGCAGTTTGTAACCTTTCTGCCTCTGTAAGTGATACCTTCATGGAGCATTTTATGTAGCGATGTTGAGTTTCTCTGGAAAAAGACTGATGGTCAATCACGCGGTTTATCATTAGAATAGTTTAAACTGCATCATGTCGAGTTATGTAATTCAATTGGCGTTTGCCCCTCTTTTTCCACGTTTCGGAGGGCCTACGAACACCAAAATCCGGCCCTGTCGGATGGGTATAACAAAAATAAATGTGGATAGTAGTTTTCCTCATAAATACCACTTGAACAACACAGGTTTGGCCTAGAAAGGCTGGTCGTTGGATTTTTGTCCAGGACCACTGAAAAACCAACCTTTACAACTTTATAATGAAAAGAAAAATGAGCGCATTGACAAAAAACATTTGAAAATAATTGAAAAATAATTGAACAAAACATTAAAATACCTCTAGGAAACTAACCTTGTAAGAATCGCATCTCATGGTTTAAAATACTTTGTTTTCTCAGTAGGCGGTACAAACGCAAGCGAACTATGGGATAAACGGTTTATAAACACAGGCCCAAATGTTTTTTAGGCAGTGGAAAGGAAAAACCCCTCATGGGTTTTTTTCCTCTCGAGGTTGAAGAGCTCATGGGAGCCATCCATCACTCTGTTTGTTTAACACACAGATATACTGTACCGGTATGCGGTTTCCCTCCTGCCGGCTCGGAGTGATGAAATGTCTGATATTTCTGGTGCTTCCCTCCCACAGACACCTCTCAGACACCTTACTTTTTCTGGCTTCACCCCCCCCACCAGACCGATCGAAATAGACCCTTTCGTCAGCCGTTTTTTTTAAGCGTCTCTTCCCCCAACAGTCGATTATTAATAACGCGCTGTGGACACATTCCCCTGCCCCTCAGGAAAACACACGCAGAACCACAGCCTGAAGGGTATTTATCATTGTCTTCCACTCGTCTTCTTGCTATGTTTTGAAATGAAATGACATTAGTTAATATAAGGGAGATGCTCATGAATGGACTTTTAACCAGTATATCGAGGCCGTTTTATAAGAGGGCTAGATAGGTGTGTAAAAAAAGTAGTCTTTCCGTGTTTGTTTAGAGATATTGCTTCAAGAAGAGTAATGTCCATTTAGGGAAAGACTGTTATGCTGCGTGGTTAACGTTCAGTTTTTAAAAGGGACTGTTGAAAACATATTAAGCGCTTTGACCTTTAAAGGGCTATATAAAATATAGTTTATCATTATATCTTGTATGACCGACGTAAAATGAGTTTTGCAGCGGCACTGGCCTGCCTGCTTTTATCATTGCCTGCACTGTAGAGTTTACTTGTGAATGGCAAACCTTCTCTTCTTTAAGTCCGAATCTTGGTTAGAACCCCATCAATACCTTTGAGTAAGGTATACTCCCTTTTCAAATGTCAGGACGGTGTCCCGTCGGGAGATGTCGTTTGTATTCCGGCGGGTGAGCCGAGTGGATCTGACAGGGCCGCTGTTTCCCCCAGCTCGCTGCCCGAGGAGAAAGCCAAGGCGGCGGCCGAGATCCAGCAGGGCCCGGCCGGCCCCGAGGCGGACGGGAGCGGCGCGGAGCAGCGCCGAAGCCGGGTCCGGGAGCGCCGGCGAGAGGGGCGCTCCAAGACCTTCGACTGGGCCGAGTTCCGCCCCGCGCAGGACAAGGTGGACGAGCCAGCGGACACCACCACCACCACCACCACCACCACCTCCCCCTCCAGCGCCACAACCACTACCTCCCCTTCCTCCCCCTCCCGCTCCCCCTCCTCCGCGTCCTCTCCCAGCTCCTCCTCCGGCGCGGCCCTCGGGGACCCGGGTGAGGCGGCCGAGCTGGAGAGGGAGCGGGCGCGCCGGCGGGAGGAGAGGAGGCGGCGCTTCGAGGCGGCGGACGGGGGGCTGGAAGAGGGCAGTCGCATGGAGGTGGACCAGTCGCCCGCCTCGCCGCCCACCCCCCCGGGCCCCGACGCCAAGCCCCCCAACGTCCAGGTAGAGATCGAGCAGCGCTGGCACCAGGTGGAGACCACCCCGCTGCGGGAGAAGAAGCAGGTGCCCATCGCCACCCTGCACACCTGCGAACCCGGGGCCGACCGCCTGCCCCCTCAGGAGCTCGCGGCTCTGCTGGATAAAGAGGTGGGTGACACTGACGTTGACCCCCGAATGCAAAAATACAATTTGTCTAATTCCCGATTTGTCAATTTCGCCTAATTTAAATGAATTTTTCTTATTTAAAATAATGGTAAATGCTATAGTCGTGCTCCGCCGTCACGCGGAAGTTTGACCCTACTTACACCCTATAGACGCAAATGCTGGGACGACACGAAATACCTTCGATACGTCATCTTGTCACATGTCGAAAACAAAAGCACAGTTTCCACAGACACGTATACATAAAAACACATGAAACACCTCAAAATACATGAAATAGTAGTAAGCATCAGTGACAGTCCTACAAATGTTTGTGGTGTTGGAGCCCTTTGAAAGCACCCAGGTGACGAGCATGAATGTCCCGAGCGGTGGAGTGGCATGATGTCAAGGGTGGTGTTCTTGTGCAGCTGGAGCAGACGCAGAAGGTGCTGGCCAAGCTGCAGGACCAGAACAGCCTGCTTCAGGAACAGCTCAAGGAGGCCCGGGGAAGAGAGCAGAGTGCGCGGGAGGGCTATGTGCTGCAGGTACACAGTCTGATTCACAGAGAGCACCTCAACACTGTCGTGTAGAAAACCGGGGGTGGGGGGGGGTGGGGCAAAGACACAACGAGATGGAGACGGCACTCTAGATCTCTCTCCTCCTGATCTTCAGTCTCAAAGCTTTAGATTCGGATGTCAATTGTTTTCAATATTAATTAGCTGCAAATCTAAAAACACCAACTTCTTTTAATTATGTACTTTTACGGGATCTCTTTTTTTCGTTTTGTAAGTTGGCATTCACTCATCTCCACAGTAGGAGAACTCACACCTTATTCTATTTATTGCAGAGTATTGCTCACAGAACATACGACTTAACGCAAAAGGCAAAGTGAAATGTGCTGGTTGTCTAAACTGTTTATGACTTCAAACTTCACCTTGAGTTGTGCATATAGGAACGTGTTGACACAAATGTTTGTAGCCTTATTTGATCTTCACTAACAAGACTGGGAATGGAATCAAGTTTGCATGGTTGTGGTGTTGAAGCATGAATTCTGACTAATGATTTTTTTGACTGAGCATCACATCTTTGGGATATCATTGGCGTGAACGAAAATAAGGTAAGAGAGGAATTCAGAGAAGCTTTGGGCTGTGCTTTTTCCTCTTTTTTGAGTGATTTCTTCCTTTCTGGCTTCTGTTTGCATGCCTTTGGGTTTGTGGGATAAAATGCATGGTCACATTTTAATTTGGATTCACTCTGTTCACTGTTTGCATATGATGTCCTTCGTAATATAAAATAGAATCCTGACTGTATAGCTATATACTATATATAATGATATACAGTATAGCAGTACCAAGACACCCTTTTATATGTATTACCTATCTACAGTATAGTATAATATTTATTTATGGTCATGCCAAACTCCCTTATTGAGGAGACGTTTTTCCTGTAGTAGGATTGTATGTGATTGGATATTTTTTATGCTTTGCACAGACACGGTTATAGCTGTAAATATAATTAAATTTTTACATACATACAGTACTGTTCTGTTTATCAAATGCTGCATACTGTACCACTGTAGTTGGCAGCAGAATATCCTCTGCTGTCTTCTATGACTTTGAAATTACAAAATGCACTTTTTTTGTGGCTTGCAGTGTATGCAGAAATTGAGCACTTCTGGTTTTTGTCCCCTTTGTTTTTTAGTTGTTGGCTTTGCAAGCATCTTGCAGACACCTCCCTGAAAAAGCACAGTGGAAAGCTTTGAAGCATCAGTAGGCTTTCTGAGTTTATGGGGGGGGGGGGGAATTAAAAGTTTTGTACCTTCTCTCCAGAGGTGTGACGCTCAGTGTCAGGAGAAAAAGAGTGTGACTAACCTCATGTCTAATCGGTTTCTTAAAGAATGACTCTTCAGCCTCACCGACAGGAGCCTGGCAAAGGCTCCATAAGCTCAACCAAGACCTTCAAAACGAGCTGGAGGCTCAACGGCAGCGTCATGACCTCACAAGCCAGCAGGTCCAAGCTTTGAAGCGCAGCTACAGTGAGGCCAAGGACGTCATCAGACACCATGAGTCGGAAATCCAGATCCTGCAGACCAAACTCAATAACGCCATGGCAGAGATTCTAATCAGTGAGCAAACTGTAGCCAAGATGAGGAGCGAGCTGAAAATGGAACAGGAGAAGTTTAAAGAGCGCATGGAGGAGTGGGAGCACAACGAGCAGACTCTTCAGACTCAGCTGAAAGACAGTGAGGACAGGCTGAAGGATGTGGAGGCTCTTCTTTTGGAAAAGACCCAAGCTTTGCGAGACCTGGAGAGACAGCAGGCCTTGCAGAAGGACTATCTTAAGGAGGTGCAGAGGCTGCAAGATAGGCTGAAAGACGTCACCAGTCAGCTGACAGCTACAGAACAGGCCCAGGCCTTGAAGGAGGAGAGGCTTTCGAGAAACTGCGAGATTCTGAAGGAAAGCCTGGAGAAGGAGAAGCAGTCTCTGTCTCGGAGCTTGGCAGAAGCAGAGGGGAAGGCACGGGAGCTGGAGGACAGACTTCAGGAGGCAGAACTGCAAGTTGAAGACCTGCTGAAGGAGAAACGGGCCACTGGTCTAGAGAGCAGCGAGGTGGTTCACCAGCTTGAAGAGCAGTTGGCTTTCAAGACGGCCACCATTCATAAGCTCACTGAAAATATCCATGAGCTGGAAGAGGAGAAAGATCAGCTGACCTGCAGGTGCCAGGAACTGATCAACCAGATAACGGAAGCCGACAATGAAGTGGCCAAGCTGCAATCTCGGCTAAAAACGGAGGAGACTGACTACTACAACCTGGAGCATTCCTTTGAGAAGGTGTCAGAGGAATTCCAGAAGATCAACAGAGTTCTCAGAGAAAAGGAAGAGGAAATCAGGGAAGCAAAGGAGATGTATGAGAAGCTGGTAGAGAAGAAAGAGCAGGACCTCAATGAAGCCCTGGTAAAAATGGCTGCTCTGGGGAGCAGCTTGGAAGAAACGGAATTCAGACTTCGAGCAAAAGAAGAACTGCTCTCAAAAATGGGTCACGTCCAGGTAGAGGCAAGCGGCACTGAGAGAGATTTGCAAGCTAAGTTAGAAATGGCAGAGGATCGCATAACAGAGCTTGAACAACATCTCAGTGATCTGCAGCTTGGCTATGCTGACCTTCAAATGGAGAACAGCAAGCTTCAAGAAGACTGTGATGTCCTTGAAAGCATGCAGAAAAAAGAGGAGTCTTCTTCACCTGTAGGTGAAACTGCTGATGTTAGACCGAAAGTTAAAGCAAACACTGACTTTGGCGTTTCACTTGCTAAAAGACAGAGGATACGATTTTCAAGTATACACTGCCAAAAGTATGTCCATCCAGATGGCACAGAGAAAATGTGGATGAGTAGCACATCCTCTGATACCAGCCAGGATCGATCCCTTTCAGAGGAGAGTGGATCTTCTGATCCACCCTACCAGTGTACTATCTCTTCCACAAGTGGTGATCCAGATAAGTTTATTTCAATTATCCACTCGCTAGAAACCAAACTGTATGTGACAGAAGAGAAACTCAAAGACATCACGTTGAAGTTGGAAGCGCAACAGAGTAGACAACTCGAGTCCATGATGGAACACCATAGCCAATGGTCGAAAACCGAGACAGAGCTCAAAGAACAGCTGACGGAAAGCCTGTCCAAAGTAGACAAGCTAACAGCTCAGCTCCAGGAGGAAATGAACAAGAGATGCACATTTGCTCAACAAACCAGATGCTGTATCAAAGCAGTGAATGCTAAATATGAAAAGGCTTTAGCTTGTGTAGAATTAAGCAGGGAAAAAGTCCAGTCCATCCTTAAGAGCCACAACGATGATAGCACAGATAAACAGCTACACACATTGTCAGAAATTGAGACAGAGCTGGTCAATGCCACTATTTATATTCAGCAGGGAGGAAGTGGTTTAGAAGAACAACAGCTGCAATACCAGGAAAGTCTAAACAAGGAGGTAACAGTACATGAGCTATCGGATGAGGACAAGATCAAACTGTTTGCCAAAACATTAGCGTTTGAGGCACTGGTTTTAAACAAGATGGCATTCTCTATACAAAATCCAAATTTAGACCTTTTGCAGGGACTTAGCACAATATGTCAGGAAGCTGAGAAATTGAAAAGGAGTGACGAGTCATATGTTGCAATTGCCTATGCAGATGTCTTAACCCAAAAGCTAATGTTGGAGAGTGAGTTTTGGGACGAAGTGGAGAAGCTCAAGATGCAGTTTAAGGAGAAGGAAGAGGTTAGTCAAGGTGTTCAGTCATCAGGGGACGACCTTGCAGGGAAAGCTGATAGCGTAGTAATGAGCAATGCCTGCATTAAAGCGGAGCTTGCATTTGCAGTGCAAAATCTGAAGCAATTTTATGAGCGGAAACTTCAGAAGGTTAAGGAGGATCTCCTTGAAGCTCACAGGAATCTTGAACATAGAGATCATACATTGAAAGCAATCGTAAAAGCTTACAAGATGCCAGAGTTTGACCGGGTCATTCGGGAGGTTAGTGATGAGTTTAGTGGTGAACAAGGGAGAACTTTGGCTGACATCAGCCCTCCTGAGCTTGCTCCTTACTTAGAGCAAATTAAGATGGAGGAGGCCCACAACTTGGCCGAACAGATTGTCGACAAGCACCTTCAGAGAGGTTTGCCGTCCTGTAGCATAGATGCAATAGAACCCCCGCTTGTGGGGCGAGATAAGCTAGCTGATGAACTGAAAAGGCAGGCAGGCATTCTTCAGCATTTGTCTCAAGAGATGGAGACTACCTGCAACACAGACAAAGGCTTTGGCCACCACAGGTTAATGGACATTTCCTGTGTGCCTCCTTCTCACAGACGTATCAGCGACAGCAGTTCCCTTTTCATGCGAGAAGCCATGGTTCAGGCTCAGATAGCTTATGTGGCCTGCAAGCTAAGAGCAGACCATGAAAGAGACTTAAAGGAATGTAGGGACGCCTGCAAAAGCATGGATGTCTTGTGTCAAGAGCATGCGAAAAACGTGAACGCCATCCGCGAGCGGTACGAAAGCTCCCTGCAAGAAGAGCGGCGGAGCTTTGCTCAGACCGTTTCGAACCTCGAGGAGGAGAACGAAGCCCTGAAAGGAGAGGTCTCCCAACACATGGCAGAGCTCTCTCTGCAGCAGGAACGCCTCGTGCAGATGGAGGAACGTTTCCGACAGGAAATGGAAGAGCTGAAGAACAGGTATGAGCAAGAGCTGCACCGCGCGGAGGAGAAACGGAAGACGGCGGAGGCGGCGGTGAAGGACAGCACGGCCGAAAGCCAGAGGAAGCTGGAAGTCGTGTTGCTAGATATCGAGAACATGGAGGACAGGCACGAGGCGCACATCCAAAAGCTGGAGGACAACTTTCATAGCAAAATACAGGAACTGCAACGAATCCACGAGGAAGAGATGCAGCACTTGCACAGCCACTACACTCAGACCATCAAAGCCATGCAGGAGACGGTGGAGAAGCTGAAGTCCAAGCATCCAGAGGACTCGCCCGCAGAGGTCTGCTCACCTCCCAAAAACTCCTGGCCAGCAGAGGAGGTTGATGGGACGCAATCCCAAGAGGCAAAGACGGAGTTGGATTCTATGACTGTTTTGAGGGAGAGGATCCAGGAGCTGGAGACACAGATGAATGCAATGAAGGACGAGCTGGAGCACAAGCACCTGGAGGGAGATGTGTCCAGCCTGAGGGAGAAATACCAGAAAGACTTTGAAAACTTAAAGGTTTCTAGATGTTTTGTTCTAGTCTTCTAGGCTTTATCTGTGGATTTCAGGTTGCAATGGCTCATTACAGCTCTGTTTGTGCCGCAAACAGAAAAATGGACTTGCCAAAAGCTTTGTTGATCTTTACCGATTTGCTCCATGAATGAATGAGCTTCTTAAAATTTAGGCCTTTGTTTACTGAAAGTTTCCAGGGTCTAAAGTGATTTTTTTTGTGTCAAATGTTATTTTAAATGTCGCGCAAAGTGCCCTCAGAAACGTGCAAAACATTTTCAGTCTGAATTTTTTGATTTGATGATAACAACATGGAAGCAGTTTCTTTAAGGCTTAACCTTTTCATCTTGTACAGTCTGTAAAATTCAGAAAGTGCATCATCCCGGGCGCTTAAGTGTTTGAGGTTTCAGTCACTTTTGTTTGAAATAACAGGTGAGCTAACAATGGCTTGATTTGCTATTGTGAGCTTCTGTATTGAAACAGTCAGTGCTCTTCTCTAGTAATGTAACGGTGAGCTGAGTCTGCTGTTTTAGAAAAGGTTTGCTGGATTTCTGAATTTTAATATTTTAACTATCTGCCAGTGACCGTCGTAACATCAAACTTTTGCAAAATTTTGGATCATCCACATTAAAGGCCAAGACTTTCTAAAGAAAGGGGGCTTTTTATTCTCATTTTTTCAGTTTCAGTTCCTTAAAAAAGAAGGTTGAAACAAGAGACACTTCTTGTACTTGGTGTCTGTTGTGAAGTAATTGAGGCCAATTTCCTGGATTGTTCCAGATTCAGAGATGAGAAGCTCCTGAAAAATGACATTTGTTTAAGGATGCCATTGCAACTTTAAATCCATGTCCTTGTTAATAAACCAAATAAATCCTTTACATACCTTCCACTCCCATATTCCCATCTCGCATCCCATGCTGTTTGCTCTCCATGATAAACACACCACTGACATACTGTGTTGCATCATGGAAGCTGTTTAACATAGGTGGCTTGAAATGCAGAGACCGTCACTGCTTCAAAGTCTAAGCACTGTAAGGCAAGCCAATGGAAAGTTTTACCTCTGAAAGTCTTCCACCTTTTCTGGATCTGAGACCATCGTGCATGACTGGTTCTTCCTTTCATTTGTTTTTCTCTGAAAACATGGGGAGGTGTTCCGTTATTCAGACTGATGTCCAATTTATTCGTTTGGCAGACACTTTTATCCAAAGCAACCTTCAGTAACGTCTGGTCAAGTAAAATGGTTAATGAATCGGTAGCATAAAAACATTAGCACAGCAGTGTCGTAAGTATGTCGGTGGAGAACGTACCTTATTTTAAAGTCATTCAATTCTTACAAGTGCAATTCTAACAATGTATTGCTGTTGTGGAGAAAACAAGCATACACTACTTTGGTCATAGCCCAGTGATTACAGCGTAGTTAGCTGAGGTTATCCACATCTCTGGGCTTCTGTCCTGTCAGGAACTGTACTCCAGTGCTCTGTGCTTTCATTGAGTGAAGGCGGCAGGGAGAATATTAAGCGGGCGCCTTTAATTTTCTGTCAGCCATGATTTATATGATTGTTTCCAGAGCAACATCAGAACACAATACAGTAAGCCAGCTGAAATCATTTGGGTTTGGCCACATAAAAAAGAAATGTCATGCTTACTGCAAGTTTAATGAGCTTTCATGCAAACAATAAAAAAGCAAAGGACTTTTGTTACAGAAGCAGCTTCATTTTCCTAAGGACTGGATGGTATTAAAAACACTTATTTAAAAACACCATTGCAAGGGCTAGTGCAGAGTACATTGTGACACTTTTATTGTCCTATATCCTTGAATTAGAACGTAATCACCAAATTCAAAGTGATTGGCATTTCTCTTTCAAATTTCAGAACACAGAACCTTGTTCGGACAGGGTGTTTAACAATTCTTGATTTTGAGGTCAAATGTCCACCAACTAGATTTCATCATTCGTCTTCAACTAAAGCCAGTTTTTGTATCGTTACCCTCCCGATGTTATGTTGAACCAAACATGAAACAGCTTCCTGCTATCAGCAATGAATGAAATTGTATCTTCCTCAAACCCCTCTGACCTGGTGCTTTACCCAGAATGACCAAAATCCAGGATTTACTTTCACCTGAGATTATGCCCACATCGCATCTTCTGTGCCCTGTTCAAAGCTTTGCATTGTAGCTAACTCCCTGTACAGCAGTGGTATTGCATGGCATTGAAATTGTGGTGAAGCTTGTTTTTGCTTTCTTCAAGATGTACACGGGGCACAAAGGCAAGTGTGAACTTTATACACATTTGCACTAACCACAGATGATATGAAAACACTGAGGTGTCTTGTAAAGTAGTGAGAGAATTCAATGGTTCATACTGTAGGCTACCGGAAACATCCTCCTTTTTAGCAGCTCTTTATGATGTGCTTTTACTGTCAGACAAACGTCGTTTGCTGTTGGAGATTTTAGTACTGGATGGAATATGTCCCAGCTGTTCACTACCTCTAGCATCTAGAGCTGCTGCAGTGGGTTGCATCTTGCTTTGAGGCTTGCATTTGCTCCCTTTGTGGTGAGTTGGATAATAACCTTGACATTAGAGGAACAGACAGTGCTGTACTGTTTAGAGCACCAGCCTGCCGAGTTCTCCACACACCTCCTGTGGGCTTTGGAATGACTGTAACTCCAGTGCAACAGAGCTGGTGTATGCAAAGCATGTGTACTAGACTCAGCGGCGTTTTGTAGAGTTTCAGTTTTCACGCAGACGGGAAACCTAATGCTTGGGGGGAAAAATCTGAGAAGTGAAAAAAAAAATACAATAAAAATCGCGGCGCTGCAGCCGCCTTTATTAACTGTGTCACGGAAGTCATAGCGACACGCTGCAAGTAGGACATGCTTTGGTTTTGAAAGGAAGCTTTCCTCTCTAGTTCATTTCTGAAGGCCCTTTAAAAAAATATTTCCCCCCCCCCACTTCATTTCTTCCCTGTGACACCCCCTCCCCTCCTTCATGGAAGCGAGGCCTCCATGACCTGATGCCTCGCTTCGTCATCTTTCTCGATGATCCCTAACTGCCAATAACCAGTGATTGGGCACCGCTCCCTTTCCGTAGATGTCAAACTAGATTCACATGACCATGGCGAGCCACGGCAGGCAGCCCGGGAGGAGCAGCCGCGCTGGTCTCGGCTGCTCTCGGGGCTGACCCCTGAGCGGAGGCCCGTGAGCGGGGGGGACAAAGCGTTTGACCGGCCCTCTGGTGCGGATTCTTCCCGTTTCCCAGGCGACCTGCGAGAGGGGCTTTGCGGCCATGGAGGAGACGCACCAGAAGGTGATAGAGGACATCCAGAGGCAGCACCAGAGGGAGATCTGCAAGCTGTTGGAAGAGCGGGAGAGGCTGCTGGCCGAAGAGACGGCTGCCACAATTGCCGGTGAGGCCTCCGTTTGGTCCTCTGGTTGCCTTTTTTCCCCCCCACCGAACCCCCGATGCCAGCGTGGAGCCCTCATACGTGACATCGAGGTTACCGTGTGTGGCGTGGGACGCGACACCAAGCACAAAATGGAAGGGGACCCCCCCCCCCCAAAAAAAGCCAGCGTATAGAAACTGCACTTCATGCAGGGTCTGACGCAGACAGTGTTTATATCAAGTTCACGTTTATTTGTCATTCCAGCCATATACAAGTTACAGTGGAACGAAATATCGTTCCTCCTGGTCCGCAGTGCAATTACAGACGGGACACTGAGATAGACGCTGTAGAAAGGATACACAACGTGCAAATTACTAAGGCAGCGTACACAGGATATACGCATAGTGTAATTTGACTATTACAGAATAGTACAAGGAAGTACATCATACACTAAACACTGGGGGAATTTAAACCCTGTCTCTGGAATTGGAACCGGGTGCAAATAGATTCCAGGCTGTTGAGGAGCCTGAGGGCCTGCAGGAAAAAGCTGTTACAGAGTGTGGTGGAGCTAGCCCGTACAATCGCGATATCTAAGAGAAAGGTTTATTAAAACTTCCGTTTTAATTCAAAGGGGCTTGCATTCCCCCAGAAAATCAAAACTGTGGCATTACACAGGGGGTGTGTTCAGTGTGGAGGTGGAGCCCTGGATTAAGGGCAACCACGGCTGTGGGGGCCCTTTAAGACACACTGAACACCTCCCCGGAGGGATGAGCAGATCCCCGCAAGGGGAGAACCTTCCACCCACACCCCCAGAGGGGATTGTGACGGGAGCTTAAGGCCGTATTTTTCCTTCATTTTCTTTTCCTTGTCTCCTGTCCCACCTTGTATCTCCCACCGGGCTGGAGTTTGAGTGCTTTTTTTGTTTTCATCCAGTCCGGATCCCGCTGACTAGGGATAACCGAGTCTGGATTCCGCCGTCCCAGGTGGTTTTTTTCCCCAGGCTGAACCCCGTTAAGCAGGGAACAGTCCAGGCTGGACACCGCTGTGCAAAGTGGTGCATTTTTCTTTTTGCTTTTCCCTTTTGTGTTTTTTTTTTTCCCCGGTTTTCACTAACCTCACACCGGTGCCTCTGCCCCCTCACACGGGGCGTCGACTTTTTCTGGTGCTCCCCGCAGCTCCTCCCACTCCCGCACTGTTACGACAGCACCCAGCTTGGCGTCTCAGCTCACCACGGCAGTCCTTACCTGGGTTAACATGGTCATTGGCTTCCCCCCTGTTAGCTATTGAAGCCATGAAGAATGCACACCGAGAAGAGCTGGAGAAGACCCAGCGCTCCCAAATCACCGGGATGAACTCGGACATCGAGGAGCTCCGAAAGCAGTACGAGTAAGTGGGCGACCCTTTGTCTGCTGGGCAGTGACCTGAGAATGTCCGTTTCAGAGCAATCCAGCAGGTGCAGGTGGTGGTGAACGGACAGCTCATTTTGGGATTTTGCTTTCGTGTAGCCAAGTCTGTGTTGAGGGGAAAAGAAAGGTGTTTCTTCACCGATAGGTCTTTGCAAAGTGAATCCTCGCTTGGTAACGGAATACTTCAGGTTCGCCCCATGTCATCTTCAGATGAGCTAATGAAGGCGTTACTTTTGAAATGGTGTGTTACTGCCCTAACCCAAAAGAAAAATGGCTTCAGCTTATTCCATGATGATGACAGCAGTGCAGAAATAGGAATTTCTTCTTGTGTCTGGTCTCCCCGCCGCCAGAGAAGAGCTACAGTCCATCCACCGGGAGCTGGAGGTGCTTTCAGAGCAGTATTCCCAGAAGTGTCTGGAGAACGCCCACCTGGCACAGGCCCTGGAGGCCGAGAGGCAGGCCCTGCGACAGTGCCAGCGTGAGAACCAGGAGCTCAATGCGCACAATCAGGTGAGCGCCGCCGGGCGACCTGGGAGTCCGTATCCCGGGACACGAGACCTGACCTCCCCGAGCTGGTTAAAAAGAAACAAAAAACAAGTGGAGGTCGGCACAAGTTGGCACGACAAAGGTCGAAACCTGGAAAATTCCTCAGCAGGTCCACCGGGGATTATAGTTTGAAAACACGGGCCTTGTTTTATGTGCTGAGGAAAAAGCTGCGGTAGACAGGCTCTCACGTGAACAGAGAAATGCCGAAAACGCGTTTCTTAAAAAGCCTCCCTTGTGCTTTTGCTGGGGAAGCTAAACTTAGATCTTTCAATGCTAAAAAATAGATCTTTCAATGTTTGTGCTGCACAGGTGATCGTGTTACATTACAGTTTTGATCCCTTTGTAACAGACCCCGGCGAGTCACAGCTGTAAAATGCTTAAAGATTTAAGCCCTCCAAAGTATCGTTTCTCCTTTCCTGTTTTATTCTTTTTGCGCTTTGAGAGTCTTTGCAGTGGCGGTTGTCTTGCAGGAGCTGAATAACCGCCTGGCAGCGGAGATCACCCGATTGCGGTCCAGTATCACCGGGGAGGAGGCTGGCTCACCTCTCACTCACGGCAAGGACATCTACGAGCTTGAGGTATGGGCTCCATTCCTCTTCATCACTGCGACAGGAGCTTATCGCTTCAGTAACCAAGTGGGCACAACTGAAAACCATGGTGAAATGCATTTAAAACCGAAAACAGGAGGCACATCTTTATGCAATGGGCTGTGGGAGTATGGATCAAGCTACCGTGTCATACTGCTGAAACCGGCAGCCTGGTTTCTTTCAAGAGATCTTGAAAGCTGGAGGTCTTTGGATTGATTAAGTATTAACCACCAGACAGGCTAGATGGGTCAAACGACCTCCTCGTGTTTGCAACTTTTTTGTTCTTAAAAAGTGAAGTAATGTTAGAAAAAGAGGCCCTGAGAAGAGATCAGATTTCTCCGATGCCTCTTACTCGGTGCTTTGAAATGGCACGTCATTGATCACGTAGTTTGGGAGAAAGAAAATCGATTATTTTTGGAAAAACACCTCCTGTTAGCTCAAAAGGGTTTTTTGGCCTGTTGGGAGTTAAGAAAGTGAAACAGGCTTGTGCTAGTATTATTATTTGCTGGCTGTAACTTGGATAAACAACTGTTTGGTGATTAAACTGTAAAGCAAACCACTGAAAATGTACCGTATTCTGAGCGCTAAAAAACAATAGTGTGTAAAAACGAATACATACTAGTATATTAAAAAAAACATGAAGCCACTATAGTCTGCAAGGAAGGTATCTGTTATTGTCAAATTAATAATAATCTAATTAATCTCCGTTGATTTAATTTAGCATTGACGTCATGTCAAACTTTTAAATGCGCTGTGTACCACCCAGTGATCATGTACAGCCGTGTTTGTGTAAAAGTTTGGTTCCTTGTGAGAAACGGAGTGACAGAAAGTTATTTTCTCTCTCGGTTCAAGTTTGCGCAAATTCACCGGGGATATAAAAGTAACTCTTTGTGATTTCATCTGCCTTTTTTTTTTTTACAGGTTTTACTGCGGGTCAAGGAATCGGAAATCCAATATCTAAAACAAGAAATCCACTCACTGAAGGACGAACTCCAGTCTGCACTAAGGGTATATCAAAGTTTCACGGGTCTATTGAATGGTACCAAGGCTTTTGAAAAAGAGTTTTTGATGTTAGCATTTTGTGTTCTTTATTGCTAGTTCTGCATGTTTTTCATTTATTGTTTCCCTCTTCGATTATTTGCCATGGAGACTAATGATCTCTTTTCAGGGGTCAAATTCAGTTTCGGCGGTGGAGGGCGCGAGCCCGCGTGGAACCGCGCCGGTCACACGAGGAAGATCCGTCTCCGACGTCACCCGCACGGGTTAACTGAAGTTTGTTTTTCTTTCCCTTCTGTCAGGACAAGAAGTACGCCACGGACAAGTACAAGGACATCTACACGGAGCTGAGCATCGTGCGAGCGAAGGCGGAGTGTGACATCATGAAGCTGAAGGAGCAGCTGATGGCGGCCACGGAGGCGCTGGGGGAGAAGACAGCGGAGAGCACCCCTGTGTCTGGATATGGTGAGCTCCTCTTTCCAGTGTGACCCACACGCTCCCATGCAAACCGTCCGCCCACTCTCTGACGCTTTCTTTGCTTGGTACGGAACACCTACCTCCTATCACCTACTGTAGAGTGTAAAACGAACCACCGCGTTTGTGCTGGTCCTTTACAAGAACTGTTTTCTTAGTTAATGAAAACCCCGAGTTTTAAAAACTGGACACAAACTTTTGCCTTGGTTGAGGTTTTTGGATATCCGATGGTTGATGTCCTGATGTAAAAGTGAAGTCATTAAGAGTAATTGTGTGCGGAATGTGAAACGATACGGTGTTTTAGCCGCCCAAAGAAAAACCAATGCCTATTGCCCGAGGTTTTAATAATAATAATAATAATAATTGCTTACACTTATATAGCGCTTTTTCTGGACACTCCACTCAAAGCGCTTTACAGGTAATGGGGACTCCCCTCCAATGTGCAGCATCCACCTGGATGATGCGACGGCACCCATAGTGCGCCAGAACGCTCACCACACATCAGCTATCAGTGGGGAGGAGAGCAGAGTAATGTAGCCACTAACACCTCTTCCACTGGCCCCACTAACACCTCTTCCAGCAGCAACCTTAGTTTTTCCCAGGAGGTCTCCCATCCAGGTACTGACCAGGCTCACACCTGCTGAGCTTCAGTGGGTTGCCAGTTGTGAGTTGCAGGGTGATATGGCTGCTGGCGTTTTGTGAGCTTTCACGTCCTGTGTCCCCAAAGCTCGAGTTTTCTCGAGCAGTGGTTGTCTTTGCTGGTCCTGGAGGATGACGACACACTAATAAGTAACTTGACTGGAATGGTTGCAGTTCTTTTTACTACACAGACGTTTGAGATTTTATTCGCCTTTTAAATGCAATAGTCAAAACAGGATCTTCTGAAGTTAAAAACTATCAAGCCATTAAAATTATTATTATTATTATTATTATAAAGAAGAGCAGAAACCAACAACTGAGTGAGCCTTCAGGACCAGAATTGTGAACCCCTGTGTGGGACATTCTCTCAATAACAAAGTTCTTGACTGTAAATCTATAGTTGACTCCAATTGTGAATCCTAACAAAAGCCACTCTATTATCATTTAGACTTTTTTTTTTCTGTTGGGGATCCAAGTGACCCCCCTGGGTGTTTAAAGAGAACGTAACCTTGAAAAAGCCCAGAGTGAAGACCTGAGGATCTTTATGTGGTTTTTCAGTGCTTCTTTGACTGTTTGATCATGTCTTGTTTTGCATCGCAGATATAATGAAATCTAAAAGTAATCCTGATTTTCTCAAGAAGGAGAGGTCAAGTGTTAGCCGACAAATTCGAGGGGTGCGGTCTAAGGTGAGTCTTAGTCTTATTTGTACCTGAATTAGTGTGGCCACAGTAGATTAGCTCTTCTTTTTGGTGACTATGTAGAGAAGGACCACAGAGAGAGAAGGTAGCATTAGAGAATAAATTTGGCGTACATTACTTTGTATTAAATTTTATAGCACCTCAGCCACTAACTACTTTTAGAGAGTGGTGATATCCCATTTCTGTGTCCCAGAACTTGTGTTTGTACAAGATGTCAATAGTATAAGAGGCCGACACATCTGGTATCAGAACAGAACCATCCCAAATGCTGAAATGAATGCCTCTGGCAACTGTTTTTCAAAGCAATTTCTGAATTAAAGCACATTCAAAATTGTCATATTCTCAAAAAAGCAGTATCACTTGCAATTAAAGGCAATGACTGCTGAATTAAGTAGCATCTCTGGAAAAGCTTTAATTGGAAATACCCAATCCAATTTTTACAATGATGAAAAGCACAATACATAACCTAGAATAACCTAGAAAATATTTTCCTGTGTAAACTCTCAGGCACTTGATCGGCTACCCTTGTTGCCTAGTAATGTGGAGCAATAGAAATTTGTTTACAGAAGATAATCGGCTGAGATAGTCAATCTCCACACCTTCATACCTTTTTTTTTTTCTGGGGGATGGTGACAAGATCCAGCCTTTTTATCTGTGATTGATCTTTTCACAATTGATTATTGATTTGAGTACATTACTAAGCAGTTGACTAGACCAGCGCCTGCGTTGGAGTACACCGGGGGGTACAGTACAAGATGTTCAGTGCCTCTGTGTGGAGATGTCAGAAATCAGCCTTATGCACTGTTTCTCGTTTGCACATGTGCAGTAACTGTGTGTGTGTGTCTAAGCTTGTCCTTCATCTTTTGCCCTGACAGTCTGTAATTGAGCAGGTCTCATGGGACAGCTGATGACTGCCAGGGAGTGGGTATGCCTGTGATCTAGGTAACTGCATAGAGCGTGACCCATCCTGCATGCCACACGTCCATCTGTCTCCAAGACTGCTCTCAGGCTTGGTTGTTTCTAACAGGGAAGGGCAAACCTTGGTCTTTCCATTACATTGCAACATAGGACTCCAGCCTAACCAAGTCCGTTGTGCACATTATTAAACATTATTGCATAATCCTTGCAGACTACTTAAGCTTAATTAAATATTAGATAGAGATACAATACTTCTAACTGAATGGAAAAGTCAAGATTTCCTGCCCCTGCTGTAGCACAGTGACTTCATCCTATTTGGGGATTTTCCCCTGGGAACAAACTGTCGTGATATTCTTTCACATGTTTTTCCAGCTCCTGGTATTGTGTGCATGTGTCACAATGCATTTTTAGAATTATCTTTTTGTTTTGATCTCTTCATTCCAAGTAGAAACTGTACAAATGGCATATGGTCAATATCGCCAGTAATGTTTCATTCGGGACAGTAGGATTCCCTAGAAGGCACCTCAAAACCACTCTTGAAGATCAAGTAAAAAATCCAGTAAATTATAAATGACGTCATTTAACATGCTCTTCAAATTGTTTCCTGCTCTCCCAACACAAGTGATATTCCTAAACACGATATGGAGTGGATCTTTACAAAAATGCACAATAAAATGTTCTCACTCTGCAAGTCCTCTTAAATTGGGGCCACCTTTTCACAGCACTTGTGAAGTGTATTCTGCCTTAATTATTAAAATAATTCATAGTTGAGCTTTTGAATTGGTTTAGTGAGTCTGAACTGATTATAAGTTGACAATTGGGTCAGTCAAACAAAAGCAATGAGATCCTAACAGCAACAGATAAAAAAATAGATTATTCTAGGGACTGGCATGTCATGTAATATATCGGAGATTTCTGAGGTACAAGGAGGAATAACATATTTTGCAAGTCTACAATGAGCTGACTGACCACTGCAAATCTCAAATCCTTCCCTATTATGGAATCATAGCACATCGGTTCTGTTTATTTCCAGGAAAATGTGGTTAGATTCTTTTATTATCTGAGCAGAAACTTGAAACAATTAGCATGCACACAAAAAGGATTCCCTGTACATTTAGTCTGGCTTCCAAGGTGTATCAGTTTCATCTGAGAGAAGTTGTAAAGAAGGGTGAACTACTATAGATACTTTTAAATTAGATTATATTGATGTAATTTGAATCCTCCTTCTTCTGGTGAACATCAGTAGAGGTGTGACTGCCAGGTTCAGTACATCCTTGTACATATAGACTGATGAATTGTTTCTAATGCGTGGCTCTTACCTTATAGTAAATGTCAAGGGTCTGATCTGTGTCATTAGCTGACTCTGATCAGGATTAAGTGTGTAATAGGCCCAGATTAAGGGTGTCTCATGTCATGCAGTGACCACTGGGATTTGCAGAGTCTGACAACTTGCAGTATTGTCCCCATCAGAGATAATCTCTGATGGTTGGTTCTGACAAAGTATGCATGGTCCTTCCCTGTCCTTGGTAGGGTTTTATTAGTTTAAATGGTTGCATATTGTTGTGCACACTGTTAAGAAACGGGCGATTTAACAGTTGTGTACTATGGTTATTATTATTACAGAGACAGCTTCACTGACTTGTTAATTCAAAGTCTTATCTTGGACAGTGCCCCTTTTTCATTCACTCTTGATATGCTGAGGATATTGCCAAGACCTTCCCATTTTGGTGTATAGCTCTCATTGCAACTCCTGAATACAGACAAGGTTATGGGATATGCATGTTTCTGATCATGTCTGGTCACAAAAATGTTGAACGAAATTTGAAAGTGAGCAAACCACTTTTTTTAACTCTGTGCTTGCTCTGACCGTTTAACGGCAAATATCTGTTCTGTACAACCCCCACCAAAGATCTCTCATTGCTACATACATGTACCCTTTCAAATGTAATTGGAATTAATACATTGTCACAAGGACATGACAGCGATTTTTTTCAGACAGTACAACACTCAGCAACAATACTACATAATGCTTGGCAGTATCTGCTCTTATTCAGGCTGCAAGCTTTCAGCAAGGCGGTAAAGCTTAAATGAATTCCCATTAACCAGGTTAACTAACCTGTGTGTATTTTGTTCATCTTTACATCCGTTGAGAAGAGGTGTTAATAATGCAGTGTGTCAGAAAGTTTGCTGGTTATTAGAAATTGTTATTAGAAATGAATTTAGATGTCATGCTAGGAAAAACAGGTATTCCCATAAGAAGTGTGTATTAATATCTTCCATTTTCTACAGCACTCAAGACTAACCCCTCAGCATGCCCTGTCAGTGTCGGTAGTATTTCATGTTAAAGCACTCCAGTGGTTCCCAATGTATCTCACTCTATCAGGTTGTCCAGTATCAGGCCTCCAGTATCACATTCAAAACCCAGGTTTTCAGGCTCCCTAAATAACCAGCATTCAGTCATGTAAAAATTATACATTGTACCAATGCTAATTTATAACCAGAATTTAAGCACCTCCGACTACACAGCTGAAATAAATTATATCCATTTTCAAAATGTCATTTGAAAATCCGACCTTTAATAAGGAACAGCCTGACTATTTTTATTTTCCATTGTTTCATTTTTTATATGTGTTCATATCCTCCCGTTTCCTTATTTATTCGTTTGTCTTTGCTATCCAGAATGACACGTTTCTGAAGAACTGCATCAGCCAAATGAAAGAAAGGCCCCAGTTTATTCTTGCACAGGATATTAGTCAGTCTGCACGACGGCTGAAATGTTAATCGGTTTCTCGTATTTGCTTCTAGCTGGTAGAAATGAAGCCATTTGGGCTTTTGCAGGCATGAATGATGGCAGAGAAACATTTCAGTTTCATCAAGAAATGAGGCTTTAAAAACTCATGAATAGGATATGATACATGCAGGAAATGAAATGATGAAAATTTATAACATACTGTAAATTTCTCCTTGAACTTGTAGCTAGTACTTGTCATGGAGGGGGACATAGCCCCATGGTTTTATTTGGTCTGGTGTTCCTTAAGGAGGCCTCTGCACTCTTTGTTGAGGGCGGGAAAAATATCTGACAGCTCCGGGGGGGATAGTTTGCACCCTGCCACTTTAAAATGGGCACTCCTTAACACAAGGTGATGCAATGCAATGGTGATAAAACAGCTTAATATACAAACCCACGCCTGTGTGGCAGCTGGGGGCTTGTGTTTTCCACGTGCCCCGTGGTGCAATGCCGGCAGTGATTCATAACGCTACCATGCTTGCATTGAGCTTTGAAAGAAACGTTAGGACAATGATTTCATAGGTTTTGGTGGCCAGCGCAGCGGCGGCGCTCATTTTAAAATGGCAGGGCTCTACCGTTGACCCCCACACCGAGTTTCTCTTCCCATGTTGTGCGGTGGAGTGCTGGCAGTCACACGGTGAACAGCTCTGGGAATCACTGAGACAAGAGTGTGCCTCCCCAGCAGCCGGGGCTTGAGTTAACGGTGCCTCTCCCTCTCTCGCTTCTCCCCCAACAGAGCCTGAAGGAGGGGCTGACAGTGCAAGAGCGCCTGAAACTGTTTGAGGCAAGAGACTCGAAGAAGATCTGACCCGACACCCGACATGCCACAGTGGTCACACTGTACTCGACCGAGCTGGGCTGTGGGCGGCGCGGACAGAATTCGCAAAACCCTCTAGTGATTTATTTCGGATAAATGTCTGACGTTTGAAAACCAGCAGCCGAGGGAAAGCGCTAGAAATCCAATTAGTCATCTGTCATTTTTGAGGGGCACAACCGTAAAGTCAATTATGTCCAATCCCTCCTGTCGTTTCACTCTAAATCGCCCTCGACTTATTTTACTACTTCTTTGGAAATGAGGACACCTATGCATTGAATATGTGGGTTTTTTTTCACCACCTTGTGTACATTGTGCTAAGAACAATTCTATAGTTCTGAAACTCAGCGTGCAGCCATTAAAAGTTAAAAATAAAGGCTTATTGCATTCAGATGTTCTCTATAATTCTAAAAACAAACTTAAGTAGGCAATTAAATTATTTGAGAAGTTGTGGAAGTATTTTGTGACCATATTTTGGGTTGTAATGTCACATAGTTTAACTGATAACAAGGGTGCTGGGAAGAATTTTAAATATTTAGTACATAAGTATGTGTATTTTGGAAGTAGTGGCAATATTGCCGTGAACTATTCATTTTGGATTGGGAAGATAGGAGAGTGAATAATCTGTTCCCTGGTTGTCATTTTAGCAGAGCAGAGATAGTTGTATCCATGCTCTCACAAACATCACCAGTGTGGAAGATGCTTTCTTTCAAATTAAGGTTTCCTTCTGCAGTACAGAGGATTGCAGTTCCTTGATTAAAAAGCAGTCCTTCATTTTCCTCTTTTTTTTTCTTCTTTCAGGGAATATTTTGACAATTTCAAAAATGACAAGATTTCCAAACATGCCTCTCTCACCAGAACATATCACAGATGCTGAGATACATGTCCTTTTTTGTCCTTGAAACCTAGGAATACCATCTTTAGGATGTCTTTTCCCCCATTTTTTATTGATTTAATATTTAATATCCACACATTTTTATCTCTAGCAGACAAAAGAAGCCAAGTACTCACATTACACTGACACAAGAAATATGTTGAGAAGTAAGGATGTCTCAGTATTCCCTGAAAGCATTTTCCTATGTTCCAGAACCTTTTGAAAACATTTAATTTTCTTAAAAGCCATTTTCCAACTTGTTGAAGAATAAAACAAATTATCACAGTACTGTGTAGAAGGATGGTAGTGAACATAGTAGAATTTTTTTTAAGTGACCTACAGTATACACCTATGGTGAGTTCTGTTTAACTTCTACACAGAAGAATTGAAGCAGAATTATTTTTGCAGTCTCAGCTGTCCAAAAAAGCTGTGTATTAACATAGGCGGCTTAAAATGTCTTTATTTTGCCTTTTTTTATTGCAGGGTTACAAATACACTGTTATACCAAAAATGAAGTCGAGTCAAATTTAGGCCTGTCCCCAAGAAATGATTTAACAAATTAAGATTTGTTCAAACATATTAAAAGAGTAATTTGATCATTAAAAGTAGGTGAATAGATCAAATGATTAACAATTGCTACGGTAGAATGTTTAAAAATGAATTTAAAAATAAATGTGATAATATTAACACTGATAATACTAAAAAGTAGTTCTACAAAATAATGTCTGGTGAACTAAATTCTAAATTAAGCTACTCACGGCGGAAGAAATCTCTGGAAGAAATTGTGAAACTCAAAAGGATGATTTCCTTTTTGTTTTATTCTGATTGTACTTTCTCTGCAGTGTCGCTGGAACACAACATTACCGAGGTGAGGTGCAATCAGGTTGAACCAAAACGGTATTAACCTGATTGAAACTAGCGCGGCCGATGTCCCTTTGTGAAGCTGTTCCTGAGTAGCACGAGCCACTGAGATTTGTGTTCCCACACCCTCTCTTGACAGGCTGAATGAGCCTCAACAGTGATCCCACCAATGGCAAGGCTGTGTTTCGGAACACTTGGTGTTGTATAGGCTGCAGCTCAGCTTACATGAGGCTCTTGGCTTCTTGGTTATGAGATGTTTTGTCTCGCTTTCAAGCGGAAAAAACAACTGTATAGTATTCAAAGCACGCCATGTAAATATTTGTTACACAGAATTTAGTTTTTGTGATTTTATCCGTTTTAAATCTATATCCTTGCTACTAGCACTATAAATATCTATATATTTTTTAGTTTGACTGTACACACAAGTTATTGGGAATAAACTGAAGAGTCTCCAGCCCTCGATGCATCGAAATCAAAAGGTCAAACTCTGTTCCCGGATGTTCTTGCTTTGCGATTTGCACCGCAGAACCACACATTTCAAAAGAAATACAAATTCAAACAGAAATCTCCTCCTCTTTAAAGGTAAATCAAGTTAATGAATACATTTATAAAAGTTTAGGGCTCTGCACGCAGGAATGAAAGGTTGCGGGTTCGAATCTTGAGTGAGGCACAGCTGCTGCACCCCGAGCAAATGAATCTGTGAAATTCCCAGTATAACTGGGTCCACATTTGGGTTGCATTGGATGTACTATAAATATCAGCCCAATAAAAGGATAAATTACATGCACCTGATTTTTAATAAGCTGCTAATATCAATAAGCTGATTTAAGTATTTTAAAAGAATAACCGTCTACTACCAAAAGATAGATTTCTTCCTAAGACCCACTGGAACACGTTTCCTTTATATGGCAATGTTTGAGGCTGTGCCAGTGCAGAAAATAAGTGTTTTGATTCAGAGTATGTAGATTGATCTTATCCCTTCTGGTTATTTTTTTAGGCCCCTTATCACAAGCCTTGCTGAACTACTTAACCTGCATCCTTTGAGGTTTTAGGACTGTTTAAAATGTCATGAGCCAACAAACCTGTTATGATGTGCTCTTTACAAGCCTGCTCAATGCAGAATGCAGTTTTGTGTTTTGAATTTGCCTTTATACAATTGAATTTAAGACCTCCTTTGCCATTAGTTTAGTCCGTTTAAAACCCTCCACTGTCTGCATGTTACAGTATATTTAAGTACTGTATGATGTCGGGGAATGGGAATGGCTAAGATTCATCAGTTTACATTTTCTGCAAGTGCACACTTGGCTGTTTTTCTGTATTAATTATGGGCCGCTGGATCAAAATCATGCATAAATTAAACCTGAATCCCTGAGATGAGGTTCTCTCTTTCTCTAGTTGTTGGTTAATAATCATACATTATTCCACAAACATGGAAGCTTGGCACTATTGAAACAAAAACATCAGAACCTAGAAAAACAAAACTGTTAAAACTTCGGTATTTTGATGCTCAGACCTATTTAGTGCTTCACTCATTTGAACTTTGACCTTTTGGAAACAAAGATTAAAATCATGCAGTCTTTTAATATTAAAGGGTTAATTACACATTTGCGTTATTCTTACTTCTGTACCAATATGTAGATGTTTTTCGGTTATTTGCTTAGGTTCCCATTTGCAAGTTTTTGTTTTTTTCTGTGTTGGATGTAAAGGCAGAAGATTTCACAGGAATGGGGAACTTGGTCTGCTGGAATCATTTGGTCAAGTCTGTTACTGCTCAATGATAACCTCTTATCCAGAAGAGTGTTAAATGTACTATTTTTCATCTTGGTGTTTAAAGTGTACTGGCTCCCAAGATACATTTTGAGTTGAGGAAACGATCGGATGTTGGACGTGCCATTCTCACGATAAAAATGGTTCTGTAATAGTCTCGTCCTGCCCACTCATTATGTTATTTGATGCCAATTGTTAATTATGATTGGAACATCATTCATCACAATATTTATTACTGAACTGTGGCTTTTTATTAGATTCTTGTGGTTTTAGTTGTCATTTTATGTAAATATGAAAACCCTACTTTATATAATCTATATAACAGTAATAAAATATTTTTGCACCATCTGAATGTTTTTGATTGCTTTCAGGTAAAAAGCAGACACCCACGTCACATTTCTTGGGGAAGTGGGCAACTTATTGTGCGGTATCACAGTATTTTGTTTCAGTTTCTTGAGCAAATAGGATGCCTTTAGTATTGCAACTCTAGCCTTGTAGTTTGTGTAGTTTAAAAAAGGTTGGGGAGTGAAATAGGGAAAACAAATTACTTAAAAGTCATAGCATTATGCTTTATTGTAACTAATGTTTATGTAATTGTATACTGTTTATGTTCAGTTAAAAAGTCTAATTTAAAAATAATTGGCTTAGTCAGATTACCTGGTGGTAAATAACAACCACTAGGCTCGAAAGCAAGATTAATTTTGCCTTTTGGCTATTGAAAACTGTTAGCTGCTTCAAACCTGATGTGTTAATAGCACTTAAACCAAGATCTATCCTTGCAGTAATGAGTTAACCATTAAAAGAACAGAAATCCAGTGATCTGAAAAGGTGGCAAAGCCAAATGAACATTCCTACTCTTATAACGTGTAACAAAGGTGCTACCACCTGATCATCTGTTAAATTATGGGCTTGGTGATGCACTGGAATCAGGAGTTTCCAGTTTACGTTCCAATAATTCTTGTATTGAACTAAACTAGAACAGCTTTTCCTATTTCAGGCCAGGTCATTTACATTGAACTAACTCTGCCATAATGTTAATGAATCGTGTCAAATTATTTTAGTTCATGTAATCCTTACTCTCGGAAGCAAGTAACAAAATGGAAAAAGTAAGAAAATGTCAACAATTAAAAATACATTTAGCTCAGTGGTGTACAAGAGACACTTAATTCCAGGAAATATTTGAATTTTATCTTGAGGACACTTCAGGTCATCACACCTTCACAGGTTATGAAATACAGGAGCATTAAGTTAAAAAAACATGATTCTTTACATCATCCCCTGGGTGTTTAACACAAACATTTACAGGATAAAGCTCAAAGTCCCCAAGTAATATTTTTAAATGACAGCTCGGGGTTTAAATTTGTTATAATGTTTACATTTGAAATGACTGTTTTATGTCGGCGTGCATGATCAATACTTCAACTGTCTCCTGTTGTCTGGGAGAAATTCTATCTTTAGATTCTGACGTTTCAATAACTATGTGTAGCATGAGGTACTTTAAACTCCCCCAGCTCATTACTCAATTCTAGAACATTGGATCAGAAAAAAAAGAAGCAAATTAGTAGCACCTTGCGTTTCATACAAGGTTCTGAAATAACTACATGGGATTGATTTGAACAGGAAGTCCAGTTTTTATTTTTTGTTGTTAACGCAGCAATGGTGCTTCCATCTGAACATTGATAAATAAAACACTGACAAAACACTTCCTTTTTTTTTTCCTCCCCCAGACATTGTATGAAAGCATAAATGAATTATTCAAATGTTTATGTTTTCTTGAACGATGTCCAGGCTCAATATGTTTTCCTCCATTTTTAAAAATGTCTTCTGAAAAGAACCTGATGTTGTGGGATTTAGTTCTGCTCCCGTGCTGATTAACTGCTTCAGGAGTAACTGGACGTCTTGCTTCCTACATCATCATCCTGTGACCCCATGCTCTGAAAAATACCAATATGATCATAGCATTCTTAGACTTGTGGAATAAATACTGTTTCTTTACTTGTTTATCAGGAATTAGGCCTGTTTGTTAAACATCAGGTAAGTGTGCAGTTAACCCAGAACATTGTTCTCTAATAATCTTGCCTTTTTTCTCAGCAGTTTAATATTCAACATGACTCAATGACTGCAAGGCTGGTCTTTGTGATTATGTGCTTTTGAGGTCAAATTTAACATAAGCCACTCAAAAAACAAATGAAACAAAATGATAATAAATGACCTTCATGACTTGCCAGATCAGATCATGAGACATATTGTTAACAGGGGGGTGCTGCTTTACAAAAAGAATGGTGGGTGACCCCCATAGAAGTCTTGGCCAGAAAGTTCAATGCCTAGAAATTTAAATTTTCCAATTCAAACATGTACTGTATGTTGCAAACAGTGATGTAAATTCTCAAGCTCAGCTTTTGCTCAAAGTCATGGTTTTGCTATATTTTACTCTATATTTCTTAAAAGCAGGAATAATCCTTCATGAAGAGGAAGAATCCACATATGCAAAACTCTGGTTTGTCTTTGGCTTTGCCAGAGAAACCTCTGCCAGCATGAGATGTAAAACTCTCTATGGTTAAGCATACATTTTGAATGACGACTTCACTGGCAATCTGCACCTAAGAGGAGATCATTCTGAATTCAAGTATACACAGTATGGTAAACAGTTTTCATACCTTCTGTACAAACTGAGGGTTAACTGTGATCTCCTGATCCATGGATTTTAGCTTCTCATCCAGTTCTATACACTTCAGCATCTAAAATGAAAACAAGTTTCAAGTGTGAAAACTGACTTTAAAAGTCAGTTACTAACATTCAACTTACTCTGAACGTCACTGCCTTACTTGCAGAATTGGCATCATAAAATATGTTGATTTTCAAATACTGACATTGCTGCAGACCCTCTTCAAGTTCCCAAATTCAAACAATGTTTTTCCACCGGAAACTAACAGGTGGATTTTCAGGATTGTATTCATTAAGATGACCTTGACTGTTCACCACTCAGTTATTCGTACCTCTTGATCAATTTTGTGAAGCATCGCAGGGTTATTGTACTTCTCTGGGTTGTCATGGAAGCTGACCATTCCGTCTTTCTGGTTAATACTGGCATAAATCTCACCATCTTCTATCTGTAAGCAGGAGAGCATTTAAATGTATATAACACAAACTCACATTTTGCTACACAGGTAACAGACAGTAATAAAGCATGTAAAAAATTATTCATGTGTACGCATCAAAACTGACTGTGTATTACTGCCCGTATAGTAAAACGTTGAGAATCCAATAGTTTAACTTATAAGTGATCCACCTGATCCAACATATACAGCCCTAGTAACTGATATGGTTGTTATCATTATGCTGTCCAACACCTGGCAGAACTTCAAGGAAGCATCTGACCACTGAAATTTCTATTTCTATTTTTCTAGTTCCACTGAAAGAACTAAAACAGATTGCAGGACTGACATTCAAAGGAGATCAACAAGCACAAACGAGACTTCTTAACTTCCCATCTTGGGGAAAAAAAGCCACACACCCAAAAGACTCATATTAAAATCCCACCTACACTTATCATGTTCTTACCATGTGAAGAACGTACTTCTCAGCCTCCTGTGGACCAGACAGTTGTACTCTGCTTGCCATGTCTTGTAAAGACAAGGTCAGAAAGGTCTGCAGGATGAAAGGTAGGTACAGCAAGTGAGATTTATTGAGCTTTTTTTACGGCCTCCAGTTTGACATTTTAGTTTAGTTTTGGTTGGCAGAAACAGTGAATTTCCCGCATGTCAGCCTTGGTTCAGTCTCTTACCTTTGTTAGCCTCTGAATGTTCTTCTTGTACAGGGACGACAGGCACTGTTTGACGAGGCCCATGTTGTTATCTCGTGTAAATGTTTCACCGTGCTTGTTCACAAGGTTCCGAAGCTCGGCTGGATTGTTAGTTGAATACACTTGTGCAAGTTCGTGGTAGGCGTTGCTCAGAGGCTAAAAGAAAAAACATCAGGTAAAGTAATACCATCCACAAAGGATTTATCTACTCTCTATTAAAATCCTATCAGTTTTCACACTGAACTAGGAAGAATGACTGTTATAGTCCCAAATAGTCCCATTTTAACATTAATAGGAAATTTATAGGAACTGTCAAATCTTATTTCTTTTTTAAGTGATTGTGCATTGCTATTTGTCCCCTTGAGTGGGGCATTATGGGATTATAATGGGATCCTACTTAAGATTGTTCATTTTCCAATTACCAGGATCTTCCGGCATTACAAACACTTCTTTCAAGTGACACCAAACTCTCATCTGTTCAAGACTAAAGATATTCATTTTTAACCTATTTGTGTAACATATTACATTAAAGCCATATATTAACTTTGCCCATCTTTGAACAGAATCCTGAGCAATATCCTATTTTGTAATGTGGGAACCAAAAACCTTCCCAGAATTATGTATTATATATATATATAACCAGTATTTGTCAGGCTTTTCATATCTATATTCTAAATAAGGTTTTACCAATGCATTGTATCATCTTAAGTATTTGAATTTTATACTTTTTACAACTTATTATGACAGCGTTACTCTTTGCATTACTTCGCCAGTGCTGCGATACAAAGCTTACAAATGTATTTCTTACCTTGATGAACCGACCTACTATCTGTGACGTGTATTTGGGCAGCTGCTGAACTTTGCCATGGAGAATGAGGGAAACCAGAATATACTTTTTGTAAGCCTCCAACATAATGTGACTGACTGCCATGGCCGGAGTGGTTATAGCCTGAACAAAAACACAGGGTAGATGCATGTATACATTACAGCGATGCCATAAATACAATCGGTGCCCTTCTCTACCTTTATCATGCTCATAGACAAATATTTCTGACCTTTTCCAAATATACTGTTAGAGCTTGTAAAAAGAAAGAATTAAAACCCTCTGTGAAGACAACATAACATTATGACTGTCAACTTTTGTCACCCTTTTGTCAATCTTTTGTCAAATTAATGCCACCCATGTGCATTGCCTCACAGATTTCTTGCAGTTTTCAGTTTATGATTTGAGTGGTTAATTCACTCATTTCCTCAAATCAAATTTCTTTTGTCATCAGAAAAAAAAACACAGACCTCCGTCTCTTCACATTGACAATAATAAAGCTATTCTGGGTGCTTGAAGGGGAGTTACCTGTTCATAAAAATAGAGAGCCCTTTCAAAGTTTTTCAGTCCCGTGTAGATCATGCCCCCATAATAGTAGTAACATAGAAAGTGCTTTGCGTCATAGGCACCATTCTCTTTACAGATATCCATCATATCCAGTTCAAGGTATGGAAGGGCAGGCTTGAAACACTTCGCCAACAAGCACAGCTGTGAAGCAAAGGGCACCGGAGGAAAACCACAGGTTAGTGTAGCCTGCGACTCAAATGAGCTCATCACTTTCAACACAAAATCCCTCCAGCTATTGGACCCCATAGGCAACTTCTCTTCCTAATGGTATTTAGATCTAGACATTATAATTTAAATCGTAAAGATCTGTAGGAGAAATGACTGATCACCTGATAGAGGCATGTGTTAAAAAATATTCTTCTAGCAATCAGTGGAAGCGAAAAACATGAGTTTCGGTCGTTTCTTTCTTTGGAAGTAGAAACGTTATTACAGTATACGTATTTGAAAAACAAAAAAAAAAGCACATAATTTGTGAATCTGGTGCAAATCTGTCACACTGTAGGAGCTTACCTACCTGACAGAGGTCTGCATGAATTGAGGTAAGCTGGTTTGTGTTCATCTGCATTTTATCTATTGCCTGCTTCAGAATGCCAACTCCCCTTAGTGGCTGTGGTGAAATAAACAGATGAAGTTAGAAGTGTAAAATAAAGTTTCAGTATACTTGGACAACACATAAGAGCAATAACATTTGGACAGATGATCTAAAAGAAATTTGTACTAATGTGATAATATCGAAAAGCGTTTAATACATGCTTTAATATCTGGATAAACAGCCCTGTAGAAAGGTTGCTCAATTTCACTGTTAATGAAGCGGTCTCATTTGTGATATTTTGTATACATCTTCATCTGTTTCTGATTTACCTGTTTCCGTTCTACGAGAGCATTTGTTAACTGATGGCAGAGGCCAGCAACTGCAAGACAAAAAAAAAGGAACAACGTGGCTTGTACTAGAACAAAATTAGAAGAGTCTGACCAACACTTAATCTAAAGCACATGTAGAGACTTACAAGTATCTGTTGCATATCTGATGTGCTCTCCATTGCAGGTGCTGATGAAGAGCTGAACCTGCGAGAATAGCGTTTCAAAATCGGGGATGTTTGGCATGGAAAACTTGACAAATCTGCAACACGTAAGGAAAAGAAAAATCACAAAACCAGGAAAACGTGTTTGAAGGCTGTTTCAGCCGCCTTCACATTGAACCTGGGCCAATTAAAAAGGCTAGCCATCTAATAGATTCTATACCTTAGGTGTGACTTGTTAGGAGTTAAAATGAAAGAAATCCAAAACTGGAATCAATTTCAATTCACATCTTGGGGACCTGCTGAATCCCACAGGGCTGCTTTCATAGACAGACTCGTCTTCATAATATCGTCAATACTCAGTTTCAGCCAGGGCTCTCAAACCAAGTTCATCAAAGGTCTTGCGTCTTATGATTCTTGTTCCAAAATATATAGTCAATTAACCTCATTATTTTCTGTATTAGACATACACAAGATATTTTACTGTCCTTACAGGTATAGTTACCTAGAAATCAGCTCACAGCCTCATTCGAAGTACTATATTACAATTATGCAGCTAATTGAATAATTAGATCATCTATGTAACTGTGGAGACGATTGGAACAAAATCTAAAATGCACTAGGCCCTCCTGGAACACTCTTCTGTTTGAGACCCCGGTTCTAAACTAACTCACTTATTGCCCAGATAATTATTCCCTTTTGGATTTATTATCCTATTGGCGTTTAAAGGAAAATCGCACATAATATTCCCGTCTCTGCGTCATTGTCGGAGTGCAAACTTACAGGACTGCAAGAACACCCAGCGAGTGCTCCTGTATGTCCAGCGCCCCAAGAACTGTGTCTAAATGGGACAGGTTTTTCGCCAGCAGCTCCCCGCTCTTATTTATCAACTCGCACAGTTGTGTCATCTGACCTGAAAAACATCCACGACATTCGCCAAATTACTCCACACAGAAAAGCACGTTTGGGCTCAGGGCACGACGTGGGGTGTTTTGTGCTTGCTGTAAAAATAGGATCAATTTCCGAACTTTTACCTTTGCACCAGTTTTGCTTGCTCTAACATTTGTGTTGGAACTCGAATCAAAATGAAATGCTTCCTGGATGCAATTGACAGGTCACGATTCATGAGCTTGGGAACGTTGAAAGGACAGAGCCTCTTGCTTTTGAAATAAGTTATCGCACAGTATTTCTGCTCACTTCCCAACTACGCTACGGCCTCTTAATATAGAAGCTATGGATTTTTTATGTAGAGAATTTGAGAAAATGTCACTCCGTTTTAAAGCTGTGAACAATAGCAGGACGTACTGAAAAGGATAAAACAAAGCCTCATCAGCTAATACCAGATTCAAATCAAAATAAGGTACCCATTTCTTCATAGCGGTTTAGTAGCACGGGTAATTAGATTTAAAATCCTGTCTAAATATTACACTCCCTTTTATTGTGATCTAAATTAAACATTACGGCAGGTGCTGAACATGCTTTACTTTCACAACAGCGAAATCACAGAGAACAGGGGACGTGCTGGCTTTATCAAACCCTCCGTTAATCAAACGCAGCAACATTCTCTAGTGACATTTAGAGACACTTTCAAATAAAACCTCTAGAAGACAGGAAGCACCGATTCATTTTTTTCAGACACACACAACTGCCATCTAGAAATGGGTACATGTCATCTGTTTATATCGCAGGTTTGATGACATGACATGCCTACAGTACATGTACAGACTTGAAACTGGTAAATTCGTTTTACGGGGTTGTCACTGGTTGTGATGGACAGGTTACCATTTACATAAACCTAGTAACCGGGAAATAGAGTATTTACTGGTCGCCTCATCATCTTAATTATAAAGAAACGTACGATTTGTAGTGCTGCTCCTTAGCTGCGTTACAGGTACTGTATGTTATGACATTAACCAGCATGAGGCCTGCACACATTTATCACCGGAAGTAACCCCCCACCGGGTAAGTGACAAGACAAGCAACCAATCACAGCAGCGCTTTCGACAGCTAATCCAATAAAAGCCCACTTGGGAGGAACTACCTGTCGACATACGGTTAGAAACATTTTCTCAAGGAAAAAGGGGAACAAAACTGCCTTTTCATGCTTTGTCGTTAAGCGTCTATCTTTGCTTTAATGCACCCGTTCAAAATACAGCTTTGCCAAGAGCTGAAAACGGAAAGGACTGCGAGACTCGCGTAAAAGCCAGACTTGTTTACATGATAAAGCATTTTTTTTTTAAAAAAGTGCAGGCTCCGTGCTGCAGCTGAAGGATTAATAATAACTAACAGCTTCTGGGGGTGGGAGGCCAGCCGCTGTACCTACCCTGAGCCGAAAGCTGCCGAACATTATTCACGAACTGCTCCAGAGCGGAAGCCATTCTTGCCTTCTGCCGTTTTCGGGGTTGTCGTTCTCAATCTGTTCTCATTCAAATGTCAGGAGTAGCCCAGCGTGAGGGGGCCCACAGAGCCGCCACTGACGGGAAATATCGCGAGATGCTCGAGGACTGCCGCTGCTGCCGGGATTTCAGGGCACGAGCCGCCCGCGCCCTTAAAGCTACAGGCGCCAGCGCGTTCCGTCTCCAACGGTCGCTCCCCTCCAGCCCTCCCGGCCGACCGTTTTCGTTAAAACTTTTGTTTTTAAGTCTTTGCATTGAAACGCAATGACAGTCAAGCAGCACCACGAATGCTGTTGAAATCTGGGAAGTCAAATTTCCCCAAATAAAGTATTTCCTTTACAGAACTTTTTCAAAAGCTTGGAACTCCCTTATCTTGAAAGTCTTTACAGGTCCATGGTGGCGAAAATCATGTTGTCCTGGGAGTTTTGTTTTTTTAGTTAGCTGGGGGATTGAGGGTTCCCAAAGGCTGTGTGGGTGTTTTTTAATTGCTGGGAAAACAACATTTCTTATCGGTTGCAAAGCACAATACAGAAAGGCCTGGGGAAATGCTAACTTTATAATAGGTAAATGCCCTGTTTAACCTCTATAGCTGCATTGAATAATTGTTCAAAATAGACAATATCTATTGCTTAGATTTAAGTTTTTATTTAAACCTCAGAAATACAAAAAAGGGAGACAAGATATTAAAACGGATACAGAACTAGACACTTCGCAACCAGAGGAATTCACAATTATAAAAGCTGAACAATTACATTGTTTTACATATTTCCATTATATGTCTTATTTCACTGCCCGAGACATTATGGCGTGTTTTATTTTTTTTTATTTCTCTTCGGTCACGTTTTCCTTTAAGAGTGAAAGGAGGCCAAAAAAAACGGGAAGGCTAGTACTACCGGGTTATAGGTGGGGTTTGTTTTTCCAAAAAGGGAGCGATCTGCGGCAGGACTGGTTTGCAGTCCGGGGTGTGTGGGCGGCATGGCATTTTACTACTGCGGGCCTGGCTCTTTGAAATAGTTGCTTAGCTACCAGAGAGAAATTGCACTGGTGTGAAGAAGGCCACATGTGCAGAGAGGGGCACGGACAGGCAGTGGGGAACTAGCCGAGATTAACTCCATTTTGCCCAGTTGAAGTACTTGTACGAATCAAACACCCCTTGAAGACATGCAAGCGGGGCTGGCAGAGGTCCCGGAGGCAGGTGTAAAACGCTGGGCTGCGCATAAGAAAAAAGACCGACACCTATTTATGCCCTTCTATATTTTTTAGGTTTTCGGTTTTTAAGTTTTAGGTATACCCCCCAATTTAAATGCAACTCAGTTTTGTTTGCAGGGACAGGGTGTTGCAGTTGTGCGGTTTGCTTGTTGGCTCCAGGTGGACCTTTGGACACTCTTGTCGTTGCCCCTTACATATATAATTAACATGATTTTATTGCCTCGAATTTTACCCTTGCGAAAGGTGGAAAATGTTCTGAAACCTACGCAGCTCAGGTGGCTTGCTGGTCCTGCAGAAAAGATGCCGGTTTCCTTTCCTAAAAGGCTGCGTGTTTTAGTGGATATGGATGGAGTCATTGCAGACTTCGAAGGAGGGTTTTTAAAGAAATTCAGGGCCAGGTATCCTAACGAGCCTTACATTACTTTAGAGGATCGCAGGGGATTTTGGGTCTCAACCCAGTACGGACACCTGAGGAGCGATCTCTGCGTAAGTGTGAATAAATGCACGTTTTGTAACGTATTTCCAAATCATTTCGTATCTTTACTAACACGTCGTTACGCTTGCACCAGGAGGAAAATATATGGAACATATTTTCGTGAAATAAAAAAAAATATTTTGAGCATGTGTATGAGACGCCTGAGGCAGTTTCAGCTTGGCAGTCGGAGCTAAAAACGGTACTCGGTAAGTGAAATTTCAGCAGGCTAAGAAATCCGAAACTTTGTTCAAAGAATTTCCTGCAGGTGACGACATGCACTGGTGAACTCACGCCTGGTGTTTCTGCAGTGCTTTTTATTCGAAATTCATTACGAATAAAAAAAGTCTCCTTAGAAAAATGTCTCTTAGATCTTTCAGGGCGAAATAAAAAAAAGAACACGCTTAAGCATTCCTTTAAGCAAAGTGTTTAGTATTTCAGAAGTAATTAAGTAAGGGTTTTACATAAGAGACAGGTGTGCGATTACATGTCACCTGCATGGGTAGGATTAATTTGAGTTTCAACACATTACGTGCTAAATGTGAGATCTCAATTCTAATCTTCCATTGAATGTCGTTTTGCTCTATGCTGTACAGCGGGAATCTCCAAACCCTGGTCCCGGAGAACACCAGTCCAGTTAATTTTACAGATCGGCAGTTTCTAAAGAGTAATTAACAAGTGTTATCCACAGTGATCAATTGAAAAAGTATTCTGCTAAATTGAGATATCTGGGCTTTGAGGATTGAAGAATATTTGGACCGCAGCCCAAAATGATCACTTAATTACCTAATTTAATAAATCACCTGCGTAATTTAAATAGTTGTATGCCAAAGTTTTTGATCAAATTGCATGTTTCAACCTCTGCAGGGTACAAACCTAAACATGACCAATTTCTGCACATTTTAATACACAATTACTCTTTTATTTGCTTACTTTAACAGGTTGGGGAAAAAAAAATAAAACGATGAATGAGGCATGTGCAAAAGTTTGATTCTTTAATACTTTTTTTTAAGGCCAGAAAACGTGATGGACTCGTTAGGCCTTAAATGAAGCCAGGTGAATACACTCCCAGAGTTAATCCTCTGACCCATCTAACCTCTCAGGATGCTGTGCCTACTCTCAACAAGCAAGCTTGACAAGACTAAGGACTTCAAAATTAACCTTTTCGTACAACTGTATCTTTTAACTGCTAGTTTGATGGCTAACTAGGAACCTTGCTGGACTAGAACAGGGTTGGTTCCTCTTATTGTACAGGTATCGCTTCTGCTGTGATCTTCATCTCCATGGTATCTTTTTAATCAAGATTATATTTGAACAAAAATAGTTGCATATCAATGGTAAAACGTGAAATACAGCAGTAATAGGAATCCCTTCTACCCATCTTGGTGATGGGGGGAAAAAAAATAAACTTACCGTACAAAGAACACGGCACAAAATCTGATGTCTTGTTGTATTGACCTGTTTCTGCAACATAATTCCCAGAAAAAATCAGAAGTTGTCCTTTGTGATAATCAAGAGACTTTTGCTTTAGAGCTCTGCCAACAGTATTAACCTAGCCTGTCTTCTCAGTGCTAATAATGGAGTTGCTCTGCTATTTCCTAAGTCAGCAGAGGTCTCTGTTATGAAGAAAAAACAGCTGCACAAATCCCCAATATAAAAGATCAGGAACATCTTAATTGATAACAGAAGTCATTATCATACTTCTATGACAGAACAGCTGACTTGTCAGTCTCTGATTTGGTACTAAAATGATATTAACAGCACCAGGAATGTCCTGTTAATATCCGTCCATCACTATCATTATTAGTAAACAGATGTAGTGTCTGTAAAAGGCGGTAGGTCCATTAATGATATGTTTCATTTAGAATGAAAAAAATCAAGACAGTGAGCAGATAATACACATTAGCCTTGTCTATCCAGGGTCATCGATTTAGTTTTTCTTATGGGGGAAAAAGGTGTATTTTTAAATACAGATCCTGACTCTCGCATGACATTTGATGTTTTATACCTCAGTGTACCTAGCACTTGAAAGGCGTACAGAGTTAACGGACATACTGTAGCAACAATTAACAATCTTCAACGTTGTCTCGGTGGGAGTTTAAATTAGTGTCATTTGATACAACCGAAACAATGAATAAACCAGTTTAGAATCTGATTTCTCTTTTAAGCCTTGTGCATCAATAGGTTTCCATTTATTTCACAGCAATAATGTTTTTGAGACATCCTAGGAATTTCTCAGGTTTTTAATCATTAAAGTTTTGTTTTTTTAAGAAGTCAACTCCTGAGATTTTGTACTGGGTTTTACAGGGTTTCCACAGGGGCCCTGTATACTGCCAGTCACATTTAGCAAATTGACACTGAGTTGACCTCATTGTTTGCAGGAGAAGGCTATCAGCATATGGGAAACTAAGAACTTCTTTATAGACCTGGAGCCTCTTCCCGGTGCTGTGGTAGCTGTGAAGGAGATGTCCAAGCTTGAAAAGTAAGTCTTTTTTTTTTTAACGAAGCTTTTGAAGCCCTGCAGACTATAAAATGGTGAAGTGTGTTTTTCATTAAGTTGCAGGTGTTGTCTTTTGGAACTCTGTCCCTTTCCTCTTGTACACTCTAGGCATGCATTTGCCTTTACACAAAGTGTGCTACCCAAAGCCCCAATGAGTGGCTCCACCAGTGAAGTACCTTGCCCAAGTGTCGGTTGGGTTGAGGGTTGTGGTCCTGGTGGTCCAAGTCAATTCCAGTCCTTTCCTGTCTGCCCCGATTGTTCCTTGTTTCGTTTTTTCGACGGCGACATTAATTGTGATGACGTAAGCAGGGTTTCTGAGCCAAAAAAGTCTATTCCAGAACAGCAGACATCCAACTTATAAACAGTGGTTCTCTTTCTTGTAGCTGAATTAATTTTAACACATAGAGTGATGACAGATGTTTCATTTCTTACACATTGTATATTTTATTCTTTTTCAGCACAGATGTTTTTATTTGCACCAGTCCAATTAACAATTACAACCACTGCCCTTATGAAAAGGTACGTTTAGCCTTGTATGCATTCCACCTTTAGTACTATCAAGCATGCTCATCCTTATTTTTTCAGCCCAAAAGTTATTGTAATTCTTCCTTTTTAGGTGCATTACTGTAAGCCACACAAAATAAGAATCTACTAACGCCTTGTTAATTGCATTATTGGTGTATCCAAGATTAGTTATTATATCTATTCAATGTTATAACATTTTGTTATGTTTTCTTTATATGTGCTTTATTGTAGTCTTTATGATAGTTGTAGTACATAAAAAAAGGAAATTAACTAGTACTCAAATGTTTAATAATGTTAGTTCTCATTCAACTTAATTGGTTGGCTGGACACTAATTCTGCTTGAATAGAATTGCACGACCATGCACGTACTCTGTTAAGATGGATAACTTCATTTTCCTTCAGTATGCCTGGATAGAGAAGCATCTAGGGTGCGAGTTTCTGGAGAAGGTCATACTAACAAGAGATAAAACGGTGGTGTGCGCAGATCTTCTCATAGACGACAAGCCAGATATCTCAGGTAAACTGGGGGAAAAAAACAAACAAACTAGGTTTTTTGAAAAGCCGGGAAACTGAACGTGAATGGATGTCTCCTGCGGTTTTGATTACCGCAGTCTTTGGTTCAGCTGTGCAGACCCTTAAACCTGATTATTTGCGTTTGCATCTAAAACCTTGTGCAAATAGCCACCTTAGAGCCTGTGGAGTTTCTCTATGTCTGTATCCCACAATATTTCCATTCTACACCGCAGAACAGCCGCTTTGTTTGGATAAACATTGCGAATCTGGCTGTTAACCTTCAAACAATAATGCCCTCATGAAGGTAGAGTGTACTCTTTCCTACCTACACTGTTCTTGTGTATTAAAGTCACACACAGAATATGTCATTAAAAACTTGTTTTAATGTTTCTGTTCCTCTTTAACTAGCGGTGCTTTTTTTATCCGAAATCAATTTTTCAGGTGTTGAGCTTTTGTTCCTTGGGTTTCCAACTACACGAAGCTCATTAAATGGACACACACATTTTGTTGTGGATTAGCTCAGAACTCTAAATAATCCGCTCATACAATAAAGAAGGTCTCCTTTTTGAATGTATCGCTTAACCGGTCAAAATATGAGGGGATCGTGCTGAAAGGCAGGCACTCCACGGCCTATGTCATTGAGAAGTCACTCAGCTTGTTTCACCAACATATGTGAAACATTTTGGAACAGTCTTCCAGTCCGTCATGGATTTTGTTGTCGTGTAAACCTTAATTTTCCATATACAGCCATGACGGTACTAATGCCCGTGACGTTATCCAGGCAGGACGAAGTGTAAAGGAGCTCCCTGCGAGTTGGTAGTTTCAAGCGACCTTTGATGGTTTTGAATTTCCCGGTCTGCTTGGCCCAAAGGCGGCGAAACGTCTGTCTGAAACTGTCGTCCGCGCAGGCGCCGAGCCCCACCCGGCCTGGGAGCACGTCCTGTTCACGGCCTGCCACAACGAGCACCTGCCGGCCTGCCGCTCGCGGAGGAGGCTCCCCTCCTGGGAGGACGACTGGAGAGCCCTGCTGGACAGCAAGCGGCAGTGAGAAATCGCGCCAGGGTGATGTCCGCTGCAGACGCACAAGAGCCTTTCCTTTAGCTCCCGTTTCTTTTTTTAATTGATGACATTAGATTTTAAATTTGATCTTCACTGCCTACAGCCTCCGTGAAAGAGAATAACAAACGGCTGCACTCCAGATGTTACTAGAACCCTAATCCGAAATCGACAGTGACAGTTTGTGTATTAATGGTCATTTCAAAGACTGGTGGTGTAGATTCCTCAAGGGCACACATGTCCTGGCAGTGGACTTTCTTGGTTTTAGGTTAGAATTAGTGTGTTGTTTAATGTTCCTCTCTCCAGATACTGTACCAGGGATGGCACACAGGGATGAATGAGAAGGTGTAGGCTGATTATCCAGACACGCCCACCTTTCTGCCATTCGTCATTTAACAATGATGCTGATTGGAGGAGAAACGCATCCCTCACTAGCAGCACTGTATGTGCCTGGGAGGCCACCAGGGGTGCTGTGTCACCAAGATCCAAGAGAGACCTAGCTGACTAATCCTGCTCTACCTGCCTCTCCTGCAATTTCCAGAATCCTGGTTGCAGTTGGCTAGTAACCTGTCTCGAACCCGCGATAATACAGCTAAGCCTGCACTCAACAGTTTTTTTTTTTTTCCCCATTTGAGCCACTGGGGAGGTCCCTGAGTTGGCTATTTAATTCTGAAAAAAGCAGTATGAGTGGTTTGAAACCCTAGAGAAACTGTTACGTAAATTGCTTTCTCTCACTACAGGAATAAATTCGCAATAGGAACCAAAAGCTGAAGGTGATTTTGTCGAAACCATTGGGATGCTTTTGTCCCCTTATTGTCTGCATATCTGGAAAGAAGGGCTCTTGAAGTGAACAAGGTGAAACTGCATTTCAGCAAGCAGTGGACAGAATCGCTGCTTTTCTAAGAAAAAAGAAGCATCTTGCTAGATTACTGTGTGTATCTGTAGGGGTTTTCAAAGAACTACCTCATCTTGACTTTAACGGTGATTCTTATCGGGTTTTCAGTTATTTAGGGAACATGGTGGTTGGTGCTTTGGCTCGAAGCCATATTTCAGCAAGAGAAGCCTTTTAAATGAGGTAACTCGTGCCCTTTTTGAATGATTTTTGATTATCTAGTTTATTGTTCACTGTGCATTTGTTAAACCCTTGTAGTATCACACTTGTTAATCAAGAACAAAACTGGACAAATTAATGGAGTTTGTTTGCTGATATTTCTTTAAACTCGTCTGACTGAAGTAGATGGAGTGGCTAACAGAATCTACAAATCTGGGCTCAACTTGAACCTTTGGTCTACATTGCTTTTAGGTTTTGACCAAAACTGTACCGTTTTGAGCCTGTGCTGTTAAAGTGCACTAAACTTGCATACAATATGGATGTTCTATGTAAACCTAAATACTTTGATTGGAAATAACTAGGTAATGTAGCAAACATGACATTTGACACTTTGGTACATGTGATATTTTGTTAAATACTTTTCGAAAAATATCATTTGCTGGAGTATAAATAAATGAAACATTAAAAGTAGTAATAAACCTTTAATAAATTTTTTTTACCGTTTTACTATGGACTTCTAATTTTGTCTATAGATGCATTTGGTTTTAAAATGTTAATTTCAAGTGATCTCTATTAGATAATATTAAAAACAATTAAGATTTCAACCAGCTGTTACATGACATTTTATATTCGACACAACAGTGTGGAGAAAGTTAAGTTCACTTAAATGTTTTAGTATTGTATTAGCTCCTTTGTTTCGATTCCCTCAATTGTCTTGCGTGACATTCACACAGTTGTCACTGTAACGAATCTCTTTGTGCGGATGGTGTGTGATTTTGATAAGAAAGGCTTTTAAAATTGAGAAATGAGAAATCTGGCTGTCATCTTTACTTCCCTTTAATAAAAGGGACTTCCAGACCCACAGCCCATGGGTTTTTAAATTCATACTATCGAGGCCAGCGAACACAATAAAGACACACGGTGAACAAAATTCTAAACAAGACCCCTGACTGAATGAATGATTTGTTTTCCATTAGTGCGAAATCTTCCCAACCTAGTGGTCTAATTTGAAAGGTCGCAGGTGTGTTGAAGGAAAAGATGCCCTTTTATTACACTTAAATTTAATGTTTTGCTTGTGGCAGCTCTTCATAAAAAAATTAGGTTTGTGTTTTACAGCAAAGCATACTGAGGTGGCAGTCCGTGTAAAATCAGAACTTTTTTGTTTTGTGTTTTTCCCCCTTGTTTTTTATCTGCCTTTACCCAACACTCTGTTTGAAAATGCAAAGTACTTTACCATCTACACCCACTTGCTGGAACAGCACGGTAATTATATTTAAAAGATGCGTTATAAAAATGCCACAAGGTTATGTAATGACCTTAAACAAGTTGGCCATAAATATTGGAATTTCACATCATTTAATTTCATGTACAGTACTAAAACATGATCCTTCTTTGATCATTTTCCTTCCAGTTATTTTAAACTAGGAGTTGTACTTGGTCCTGAAAGAGTCGTTTTAACAGAGGAGTGTGTTAATTGGGCCCTATCAGAGAACTTCGGCAAGGTGCATTCCACAAGGTTGCATTTTATTGACTTTAAAAAAAGGCAAAAAACGTGATTTCTTAGATGCAATTTGTTGGGAAGCTCAGGAATAAACTGGGCTTTGTTTTTCGATGTAAGAAATACCCCTCTGCAAAATGTCTTTTCTCCCTTAATTGGTTAATTTGATTTTGTCCGCATTTAATTACACTGCTTGTTTTATTACATTTGATTAATCCTTTCTGGACCAACAGGGTGTGTGTGTGTGGGCGAGAGTCTGCCCAGCACTGTCTCTCAGGTATCAGGTATGGTATTTCAGTAGGTTTGCTGTTCAGTGATTTATCAGACATGGTGCATCCTGTTTTTTAAAGAAGAACATTGCACAGAAATCACACAGCTTCCACATAAATGTACCATACTTTGTGGTTGCACTAGAATGCATGGTTTTCAGTTAATCACCAGAACACAACTGAAAAGCTTGAATTCTCTCGAGATACCATTTAGTCTCTTAATTACAGGATGTTCCTCACCTTGCTTGTTTTCCTTTGTTGTTCTGTATCGATGTGTGCCTATACAGGTTTTTTTACCATGTGATGTTCTCTTGTGTAAAAGTGCAGAATATCTTTTGTGATATTGAGTCATAGTTTAACAGCTACACAGTCTCTACTTTCCAGTGTCTATTCATATATTTAAGCCTGACATTTGCATTTGTATGTGTCCAGCTCAGAATAAGAAAACTCGAACTAACAGTGATAAAATATTTTTTTTATCCATAAACCTAGTTTTGATAAAGTGCGGAGGGATAGATCTGTACTTATTGCTGGAGTCTTGTGTTTTAACATGGTTTTGAAAACTATTTTTAGTCCTCCAGCCTTGAGATGGTGACATAACTTTTCAATGCTCCTCTAACTGAGCAATGAAAATGTATTTTCTGGTGGATTTTCTGGTCAACCTTTTTGTCCTGTATGTTTTTGTGACATTTAATCTCAGCCCATTGCTGCCTTTTGAATGAGGTTGGAAGATAAATAACATTACACTTTGCCCATTGACCAGGTGGGTGTTGCGGTGTGTGTTGGTGCAGTGAAATGCTTCGTCCATTTATAGTTTTTCTTCAAAGTGTTGATTGAATCAGTTAATTGCAGGACCTCAAAGTCAAGGTTCCTTTCTCGATTTAGTCTGAGCCTCCAGTGTTGATTTCTTATTTGTTCATTTTACTGGCGTGTAATAACGTGACATCTGGAGGGCAGACAATTGAAGAGAGAAACACAAAGACCTACTGATTGTCATCGAATTAGCCACCGTCCATGTTGTTGTGCCTGTTTCGTACGCAGACACTTGTAACTCCAATTTCTTTGGTTGATTTATCATCAAGATTATTATTAACATGGCAATAATCAAGGCTTTGCGGTAAATGTATTGTACGCATGTAAGATTTATTTTTACATGGTTGGAATGATGTTTCTTGTCATACACTATTTATTCATCTTCTGAACCATTTTTAAACCTGTGTAATGCTGTGCCAAAAGTCAGACGACTCCCAACACATCTGCATGTTCCTCTTTTTATATAGGGCATCCATAGACAAGTGTGGCTCTCAGAAAGAGCTTGCTTTTCTTTTCTTTCATCTTGTTTTGGTTAATTTGGTAAGCAAGTCTTTGGACATTTTCATGTGCCTGAGGACTTGATTCTTCTGTTTGATCTATAGCCAATGTGAAGTGAAGTCAATGCAATTTATGAACTTATCTTAACTCCAGATTAGCTTGGAGTTTCCCAGAATGAGATGTACGCTTCTGGAAAAGAAAAGAGATTAGGATCAATCCGGGAGAAACATCATCACCAGACTTTCATGTAGATCCCTATGTGAATGTTAAATCTTGAGCATGCTGAACGTTTAAAACAAATGCTTATAGTTTGTGGTCTCAAAGGAGAAATGTTATTTGGACCTGTGCAATGTTAGACACTTAAAATATTTTACAATGGAGTAGCAGAGGGATGTTTTATTTTTGGTGCTTTAAGAACATATACAGTATATTGTAAAAATTAAATTAATTAAACATATATAATAAAGAAGGCCACAAATCAATGGTGTTTGGACTCTTATTAAAGTTAAAAGATTTTTAACTTTCCTGCCCATGGTTTATATAAAAGTACTCTCAGAAAATGAATTATACAGTATTTTTAGAAAGAGCCATTCCTGCTATCGGACCAATGTATAAATCCAGCATATTCGCTCTTGCCTACATAAGAGAGGCTGCGAAGAAGAGAAAGCCTTTCAGCCCATTTGGTAATTAGCTAATTGATCCAATGATCTCGTCCAGTTGTACCCTGAAAGAAGATGGGGTATCTGCTTGAACAACGTGGCTCGGTAGTTTGTTATACATTCCCACCCCCCTTTGTCTGAAGAAGTGCCTCCTGTTCTTGGTTGTAAAGCACTTCTATGTACAGTACTGCCCACCTTTGTGCTCTGGTTTGTGTTTCATGGTGGGTCTGAAGAAGTTCACTGGATTGCCTTTGTCAGTGTCCTTGAGTATTTTGAAGACTTCACTCAAATCCCTTTGCAGTCTTTTCTCCATGAAAAAGCAAAACGCCCTTCAGCCACTCACTGTAGGATGTTTAAGTCCTGGAACGCATATGGGTGCGTTTCTTTGCATTTCTCTGGATGGGCTTCATTGTGGCAATATATTTTATATAATACGGTGACCATAATTTTATTTATTTGATTATGATTATCCAGTCATCTCTTTGCGATTTTAATATTCTGTGTATCAAAGTTTTATAAACTCACTTCTGTATTTACCACAATACATGAGCTATGGTATCATTGCCACTTAAAGCTTTATTATAAAGTACTTTTTATCCTCCCAGGTAAGAAGCTAGTTTAAGTCAATGCACAGCCTACCTTTAAATAATAACTGCTTCAATGGACAAAGCATGTGAGTTAATCATCAAGCATCCACTGAGGCACCTACATTCAAGGTCTTGCAGAAAGAAGTTAAATGATAATAGTGGTGATGGTTATTTGACTGGTTTTTAAACTGCTTTTCCAATAATTTAGAAAACCTACAGAGTCTCTCCTTCTTTTATCCCAACACCAGTTTTATTACCTCTGATTAAAATTGGAAGGAGAGACAAATAAACTTCAATGAACTTTAGCAGAAAAAATGAGGAGTAATCTATGTAGCCTTCGTGGCACTTGTAATTCTAACATGTGGTCTGAAGAGGGTGCTACTGCTTCATGTTTAAGGTTTACAGTCCTTCTCCTGAGCTGTATAATGATAGTGGTTAGCATTGTTGCCAAGCAGAGCTGGGGCCCTTGCTTCAGTTCCTGAGGTGCTGTCTGCATGGAGGTTGTATGTTCTCCTAGTGTTCCTGTGGGTTTCCTCTGGGTGCTCTGGTTTTCTTCCATGGTCCAAAGACATGCTGGCAGGTTAATTGGCTTCTCGGAAAACTAGCACTAGTGTGTGTCTGTGTCTGTGTGTGCCCTGTGATGGACTGATATCCCATCAAGAGTGCATTCTGCTTATTGCTTGCTGGGATAGGCTCCAGGTTCCACAATCCTGTATTTGATAAATGATGGATAGATTATTCTCTTTATGAGACAGATTTCATGTACTGTTCAGAATATTTAACATGCTCAACATGTAGAACATGTAAATGGCTAAAGCAATAATAAACAAGCTTCATGATTTTGCCTTCTGACAAAGGCAAAATAACATTGAGCTAACGATGTTAACTCAGGCTCTTGTTCATGCAAATGGACAGGCCAATAGAGCAGACCAGCAGAGACTATTAAACACAGAGCAAGGGGAGTAACAGTGAAACAGCTGATGAATTACCTGCAAGTGCTGTGTGTAAATTTTACACTGTCGGGCATAACAGTAGACTCTTTAACTGCGAATCTGCTGTGCTGGCACAAACAGGTCAGGGCACACATGATAAATCAAACAACCTTTATGTTTTTGTCTTTTTCAGATTTACAGACCAGACTAGAATTACATCTAGGGGATGAAATGCAATTTATGATTATTATGTCTCGTTTTGAATGAAAACGTTTTTCACCCCAAGGCCAGATTCCAGCTTAAGATCTATAAGTGGTATTCCAAAATGTACTAAGGGCAGAATTATTTTTGATGAAATCAAACCATTTGCTTGTTCTCTTAGGTGGACAAAACTGTTGTGATACACAATTGGACGTGCCATTGTTGGACATTAATAAGCAGACTTTCACTCTATGGACACTTTGATGATCTTCACGTGCTTTCTTTTGCCTTGCGGACTTGAAAGATCCACCATTGAAAAGGGACTTTTTAATATCACATGCATCCCTGTGTGTTGATGGAGAACAATGTGTACTTACACTACATGTGGATCACACTGCCTTTTTTGAAAGAGCTACTTCTTGAGATAGTATCAATCTGCTGAGGTGGCAGAAGGTTCTTCATGAATGAACGTGTACGTTGATACCTTGTCTGTGATGAAGGTATTGATCAGGAGTCTCAAACTGGTTTTTCTTTCATCCACATTCTCATTATTACATACATGCAGTTGGTCTAATGATTTAATTTGTTGAATTGTTTTAATACTTCTAGCCAGATTACTAGGTAATATATTTATAAGGTAGTCACGCATTTAATGTTGTGATTATCTTGTGTAATCAATTGTAAATGACCTAAAAAAATCTTATATATTGCTCATTTGGAAAATAGTGAATTGTTTAATTGACTGCTCTAGTTGGAACAAAAACCAAGAAGATTCCAGGAGCTTGGTTTGAAAACCCTGGTCAATACCTTCATGACAGACAGCTGGCACCATTATGATATAGTAGCCTGCAAGTTTCAATACTCTCAGGTTTTGAATGCTGAGAAGAGTAAAGCAATTAGTCATTGAGGGAATACAGATCTGAAAGTCTGATGCTGTTGCTCTGTTTGCTCACACTATTGTAACTTATATCTTTACTAAACATTCATCGTAGCAAAGACATACTGTATCTCAGATGTTCTAGTGAATTAACTACGACCTGGGGTGCTGTCTGTGTGGAGTTTGTATGCTGTCTCTGTGTTCCCCGTATTTGGATGAGTTTCCTCAGGTGCTCCAGTTTCCTCCTACAGACCATAGACATGCTGGTAGGTTAAATGGCTTCTGGGAAAACTGGCCCTGATGTGGTTGGGTGCATGTCTGTGTCTGCATGTGCCCTGCGATGGACTGGCGTCCTGTCCGGGGTATATCCCGCCGGTTGGTTGCAGGGATAGGCTCCAGCTCTGCAGCTCGGAATTGAAAAAAAGTTGAAGGGAGTGAATTCTTCTCCAGCTGTGACTGAAATGGAAATAATTTAATATGTCTTATTATGGTGTATATGAATGCTGTACATTTATGAAGAAGCATTTTCAATGTATTACCCAAGATGTAGTTCTAGGTGATGGGTGATAAATCATTGTAAAATCAACACTTGGTCTCCCCTTACTTGAAATGCTTTTCTTTCTTGGGTTCTGATTAACAGAATTTCAGTGCCTCAGTCCCCATCTCGTGTAAGGGGGAAATAATTCTGTAGTTTGGGGAACATTTCGATGAGGTAATCCCCTCCTTCAGCCCGATGCTGAGACAGAATGTCTTGTAAAAAACCTTGTTTACATCCTCCGCTGGTTCTGACTGGAACAGTCAGAGAGAATGAAACAAACTCAGGGGAAAGTAAACACCTAAGAGCAGCAAACACTGTTCGAGACAATTCATCCTCTATGGCTTATTCTGCCTCCGTTTCTTTTCCTTTCTGTTTCATTTTTTATGGTAAGAGGGAGAATAGCCTTTTAGTGCTTCAAAGCCTGTCCACGATGAACCCAATTTTGTATATTGTGTTGTCCATAACAAAGTGTCAAATGACAGTGAGTGAGTCAGATTTTGACCCTAGGGCCTACAGGATTTAGATACTGTATTAAGATCCACTTTTCAGCTGACATATGATTTCAAAACTTTTAAAACTGATGCGTGAAATTCTGCATTCAAATTATGGTACCATAGCTACAAAACTGGCGTAGGCCTGGAATAGAAATGATCTGTTTATTCTGGATAATTAAATATAAGTAGACCAAATAATTAAATGAGGCCTTAGACAGAATGCAAACTGAAAGATCCTTTCTTCACATTCATATAGGCATTGACCATAGTACGCTATGGGCAGAGTTTTAGATCTGTGTCACGTTTGAGGCACAAGCTAGCATAAACATTCCCCTTAGCAGTTAATACTGCTATGTGAAAATCATGTCATGTGAAATCTGTTGGACACAGAGAATCTATTGGTTTCAGGCAGTCTCAGTCAATTCCTCAGTGGTTAGAAGGTGTCATTTCCCCGAGGGGTCAGCAAATAACAGTTGCTCTCTGATCTTGTTTTTTCTGTCTTGCCTCCAGAATAACAAAGTGATTAAAATAAAAGGAAAACAGCCAAACAAACAGCAGTTCCTGGGAGTCTGACGTGTCGTCTGACGATGTCGGCTCAGCAGCCCCTCCGTGTGATCTATGGGAAAGGGAATTTGTGAGGGACAAGCAAAGGGCAAGGGGTTAAGGTTCAGTATGCATGCCTGCCCTGGAGAGTTGGGGTGGGAGGTGGAGGCAGTGGGGCAGAGTCTCAAAGTCTCAAGCCCCAGCTGTTCTAGTTTTTTTTTCCTCCAAATTTTGTAACACCCAAACAACAAGGCCATCAGTTTTCCACCTCTCAGAGGCTACCAGTTTTTGGGCCTTTCATTACAGTCCGATCCACCTTTTCACTTGCGTAATTGTGGTCTTTGCTGGACCTGTTTGACATATATTTTCGGGGGAAGGCACAGTGGCACAGTGGTTAGCATTGCTACCTCACAGCGCCCGGGCCCTGTTCCGGGGTGCTGTCTGTGTGGAGTTTGTATGTTCTCCCCATGTTCACGCGGGTTTCCTCCGGGTGCTCCGGTTCCCTCTCACTCTTCCTCTTAATTGGCTTCTGGTAAAATTGGTCGTGCTGTGACTGTGTGTCTGTGTTTGCCTTGTGAAGGACTGGCGTCCCATCCAGGGTGTATCCCGCCATGCTCCTGTTGCTTGCAAGGATGAGCTCCAGTCCCTTTGCGACCCTGAATTGGAAGAATATAATAATAATAAACTTTATTTTATATAGCGCCTTTAAAGGTGGCTTCTCAAAGCGCTTTACAGGATGACCGTAAGCCAACCGACAGAAGCGGTTGGAAAATGGATGGGCGGAGAGCTGGTTTTTGTGGACAGCTTTCGAAGAAGCACTCCGATTAGACCGCACGTGTACCACCTTGTAGCCCGACCTTGTCAGATGTCAGTAGCTTTAGTGAGGTTGAGCTTGGATGCAGGATCAGGAATGTGGTGTTGGTGGACCAGTAGGTCGCTCACTTCTGTCTGGACCACAAATTACAAATTACCAACCGATGCCCCATTATGGTGGCCAGGGCCTTTCCTGTAGTAGCCGCCACCCTTCAGGTATGATGTTTAACTGAGATCCTGACCACTTGCTTAGTAAAAATCCCAAGGCACTGTTTTGACAAGTAAGGATGCTAACTCTGTTGTCCTAGCTCCATTTTACAGCTCATAAAAGTCATATGCTTGAACAGTCTGGCCTAATAAATTAAGGTTATTATTTTGCCAATCTCTGGGACTAATCACACACAAGCTTTCCATTCTTAGCAGCGCTTAATTAAACTGTCATTGGTTGTCTGCTGTAATAAAAGGCGTTAATGTGCATTTCCAGAGAAATGAGTATTGCCCCTAAATATAGTTATGAATTTAATGATCAATAATTGTTTTGTGAATAAATGTGTCTGCATCATCCTTCTCACTCCATAAGCCTTTTGTGGTAAAGGTGTCACTTCACATATTAAGCAGCTTTGCCAGTTGACTGGAGTTTGCATTACCTACTGTACGTGGCATGATTTCTAAGCACAGGCTTAGAAAAAGAGATTGGAGTGCTTTCTAGGTACTGTATGGTTTGAGTCTGTTTATGTTCAGAATTTCCTTGTTCATAATATCCTCTTATATGCTCTTGAATGATCTCAGAAACATCTCTTAAAATGAGCTATTATCGCTGTAGCTGTAATTACAGTTCAAATACAGTGGTATCGGTAATAAAAAAAACAGATGCAAATGGAGAAACGGAGACAAATAATGGCTTCTGAAAACTCAAGTGAAAACTGTCAAGTACAGTGATAGCAGTTTCCTAAACTGAAAAGTGTATATAGCAGTATTTCATGTAAGAATAAAAAATGTATAATAGTTTCCTTATCTAACTTATCTAACTTTAAATTGAACTTGTGCAGTTCTACGTATTAATATGTGAATTTCCTTTGGCCACAAAAAGGCTGCTTCTTTTGGGATTTTTTTTTCTTTTACAGAATTCATCCCAAGACGCTCTTGAATGGAAAATGCTATACAAATGTTTATAGTATTGTGGTTTGTACTGGGGCAATTCATATGATTTGCAAAGAACAACCAGATGTTACCTGTAAATCTTTTAATAAAATGCACTTAATTTTATACATCTTTTTAAAAAGAGACCAGTTTGGTTTTTCTATATTTGGTAGGAGACTGGGAATTCTCACACAGTTAAAAATACAGGGTTCTGCCATAATAACAGAGCACAGCTTTCGAATTGTAAGAGATGGGATAAATTTCCATACCCATTATTTGCTGACAGGCATTTGAATTAACTCTATATATTAGACATTGCAAGCAAGACTGTTGTTGTCCAGTGTCCCCATCTGTTTGAATAGTTATAGGGGCCTACTGGTTTTCTTCACAACAGATCTCAGAATGATCCTGTCAGCCCAGTTGTCTCCTTAATTACAGCATTGTAACATGCTTTTGAAGGCTCTGCTCAGTGACTTACTGTACACAAGGTGCCTGTAAAACTCGGAAGGAATGTACTGTGACTCTTCAGAAGTAGAGGTAACTAGATTGAAGGGACTGGATACATGCCCGATAACTGTCTTGTGTAATACTAGGAAAAAGAATGGAAATACTAAGGAACTCCCAAATGAACTGAACATTTCCTGCGTCAGAGCTAAGTGGTACTGATTTCTAAACATGATGGAATAATTCTTTCATCGCAAAAACCAAGAGAACATTAATTTTCATGCCCTTTGCACCATGAAGTCCTTTTATTATTTGATGTTGCTACGGCCTCAGTACAGATTCTGAGCAACACTGCTGACCGGTTTTTATCACCAGATTATTAATCACCAGAATTAGTATCTTTTACTGTAGATCCGTATAAGTGTCCTGGAGAGATAATCCAAATACATCATTTAGACAAGGTTTTTTTTAGACAAGATCATTCATTGGATAAAAATATAGATGGGAAAATACAAAAATGCTTTTAAATGTACACCATGTGCCTAATTTAGAAATTCTATAAACTCAACTGTGAGAAAGTTATCTTAGACACAGTTAGGGTTTACAATATAATGTATGTATATTATGAATATCAACAATTTCCTGAAAGTCTCCACTAGCATTGTCTAAGATTATAACCATTGACTGTTATTGGTAAAGCTTAATTTGTATGATGAGAAGCCAAGACGTTCTGTTTAGATCTCTCTAGATTTCTCTTTAAAATTTGATCATAACTCAGCTACTTATACCTGAGCACCCAATATGAAGTACTGTAGTTAATCCAATCAGATCAACCTGACCTATCGTCAGGTGCTCCTCATCTTTAACATCATTTAACATCTTTGAAGCTGAAAGGGTCGTTTTTGTCAAGACAGAATACATGTCTGTCCAGATTAACATTTACTGTAACTTTAATGATTAACGACTAACTAAAATGCAACAATATAAGTTAAGGATGTGGAGCTTCATGATGTCAATATTTGCTATGTCTGAACTGAAGTTTCCACATTATGAATCAGGTTATAGGCCGTCTTGTGCACGTTCAAGCATATATTTCTCTTGTCGGTGTCACAGAGTGAGCTGTGTTGTAAATTTTGTCTGGGTTTGTTGTGGAACTGTGAACTCTATTCCAAAAATGAAAGAATATTCTAAATCTTTTTTCTTCATAATAGTGGTTCTGTTTTGTTGGCTGTGTTGCTGGATGTAAATTTCATAATGTAAATCTCAGTAGCTTATCTAAACATCAGTTGTTACTCAGTGATACAGCCTCATCTGCAAAATCAGGAGCTAAAGTAGTAGTTCATTGGTCTAACCAAGGAAAGCAGGTGTTAACTGCTGTGGTTTTACCTAGTAAAATATCGGGAAGATAGAAGGCAAGCGATTTAATATACAGTATAGTGTGGAGAGCAGCTGTCAGCATCAGAAATCTGTCTAACACAAAGTGTACATACATAAGGAATCTGTGCTGTGAGACAAGACTCTTGACAGGTTTTGGTTTTGAGAACTGAACACAGGCTTGCAAACTGGATTCATTTCCAAGGGAAAAAAAAAGACTAAACAATAATTGAAATGCGAGATTAGGTAATACAATTGTGCCAGCAGCCATATCACCCTGCAGCATACCTCTGCCAGCCCACTGAAGTTCAGCAGGTGTGAGGTGTTAGTGGGGCCAGCAGGAGGCGCTCACCCTGCAGTCTGTGTGGGTCCTAATGTCCCAGTATGGTGACGGGGACTAATACTGTAAAAAGGCGCCGTCTTTCGGATGAGACATAAAACCAAAGTCCTGACTCTCTGTGGTCATTAAAAATCCCAGGGCATTTCTCGAAAAGAGTAGGGGTGTAACTCCGGTATCGTGGCCAACTTTCCCTTTGGCCCTTACCAATCATGGCCTCCTAATAATCCCCATCTATGAATTGGCTTCATCATTCGGTTCTCCTCCCCACTGATGCTGGTGTGTGGGAAGTGTACTGGTGCACTATGGCTGTCGTTGCATCATCCAGGTGGGGCTGCACATTAGTGCTGGTGGAGGGGAGTCCCTATTATCTGTAAAGCGCTTTGAATCTGGAAACATGCCATATAAGTGTAAGCAATTATTATTATTAATAACAAGAAGAGGATTTTGGAACACACACTTACAACAGTTACAAGCAAGAGAAGACCATTCAGCTCATTGGGCCCATTTGGAAGTAAGTAGCCAAGGAGTCATTTCTTTGTGGGTTTAAATGTCAATTGGGGGGGTACTACTGCTGCACATCTGAGCATGGTACTTCATCTATATGTTTTTCCTGTCATCCCAACTCACTAAAAAGTTACCAAGATTTGTACGTCAAAAAAAAGTTATTTGAATCATTTTGGCTAACAGTATAAGTCAAGGAAACAGATAATACCTCTGTGTATTAGTCTAGGAAAGCAATTACTTTAAAATAAATATTATTAAGAAAAAGAATGGCACCTCTAACTGGCTTGAAATATAGAGGAACTTTAGTTTTTTGCTCCAAGAAGAATAAACTAATACGGTTCTTTCTTTGTTGTGAAAAAGAAAGATGTCATTCTGAGGATTTACAGTCCTGGTTACACCTTTTGTACCCTTGACTGACCACAGAGGCCATTTTTAGCTATCACCTTGTCACAGTGGGAGCAGAGGGGGTTGCGGTTTCTATGCAAATCAGACTTTGCACATGAGCAAACTCATATATTAAACCCACACAAAATAAGGACCGGGGAATTTCTGTAGCAACCCAGAATTTCAGTTTGTTGACATTTTCTGACGTGTATTTTGTTGTACCTTTTATTTTTTTCCAAGGTTGTTGCTGCGCGGCAAACTGTGCCCTGCTCTGCAACCTGGAAAATCACCAAGCCCTGTGCCGGTGGAAAACTCAATCAAAAGTCATTGGTTGTGGGATTTTGTGATCTTGCAGAAAGTGACAAATTGCACCGTAGAGCCTGTAAAACCGCCCTTATGACTCTGAAAAAGCTGATAACTTTTTCTCTAAGCTCTTGGCACTCTTGACACACTGTGTGAGTAACCCACACAGGCAGATAAGAAAGGAACTCCCTCAGAATACTGGAGGAGGCATGCGGCCTTGTCCCTCCTGGTTAAGAACTCTGACGAAAGACCAGTGTCTTGAAACACGTAAGCAGTGTTTACATCATATTTCATGTAATAAGCTAATGTTTAAATCATGAGAAGACTCTTTTCCTTGCAGCGGTTAAGTGTGCAATTGCTAAATTAAAGTTGGTTAGGTCCTAACCAACCCAGAGGGATTTACGGATCACAGCAGTAGAGTCACTAAGTGACAATCATGGATTTTGAACCTGATTTTGAAAAAAGAAAATCAGTTTGTAAGAATTGGCTCTGCTGTAAGCAACACAGGAGTCCCATAGCTGTGCTAGTTTATACACATAGTGCACTTTGACTTGTTATTACCCGTGATTCTTAGTCTTTAAGGTCCCAGCGATTGAACAAGAAGCTTGAAGTAACGAATCCACCAGGAGGACAAAAGTAGGCAGCGTTTCGGTGTTAGCTGACGTTCTGGTGAAAGTGAAATGCATGAGCCACAGCTTCTGCAATGTGAGCCTGTCTTTTTCACAGCTACTGTATTAAACAGCACACAGTATCCAGAGCTCTGAAGACCTCTGACCAGAGACCTGCAGGGCAATGGGCTTGTCCAGGCTCAGACAGCTTTATCCGAGCAAATGGTCATTAATGCGCCATAAATACAAACTCCAGTTAAACTATAACAGTAACTTTTTTATTTTTTTCTCCAAGAGAAGACATTCCTGGAATTGAAGGTCCGGCCGCCCACGGTGGCAGGATCTCGGAGCAAATGGACAGAAATCGCCCTTGTCAAACTCGACATTGTGACTCACAGACAGCACGCCTTGCACAAGAATTCGTCGAATAAATAAATGAATAAATAACGTTATTTCCACATTCATGGGAAGCGGCTCCTACACCTGGCTGCATGCAAAGCAGGCTCCTCTGACATCTGCCATGGCAGTGATTCATAGGCTCAGGGTAAAAATGTCAAACAAGCAAACTGAATGGTTGTGTCATTAGCTTTTCTGTGCATTGTCTTGCCAGCTGCTTGCCAAATTACATTAGGTTCCTAAGAATAGATCCGGATCATTTTGCATTCTTTATTTGGAAAAGCAACAGCATTATACATACAGTACAGTACTGAGCTGCCAAATGCTGCTTTAAAAAAAACAAGACGGACAGTAATACAAAAGAAATCTAGTGGAAAACCCTGTGTTCAGAATGGAATAATGTCCTAACGCAGATCATTTAGATTCTTCTGTTCCCAGAATAAACATCGGCTCACTTTGAGTTCGCTTTACGATTTGGAACAACGCTGCAGTCTAAATTGAGTAAACTTTTGAGCTTTTCATTGAATCATAAATGAGATCCCAGTTGTGGCACTGACTGGAATTGTTTTCTTTACAGATGCTTAGAACCAAATGGATTCATCCTATTTAAAAAAACAGTATAGGGATTTGTTTTTACCCCCAAGGTGGTTTAAGGTAAAGAGGTATCCAAGAGAAAATTGGTTTTGAAGTTAATTATATCTAAATTTGGGGAAATCTGTCTTATTAAGCTCAGTAATGCTATCACCTGGCATTTTCAGTATTGTAAAGATACTGCCTTTTACAGGAAGGGAAATTGCCGGTTTGTGTGGGAATCTGTTTGTATTACCAGGGAGATAACCAGCTAATACGAGAGTGCATATACAGTAACGTAGATAATATATCCTTAACTTAACATCACACAACCAGTCTTTTTATCTGCTGCAGGGGAAAATCCCTCCATAGAAAAAAAAGAGGATGTCTAGTTAAAAACCGATGTGAACTTGCTGGTCTGGGAAAGGAAAATGGGCATTTGGTGCTTGTTGACACAGTGAAACTGTGCCTACTATTGGTCTGTTCTTATCACATAAGCACAACCTTAAAAATAATACCACAAGGTTTACTCTTTATCAGATAGATTTCTGGTAAATTCGTATGCTTTGTGTTGCTTTGTGTTACTTTGTATGTCCTTGATAAGAAGTGCTGCAAAGTTGAATGAATCAATCGTTACAGCTGAATTTCTTTTGGTTGTCCTTTTAATAGTTTAATAGTCACAAGGTTACGTAAAACACTTGCTTAACTTTTCTAAAAGCTTCATTTAGATTACGTAGCGGTGGCACAAAAATAGCCTTTGTTAGGGTTAGAAGAACGCAAGAACACAGAAATGCAGCGTCACCTTTTGCTATACCGTAGGTTCGAGTGGGGAGCTGTATTAGTGTGTTGGCTGCAAAGGAACAAGTTAATTCCGCACGGAAAAGGAGAAAACAATGTGTATTTAATTTTACTTAAAACTGTCTTGGCTATGTTTTGTCCATATCGACAGTGTGCTTGTTATATTGCACCACAATTCTTAGGGGTTCGAGAGCTTTCGTTTCCCCACTGCTATGTTTCACATTTTTGAATTTTGAGGATAGGACTCTCTCATGAAAGGAATCATTTTGTTCTGTTGTTTCGTGGTGAAGCTCTGTATGTGGCTTCAGACCAGGTAATTATGATTTTCCTGAGTGGTAGCTCATACCTAAACCCTTCTTTTCTTGTCCCCAATGGGGAGTTTGCTTTGCAGGCGGGTAAAAGACATAGACGAGAAACAATCAAATAAGGAGCTCATGTTCACACTTCAGAAAAAAATAAATTGGATCGTCAGTGTGTAAGATAGATACTAAGATAAATTCATGATGAAAAATAAAATATAACAATCTGTTTTTTTTAATAAGCAGGGTAAGAGATGTGGGAGTAAAGGATAACTTGGTTCTATTGCACCTGAATCTTAAGAGTCTAAATTGATGCTCTGAAGGAAGGAAGGAGATTCACTGTGCAAGGAGAGGCTATGACAGTCCGTCTCAGTCCGTCTGAGCAGTGCACAGACTTTAATATTCCTTTCCCCACCCTGATTAGCTCCCTAACTCCCTTCTGTACAGAAATACAGACACAAGCTGACCTGCCATATTGCCGGGCTGTGTCTCACACCATGAATCAGGGCAAAAATCACTTCTGGCAAAATGAAATGAAGGCCAGGACCACACAATTTCAGTTTCTTTCATTTGGATCCACAGGTTGTTTCCGGTTTTCTCCCATTTTCAAATGGCCCGTTTTTAATCGACTCGACTCGACTCGACTCGACTGGCCCCTGCCGCCGCCTCTGCCTCCTGGGAAGAACGAGGGCTGGTGTAAGGGGTTCTCCTCACGAGTGTGTTTTTATACATGACCCCAAGCATGATGGGGTGTTAATTGCTTAATTACCTCAGGACCCGGTCCTGTGTGGAAACACCTGCTTTCAATAAACTTTGTATCCCTCATTTAGTCGAGGGTTTCCTTTATTTTGCCAGTTTCCTGTAGCTCAACTGACAGGTTATGATTTGTAGATTAGTCGATGGTTCCCGCTCCTTCGAATGAGGCTGAAATCTGATCGGACTCTGAAGGTTATATAACCATATTGTTAGTGCAATTCCACCTACTGCCATATTTCTGCTCACGCTTATCAAATATCAGCCTCGGTTTATATTTAGAAAACTGCGAAAAGGAAATATTCCTTCTTTGTGACAAAGCTTAGGTTTGGGGCTCAGAAGTTAGTCGCAGGAGGAAAAAGGATCAGTAACTGAGACAGGCTAAAGAAGCTGAACAAAGCACAATGTAATATTCAGTGCTTTCTAATCCTCATAGAACAGGATACATTCTAGTTTGTATAATATTTTCCTAGCTCGAGGTTTCACAATTCAAATTCTCAGAACGATTCAGTCAGAGCTCTTATGTTTTCTTCCTGACGTCTGGAGAAGACAGATTGAGTGTCTTGCAGATCCCCTTGTATTCTGTGAGGTATGGTTTCCAAATGGGCAGCACAGTGGTGCAGCGGTCAGCATTTCTGCTCGTAGCGCTGGGGCCCTGGATTCAATTCTGTGCCTGGGGTGCTGTCTGTGTGGAGTTTTGATGTTCTCCCCTTGTTCATGGGGGTTTCCTCCAGAAGCTCTGGCTGCCTCCCACAGTCCAAAAACAGACTGGTAGGTTAACTGGCTTCTGGTAAAATTGGCCCTGGTGTGAGTGTGTGCGTCTGTGTCGGCACCGCGATAGACCGATATCCCATCAAGAGTGTGTCCTGCCCTCTGCCCATTGCTTGCTGGGATAGGCTCCTGCTCGCCTGCGACCCTGAATTGGATGAAGCGGTTAAAAAAAATGGATGGGTGAAGACAGTGACTAACTCATACTGAGCAGAATCAACATGTCTTCTAGAGAATCTCAGTCTGGAAGATAAAAGAAGGAGTTACCCATGTGGGTAACATGAGATCTCAATGATCCTGCAGTGAGCTCACAACAAATATATAATTAGCTTTCCCAGCAGAGGTATAGTGAATTGGAGTCACAATCCATGAAGGGTGGACAATATCACTTTCTGTAGGGTTGGTGTTTCTTCTTGAAAATGGTAGGCAGATTCCTACCTAAAATGAGACACATTTCCACTCTACTGTATGTAGAAAACTCAAACTATCTCTGTGGTAGCTCAGATGGCAAGGGTGTCTACCTCCTGACTGGAAGGTCCGGGGTTCAATCCCAGGTAGGGGCAAGTGATGTAGTTTGCTCTAGTTACTTCCAGATGGCTTCCAGGTCTACTCAGCCTGCTTTCCAAATGAGTACTGGGGGTTAATTCTTCTTGGGGTAATAGGCTGGCTGGAGCATGATGCTGACCACATCACCTCCACCTCCACTGTTGGATGGTTGAGAAAAATGGTGACCTTTGCTCCCCATTCCCCCATGGGCCTTTATGGCCTGAAAAGGGGACCTGACCTAACATATCTTTTAAAAATAAGGGGGAAACCACCTGTGTATCTTATGAAAATACTGAATGTATTTTTCTGTATGTTATACAACCTTATTCTGGATAACAGACCAGTTTGACATTCTGTTCCAAACCTGGTATGACATCCTACTTTCAACTTCAATTTTGACAAAAATACCATTCTTTAAATAATTTAGATCAACATGTCTTGATTTGATTATGCATGGGTGGTAGTTATGAGAAATTCCAAGAAGAAATTCATGAAATGAGGGTTATTCTGGGTGAGGTAACTTCAGTTATCTCCCTATGTCATCTGGATTGAAATTACAGGCTTCATTTGCTACTTGGAACTGTCAGGATGTTTGGCACTAGGGATGATTTTGCACATTTTTTCAAAGTCTTTCTGGTCCGTGCAGCTTTTCGCAGTACTTCGGAACGTTCACGTTGATGTTTGGAGCTGTGATATAATTTAGTTTGTTTTTCTTCCTTGCCAGAGGGAGGTTTTTCCCTCTTTAATACATGTACTGCTACCGTATAGGATCGTGTGTAGTGGTTCTGCTGGAAGAGAGACGGTAACACCGGAGCAAGAGTCAATTCTTGCAAAAGTGCAGTTCTTTAACCATGGGGAAACATTTCCCTGTAGAGAAATGGCTAAGTGATGCAGTGGGTAATAAAAACAACCTGCTGCTAGAAAGGTTCCCAGTTCATGTGCTGGCTTCCAGTGACTCTCTATGCTACTCTATGTATCATTCAGTTCTTACCAATTGCCTGCTAAATAATGAATTATTGCTTTATTTTAGATTTTGAACAGTACATTAGGGTCCAATTCTGGATAAGGGGTAGAGTTTGTATGTTCTCCCTGTGTTTGCATGGATTTCCTCTCGCAGCCTAAAGACATACTGGCAGGTTAATTGGCATCTGGGCAAACTGGCCTGGTGTGAGTGTCTCTGTCTGTGTCTGTCTGTCCCGGGATGACCTGGTGTCCTGTCCAGGGTGTGTCCTGCCCTGCCTTGCATCCGTTGCTTGTCGGAATAGGCTTTGGCTTCCTCCACGACCCTGAATTGGAAAAAGTGGTTAGAAGATGGATGGATGGAATACATTTGAAGCTCCATTACTGGTCTACATTGGTGGTGGCTGACTTTAGTGTTAGCTTTGCCTTGAAAATCAGGACAATCCTGTGAGGATGGGGCTCAAGAAGGCAGAAAGATTGTCCCGGACGTCAAAATGATGTAGCCAGATGTAACCGTTTTGAAACACCTAGCTGCAAATAAGGCATAGTGCAGTAGGCCAGCAGTCATCACTCCTCCAAATCTTCAGTTTCACTATGTTATTCAAAGTAATGGGTGGGGGAGGTTAAATCTGGATTTGGAAGAACAGACGAGAACAATCTTCCTACTGAAATTATTTGAACTGGCTCTGCAGTGCTGTTCACGAAATAAATTTAAAAAGAGACCAAAAAAACAACAAATTGCATTATGATGGTTATAAAATGTTAATCAAAACTATAAATGGAAAGTGTGATGAAACTCCCTTGACAACCCTGTGCGTGCACAGTGAGATGCCTTCCACAGGTGCCCTTTAGTCTAGGCAGAGCTATTTTCAGCTTCTAACTGTTATAAATGAGATTCTAAAAAAAGGCTGATTATTTTTCTGCACAAAGCATTGCTTTGCAGGTCCCCATACTAGTAATTTAGGAAAATCACTAACTTATTTTTCGACTACACGGCTTCAGAATAGCAATATAAAAATGCAGATCCCCATGCCCCTGATCAGATCGCAGCTAGTGTATGTTGCGCACTAAAATGAAAACACACACACTGACCAACTGAAACTGTGTGGGACGGTACAGTATATTCACATGGTGTGTTTTTTGCATGCACTGCTCATCTTTCATTAAAAAGCAGCCTACTAGAAGGTTTCTCATCATAAACTCTGCATCCTCTAGTGATAAGTTCAAGCCTCTTTTCACATCTGTCTTTCATGCACCAGCTTGAACCCCAAAACCCCACTTGACTGTGAATAATTTTGAAACGAAACCCCCCCACAATGACTGTTCATTCTTTACTGTTCACATGATTTTTTTAGAATCGTGGTAATTATCTATTCAAGTTGGACTTTTTATTTAAATAAGAGGGTCCTTAGAAAGTCAGTAAAAGACATGGGCTGAAATGAACCCAGAGCTTCATGAGCAATTCATGATCACTAATATTTCTGTTATTGGATATTTTTTCCTCCCAAGTTCAACTTGGATCCCTTGAGTAGCACATAAGAGCAGAGTAGCTATGGGATGAATTGAAAGGCAATTGCACAGCTCAGGGTATGAAATGCAGGTACAACATCTGTATACAAACTCACCATTGTACATCCCTGCATGATTTAGATCTTTTACATCTGTGCATTTAGTGTTTCTCTGTGCTTTGGAATTGTTTTTAAAGCTGCTATTAAAAAGGACATTTTAAGGATGATGCTCTACCACATTTTAATTCGATAGAATAGGGTTGAAACTCAGCCCCTTGTGGTCAAATACAGTACGCTGATCACTCCAAATGGAAGGGGGGTGAATATTGATCTGACTTGACTTCAGCGACCTTTATGACCTGAAATCTTCCATGCTTCCAGCTGGACACAGCTGCTTGTGAAGCTCGGCTGCTGTCTTGGAAATGTCGCATTTATAAACGTCTTGATGTCTTCTAACTAGGGATCTTTTATCACCAGATTGTGGGTCCTTGCTGGTCTGTACGCATTGTTCATGACTACTCAGCATGTTTTCGTCGAGAGCCTGAGTTAAGCATAAGTGACTCACTACACCTCCTTGTTAGACAGACCTTGCTCCACATCCACAGAAGGCTAATATAAACTTATTTATATTGTTTATTCACTACGATGCCTGCCTAAAAATTTCATTCCTAAAAATTAATTGTTTATTTTTTTTACGTTAATTAATAACTGGCTTACCTCCTATACTGGGCCAGATATGTCTAAATGCAAACGATGTAAATAGTTAACATATAAGTTACTTCATTTTACCTGTAAGTTAAGTTACTGTTTACTTTGTCAAAACAAATGAGGTCATCCGTAAAGCTGTTATTTTCTGAACATCCTTTCAACTAGGGATTTAGACTTTGTAAAAATATCTTCTCTTTGAGTATTCTGAAATGCACTTCAACTCTCCCATATGGTGAAGAAATACAGCAGAGATTCTGAACATGTGTCTCGTTGGCACGTGGGTGTGGACATTTAAAGAAGCAAAGTCAGTAAAATATTACTGAAGAAAAGATGTGAATGCTAGCAGAAAAGGGTACATTTTTTGAGGATGGTAAGATGGTAAGAAATGGACCACAGTTTAACCCATTAACGCGAAAGGTTAACGCATTCTGAATCATGTGTTACGAAGATCCATGTTTGGATGAATTAAGAAAAGCACAAACTGGGCAAATGTCAGCTTTCTAATCATGCTAATTGCATGATCTGGGTTCATTTCAGCCCGTGTCTTTTGCTGACACTCTAAGGACCCTCTCATTTAAATATCAAGTCAAATTTGAATAGATAATTACCATTATGAAAACAATGACAATGGCAATTATTTGCTGGGAGAAAAGTACAAATTGAAACTGCGGGTCAACAGAACCCACTGTTATCACCGTCAGTTCAGATCCACTGGGGAAGTGCTTTTTAATTTTTTTGGACCCTGGCTCTGGGTAGCCCTGAGTTAAGGGACTGCTTTGCTCACTCTGCTTTGCACATTCAAAGATGTCCCTCTTGTCTTCCTATTCTGCGTCTTCGCTAGTTCTGCCTGTGGTGAGCCACTGCCCTGTCTTTGTAAGAGTGACGTCCGAGATAATAAGCCCGCTGTCGTCTTAAGCCTCCCTCTGTTCAGATCTCGGCAGAAGATTGAAATGTAGGAGGGGAAAAAAAAACATTTCCTCCTCCAGATGTTCTCTGTCAAAACAGCTAGAGGGAGATGTGTTGTACATTCAACTGTGTCTCGGTCTCCCCTGACGCCACCAGCTGCCCATGTTACGTGATCATGCAGTGCACAGATGAGCTCCCAGTACGGTCTTTTCATGGCCTTGGACTTTGCGAAGGTTAATGTCTGCTCCCTGAAGGCCAGCCAGGCATTGGGTAATGTCTAAAATGTGTGTGAGTGACTGCAAGGTCCCATTTTGTGTTCTGTGTACATTAGGTACTTCATTTTGAAACGGTTTGCTTAAAGTTTCCCCACAAAACTGAGTTTGTTTTTTTTCAGACATATTTCTAATGGACCTGTGTCTGTTTCAGCAGTAATTTACTGTTCTCTGTTGGAAGACATATGTGTCATACTTACTCCCCTGGCAAAAACCATTGGCAAAGGTGGCATTTCTTAGGCTTTGGGGCTCAGTCAAAGGGGCACAAGTCAATCTCAAAAATGTTTCCATGGCCACTAATAAAAAGTGTGTTTTTCCCTAAAAATGCAACGTATGTACCAACAGCGGATGAAAGGCAAACACAGCTGTTCCACTTTAAATCTATCTATTTGTGCTACATAAGTGTATATGTATAACATAAATGCATTGAGAGGTGTTTAAAAAACATAGTACTGCACTGATGTAAGAGTGTATGAACCTTTACAGTTCTCAGAGTTGTTTTCATTTAGCAGATTCTAGCAGCCACAGCCACTGCCTCAGCTGTGTAGCCAGAGCTTCATTTGATCAGGCAAAGGGAGACCTCTCTCCCTGTCACTGCTGTCATGTTCCTGCCAGCCAGGAGGATGTGTCCCACAGTAGCTTTTTTTTTTGCAGTAAATGTGAGTTTTCTTTCCTCACATTCTATTTTGCCTCATGGACATCGTCCAATGCCTCATGGACATTGGACTTGTCATACTAAGACATGCTTTGTCTTGTAGAGATGGACAAACCAGCCTGTTGTCAAGTACATTGCTCAACGCCAAGCGTAGTGCAAGCAGCTGAAGCTTTGTCAGGCGTGTAAATACCAGCATGCTTATAAAGAGATGTGCTTCTACAGTAGTAAGAGGCATTAAGAACCAGATTCAGAACAATGAGCATTTTGGGGGGGGTTTCATGAGTCTGTGTTTGTGATTTAATCATGCACAAATAGAAGATGTAAAAATAAATACCTAAGGATGTCTTTAAATTTGTTTTATGGTTTAGTTTAACACGCAGTTTTAAGCCACAACAGAATTTTCTGAAAAGCTTATTTATATCTGTAGTCCGTGAGCAGGACACAACCAACAAGATACAAGACAACAGCAATAGATTTTTACAGACAATATTACAAAATTATAAAGTGCACATTCAAAAAGAGAGAAAAAAACAACACTTATGGCATTTATTTTCCGTTGAAATATATATATCAAAGATTACTAGAGTTACATAGAACACAATCACATATCAAGGTCTGCGGAGCTATAGACTTATGTATCTAAATAGCATCCTTATTTATGCTCTACTTGACATAGTGGTATAAATCCTACACTTATAAATGCTACAAAAGGCAAAATAACACTTACAGTATCATACCATTTTATTAACTCCTTTTTCTTAAAACTAGAAAAGAGAGAAATGTAAATGTACAGTACATGTTTAGGAAAATGCCTTCCTGTCAAGTTGTGGGGTTTAGCAGACAGGGAACAGGGATACAGGTGGTCAAAGTGTTCTGCAGTACTGTTTTAGTGGGTGGCAAAACTGTCAGAAAGTATAACCAGATTCCATTTTGTAAATACGTCTCTGTATTCCAAATTTGTGGAACCTTTTGTTCTTTTTCCCTTTTTTTTCCTGCTTTTTGTGCTCTTTTTTTCTCTTTTCTTTCACACGGTGTCTTTGCCCAGGAGCTATTATTGGCACGGGTAGGCCTCGAACCACAGCTGCCAGCCCCCTGCAACTCATCGCCCATCTGTCCTCACGTCAACGATTAACTAGACACTCGGCTCCGAGGCTTTTCAAAACCCAAACAAGGGAGCTGGTCATTCGGACGTTACCGAAAGAACCTCTGTTCTGTTAACAAAACAAAATCTTGGTTCTGGCTGAAAGGACTGACTGGGCAGACAGCCCAGGTGTTATCACTTTTGTGTTAAGAAAAAAAGTACCTTTTCCCCCCATTCATACTATTTACAACATCCAGCTTTCGAACCACTTATCCGTTCTCGGAAAACTGCTTCCTCCCGGGAAGGGCGACTCAGAGCCTCTCCCGGAAGCATAGGGCATAAGGTGGTATTGTTCCAATTTGGGATGCTAACCATCTCTCGGCACCCAGAAACACACACAAAAACACACAGCGACAATTTAGAGATACCACTTAACCTGTCAAAAAAATAAACATCGGAACCTAAAGAAATCACAGTAAGGCATCTGATGGGACGGCAAGAAAAAATATATTTCCAAAAGAAAAAAATTGTGTATATTTGAAAACTGTGATCTTGGTTCTGTTACATGTTAAAGCTCCCTTTGTGAATGAAAAAAGCCATTTTAGGCTCTGCTACTCTTATAGTAGTCACATGGTTGTCTAAACTTAACCAAGGGCTCTCCCAAGGGTGCAGTTCGCCCCCCTGCCCGAGCATTTCCTTTTCTCCCACAAGCTGGGCTCATCACAACAGATTGTTCCTGGTCGTGCTGGAGACGTGAATTGAGTCTGCTGTTTTTTGAAAGTTCAGCAGATGGATGCTCGAAAGCAGGATGTCGTAGCACGACTGCTGTGCGGACTCGAAATGAGAAGTGTTGGTAATGGACACAATAAGACGTCTGGGCACAGCGCCTGAATAGAGAGATTGGGAGAACATTTCACAGGACCAGCAGCAGATGTTGGTGGGAAGGGGCAGGCCTACCACCCGAGCAGACAGATTAGACATACCAACAGGATCCAAGGGTGAATAGACAACATGAGTGAAATTAGTACTAAGATGATTGAACAGCTAAGCAGCTCATTCTTATGGAATAATGAACAAATCCATCGAAATCAGCTTTTATTATTAAAGCAAGAGACACTTGTTTCAGATAATGTAATTTTAGACTTTGATTAAGGCTAAAGTTTCACCAGCTGGAGAACTTTTCATTTCTATCTTTATGAGTAGGAAACAGAAATTAAATGTTCCAAGAAATACTACAAAGTGCTACACTAAAATGTAAACTGGAAACTGAAGAATAAAGTAAGATGGACGTATCATGTCTCGGCATACAGATTGTTCATCCTGTACTAACAGGCTGAATTTTTCAAAAATCATCCTTACTTGAAATCCATTAGAAATTCCCTTGTGTTCCGAGTATAGGCTTTCTGAGAAAAAAATAGAAATTGTACTGCCAAAAGTCAAAATTGAAAGTTTGGAACTCTCTGTGAGCTGTATATTCCCTTTGATGATTAGCTATGGAATTGCTGTCATTATCCTTCATTGCTGTCAGTTGATTCTTGCTGTAGAGTATATCTGGAGATTCCATCTTCTTTTCTATCACTGACAAAAGATGCTGTGGGGTGATAAGTTTTGTGTCCTGAGAACATAAGAAATATTACTTACATGATAAGACCATTTAGCCCAGCTACTTGGTGTGCCAGCTGCTATAAGCTGCTGTATTTGATCTGAGGATCTCTTCCAGCTATTTCTGAAAGATGTCAGTGTCAGCTTTGATAACGTGGCAACTGGTAGCCTGTTCCAAACTCTCCCAGCCCTTTCCTATTATCAGTCTTATTTGTCCCTCCCTTATGTTTTTACTTGTGCCCACTGGTTAGTTTTTCAATTTTTCCTAAAAAGACTTTAGGATTGTGTTTTGCTACAGCCTTTGTGGGTTTTGACTTTCTGAATCAGATCCCTTGGTAGTTTTCTCTGCTGAAGGTGAAAAAAGATTTGGATTCTTTTAGACTGTTAGAGTGGGACATTTCTTTAAACAAAAGGAGTGTATCTGCTCTTCCACGGGAATAGAGTTTCTTGTAAAGGGGTGACCACAATTGTATGTAATACAAGGGCTCTTACTATATCATGGTTCAGTTTTAATACATCACTTGATTAAAATTTGAGTTTCACTTTTAACCTTAAGATCCTTAATTGGGCGGAGCAGTGGCTCTGTAGCTAAGGATCTGTGGTTGGAAGGTTGCAGGTTCAAATCCCGCAGCTAGCAGAGCAATCCTACTCTGTTGGGCCCCTGAGCAAGGCCCTTAACTCCAACTGCTCCAGGGGCACTGTACAATGGCTGACCCTGCGCTCTGACTCCAAGCTTCTCTCCCTGTCTGTGTCTCATGGAGAGCAAGCTGGGGTGTGCAAAAATACTATTCTTAATGCAAGAAATTGTATAGGGCTAATAAAGTGATGTTATCTTTCTGCCTTTTTATTGATTCCCATCATCGTCTAGAGTTTCTTTATCCTGGTACTGGAGTGCCCCTGTGTTGTCTGCATTTTATTTCAGCTGAAATAAGCTTTGTGGACCTACTGTATGGTTGCACTATTGCACCACAATATGTTAATTTTTTATTGTTCCAGCTCTTACAAAGGAGTACAGAGTGAGAGATTTGCATACTCCCTCTGCCAGATGCTACTGTAAGTTTCAAAATGTTTATACCAGGTGGAATTTAATTAATCAGTCTACATATCACCATGAATGTTTATGGTGGATGGGCTTGACACAATATCATTTTCACCCGTTTCTGTACATCATTAATTGAAAATCAATTAGCAGCTGTTTAGAAATGTGAGAATTTAAACTATGGTCCTTGTCGGTCCTAGGGAGAGGGTTGGGTTGCTGTTAGGGGCTGGAGTGTAGTTAGGGTTAGGTTTATTGTATGTAGAAATGTGTGCAAGATCCACAAATACAATATGTGGCTAGAAGCAGCTGTAAGTAAAAGATTCAATAATGTACTTAAGCATTTCATGTAATGTGATTGCCCCAGGGCAATTGTGTTATGTCAATGTCCTCTGCCACTCCTACTGTAGAAACTATTTCTCATGTCTAGGGACTGCTGAACTCACTGAGCATAAGTGAAATAAGGGCAGTTCCCACTGCTGTTGGCAAGACGCATGATACAACCACAGCAAATTCAGAAGGTCAGTGTTTTGATGTATTCAGTCTTCTGATCGTTTTTTTTTTTTAAAGTGCAGTCAGACCCTAATTAAAGTGGAGAAGAAATGTGTTTTTTGAATATTGAGCTTTGCTGGGGTAACTCACCTGGCTGAGAACAATCTCAACCCAACAGCAAGAACTAGGCTGTTGGAATCCCATCCCATTTATCAATGGCGTTTATAACAGACCTTTGGAAGACGTTTTGCACACTTCTGCCCGTCTATGTACTGTATATATGTCTTTCACCCAGGTCTTCTCTTCATGTATCTCTCTTGCACCCCCTCCTGCCTCCCCATCTACACCCTTGCAGCAGCTCCCTGGCTCATTCCTCCTAATAGTGAGGAAGGCTCACGGCTAGGCTGCCATTCCCTGAGATAGGCAAGTCACATCAAATACTTTAGCCATATTTCGTCTCTCTATTGCATTCATTAGGATTTCACGGAACTGCTGAAATGGGGGGTTGAGTCAGGGAAATCTGGGACCTCCTGCATGAGCAAACATGAGGTGGAAGGAGGGATGCCAGAGTTAAATGTGTTCAAGCAAGAGTGATATTTACACATGGGGAAACATAAGTGGCTGAGTTTAGGGTTTGACCTCCCCCTTAACTTCTGTTTAAAAATCCATTTATTGCTTATAGGTCCATTTTATTCCTTACGTCAATTTCAGGTTGAAAAGCAAACAAACAGAAATTCTGCTAAATTGTATCAAAAAAAGGGGTGTAAATCTCTAGGGCCTGTGAGCTTGGTTTATCAGTCAACGATTGCAACGTGTATTGATTTTGTCCATATCTTTGAGCAGGACTTCTGAACTCTGGGCTCTGAACTCTGATGTCATCCAATGTTTGTTAGAAATGTTTCATTAAATACGTCATGATTGAATGCTAAGGATGGTGAAATGGTCTTGTTAAGCACGCTAGCTTTATGTCAATCCAAATGTGCTATAGATAAAAGAGAGATCACATGCAATGAAAATCTGTAGACATGGGGTCATCCCATGAATCAATTACACACATGAATTGATTCACTTCACAAGCCTCTTTGCTCAGCCCAAAAGGGATTCTGTTTTTCTGCTTTCTCCTGTTCTAACCTGTTGTGTCAGAGTAGGATGCACATCATTGAAACAAAGTCCATTGAACAGTTGATTCTGAGGCTTCGGACAAACAACAAGGCCTTCTTAACGGGAGGGATGCTGAAAGACACAGCTTTCGCTGTTTGGAGGACAATGCTAAGTACATATTTCCCCAAAGGGAAAGAAGTGCACTAAGATGAGTGAGCCCAATGGGCAAATGGAGTTCTTTTTTTATCAAACATTGAGTTATACGTCAAAAACTGAGAAATATGTGCCGATACTCACGGATTCCAAGATTACTTTCACACTCTGCTTAAAGGGTATAAATATGCAGCCATTACAAGTATATAAAGCTTGCAATCCAATTTACAGCCTTTCCCACAATTGTCATGTCCTGCCAGAGGGGTGAAATTGTTGTCAAACTGTCCAAGCTATACCGTAACATGGGGCCTTGATATAATTATTGTAAACTGACTGAAACTGGTGCCATTGTTGTCATGAATTGGTTCAGCTGAGCTTTGCATGCACGGCCCTGTAACTCGGCAACGCAGGCTAATTGGGAGAGCTGAAGACGTGACTTGTGCAACATTGTAAGACCAGCTCTTCAAGCTCACAGCAATGCAGGAATCCGCAGAACGCACAGATGCACGTATCCCTGGAACAAAGGCTGAAGGCTTTGCTTTTTTTCACCCGATCACCGTCTCTGTAAACAAGTGTATCGCACTGGTGAATGAGGGGGGAGGCACAAACAGTGTCCGTCATCAATCTGGACTTACTGGCTAGATTTAATTATGTTGTCAGCCAGTAAGTAGCGTGAGTCACCCATGTAGGAAACAGTGGATGGCAGCACGTCTTCTAAAAGGACAAAAAAAAAACTCCAATACCAAGCCATGCTTTAATTTACTGGATGTGAAATACAGACATTTTAAAAAGATACATTTCTTTGCAATTGCGTTTACTGTCCAATATTCCTGTGGTTGTTCCTCGACTGCACTAGAATTTTGAGTAATAAATAAGAGGACGTTATACATCTTTGTTGTGATTCTTAAGCTACCGTGCACACACATGAACACACAATGGGCTCACAGTATTCACTGAGGTAAAAGAATACTGTAGGCTCTGGAGATGCTCAGTTGCATCAAACAGGACATGCTTGTACAAATCATCAAAGAACCTTTAATTCCACAATCGCTGCCTAATCGCTTACTGTAGCTGCCATGAGAGAGTTCTGGCTATGTACTCAAAGAGCAGGCTGCCCTTAGGGTTCAATCTCCAAACCATCACCCCAGTCACAAGTTAATGAGATCAAAACCCGCACAGTAAGATGTAGCCCGATAGCTTTACTATGTCAGTGTTCAAAGCTCCTTGCTGTAGCACTGGTTTTCTGTAATCAGACTGTTGTCTTTCTGCTCCTGAACTCCCCTCCAGTTCATTTTTATTCCAGCTTGAAATCTCCTATTTTTCAACCCACCGCATGTCTCTTCTCTTATTCTATTTGATTGCAAACAGGTCTGCGGTTTTAATTAAACACAGAATATTTCTGGACATTCTGTTGGTTCTATCTGAGGATTGGCTGCTGTACTTCAGTTGTTTGCACTGGCAATAACATATATGGTGTTTGTTATAACTCTTCCTTCAAACTGTCTGAATCTCAATTCTCGTGGCTCTGAATGCCAGAGCTCGACTGCGGAAAGAGAATTTTGTTTTTCGTTTCTGACGTCAAACCTCTGCAGGCGTGTCCTGAAAGGACTTTCCAGATTTGCATTGCCATATTAGCAAACAGAAATATAATTGTTAAGTGAATACGAACGATTATCTATACATTTGTGCATGAATGTCTTTTATACCTGACTTTTTCTTTGAAGATGATATGTGTTTATTAGAAAAAACGCCTTGATACAACCTGTACTGTATGTCAGCATTAACTTCGTTGTCTCACTAACAGGTATGTCTTTGTGTTAGAGGTAATTTGTCTGGAAAACTACTGAGCAAGAAAGCTGTGGACTGTGTGATTTGATATGTCTGAGTGCAGGCCATTTCAGTTTGCCAGTGCCAATAGCTGGAGCTATTGGCAGAGCAATTGAAATTATCTACCTTGTTTCAGAGAGTGTCTTCAGTTGTGATACAGTATAATCCTAGCTGTCTGACACTTGCACTCATGAACTCTGCCACAGCCTGCTATGTTATTCACTTTTTATTGAATATGTATATGGAATTTATTTGTATCTTTCTTTCGCTATTCTGTCCTCTGTGCAACATTATTTTGGAAACAAATTACTTTTTAATTATTTGAAAGGTGAACCAATAGCTCTGTGAGAAAAAGATGAGGAGTATAGTGAAATAAGATTCAATATTAGCTTGTTTGTTTTTTTTAGAGCAGCTCTAGGGGGAATTCTCCAGATATCTCTAGTCAGGCTCAGTTACATAACTAGGAGTTCAAAAATATTAAGTAGCAGGAAAATGTGGGCATTTGAGATGTCTTAAGGAATTTAGAATTTATAGTTTGTGATTAATTTTAAGCTTTTCTGTTTAGAACTGTTCAACAAAAGCTTCCTGTTTGATTGACAAATTAACAGGCATTTTCCCGGCAGTCACTGTTCTTGGAGATATTTAACTAGAAGCGAGGGGCAGCTTGTCTTACTTGAATAAGCTTGACGTACACTGTTGTTTATTCAGACTGCAGCAGGCAAGTCCACTAGCAGCTGGGCTCAGCAGCTTTGGCAGCCAAGAGGCCTGGCAAAAGTGTTAAAAGCAGCACTTTAAAAATCAAAGATTGGGCCTGTGATTCAATAACATTCCTTTTAACCAAGTGTTTTTCTTTGGAGAGACAATAGTCCAGTAAAATCTGCATTTACTGTACAGTACAGAGGGATACAAAGACACCTTGAGGTTAGGTGCCCTTTTCAGGCCATAAAGACCCCTGGGGGGGGAATGAGCCACCATTTTTCTTAACTATCCAACACTGGAGGTGTGGGTAATGTGGTTAATATCATGCTCCAACCAGCCTGTTACCTCCAGAAGGATTAACCCCTGAAACTCATTTGGAAAGCTGGCTGAGTGGAACTAGGAGCCATCTAGAAGGAATTAAAGCTACATTACTTTCCCCTACTTGGGATTGAACCCAGAACCTTCTAGTCAGCAGCCAGACACCCTTGCCATCTGAGCTCCACACAGACCCATTTATCAGTGTGTATACAGTATGTCTGTACAGTGTGCATACTTAGGATTTATTTTCTCTCCACTTTTTTTTGTATTCCAATTGATTCATCTCCATCATTTGCACTTATGGATTCTAAACATTTTCATATCAGTGTGACATATTGTATTGTGCTTGAAGCTGCGGATTGTTCTTTAATTTCCTCAATTTCCTGTGTGTTCTATGGCGTGTTGCATGTGAATTGTCATGAAATCACATCATGTCATCATGAAACATCTACACTTTGGGGTCTTTAGCACTTTTACCCATTGTGTCTGCTCTGATGCCACATTTATTGTAGAACTGTGTTAAAGCACTTTATGTTTCCTTAACCAGCTTAACATTACATCATCTCAAAAAAGGTTATTTTCATTGCATGGATGATCTTTATCATCAAGAGATTAGAAACATAACATTTGAACATTGGCCAAAATAGAGAAGCTAGCTGGCCTGCTTGCCACATTTATGTCTCAGCTTATCCTCAAGTCTTTTATTGAAGGATCCCAGGGAATCATTTTTAATATCTCGGTGTGGCAGATTGTCCAGACGCCCCAAAACTCTTCTTTTCTCAATCCAAAGTGACCTCAGCATATAATGTCTACTGTCCTTGTGTTGTGAATTCAAAATGATACACATTTGCCTCAGCATTGTCTATGCTTTGCAGGATTTTAAATGCATCAAGTACCAGTATTTCTGTACTGGAGGTTTAAATCCTCTTACTGGCTCTGAAATCATTACTTATCACAGCCATTCTGAGAGAATCAGTTCTGTTGTTCAGGGATCAGTTTACTTACAGTAGGTAAAGTGTGTGAGAAAGATCTAATGTCCAGGAAAGGTACAGAATATGTGTCTACCAGTACTATCTACCAATCTGCTGCCTCTCTTTAGCAAAGTTCAGCTTACCTGTATTTAAGATAAGATCATTAGCCATATACCATTTCTTATGAGTTTGTCTCTTCAGATACCCCCACTTGCTCTCCATGAGATACACAGACAAGGAGAGAAGCTTGGGGTCAGAGCACAGGATCAACCATTCATACAGCACCCGGAGAGCAGCTGGGGTTAAGGGCTTTGCTCAGGGGCCCAAGGGAGTAGGATTCCTCTGCCAGCCATGGGATTTGAACTGGCAACCTTCCAGCCACAGGCACAGCTCCTTAGCCACAGTGCCACCACTCCACCCCAAAATGCTCCAAACGTAAATAAGGTATAAGGTATATAATATAAAACTATTAAGGTACTGCATCTCCAGCCTGAATATGAACTATATGAATTCTCACAAATTGGTCCTGCTTAGATGGCTATTTGCTCTGATTTCTGCACATTCCAGTGACCACAGCTTCCTGTCAATATGGAGAGAGAGAAATTGACCTGGAGATTTGGGGGAATATAAACTGAGGTGTCAACTTTATTTCACCAAAAGGCTTTGGCACTGTACAGTGCTAATTTGTTTTATCAGTACATTGCTGGTAACATTTGCAAAATTTTCTAGGATAGATAATATGGTAAAAAGGAATCATCGCAGGACTGCAGACAACAACCCAAGAAAGATAGCTATCAGGAAACAGATGTACAGTAAGTTAAGCTTGGTGCTTTCTGTTCAGTAACCTTTACAATAATACTGATTTGCATGGGAGATACAGCATTTTAATTGCCAGTGTTTAAATGTTTTTGTATTAAAAGGTTTATGTTACTAAGAGGCACATTTCAGTGCAGTATACACCAGGACATTAAACATTACTCATCTGTAGATGTTGTTTTATTGCTTCGCATCTGGCCCAAGAGCTGAACTTCCAGAGGATTTTTTGTGGAAAACTACAAATAGCAATAAGTGATTAATTTTATAGTGCAGGATCTGTTTGCATCACAGGGCTTGCTGGACTTCAGTGGCATGCACTTTCATTGTTAGATGACTTCCCGTCTAAAGCAACTTGATTGTAAAACAAAACGTAGTTATCCATTTCTGGAAAGACCTTTGCCACTAAAAAGCTCAATTTACAACAGTTCACCATAGCTGAAAATATTCGAATACACCAGCCTATTACTCCAAAATCATTCTATTAAGAAGGCAGTAGCATGATACTCCTCTGACTGCTCCTTAGCCGCTTTTGAAAAACATCTGCTGCTTTATCAGAAAACATAGAGGACATCTGTAGTAAGTGCAGATGAAATAAGAGACCAAATGCGAGCTCATAAATAAGTATTTGTTTAAATGGGTCTTTCTGCACATGCGCTTTTATTGAGCAATGTTTCCTTTTAATAACAGTCTATTGAACAGAAAATCACACTATGAACTGCACCGTGAAAGCGCACCAAAGTCGGATCACGAGAGACAGCCACATCCAAGGACAAGATGCTTTGTGAATGTTTGACTTATTTTGGTTGGATAGATTTGGCTCAGTCGACCTGGTTAATGGGTAGCCTCCTGGCCGCAAGACCGGGAGGCCTTGACCCCATTCAGAGAGGAGTGAAAACAGGGGCAGCTGCTAGGTGAAGATGGAGCAGAGGAGGGATGCATGAGACAAATGCAATTGGAAGTGTGAGATTATATATACAGTATATTATATATAATATATATATATATTAGGAATAGCAGGCGAGATTGACTTGTCAATGTTATCCCTCCTGAACTTCAGTTGATAACTTCCGTCTAAGGCAGATAAACTGGAGTGCACTATGCAATCTTTTCAAGACTCTTTTCCGATGAAGGATGCCAGAGTTGCATATACTGTGGGTGTATGTAGGTGTTGCTGATTAAAAGAGATTTTAATCTCTTGGAAATATTATGGGAAACACACAGGACAATTAAAAAAACAGTGCAACCAATATAAATATATTGGTCGGAGCGGTGGCTCTGTGGCTAAGGATCTGCGCCTGTTGCTGGTTCAAATCCTGCAGCCGGCAGAGGAATCCTACTCTGTTGGGCCCCTGAGCAAGGCCCTTAACCCCAGCTGCTCCAGGGGCGCTGTATAAATGGCTGATCCTGTGCTCTTACCCCCAGCTTCTCTCCCTGTCTGTGTCTCATGGAGAGCAAGCTGGGGAATGCGAAAAGACGAATTCCTAATGCATGAAATTGTATATGGCTGATAAAGTGATGTTATGTTGTTAAATATGTCCCAGAAGATGATTAGGGCAGAATGATAAAAAAGACTGTGATACACTATGGGCATAATATCCAGAGTATGTGCAAATGTAATAACTAACAATTGTGTTGCTGCTCTGAAGGCCAGGGGTTCTTTGCTTGATGGTGAAGGCACTTGTCAAGATTTTTCACTTAAGCGTGGCTTTGTGAGGGTACCTCTGAACTGCTCGACTCCTGTCAAAATTGGCTTAAGCTCCTTATAGATGTAAAATTATAGATGGTGCTCTATCTGCCGTATTAGAAAGTAAAATTGTAACAATAATGCATAATATCTTATTTTTCAAGCAGGTTGGTGAATTTTCTGTCTGCTATAGTTCATGCTGATTATTCCTTTCTTAGGTTAATGGTATTTTAATAAGATAGTTCCGATGACTGCCAGGTCTTACAATATAAAACAACAAAAAAACTAAAAGACTCCAGTGCTGTGGCTCTAAAAGAGAGGAATTTATAATAATAATAATAGTAATAATAAACTTTATTTTATATAGCGCCTTTAAAGGTGGCTTCTCAAAGCGTTTTACAGGATGACAACAACAACATTATACTGGCAATTAAACGCGTTCAGTATTCTGATTATGGTGTATTCTGATGCTGATCACAGAATAAATCTTAGATACACATCCTTTTTCCTTTCCTCTGCTCAATATCGTTACCTGCTCTGTTAATTGGACGTGGTGGGTCGTTATAATGGTTTTTCAAGCATTACAAGCTCAAGATCAAAGCTGGAGATTGTTACTCAAAGCTTAACAACATGTGACTCAGGGCAACGTTGCGAGTGATGGCATGATGTTGTGCTGGGACAGTATGTGCTACATTCCCATTTAGCGTGCAGCACGATAGCCGGCTAAACCAGTACGGGATGAACAAGCCCTTTGTCTGGGAGATCAAGCTCTCATATCTCGGTTGAAGTGCAGAAAATGTGGTTGCAGTTGTGAATTAAATAAATGTGAGCCATGTGACACTGGGAAAGTGGTTACCTTTTATCTTACTGTCATTCTTGTGTCCTCATGGGACTGTGTGGCATCTTTTGATTGCATGCATTGGCCTCTAAAGACAGGTACACAGGCCAATATTCCTGGCTCATGAAGCAGCAGTTCAGTAAGTAAATCGCAGTTTTCTGGGAGGTCATAGCCAAGGCCTGTGAAGGCAGCAGTCCAGAGCAGTGGCCAGAGTTGTACACTCTAGCTGGAAGGCTATGAGTTGCTGCTGCTGCAGGACGGTACTTTATCCAGTTTGTTCCAGTAAACTACCCAGCTTGGGATAGAAGTGTGAGCCAAATGAGTCATTTCCAGACAGAGCATTCTAAAATGCTGCTGTGTGCTGCATATTATCACCCTGTCTTAATGTGCAGAACTGTCACATGAAGGGGATGAATGACAAAACAGCCAGATGCATTCTCTTTTGCATGTTGCACATCGTGTCCGGAAATGTTGTATAGCAGTGCAACATTAATATTTGAAGATGAAGTGCATTTCAGTTTACAATATAAACACAGTACAACCTGAACAATTGAGTTTGATTCGACACGTGAATTACGTTACAATAACCAACGATTACCAACCAGCTGAAGATGTCTCTGCCATCGTGTACTTCTGGTGTGGTGTTAACGCATCCATGTGCAATCAGAACGAAGGTCACCTCTTCTGATGAAAAATGATGTATCAGATTCCCATGTGCAGTTGGCTTAACTCCCATTATATCCAGTCAGGAGAATGATAAGTCGGTAAATGCCGAGACCTTTGAGATATTACCTGGCACATATTCATGTACAGATTATTGTAGATTGATTGTAGATTAAGAGGGGTCACTTCCCTGTGTTTATGTGGATACAAAAGCAAAACGCTTTCCAGTAACTAGGTCTATTTTGCTTTGTAAATGACTAGAGGTAGCTGTTTTAAAATCAAGTGCATCGTTATTTAAAGCCGTTTTGAATATATATTTAAATAGATTTCTCATTCCAATCATACTACTTAATATTTGGGGAAACCCAGGTCTCTTTATATATCTGTGACCTAGCTGATTAGACTTGTGAGATTTTGAAGGTATTTGTATTTGGCTCTGTGGTTATGGTTTTGACTTTTATCGATTAACATTCACCTTTTCTTGTGCGTGTGTGTATCTAAAAGGTCCTCTTCAAAAAAGGAGAAAAACTTCTGAGTGATGTTTCGAACGTTCTAACTAAATGAGGAGACCTAAAAGCTTCCAACAAATAAACGTGTTTTCTGGGGGAGTTATGTCTTTGCCTACCTACTTGCTCTTGTGTTTTCAGCAAACATAACACAGCTGGGTCAGATAATGTTTGCAAACAAATATGCAAATGAGATGACGCTGTTCAGCTGCATCTGATGTGTGTGATCTTTAGCTGTCTAGGCTAACTGAGCTATGAATCTCATTCAGTCACGTCCTGAAAAAAAAAGTGTTAAAAACATGACCGAGGAGCTGCTTCCAGATTCCTGCAGCACGTTGTGAAACTCCCATTCTCCATTTTAGAATGTGCTTCACATTAGTTTCCGTTTATGCCTTCCGGTTAGTGTTTCATTGTTGATTCTGAAGACGTCTATGGAGCTGACATTGTCAAAACCTTTGAGGATTTTAAATTCAGTTCTTTTAGTTGGGCAGCAAAAGGATAGTCCTTTGAGTCTGAGAATGTTCCAGGTTCCAGAATGTTCTCCATAGATACATGAATTTATTCTTTCAGTGACTTGATTCTTAAATTGGACTTCTTCATAGCCCTCATGTGACACACAAATGTTTTACCTGGTGGCTTCCTGGAATGACAGCAATGCCTAAAAGGAGTTTATGTCTACAGGTACAACAAAAGGTAAAGGTTTAGAAAAGGTAAATGTTAGAGTATCACTTTCTTGATTCTAGAAGAAGCCACTTTTAATCAGGGTATTACATTTTGCAAAAAAACCTTTGAGGTTAGGTACGTTTGAATGAAATACTGGGAAAATAAACCTTTAATGCCAGGCTTAAGTCTAATGGAAACTCACTCCAGGCTGTATTCATAGAGCATTCATTTACGATGTTGTTTTTTTACTTTATTTTCTAAAAGAAGAAATCCCCCAGCATTGTTCTGCCAACAGAAATAGTTTTTAGCCCAGAGGCTGCTTGTGACAGGCTTAGCTGCACAGTTCCTGAAACCTCCTTTTTGCTGTTTCATCTGGGGGAAACGTTCTTTTTCAAAACACTTTTACGAATAAGCCTGCTGTTTTAATGAGTAAAAACAAAAGATTCTCTTCACAATACAACCATCAAGCCTCCATCTGAAAATATGGGAGGACGGATGAACACAAACTGAAGTCTCAAACCTTCTGGAAAATTCAGGAGTCTAACATCAGGTGGTGATTGGGTAGTTCATGCATCTCTTCTCCAATGTGTGAGTACAGTGAGGAACAGTAAGCATAACAAGGTTACTTAATCAGATAAAAGAGAAAATTGGTACAAGCTATAAATGAAATTTAGGTCATGGGCGATTAGTAGGCCAAGAGGTGATAATACAGGATATACAAAGAAAACACAGGAAGGATTTGCTGTGGATCTGCTCATTATAAGGGATTTTTGTATTTACATCACTGTGACACTTTTATCATCCTGTGATACTAGGGATACTGTGATTTCATTTGTTCTTGAAACATGATGGTTATATAACAGCTGTGATCTCTTTGTTTTCAAGCAAAACTTGAGAAAAATGAGAATATGCTTTTTGTCCTGGCTCATGTAGGGTAATATAAAAATACTGTGTATTCATCCTGGGTTAAATCGATGCATAAAGTGAATTACCTGCAGTACCAAATATGTTTCATAGGTGTAATTTTTCATATTTCTCTTGCACATCCACACATTTCTGTTTGTGCTTCGCAAGACTCTCTGAAATCCACAAACTTATCCTCTCCTATTGTATTGAGATATTTGCTGATCTCCAAAATAGTCTTGCAACGCCACTTGAACATTATTTTCCTGGAAGTCCTGAGCTAGGATGATAAGAATCTGAGAGTGCAAAAGCTAGGTTATAAAGATGTTGGAGGGAAGAGCTCCGACAGATCAGCTTTAATGTCAGGTAGCATACAACTCCTCAGGCATTCCTCTGTTGTTGCTTAATGGCTGTCTTCAAGACAAGTAGACTAGGAAGGAATAAGTAAAGAAACTAAAAGGCCCAACATATATTTCAGATGCAACGCTTAACTCCCCCGAAGCATGACTTCTAGAAACAGTCAAAAGAATCCAAAGTAAATGAGTTAAATCCCAGCCTGTATAGCCATGATCTGATTTTAAACTGAGGGGCCATAGCCTGGATAATAAGTGACAGCGGAGGAAGTGGTAAGGACTTCTTCAGAGAAAAAAGAAATATCTCCAAAGAAACAATAACAAAGAACCTGCCTCGGTCATCAAGAAGTGCTCAATACGGATGCCATGGCTGGCTGATTCTACCTCATGGGAGAGTCTGAAGTGCATTCGGAAAAGCCAGTTAGCAGTAATAGGCTGGGGTCTGTAGCCAAACAAAACAACACTCTGTGACTGCACATCAGATAGGGTATATATTTCTGAATGAAAGGATGTACTTGCACAAGGGTCAGCATTACAAAGGGCAAGCAAGCATGCTGTGTCAATACTCTTGGTCATTTTGAATGGTTCGGCACTGCCTAGGTTCATGATTCCAGACTCTGTTAAATATTCTAAAAGATTTCTTCATCCATCCAATGATCACTTCCTCTGTGTTCAGGAGTCAGGGTGGTAACTCTAGTGTCCTGGCTACACTCTGTTAATTTTTGTACCTGATCTGGTGAACTGTGGAGCTGCTGCACATCACCCAGGTGGGGACTGGCCCCCACCCGCCCCGTTTGTAAGGCACATTGGGATCTATTGGGGGAGGAAGTGCTACACAAATGCCCTTTCACAAGGAAGAACCCCATTCAGGGGCAGCTGCAAAGGAGGAGATGGGTTGGAGGCAGAAAAATGCAAAAGGAGGTGTGTGCAAAAGACATATCCATTGTATGACAACAGTCAGTATTGATGGTGAGTTTAAACAGCTGGGTGAGATTGGATTGTTCATTATTATCCCTCACGAACTCCAGTTAAGAATTTCCATTAATTATATTGCTTAATATGTTCTCCTTTTTTCATTCTAAAGCTCATGTTTGGATGCAGTATAAATACAAAAATACCTTTCTTATCTGAAGAGCTCTTCAGGCTCACTTTGTAACAGTGTCCACACCAGGTCACTGTTATTGACACTGTTCTCAGTCTTTAGCTCCAGCAAGTGACTAATTGCCAGTATTAAACCCCTCCCACCCTGAAACATTATCCAGTTTTATGATAAGGTTAATAATTTAAATCTGTTATCTTTATGGTTACAACTCCATGCCATGAATCTAATTTATTCCAATAATATTTTAAGTCAAAAGAAGTAATGTTCGTATGCTCCGGAGCAAAGAGCCCCATAAAATAAAACATTTCCCCATCCCAATCTGCTGAGCAAGTAGACATCACAGCAACAGAATCAAGTAATCAGTATAAAGATCATGGAAGTAAAATGAGGGGCTGTGTATCATATGGCATGGCAAGCTATGCCTCTTAATGAGAGAATTTTGTAAGTGGGCTGGCTAATTGGTAGGCAGCAAACAGCTGGTGTCCCTTCTCTTTGAATATCAGCTAAAATCTAAACCGCTAATAATAGTGGTTTGATTTTCAGCTCCCTAGCACATAGCATTTTTTATACTAAGCTTAAATGGGGGACAGTAAAATCTGCTTCTGGGATACTGTGGGATGCACATAATAATAATTATAATTTCTTTATCAAAGGGCAACTTGACCAGGATACTGGAGTAACACAGGGTGCATATTTATTATTTTTTATAAATAGAAATACTGCATCACTGTGTCCCTGTAACAGTTACTACAATCAGGGGGAAATGCTACATCTGATATCAACTGGCCTAGCTCTTTAGCTGCTGTTCCATCTTGTTTTCTAATCTTGTAAATGGAGAGAAATCACATTTTGACAGGAAGCACTTTTTAATTGGTTCAAAAAAAGATTTTATTGTTCTCCAAAGAAGGGTGCCACAAAGTTCAGAGAGGACGATGGGCTGGAAAATGGACAGACAGTTGTCTCTTTTAAAGTTAGTTCTTCTACTGAAATAATATTGGAAGGGCAGACTGAAAGCTTGCTCAGACGCAGACAGAATATTAATAATAATACACAGAAGTACAGACATGTGCGATGCAAGTGGAGGGAAACATGAAATAGCCAAGATATGTAAACAAAACCCATGTGAGAAGACGTCAGTCCAAGTGGATTTGATGTAAATGACAATCTTTGGTATTAAGGACCACAACGATGATGTCGGCTGTGAGCTGCACTGGCATCAAGGCAGAAAATATATAATGAAAGATGAAAGGTAGGGCTACAGAGCTCATGGACGTAAGCAGCATGAAGATTGCTGAAGCCCAGCCATGAGAGCCAACAGAGGCAGAGAGGTGAACACTTGGAAATGTGACGAGGGCATCATCCATGAGCGCAGGAAAGGTCGCAAACCTTTGAAGTGTTACACATGGCACGCTATCTGAGGGAAACAGATCTGGAAAGGACAATGTTGATATTGCTTTAATGTCAAGATGAATGGCTTTGTCCTTAACAGCGACGTGTATGCTTTACATTGTTTCAGGTTTCTCTGGTCTCTTTAAAGCACATGGATCTGAAGAACTGGGAGAAGCTGTTACATTGGTCAAACTAGGACAAAACCCTGACTGAGGCTGTTAACACCCCAGCTGGACTGAAACCCCACGGAGACACCAGCCCTTCACGTCCAGGACTGGGGACTCCTGTTGTAGAATAACTAGCTAATGAAGACAAATTAATCAGCCCGATTTTTTTCAGCAAAATATGTTCATATATAATTCAATCCATATGTTATCGCATATATCGGTCCACAATCTGTTACATCTGCTGCTGTAACATGAAACAGACTTCACTGTGTATACAGTAAATAACATTTCAACCTAAAAAACTGCTAAATTATATACTGTATGGTTTATTAAAAACTGTTGTGAAGATAAATTCAGAAATTACAGAATTGTTTCGCGATTGTATAAACTTCCTTATTACTAACATACGGTATTTCTCATTTTATTTTTAAAGAAAAATAATTTAAATATCTTTGCATAGCTGTATCGTTCATGCGAGTGCACTGAAACTGGTAATCAGACGTCATCACGATGCTAAGTATGAAACCTGACGTAGACTCGAAAGGCTGTATCCTTCTACACAGAAGAAACACGCTAGATTGATGACGCGTATTTTGTGCGCCAGATTAGCAGGCTGAGAAATGGCAGAGATGGCGGCGGTGATTCCGAAGCAGGAGGCAGAAGATGAGGATTGTTCTTTGCTTCCGCTTGTTCATGACATCATTAAATGGTAAAAATCAACGTGTTAAAGACAGCTTTTCTTTGCCTGCATGTATCGTCTGACCTTGGGTGTTTTAACGTTTGTGAATCTAGTTGTAACCGCAGGAACAAACACAAACTTTGAAACCTAATTGATGCATCGTGTCATTTCTGTCGGCAGTTTCTTATTGTTTTTCCTTTTTTTTAAGCAGTTGTGAATGGTATTGATGATCTTTGTCTGCAAGAAACTAAGAAACATTTGCTGCAAATCTGCACTTTTTTTATTCAAGCTTATTCTGAAGGGGTGTGAATAGCACAGCTCTACAAGAGTTGCACGAAAGCTTGAACTTGCCCTTACATGAGCTACAGTGCCTTAACACCTCCCACAGTACACTGTAGCTGGGGCAGGTGATTTCTCCGATCAATAACAAACGCTCGGATATTAGTGGCTATACACATGGGCTTCCTATAAAAAAAGCAAAGGTCTTTATTTACGAGGATATGTAAGGAAGCACATGTGTTTGTTTTGTTTTACCAGTGTCACACAAAACCCATTGTGTTTTATATATCTCGTTTAGGAGTTACTTATCTATTATGAATGACAACTAGGAAACTATAGAGACTATAGTGACCCTGTAACGCACTAATAGCAACTTTAAGGCACATCGTAATATTCAGCATTATTTTGTTTTGAGAAGTCGATTTTTACACCTCAGCCACACTACTCTGCATCAGAATATGGTTTCAGTGCTCTGTAAATTGCACTGGTTCAGAGCAGAATTCAAAGAGATTGAGATTTGCCTGTTCAGCTGTACCGCACTGAATGATCTACTTCCAAAGTTTCTTGATGTCTTATTCCACGTGTGTAGTCTAACAGTTCATCTAAGATGTGCTGATTTGAGCCTTTTTACTACCAAAGACAACACACCATGTGAAAGAGCCTTATCCTAATGTACAACACTCCTTGCCCAAATCCATTAGAGATCCTGTGGCAGGTGACATTCTTAAACTCACTTTAAAATGTAGCTTTTAATGTAGAGTTTTACTCTTGCTTTTACTGGGTCAATTTATTGGGCATTTTTTGGTTATTGCTTCTGTTGTGTTTTAAGTGTGTTCTATTGCATTGTTTTTTATTGCTCTTATAAAAAGAATTTATTATTATTATTATTATTATTATTATTATTATTATTATTATTTCAAAGAGTGACATAATAGGGTTTGAAATAATTGGGCATTCTGGTATTCTTGTCTTTATGTTTGATAGTATGGACAAGGACAGCCAAGATGTCCACCAGGAACTGAACAAACTCAAGATGAAGATCCAGGAGGCCAGGGAGCAGATTTTGGCTATGCCTGGAATCAGCCTGAGTCCCGAACAGCAGCAACAGCAACTGCAGAACCTTAGGGAGCAGGTACGCACCAAGAACCAGCTGCTGCAGAAGTACAAGAGCCTGTGTATGTTTGACATCCCCAAACCCTAGAGAGGGCTGGTCGCCTTTAAAGACCTCCACTGTAGATGCTGCCTGTGAGGGATGCTTGTGGAAAGACCCGTTTCAAAATCACATGGAGAAAGACAGCCTTGTTTTTTAAAGGTAACTCGCTTGACTTGGACACAGCTCTGCAGCGATCTGGAAGTGATTGGGTTGGGAAGAGGCTTGAGCAAAAGACTGCTGTTCTCGAATCGTTCGGTTGAGATGCATTTTTATTAGTTAATAAGTTGTCGGATGAGCTGTTATAATATTTAGGAGGGATAGGCCTTTGGTTTATGTTTTTCATCTATAATAACACGTGGTGATGTTTGACTTTTTTTTTTTACTTTTGTATTTATTGCCGAGTATATTTGAACAAGAAAGACTGATTTACAATGTTTGCACATTTGATTCATTTTCATATGCAGCGTTTTCAGATAATTACTCATCGGGTAACTGATTCAAACTTTGTTTAATAAGGCAGTTTATTAAATTCTGCTTATCAGTAATATCTTGTTAAAGGTTTCATGTAAATTAAAGTTTAGGCAGGAGGTGTAAGACGTATATTTGTAATTTCAAAGAGAGCTTCAACCAGAGGGAACCATTCCTTGTATCTTCAGCAGTCCACAGGAAGAGAAGAGGTTTAACTGTCTTCATGTTGCTTTTGTACATACTGTACCTATTGTCTGAAATCTGGCTGCAATTTTAAAGATAGCATGGGCTAAGTATTATAAAAAAGCCAAAATATCACATAGCTGAGAAAAGTATACTCTGTAACAGGTTGGTGTGTCTGCAGGTTTTTATTCAGGCGTATTGAGTAATTCTTACCGTATAAGATACATATTCAGTACCCTACTTATGTTAGCAAAGCCTACGGTCTCTTAGGGATATCGAACATACTGTACTTGATAAGACTGCAAGTTTAGATTCATTAATGCAGTTTTGATGAAGTATTCAGTTCTTCACGCTCGGCAACAGAATTCCTCTTTCTTTCACTTGGTCACTCCTGTAGTATATTTCATTTGATAGAGGTAGTTTGCATTGTAGCATTTTTTAAAATTTGTTGCACGTTAACATTTACATGATTTATCTGCCTGTCCGGAGCATATTGAAAATACAATTTGTGTTAATTGGGGATAACTTGTCAATTGCTTCATTTAAATCACTCTTGATACTTTTAACAGATGTCTGCCTGAACCAATTGGATTATTTTCAAAATAGTTTATTGTTCAATTCAATGTATTTTATATACCACCTTTCACAACAAGGGTGCCCCATGTTAGGATAGGATAATTGTTTGATATTCTTCATAAACTTGGTAAGTGTAATTAACTGTAAACCCTGTTCTATCAGACATATGCGATGGCTGGAGCTGAAATCTGCTGCACTCTTATTGATGTGCAGTGGAATAAGAGGCTACTTGCTGTCCCTGTTCAGGTCTGAGGCATTTAAAGTCAAAATTCACCCGACTTCGATTCTGAACTTGTACTGCTAGCCGATAAAACAAATGCCAGTATATTCTGTTTCCGTAGGGTGGAACAGTTGGGAAGTCCATATGATTCAAAAGGGTTGTGTTAATAGCCGTCAGTATTATCCGTTTCCTTTGAATGGCTTGTATTTGTACATAATTCAAAATGCGGCAGGACAGTTTGACGCACCTGTATGAACTACTTCGCTCAAGGCAACATCACCAGTGCCCTACCTCGAGTATGAATCTGCAGCTTTACAGGTAAGAGTTGAGAGACCTAACAGATTTGACCTTTTCTTATCTGGGGTTCAATGCGCCCATCCATTTTCCAGTTGGAGCCTATCTTGGCAAACAGTGGGCGCATCCCGGGACACACACAGACGTGAGCACGCACACACTCGCACCAGAAGCCAATTACAAATATACCTCTGGGGGGGAAAACCCATGTGAACACAGACAGCACCCCAAGTCCAGAATTGAACCCAGAGCGCTAGTGCTGCAAGGCCACTGTGCCACTCTGCTGCCCTGTTTTTAGTGCATTGTAAGGAATACTCATTTGAGTACATGTGAGCACCATATAGTTTTGTAGTTGAGAAGTAAAAGTACTGCAAGCTTAGAGGAGAGGGGAAAGAGCCAGAAGATAACAAATAGTTTTAAGATCTTTTATTTTTCTTTATAAAATGACATTGACATATAAGAATAAATAGACATTCACAAAATTTGTTCTTGTTGCAACATTCAAGTGCTGTTTTAAGTTATAAATCATTTATAACAAACTGTAAACAATCGGTTTTTTTACAAATTGCACACCACCCTGAAGTTTTTTTTTTTTTAACCTGCTGTACCAGTACGGTAAGATTTAAAAGATGAACACGTGTATAACAGCGCGTTGTTGTGTTTTCTCTCAAAAGAAATCTCAGGGTTTTTGTTGACCACATCACATTTAGCGCCCTGACACTCATGGGGGGGGAAAGGTGTTCTGTATAGAAGTCTGCCCAGCTCATACAACACAAGCGCTCCGAGTCTCTTACAAGTGTCACGATTGAGGACAGGTTGCCGCCGAGAGAAACTGGAAACTACCTGGATGAGCCCCGCTCTCTGAGCGCCACCTCTAACACCGGTTATCAGAACAAACTTTCTGAGGGGCCAGTCATCAGACCCACTCGGTGTGAGTTTAACTTCGTCTCGGGTTCTCCCGTTCTCCCGTTGGCAGTATTTAGCTGATGATGCACCTTTCTTTATCCTTCCCCTGGCCGCCGCCGATAGCTTTCTCTTTAATGTACATCAAGTCACTGTGCACGCTTGGGCGCCGGGCAAAGGGAGCGACTATGCCGTAGACGTCCCCGTCTTTGAACTTCTTGTTTTTGATGGACTTGCGGTGGAGCATGTCGCAGTACTGCACCGAGACCTTGCGGTGGAGGTCGGGGCTCATTTCGTGCGGCAGCTTGGCCATGACGAAGAGAGTCCGGAACATTTTGTCCACGTTGGTGTTCTTCTTGGCCGAGATCTCGAAGTAGGCGCATTTGTCGTCCCCGGCAATGAGCTGGTCGATGTCTTCCCGTTGCACCTCCCGGTACAGCTCCCGGTCACCTTTGTTTCCGCAGATGACCAGCGGCACGTCCACGTTCTCCTTGGTCTTGTTTTTCAAGCAGGACTTGGTCTCAAATATTTGCTGTTTCAGACGCTGGACTTCCTCGAAGGAGTCCTTGTTGTCCAGGCTGAACACCAGGATGAAGACGTCACCTGAGGAAAACAGACACACAAGATTTAAGTCTCATTCGCTGGGAGCCAACTGTGCAACACACAGCAGTTTGCATCTAGTTCTGGGCGTTTTACCAGGGTGTGCTTTGGCTAGCAAAAGTAGCTTTTACATCTGATAACTTGTTAAAAAGTTGTTTTTTTTTCCCTCGCGTTTGCACAGACAGGAAGAGAAAAGCTGCTTGCAAATATCCCTTTCAGTCATGCAGCTACCTCCCCAATTCTAAATGGTTAACGCACTACCTACAAATGAAATTCAATTTACCTGTGAGTATGGACAGGCGCCTCATAGCCGGGAAAGGATGATTTCCAGAGGTGTCTAAAATATCCAGCTGATAAGCGTCTCCCCTGATGCTGTAAAATTTCCTGTGAAAGTCTTCAATGGTCGGCGTGTACTGGTCATCAAACCTCCCGTTCAGAAAACGGGAGATGATGGACGTTTTGCCAACTTTAGTGGAGCCCAGAATCACCATCCTGTAGCAGTTCTTGGCCGGGATGTCAAACTCGTTCTCTGAGGGTGTCATTTTCTTAATCATGGTTGCGAGGTTTTCGCCCAGGTCGTTTTCAGCGGCTAGACCAAAGCACCGTCTTGCCTTGCGGACTTCTTCTCAAACCCGGTTCAGCACTGTAGCTGTTCTGAGTTCGAAGCCTTGAGCTGCCGCCTTTATATTGGGAAAAGGCGACCCCTCCTCTACGAGTCGTCATCACCTACGCAGCGCCTCGAAAAGCAAAGCGAAAAAAGAAAACTAGCAGGTGCCTGATTTTGCGTCAGTCTCTGAAATACTGGGAACATGAGATCTTAGTTCCTAAAGGAACACGAGCAGAAACGGGAGCCGAAGACAAGTTGTCGCCTTTTCTTAATTTTCTTTAAAATTACCGCAACTCTATATTTCTTTAAAACGCACAAACTGGGAGGCGTGCCATTTCGTTAATATTTGTAACATTGTTTCCAAAGCTTGAACTTTGGACTGCTCATGTACGCAGAGACGTTGCGTTCAGCAGCGCCTTCCGAAACTTTAGTTGTGCATTAATTGAGGTCGGCTGCTGAGAAATTACGTGGATTTAGTTGTTTTTTTAAAACAAAAATCGCTTCAAAACAAAAGCTAAACCATCGTGAATTCATCCTCTTTAGTCCGCCTCGCGCATAACGAAGGTTTAGGTTTGGAAAAAATGGTATGAAACGGGTTCTTTAAAACATTTAGGCACTTTAAAATTAGTTCCGATGTATGGCATAATAAATGCAAAGACTACCGCCGATATTAATGTAATAACAATGACTCCATATCTCTCACTTTACAAGATTTAATGTAGTGCGCTACAACGCAGGAGAAAAGCGCAGCTTTCCATGTCTAGGAAATGCAAAGACTCGTGTAATATTTCGCTTCGGAAAGGCAAAGGCGAATCCACAGACACGTACTCCACATGTAATTACATAGTGAACTAGTTTATAAATCATCAGAACTGCGAAAATGACAAAATAGATATTTCAAATATGGTTTGCCTATCTATACGCGTGGTTAACGACTAAACGAAGACCGGGAAATCAGAGGCTAGAGGACGGGCTTGCGAGAAACGAAGATCTGTTTTTGCAAAGTCAGACTTTGCAAGTTCAGGTCTCATGCTCGCTGAACCGCTGCCACAGAAGTCGGGAAACCCAGCATTCGGGAACGATCTTGTTATTCTGCTTTTGCAGTGTTCGGTTCGCTTTTTTACGCAATTCTTTTCTGAAACTGCAGCGGAATCTTGTAGTGAAATGTCCTGTTTCTGTTTTGGATATCGCAAAAAGATCCCTTTTGTTTTCCGAAATGGTTATGCTACTTGCGACAGGCAGGGCTCGGTTGGTAGTAATACTTGACCGACATAATTTGTGCCAATAAACGTGCCCACTCCCCATCAAGAATATTGTTCCAAGAACTGTGTCGTTAACAGTAAGGATAGTGAAGCACATTTTCTCGTTTTGTATAGCATAAAAAGAATGTATGCATTTCATTGACCAACATTAATTACACTCTTAGCTTTTTAAGAGCGAACCACGCTTTCGTTTTGATACTTTGCTATACTGTTGCATTTTAAAGGCGATACGCCCCCGCAAACGCACAGCAACAATTAAAAAAAAAGTCTACATCTGTTAAAACGTCATACAGCCTCTATAGCACATATTTTAAAGCAGAAGTAGAATGATTTCTGAAAAATCCAGCAGGATACTTGCAGGACTCCAGAAGAACTTTGACCTTCCCAGATTTTACGATTTCTGAATCATTATTTGTCATTTTGTACACAACTGTCTTGAGAGAAAAGGGCTTAAATTTTCCCTTCCCTTTATGATTTTAGGAAATCATTAGTACAGATCTAATGGTTCATGTCAGTTAGAAATCCTCGATAGCTCAGTGAAAAAGCATGAACTGACACAACATACAGTATGTATGATTCGCTAGGATTTCGACAAAGAGAGTTTCTGTTCTTGGTCGGTGAGCAGTTAAGACTCAGTATTGTGGTCGAAACAGCCAGGCGTGCGTCTCGGTTTGAAATTTTCCCAACAGAGGGCGCTCGTGATTTGGGTATTGGAAAAAAAATAGTTGTTGCAGAGTTACTTTCGGTCAAAAGTTAATCTGCAAAAATGCAGCAATTAGCACAGCGATGTTTACAATTATACGCGTATATTAATTCAATGGAAATAGTGAAAATCCAGTTTTTGATTGCGACCCGCGCACTCAGAATTAAAGTGAATATGTAATGTCTCCGCGTTTTGTGGCATTTTTCGTGCACGGACGTTATTAAACTTGACTTTAGCCATTTATGTTACCCAGGTAAAAGTACGGAACTGTAAGCCTGCTTTTCAGCGCCACAGCCTCCTCAGTCCCTCCGGCGGAGTTCACAGGTGACGCTGCTGATCACTAATTAGAAAGAGCTTGTTTCAGTTCTGATGCACGCTGATATGTTTGCCTGGGGTTGCGCGTCTCTTTTCGCCAGTTGTGGAAGTGAGACGTCTGACCGTATCCCGTCCGAAGTGAACAGAGATTGATGTAGTGCGCAGTATTGACGCCTTTCATATTTACAGAAAAAATGTAATTAATGATAAATGCTTCCCATACGTATAGGACACGGCATATAATTGCAGTAAGTTGAATAAAGATTCAGTGAAGACGCAATGAGTGTCGCTTGCATTTTTTCTTTTGTGAACACAAAAGCGCAAAACACTACGAATATTTCAGTAATGCATGTTCCGTATGTGACTTGTTGTCGTTCATTACACAAAGGGACACAGATCCTCTGTAACCATACATAAAACTGTCAGCATGAGGCCATAGTCTGTTATGCAGAAACAGTGACGCTTTTGCCCTGACCGTTGCAGGCTGATTTCTTATGCCTGGATGGTTTTTACTTTACAACAGAAGCTACAGTACCATCATCTGCCTCTGTCGTTTCAGTAATTGGTTATCCTCTGTGTATTAGCATCCGATAGGAAACCGGGCAGATCTACCTATTACTTTACCCGTTCAAGGGGGTGTAAGGTAGACCGCATGTAATGTTGGAAAAAACGGAACAGTGGCTAGGAGACATTTCATTAATAATTTAGCAAGTTTTAAGAAGAAACCAAATGACGCGATTCTTAGTCCAACTTATCGATGCATGTGCTAAGTACCTGGATTGAGAATGCACATTCAAAATCATAGTCGCTTTGTTCGCCTGTTTCACACACGCAAACCTAGTAACTCACCCAGAGATGCGCATTTAATCGCGTTGCTCCTGTTCAAAATACATACGTATTGAGGAGTGGTTACTAGCTCCAGGTGCGCAAATGCATTCTGGAGTATTGTATGTGAAAGTCTGTTTAGCGGTATTTCATTTCACTCATTCCATTTTTAAATTAAAATACAAAATTAAGCTTAAATCAGCGATTGGTTTTGTATTGCCTTTCTTTTAAATGGCTATTCGCAGCATGGCCTGTGTACTAACCACGGCGTTTCTTAAGCGCAGTGAAACAGCACAGACCGGTTCTCTCTCTTGTTCAGTGTAACTAACAGTATTTGTTTTTGAAATCTTGATTCCAACTACCCCTGAAGTGCTTTCTGCAATACGTTTATATCTGTTTACTATTCTGCAAAGCTTTTTCTTAAAAAGCAGAATGCAGATTGATTTTCTGTACCCCTCCGTTTTATAACCACTTTATCCAATCTGGGAGCTGGAGCTATCCCAGCAAGCAAGGGGCGCAAGGCAGGATACACTCTGGCTGTGACGCCAGTCCATCTCAGGGCACACGCCGACACACACACAAGCTCACACACACTCACACCAGGGCCAATTTCTCCAGAAGCCAATTAACCTACCAGCATGTTTTTGGACTGTGGGAGAAAACCGGAGCACCCAGAGGAAACCAATGCGAATCCGGGGAGAACATGCAAACTCCACCCCAGGAGCTGAACCCGTGGCCCCAGCATTCAGAGGCAGCCATGCTAACTACTGTGCCACTGTGATGGCCATCTTCCATTGCACATAATGTATTTTTTAAATGCTTTTTCGTCCTATTTCCTATGAAGTGTTTTGTGAAACCTTTGCCGTTAAATCCGCCTCGATAGAAGTGGTGGATTTTAGGTGTTTTTTTTCCAGTGTAATTGCACAACTTGGACATAAATGCTCACTGCTATCCCAAGCTTGCCGCTACTGTAAGTTATACAAGATCACTTTCCAGGGAACCAGGGAACAAATCGAGCAATGCAACAAAAAAATTAAGGCTTACATCTATCTAGCTGACATTGGAAGGCTTCAAAGCAACAAGACAAAAACACAAAACTTATAAAAGAGTGGATTCAATTTGCTCAGTCAGATATACTGCGGATTTATGGCTTCATACTCAGATGCCAAATGGTTTTAGTTCTGTTATGTCCTTCTGCGCATGCTTTGCTAATCAGTTTATGGACATGAAAGCACAATAGGTTTATTTAATTGTCAGAAACTGGTTTATTACTCTGTGGGCAGATTCGTCGGTGTCGCCATTGTTGATGAGAATGAGCTGTGTGGAAGGTGAAGGACAGCTGTAGCTTGGGCTCACGAATACAGTAATGAAAGAAAGCAGAACTTGATGAGTGCACCACAAAAACTGCAGTAATGTCCCTGCAAATAAAGTATCGTTGTCTACTACATTTTGGTGCCAGATGTACACATTCAACAGGTGAGCAGGTTCTCTTCACTCACCTGGGTATATAATCTCATTAATCAAAAGAAAGATGGATAAGCACAGCTGCCTGTAACCAGTGGTATCCTAGATTTAACTTAATGCAAAATCCTTCAGCCAATAGAAGAATCACTGTGCTCAGCTTGTTTATGGTCTAACTAGCTCATTATTTTTCTGAAAGCGCTGAAAGCATTTTCTCAGTTTTGTATTAGCCAGCATGATTTAAATGAATGTTTCTTGGGTTGCATGGCAGGTAACATACTAGAACCTTTTGAGATGTGGAAAAAAAGCCGACTTTTAATGGCTGGATTATGTAACACTGCGTATCCTTTGATTCGAAAGATCTCTAGTCAAACTTGAGCTTATTAAAATAAGAACCTTACGAAAACAAAATTAGTGTCTCTTTGAGAAGGAATCTACTTTTCATGGACACTTTGTCTTCTCATTGGAATTGATAAATGCGAAATTAAAACAGATCCATGTGCAATCATTTGACATGAATTACACTGATTGATTAGTTGTCTCCACCCAAAATAAAGAGACAAACGAGTCTGTTATAAAAGATAGGGTGTGTTGCCTCACTTGCTGGCAGAACATTTAAGAGCTGAAGTGTGATCATTTAACAGTAATAAGAAATCCACTGATACTGCAAGCAAAAAAAAACAACATATTTTACCCCTCTATCCAATTCAAAGGTATTCATGGCAAAGAGAGGACTGAATCCCTCTTTCCATTTCCTAGCCTTTTACCCAATGTTGTGAACACAGTGAGAACATATAACATCTACACAGTTAACAACCGGGTCTGGAGTTGAACCCAGGGCCCCAGAGCTGTGCGGCTAACCACTGCTAGCCACCTAAGAGGTCACCCATTCATTTTCTAACTGCTTCTTCCAGCACAGGGTTGTGATTAAGCCAGAGCCTATTCTGGCAAGCAACTGGCACAAGGCAGGGTATGCCTGCCTTGCACTATAAGTATTTCATTGCCCTTGTGCATACAGGATGACATATAAGCTTAACTGAACCCTGGACTGGATGCCAGTCCATTGCAGGGTGCACACAGACGTGGATAGATTCACACCTAGGGCTAGTTTTCCCCCGAAGCCGATCCACCACACCCTAGAGTAATCGACCAGTATGTTTTTGAACTGTGAGAGGAAACAGGAGCCATTGAGAACATGTTGTTTAAAAATGTTGACCTCAGTTGGTTAAAACGGTGCTTAAAATTTGCACTGTTGAAACCCGCCGCTTGCTAAGAATTCTGGGGAAAATGTGTCAGATGTGTCCCCATTACCTGTATAGCGCTTTGAGTGGAGTGTCCAGAAAAGTGCTATATCGAGTAAGTGTGAGCAATTATTATTGTTATTATTATTATTATATGCCTCTGTAGCAATGGAGCTGCTATTTGACCATATTTGTGCCTGCAGCAAAACTACATGGAGCTTAATATACTGAGGTCAAAGCGAATTTCACCTGAGACAAAAGATGACCTAGTCCTGAATTTCTTGAGCCAGATCTCCAGCTGTGTGTCGGATAGGGTAATACCACACAGAGGCCAACAAAATGGAGAAGTCTAAACTTCTGACCATGCACGAATAACAGCAGTGCCAATAATAGTCAGTGTACCACTATGTCATATTAGGACAGTCCTTTAAGAGCTGCAAAAAAAAAACTACTAGAAGAAGCTGCTGACCTTAATGAAATGAAGGCGTCCAGAGATGTAATGCCTTATTCTCCTTGCTTTTTCCTTTTACTTTACTAAATAGCTTTTACAGTGAGATGATTCAGTGTAAAGGATAATGGGCTTAAAATAGCAGAACATGATCCAATTAGTGAAGTTATTATTAGAGTCTGGAGGAAAATGGCAATAAAGATGATTGATATTACTACTGAGCTCGGTAGCACGTCCTGTATCTTTTCTTTAAAACAATACTGTTTCATTACTTTTCTCTTTTATTACATCCCCATTCATTTTCTGGTGAGGAAATTCTAAAAATAACATTTTTATAGATTCATTGTCTGGAATTCAGCCATTTATCGCTGAAAATATGAATAGATAAATTGAGGCTGTTGACTGTTACACTCCCCTTAGCAATTGCCGTCTAGTTTAACTCTATTGCTGGGGACAAAAAAATCAAATGATACTTAAGCAGAAAGGATGTTATTAAGTAAAGCATGTGACAGATGCATTATGGAACAAAGGGTCAATTACAAAATTCCACTCGTTTCATCAGTTACTGCAGTGAACAAAGTTTTAAATCCATTGCCTACAATTACCAATTGCTATTATTTTTTAATACTGTACCTTTGATCATTAGCACTCGATTAAGATTTTCAAAGCGTTCCACTTTCTAGACAATTACAAAGAATCATCTGGCACAAGTGCCTTGTTACCGATTACCGTCTTTCAGATCATTAAAGTGTATTCAGTAAAGATAACAAAAGAGGAGTGAGTTCTCAGCTTTCTGGTTTACGGGTGTAAAGAAATTCTACCGAAACCAAATCCAGTGAGGTTTGAGCCCACACTTTTATTTGAGCAATCATTAACTTCCTCTGGAGCAAAAATATTTCAGACTTGATTGTTAGAATTAAAAGCACTGGATTACTGACTGGTAAAAAAAAATCTCTTTTGTTAATTTGACTTGCATCTTGGCAGGTAAAAATGCAGAACCTAAACTGTGGATCTTGATCCATGCTGAATTCCATGGAGTTAAATTGCAGGGAAAAAAAAGAAAAAGAAAGTAAAATTGTCACGTTTGGATTTGGCTCTGAAATCACTCCAATGTCAATGAAAACTGATGCGTATCTTTATTTTAGATATAATATAATAATTATATATTACTAATAGACATTGATTTAAGTAATTTATAACCCTGGCAGAACTTGAATTTGCCATTATTATGTAAAATACAATTAAACAAGTCTTCAGCATACAGTTGATAAAGTTAGGAAGATGTTAATATAAGAAAGGTCAAAATGATTTCTACCACACTGTCATGATTACTGAACGATCAAAACCCATTGACCAGTTTCCTGAACTTAACAGGAAGAAAAATGGAGCCTTTCACATAACACTAACTTAATTATTGCAAAAATGCCTGTAAAACAGCCTAGGAGGTGTTCATTGAATCAAATAGAGAGCCAAAAAGTATGAGAAATAACAAAAACTGTTATTATATCTTGTATAGTCTTCACAAAACAAGCAGTTGGGGAAAATTGCTTAGATCACATTAGGGGAAAATCTCTTAATTGTAGCAGATTACATCCTTCTGCTTGACCTTTTCCAACATCTTGAATTTGAATCCAGCTCTATTAGAATTTGTTCATTAACAGCCCTTGAAAAGACTTGACAATAACCAGATACAATAGTAAAACTATTTACTTAGAATAAATTCAGAAAAGTGACAAGCAGAAGATGGTAATTTAGTTGCAGATTTAGTCTTTAGTATCTAATTGACCCAATGATCTTAATCAGCTGTTACAAATAATTATAATTATTATTATGGATAGATATTCCATGTATAAAAAATAATATTTAGCAACTCTCTTTATCACCTACTGTACAATAGTAACCATTTTTTTTCTTTGATATTATTAAACAACATGCCTATATATTTGATTTTGAGTAGTTTAACTGCTGTTAACCCCGGTTATTATTATTATTATTATTTTAAATTTTTAAATACAACAAGAGTTAAACAAAGAAATTAAGTGGAACCTTGGGGTTTTGCAAGGGGTGCGAGTAGCTGCCTAATCAAACAAGCAGAAAAAAAAATGACCTTGAAATTTTAGTTTCCCAACTTGTTTTGTCAGTCTAACATGCCGAGTGAAACAAGGTCATGAGGTAACCGCGCGTTTTGCACTTGTGCTTAGTCAAGCTGGGCAGTCATAAGCAGCTTCTGTAGGTCGCTGTGCATTATCCAGGAATAAGAGTAGCCAGGAGAGAAACAAGGTCATTTTAAGGTCAAAACCAGCCGTTCAATGACCTCTGACAACCCGAATGTGGCCGACTTCTATATCAGTTCAAGCAAATTCACGGTGCAACGTCCAGCGCGCGCATCGATCTTTCCCCTTGCTTCGGTTCTCGAGTCTGAAACCACACGGTGCTTATCACAAGCACGACTGAAAAACAAAGCATGATATTTCCTTCGTAATCTCTGGCTGCTTATCTCAGCACAGCACCAAAAGAAAGTTTTCACTGGTTGTGGCTTCCTGTATTCTCGGGAGTAGAAAGCAGTCGATTCAAGCAAGTATTTTGGATGTGCACAGATGTTAAGTAGATGTGTTGCATAGGCTGTGTTGGTGCATCACTCAGGTGCTTCGTGCTTTCTGTAACAAACAAGAGGTTGAATGAAACACGTTGCACTGCGAAAAACGGTGGAACATCTGCTAGACAAAAAGGGAGATGTTGTCAGTGCACATCATCCTATTCATCTACATACATCTGTACTGTGATTGTGACGATCCTTGCAAGTTTTACTTTAGGATTGTTCTGTAATTTATCATGCTATATACAGTAATTAGTACAGCACTCATCCAAATATTTGTAATAATTGTTCTTACCATTACGCAAATGTGTTCACGGTAGGCCACTTTGGACAAAGGCATCAACCAAATGAATGCCTAATAAATACACAATGGATTTCCAGCATCCCAATGTATGCTTATTAACTAACAAAGTCTACCTTGCTAGTAAAATAATACTTCTCGTAATGCCAAAGCCAGAAATGAGAGTAGGCGGTGGTCCTCCTGTCTAGCAGCAGAAAAAATGCTTTGAAAACATGGGAGAATGACATGGAATGGTTGTGTTTTTAGCCCTGGGACATTGCTCTACATGTTACAGAACCAGAACTGGACTCTGTCCATGATAAGTCTAAGCCAGCAACAAGCGTGTGATCTAATTCTATCTAGCAGCCTGATGATGTTTCAAACAAAAGTTCAGGAGGCCAAAACCCTAATCTCGCCCACTTCTGCCTAACTACACGTAATACATCCTGGTTCTTCATCACCTGCATGCAATGTGGTTTCGCATCCCTCCCTACACCCCATTTTCACCCTTGCAGCAGCTCCCTGGCTCATTCCTCATTAAATGGGGGTGGGTGTTCTGACAGACTGGGTTGTCGTTCTCCTCGGCCAAGTGCGCTACCCCAATAAAGCCAGCTATTCAAATCACACCTCTTCTCCGCCTTAAACTGGGCTTGACAAACAATGGAAATATAATTATGAGTAATCCAAAACACACAGTGTGGCTTCCCCTGCAATTTCATTAATATATGTACACTTGTTTTTTTTTATTAATACAATCAGTGGACAATCAGCCAAGATCAGCAGGCATGAGGCAAATGGAAACCTGTTGAGCAGATCTTCCCATCCATCCATTTCCTCACTGCTTTATCCAGTAGAGAGTTGTGGAGGAGATGGAGCCTAACCTGGCAAGCAACAGGCTCAAGGCAGGAGGGGATGGGACACTAGTCCATCACAGGGCACACACAGACACAAACACGCACAAACACGCACAGATCTTGCATTGAATATAGGAAACACTTCCTTCAGGCAGAGGATCATTAAAGCACTAAGTGCATTGAAAAAAACGTTCAGGTCGCCCACATGCTTAAATGGAGCTGTTACGGCATCAGACACAGTACTGATCGGTGGTGGTCAGACTAGATGAACTGAATGGTCAGTCCCCATCAGAAAAAAGTCATTTTACATGTTAGCAGTCTGTCACAATGGCACCTGCATGGGAAGGTTTGGGTCTAACGAAGGCTGAAAATCTGAGATAAAACTACAAATGTTTAACTCAAATGAAAGGCATGGTTTTATTTTTTCAAGAATCTGAAAGATCTTGTTTAGATTTATATTTTTAACAAGTACTATTTTTAAGAGTTTGACCTAGAAGATTTTGAGATAGAAGGGAGGGAAAGAACAGCTATTAAAGAAGATTCCCCCCTCAACAGTCGTTTTGTCAAAACATCTGAATAACATCTAGGCCTCCTTTCTAATCATTCTTAACATTTTTCTTTGAGTCAACTTTATCTGGTTGCTATGGCGGAAAAAAAAAAGGATTCAAAAAATAGATCAGCAAGATTCAGATTTAGATTCAGTGACGTAATGCATTTTAGGATTGAATGTGAAATGGAAGAGCTGAAAAAAATCAAGAAGGCTTTTTAAATGGAAAGAAAAAGCAGCACAGCAGGTGAACAAAATTAAAGGTCACTTACATGACATATTTAGAAATGAAATGGCACAAGGGGCCCAGCTCAACCAAAGCCCAGATCAGCACTTACGAGCAAACACCAGCCATCAAACAGGAGGATAAGCTGTCTCGTTCAGGACTACTGAGGAGAAATATGTCAAGATGTCTTCGCAACTGGGGATTATGATGATGGAGGAGCTAATTACATCTAAATTCATTTCAGATACAGTAGTTACAAATGGTGATTTCCATCCATCCGAGTGAAGTGCAAGGGCCATTTCCTTACACAAAGTGTAGCAGGAGTATGGAACAAGCTGTTTTCAATTAGCAACATAATTGGCAATTGGGTTTTTTGTTGGCTTTACAATAATTTAAAATTGTATAAATCATACAGTAATTTGACAGTATGATTTCAAACAACATGCGGTTACATGATACAGTAATAACCACATTTTGGCAGTAACAGTGGAACATAAAGATGAAGAGAAATGTACCAGTCAGGTACCTCCTGGTATCAGAGACAGTTTTATCATAGAGAATGGCTATCTGAATCACTATATACAGATCAGAAACATTCAAGGTTGCAGAATAAACATCTGGGGTTAATATTTTACACGCGTTTGCTTTTTTAAGAATATATATTTTCTCAGCTCTTCATTGCCGGAATACAAAATAGAATTCATGACTGTAAACCTAAAGTGAGGTGGCATTATCTAAATGTTTCACAAGTTTACAGTAGCAGCAGAGATTGAACAAATAATTTATCTCCATCCATCTTAGTGAGGGTCATTGGGTGTAAAAGGGGAGAACTGAGAGCATACGACCGCTTTCAACTTATTTATCTCATTGTTCAAGCCAAAACTGACTTTGAACATGTCAACCATAAAGACCTGTTAGAAAGGCTTAATTTCAGCTACTACTGCAGACAACAGCTGACCTGCAGCATAAATGCACTCCAGAATACAGATTTCTTGATATACAGTAGTATTTTGGATCATTCTGTAGCTCTGCTTAACAGTATAAAACAGAAATCACTGTGATTTTTTAAAATACCTTTGGTGTACTAAGCCATCAGCAGATCATTCTATAATGTACTGACCCAATAAACTTAATTGCACTGTTTTCTGAAACCACAATTTGATTTAGGAGACCATGATTTAATAACCTGTATTAAGAATGCTGAGTTTGTTCATCACTCTGGGGTAGCGTTCTGTTTAACCCCAAGTATTGTAATTGTAATTTGTAGTTTTCCTAATTGGTTCCTATTAATTTCAGTGACTCGAGGTCAAGGCTTAAAATTACTGTCATGTCACACACAGTTTAGCAGAAATTCTTCCCAAGTTATTTATCCTGCTATAATGTATAGTTCTTGAGTAACCTTAACCTACCCATTGTGGATCTGAATCCTGACAGCTTTCAGCAATGTCAGCAGAATCATGGTAGTAAACAGGATTTGACAAGAAAGACAGGCTAAACTGATTCAGTTTTGCTGGGCTCAATAAGGCACATACCTCTGCCCTTAAAAATACAGACTCTGGTGCAAAGTCATCATTACCTAGGCTGTATACAAGCCTGCTTTACAGACTTGCATATGCAAGCTAGCTACAGCAAAGACATAAGTTATACCTAAAAGCAAATCAAAGGAATACAACACATACAGTACTTAGACATGTGCTGCCAAATTCTTAACAATAAGTCATTATTTTTTTATTTTGAATGAAAAACAAAATGACAAATTCCCAAAGCACAATGTACAATCGCATTTTCAAATCACACATTCACAGACCTGCTTCTTACTTTTCCCTTTGTCTGTTTCAAAAACAAATCATAACGTGTGGATAGAGGATTCAGGTTTGACACACACGATCAAACAAAGCCATTCTGTCTTAAATCCCGAGTCCCGACAGAGAGGAATGAAGCACAATACCAAGCACAAAAAAGGAGCAGTCACAAACATGCTGGAGGCTTGGTGTGATGCTTCACGCAGAGCCCGAAACAACACTTACAGGGAAGGCTGCTACCTACACCAAGTGTAAGGTGAAACTCCCACCATATAGATATTAATTTTAATACAGTAGGCTCCATATTTAACTCTGTAAAGTTTAACATGGACAAAATTGTATATACAGTAGATTACGCACCTCTATGGGATATGTAATTACAGTACATCATCCTGGCAGTATAGACAGAAATATAGTTATGGTCTCATTAAATTTACATTTTTACCCTAAACAGCATGAGAAAAAAAGAATTAAAAAGGGGGTTGGAAATAATTTTCAACCTCATCTGTTATCCATATGTTTTTATTTATCAATACTTTCATGCTGGTATACTGTGGTCCACAGGGAGGAGGATATCAGATGCAATGCACCCCAGTAAAGTCAGTGAAGTGTTCAGTCCAGAGCCATCTTCCTATCTCATGGGTCCTGGGTCATTTGTTCAGTGAGACTTCCCTAATCCTTGCACAAACACAGATGTACTCATTTGTTCTTCTCGGATGAGATTCTCTGCCGATAGATCTCTTCCGTGAAAGGTCTGCAAATACAAGAAAATAAACAGACAAATAGGCACCATAAAGCAGCTGAGGCCTCAGTGGACCAGCCTGTACCAGTCACCAGTTCTGAGGAGGACCGTTTTGTTTATCCCAGTGGAGTGCTTGTTTGACAAATCCAATATTTACCAGGCCCAGAACCGCAGGGGGTTGGTCCCTGTGTGAGTGTACCTGCACCATTTTCAATAGGCTATCGATTGGCGGTCAGAGTCCATTCCTCAATTTGACAGTAAAAGGAAGTCTCTCCCACAAAATGGAGGTAAACGGAGCATACAATTTATTTACTGTATTTATTATACTTGCTTCCAGACTGCATCACAAAAGGTATTGTCAATAAGACCTGCAAGCATCTTGTAGCCTGACCTCAGAGGACCATCAGAAGATCGGTTCTGGTCAGTACTGTGAAGGGAGACCTCCAACGACAACCAGGTATTTGTGGACCAGTAGGTGGCGCTTTTCAGTTTGGACCATAATTTCCAAATCATACAGTACCTCACGATGGCAGGAGTATAGGAGGTGGCATCTTTTGGATGAGACATTAAGCTGTGGTCTTGACTGCTCTGTCATAAAACACCACCTAGCACTGACAGTGAGAATACAGAAGATGTTTCCTGCCCAAACTTAGAAAAGAGGAGACCATACGCCCCATCTAGCCCATTTGGTGAAGCAGTTCATTGATCCAAGGATCTCATCCAAGAAAATCAGTCTTCCACAGTATGACAAAACCATTCCATTCTGGGATGGTAAACTTTGGCCCTCTCAAACTTCCTCCTTACTATGAAGCAATTTCTCAATCATTCACCTACTGATCTAACCCTAATCATTCACCCAGCTGATCTACTGTGCAATTGGGATGCTGGTGCAGAATTACACACTAATCCTACACTTCAACGGGGGATGAAGTAAGACCCCCTCCTTTGTGTAAATCACTTAGAATCCTTTGGGATATAATCAAATAATAAGGATTTTTCCGAAAAAAGTCAACTCCAATCCTTGTGCGCTGCAGAGCATTCATATTTATGTTCAAAATGATCTCAATTACATAATTGAGCAAAGTAGCATTTCCCCTGCTTAAGCGATCACAATCCTTTTTTTCAAAAGCTTTGGAACCTGATGGTCTACTGTATGACCCATTACCTGAGCTGCAGGCCTCTGCACTGCACTACTGTATAACCCATAACCTGAGCTGCAGACCTCTGTGCTACACTACTGTATAACCCATTACCTGGGCTGCAGACTTCTGCTCTGCACTAGTATATAATACCAGCTAAGCTTTAGTTGAGACTCTTGCCAGGTCCTTGGCTTCTCAGATACTACACGTTTCTCTGTGGCAGAAGAGGCTGAGCTCTGTCATTTTAGAACCCCTCCCCAAAATGTACTGGAAAGGTGCAGATTTCCCCTACAATGCCCACACCTCTGTTATAATGTCAGCATCCTGCTCAGTTAGGCATAGAGCTTAAAGATTGAAAATCATTGTGGAATTAAGCAAGGCATGTATTCAGTCAGGGCAGGGGTTCCCAATCAGGGGTTGAAGAGCCCCTATGGTTTCGTAACGGTACTGCAGGGGGTTTGTGAGATTGTGATGGAAACGTCAATGTCAAACTAATTCAATTTGAAAAATATATACAGGTATATAGTGTTTGTGGTTGTTAAATAGTCCTATTAATAAATAACAATGTAAGAATAAGAAAAACAACAGTAGTTATATTAATAGTTTACCAAGTAAAAAGAAGCATGTTTAGAGGGCTGCTGTAGCATTTATCTACATTTATTGAAAGGTTTGATTTAGTTAAAATCTCAAGGGGGTACTTGAGGCAAATAATTTAGGTTGAAGGGGTTCAGCTGACAAAAAAGGTTGGGAACCCCTGAGTTTGGGTGAGACAGTGGAGCAGTGGGTTAGCACTGCTGCCTCACAGTGCTTGGACCCTGGGTTCAATTCGTGGAGAATGTATCTGTGTGGAGTTTGTATGTTCTCCCTGCGTTTGGGTGGGAAGTTCTTTAGCTTCCTCCCACAGTCCAAAGACATACTGGTAGGTCCTTTGGCTTTCGTAAAATTGGCCCTGGTGTGAGTGTGTCTGTGTGTGCCCTGCGATGGACTTGGGACCAGGGTGCATCCTGACTTGCACCTGTTGTTTGCGGGGATGAGCTCCAGCTCCCCAGCTACCCTGAATCGCATAAGGCAGTGTAGAAAATGGAACAGGATCCTGCATGAGTGGTAGCAACAGACCCAGCTAATGAAAAAGGCCAAGGTATGAGACGCACATCTGTTTGTGTCTGCTTTGTTTCATCACACTGTACTTCCAAAATGAAATTTCTACCAATTATTTTGCTGAGTCACGAGTATATTGTTAACCTGAGGTGAAGGCTATTTTTTTTGTTGTTGTTGTGGTAAAAGAGTTCCAATTCTTCAATTCTATTTGTGAAATATGGAAGTAGGTCATTTTTCAAACACAATTATAGAAGCAGAGCCAGTAGACAGTAGCTCAGCGTGCTTTCATTCATCCTGTAGCAATACGAAACAGCGATGTCTTGAGACATCTTCAAATGTCCCCTGCTAAGTCTAGAGCTCTAAAATAAATAGCCCTGCCACGCAACACAGATATAACATCCTATACCATGTTAAGATGTGATATTACTGATGCAGACAACAGTCTAAATGAAACTCGGCGTCCATCACTACAGTAGGTCACAAGAAGTGAAATGTCTTTTAACGTTAAACCACGCCTTTCCAGTTTTAAAAATTGCTGCTTTTCTGTGAAACTCAACGACATTTAGCGGCATAATCATTAGGCAGTAAATTGCTCTTTTGTGTTGTTCAAAACGGGCCAATATATAACTTTATTGCTATTTTCTTTCCGAAACAAAAACTGTAAAATAAACATAATGACCATTCTTTGAAAGTTTTCCCATCAGAAGTTTCTGTCGCATGCAGTGCAAGTCGATTATTAAGGCAACATTTCATTTTCCCCCCAAGGGATGTGACATATCAGGGAGCAAGGAGCTTTAACCCATAAATAAACCAGGTTACCTCGTGCAAAAATATGTGTAACTGCAATTTCCAGGTGGATTGCGAACAGTGCGTGCCTCAACCTCACTGCAGATGTCTGCAGTTTTGGCAGTGTTGTACTTCTGTGGTGCTCTAAGCTAGTTGTTACAGAAGGTGGTACAACATGTCTGAAATGGCATTAAAAAAAGCATTAATGCCATAAAAACAAGGGAACACACTTACCCTTCAAACATAATGGCAATCTTGTAGGCTGCAGCTACCACAGATGTTAGCACAACTCCAGCTGGACTTGCGTTCCTGTACAAATGGGTACAAAGACAAACAAAGCTCAGTGAGATTTGGAGCTTTCCAAAATCCAGCGGAACTACAGCTCAGATCCCAAATCTTTTAAGTTTTCTCTGCAGAGAATCTTCACTTCAGGAAGAAGAATGACACTTTGCTTTATGGTAAACGTCATTGCAAAAGTCAGGCATACAGAGCTCTGACTTAACCCGCTGGCTGTATGAGGAAGGCAGGACCCCCATGTGGGGTAAAATTAAGCAATGAGCAATGAGGTGAATGAGGAGAAAATGAAAATGTGAAAGAGAGGGTCTGACTGATTTTTTTAAATAGTATTTCAGGAAGTGACATAATGGAAGATTAAATGTAGGTCCAGCAGAGACGGAGGGCAATTTGGTTGACATCATTTTTCCCAAATGTTTATTACAAAAAACCCTGAATAAAGCCACCCTCCCCCGTCTCCCTTTCTGGACTATATATGCCTTCAATTAAATCTTAACGGCACTCTCCCTCAGCTGGGAAAAAGACATTGTTCATATTGTACGAATATTGTCCACCTTTCCTCTGGTACATAACGATTTATCAGCTCTCTTCCCCTGTATAATTCTGGGCTCAGCTTGCAAAAGTTCATTTTCTAAACCAGTCATGTCACCATTTCAGTCTTGTATAACTGTAAGGCTGGATGTTAATTCACATATTGAGGTAGAGATCCTGACCTTGGGTCAGTTCTGAGAAAAGGCAAACACGGTGTTTGTGACCTTATTTTGTACTACACCGCTTTTAGCTTTAAAACCAAATCAAAGAACTAGGAAATACTATGGGATCATTTACTTCTGATAAATAAAATTAAACAAAATGTAGGTCATTGCCATCCCCTTTGTTCCCGAAAGACACTGAAGAAGTGGTTAACGTGAGCAAGGCCAAATTAGATTATTTTCAGACCTATTTGAAGAAACTGGGTTAATTCAACGTAGTAGGAGGCGGAAATCAATTTAATTCTAAATTATTGCAGTGGAGCAGTAACTAGTTAAAGTAATGAAATCAAGGAGAAACCATAACACACAGCCCGGCCTGAATTGTTACCCTCTGAATAAAGGTTCAATTTCTATTATCTCGTCCTGAGTTAAAACTGATATTTGAGGGAAAACTCTCATATTTTGAAATACACCTGTCCATCGATGCCAATTTCATCCTTTCAACCAGCCTTAGCCTTCTCTTAAAATACAGTTGAAGAAAACTGACCTTGAAACATTGTTTTGACAGTAATAGTTGTTTTAATAGTATTTTAAAACAGAGACAAAAAATGGTATCACTTTAGGTCAGAGCTTAACCTGAAGCAAGTAACCTGGCTTCTACTACTAAGTGCAAGAAAAGTCAGATTTTTCTCACATACAAACGCTTTATTATACATATTTAATTGTTATTGACTTGCTTGTTACACATTTATGAAGTTATTTACAGTCCCTAAACTTAAAAGCTAAACATAAATCTTTCATCAGATATTTCTCTTTTTAAAATACATTTTCAGAGGTGCTTTTATTTCTTACTGCTATATGTTTGTCAGTCTGACCAAGAACTCATAGTGTTGCTGAATGTGAATGTCATTTTCTGGAGCGAAATCAAAGGTAATAGGTAAAGTCTGAAGCAATTAAATAATAACGACTTCAAACTACAGCAACAAATGGGTTAGATGGGCTAAAAGGCCTCCTCTCATTTGTACTGTCACTGTACTTATGTAATTCTTGGTCATTTTTTCGTTGTGACAAGTCAGTGACAAGTAACAGTCCTTCAGGAGCTGGACATGTACAGTACATGAAAAACTGTCTTCTTTGCAACACTGAAAAATAACCTGCTTGTGGCAGCTTATAGTGATGAGACTTTTTTTGAAGTGATACATTTATAAAGGTCTTATTTATTGCAAGGTGAAAGGCAAGACTGTAACCAATCCCTTATTCAGTTCATCGTTCTATTGCACTGATTACAGACCCTCATCATTACTTTTTAGCACTTTCAATCATCACATGACTGGGTTTTGCCCATACAAACAGCGCTTCTTCAGCAGCACCTGCTTGCACTGGAATCTGATGCTGTCCCAAACCATCCTAGACATTATATTTCGTTATTGATCTGATTGACTGATCCGGGAAAATCCAAAATGTCTTCTGCCACAGCAGTGGAAAATAATGTGCACGAACAAAGCGATGAAAGGGAAAGTAAGCCCCGTCTCATGTTTGCACAGTGCGCGGAGAGGCAAAAGTTGCAAAAATGCAACAGCACCCTGCCAGGCTGAAAAATAGTGGAACTGTCCACCTTGGTCACATCACACCTCCCTCTGTAATGCATCAGACCCTGCAGATGGACAGCTACCACACTACAACAAGGTATGACGTACTGACTGGACACACTCTATTAATAACCTACTGTGAAATAAAAGGTAGGATACTATGTTCAAACAGTTGTGCATTTCAGTCTACAAACTGAGAACCAGTCTGTACATCCACCTTACATATTAGCAGATCTAAATCTAGGTCTGTCCAGTTGTCAGATATATTTACTTTGGAAAACAGAGAGTTAAAAGAAAATACATAGAAAAATATCAAGTTAAAGTGACTGGCTCCATGTACCAAACCAATTTGGCACCACTGTTGAGAAAACACACGTGTACTTGTTTTTTCTTAAAAACAGGATGGTTTCCCTTTAACTTTAAATTGAGCTTTAAGGAGTGTTTTTCCACAAACTACGAACTAAGTCTCACTTAGATGTCATTTCATAAGTAATGACAACAGTTTGGGTGTGGTTGCCATGGTTACATACTGGACAGCATGCAACGTTTCAGGCACGTATCTAATATCACAAAACCTCTAAGGACTCTCTCGTACACTTGCTGACATTTTCCAAACACTAAACAATGCCTAAAAATAAAGCTTCCACAATGATTAATATGAACAACAGTCAGCTCAATCAAGATGCCACTGAAGTCTAGTGTGAGAAGAAAGAAAACAAAATAAAAGTAGGAAATAAACATCTTTTAAACTAATGGATAACTTGCCGTGACTTGCAGATTAATTATAGGAGCTACTGAGTACCCAACAGAGGTTCAAAATGCCACACAAATCTTCTTATGTTCTAATAAGTAAGCAAGAGTTCTTTTCAGGGAATACAAGACAACCTGTGCTATTCATAAAAAATGCTGTCCTTTTTTTATTCCTTTATTTTGATAAAGGACTGACACAATGATGACACAAGACGCAATACAGCCTGGTATTTACTTGGAGTGTCACGGTGGCACTGCGGGCTTGCAGGCTCGGGTTTCGATTCCAGACCTGGGGTGCTGTCTGCGTGGAGTCTGTATGTTCTCCCCAGTGTCGTGTGGGTTTCCTTCCACAGTCCAAAAAGGTTAACTGGCTTCTGGGTAAACTGGCCATGGTGGGAGTGCGTGCATGTCGGTATCTGTGTTTGCCCTGCGATTGGACTGGCGCCCCATCCGGTTTGAATCCTGCCTGCAAACATTGCTTGCTGGGATAGGCTCTGGCTCCCCTGTGACTCTGTATTAGGATTGGGACACTATCTGGGCATTCAAAATCCTCAAAGGCACTGACAAAGTAATCCCAGTGTACTTCTTCAGAAACACCAGTGAAACAGGAATCATAAGCCTCCAGCACCTTGGTTTTCATGTTTCATTTGAAGGCCACCTTCTACAGCACACTGTCTCCGGCCATCATACAAGGGCATTAGTTTGGGAAATCCTGGCGCGGTGGGAAGAGCACCACCTACAGGTCCATCAGTTCCATTTACAGGAGTGACTTCATGGTCTTCAGTGGGGTGCCACCCCCACTGGCCCGTGATCTGACTAGACCCGTTACAAGGTGATAATGCTGCTGTGTATCAGGCAACATTTTTCTTAAAACGCCTCGCGTACAAACCCATCTACACAAGCTAGGATCTCCAAAACCTGAATTAGTGTCGCAGTCCCAGGACGTTTCCATGACACACCTTGTTATCACGATTCACAGCAGAAATTACATGTGATTCAGTGTTATCACAGTAACCACGGTGATTCATGACCTAGGGCACGACTGAAGAAAATAATATTATCTGGCTTTTTGACACAATGTTTTTGGAGTGCACATAGCCCAGCGCCTGATAATAGATAGTCCTGTATCTGTTGTCTTCATAGGGTATTTTAAAACCCTGTAGCTCTGGGCCACTGTCACAATTACAGTATGTAATCTAATTGTAATATTGTTCAATTACTTTTGACTGACAACTGTAAAGCTGTCTGTACCAGAAACTCAGGGTACACGGACACCAAACATGGGAAAGTCCAAAGATGAGATGAATAACACTGAACTATTCCACATGACTGCCGAATTAATACATTTCAACGCAAAATGCTTTATGAAGAGTATGTTATCAATAACTGACTATTCCTCTGAATGTGGAACCGAATCTCATGATGAAGCCTCGTGCGGCATGTTCCATCACTTAGACAAGCTTTCCACTGGGCTAGGAAATGAGATGCACACAGCTGGACCTGTATACAGCCCGCAAGCGTGTGTGCGAGAGAGCGATAGAGAGCAGCGGGCAAACAAATGTCCTGTGTTTTTTTTTTGTGAGAAATCTTTCGATTAAAAAAGGGATGAAGCCCCAGAAGGAGAAAAAAGCCCCACAGAGGACTGTGCAGCATATCTCCTCTCAGCAGGATTCAATCCTAAGTAAGGTTCTACTGTTCTGCGGCTTTTTTAGTCACTGGAAAATGCAGTGGGATGCCTGTACTGTCTTTTCCCTTATTGAGGTGGTTATTTCAGAAGGTCCTCTTCTTCTCAGACTGTGTTTATCAAGTTAATTGGAGCAGCAAAGGACCGGGAGGGAAAACGTCTGCTTCTGATCTTACAGACTGTACATACAGACTTTGTGAAAATACACTATGTGTGGGCCTAACCCAGTCATAGCCTAACAGAACAGAACAATATATTCCATTTTTTCTTGAACCTTAGCCATGATCTAGACCTGTGTTTCTCAACCTTTTCCATCCCAGGGCAGTCAGTATTGGGGCATTTTATCATGGTAGTGCAAGCGAGTGAATTTACTGTATGTTGTGATTTGTGTTTGAATGTTAGGAATACTGTGGAGGATGTTAAAATGTACAGAGCTAGGTGAAGCATATGCATGCTTACAAAAATAAAGATGTTTTGCAGCACACTGCCACCAGTGCTAGATTTCCCATTAGGCACCGTAGGCACAGTGCCTAGGGGCTAGGAACTTTTTAGGGCCTACGAAGGAGGGAAACTCTAGTGACTAGCGAAAAATTAGCTGAAACAACAGGCTTGCGATCGACTCTAGGTGCTCCCAATCAATAATCACACGCTATCTAGCGGCTCTTCTAGAAGTATCGAAGTGATGGTCGTTCGACTCGCTCAATCAATCACGTGGTTTAGCATGAGAAGAGTTTAAAGTGCATCACGTCAATCGACGTCATTCAATTGGCGTTTACCCCTCGTTTTGCACATTTCGGAGTGAAAGTGCCCAGGGCCTATGAACGCCAAAATCCGTCCCTGGCTGCCACCCTACTCACACACATCACTGGGGCCTGAACACATTCTCAATCATATTATAACAACAATTTCAGTGTTTAATCTGATCTGGCCTCGAAGCGAAGAGTGGCTTTATCCTGGCAGGACCTGCTGAGGGTGACACACAGAGCTCTTCCTCGGCGCTCTCAGGTGTCCTCCGTGTTTGTCCATTACGTCTGTCAAACATGAAAAACTGAACTCGTACTGTGCACACCTGTCTCCTGTCTCGAGCTCGAGCGCCTAGACTCGAAAACGAGCAACACCGCCCCACAAAACTAAGTGATTCCTTTTTTTATTCTTCCATGCGTCTTTTTCCAAAATGCTGCGGTGCACCCATTAATGTCCTTTGGAACACTGGTTGAGAAACGCAGATCTAGGTCACATTTGTCTTGGGATAGCAGTGTTAGCCTATACAATAACAAAAAAGTTGCTCCTGCAGACAGTTAATTTATTGGCTACTTGTTTACAACAGCAGATTTTTTTCTGCATCATGATTGTTCTAAATAATAGTTAAAAGAGGTTAAAAGAGCTAAAATGTAAAAGTTCTGAAACACATACAGAGAAAGTGATGAAAGCAGTTATGCTATTGCTAGGCAACAGCATCATAGCATTCTGAAGCTCGGGCGTTACTAAGGCAATCACTATGGAAACAAACCAAGCACACAAGCTTTGATTTAATACTAATTTGAAACTCTAAAGGGAAACATATTTGTGTTTATCTTACATTCCTTGCTTTTTCTTAACGTTTGACGTTATTTCACGTTCTTTCATACGTAAAATCATTAAACCGTCAAAAAAATGAATGCTTTTGCCCATTTCTCTGGTAATACAATCGAGTAATGGACATCTCTGTAAAATTAGTTCTGGGCGTCTTAATTTTTAAAAATGCAACAGCAACTTTAAAAGTGAGTCCATTCAAAATGGGGAAAAAAATAAATTATGATCCTGGCTCATAATTTTTTATAGTCATTTAAACAGTAACAATGTTAGAGTTGTGACTTTTCCAAAGTTCACCAAAAATATCATCGATACTATTTGGTCTACTAAAATGTAGAACACTGAAGGCTATGACCTCTTTTGAACTGGTCTAAGAAGCTCTTGAACCAGATATATTCAAAACTGAATCATTTCAGTCTTGAATTGAGAAAAATTACAAAACTTCAAGTATTGAAAATTCTCAAAGGCCTTAACAAATTCAGCCCCAACAGATTGAACAGTGAAACAAGTAAAAACACCTGGGAACTGAATTCGTAACTGAACCCTAGAAGAACGTTTTTTTCACAAAATCTGTATCGAGGTATCCAACATTTTGTTGAAGCTGATACCTGGATTCTTTAAAGAAACATCTGGATGAGCACCTTTGATCAATTAGCTTTTAGTAACCAAACAAGCTAGATGGGATGAATGTTCTCCTCCTGTTTGTAACTTCTCTAAAGTTCTTATGTAAAACACTTTGATTTTTATTGCATCTTCTGGGAATTTAAGTGCTTAAGTGTTTTGAAGATAAGGGCCACTTGTGTTCCAGACATTGTAGTAACAAGACAACCTATATAAATAAAACATTCACAAATAACCTTTATCAACCAATTCTCAGCATTGCTGAAGTATGCAACAGAATGGCAAAGCAGAACTGCTTCAACCTAAACACCCAGAAGAGATGGTATGTACTGTATGAGAAGTAACCTATTGCGTGGAAGCATCACAACAGCTACTTTGAAGAGAAATGTTGTCCTCTGTTTTGCAGGTTGTGGTTTATTCATCCTTAATTCTCTGTCTTTAATAGTCTTTCTCACCTAAAGTGAACAAATCACTTGATTCCAAGAAAACACTCTTCCTGATAACCCAGAAAAAATGGGCTGATTACATTTTACTACACTTAACCTGGAACAATTCAGCTGTTGTAGACACCAGGGCCATATAAGGGATAGGATTTCGGAGACTGTCAGCCTGAAAGCACAGAACCTTCTGTTAGTTGCCCTCAGTTGTTCACAATAATCTTTGAACTCTAAATCAATAAAGTAGGAGAGAAAAAAAACAAAACAAGTGACAAATCGAAAATGACAATTTAGAAAAGAATAGAGGAGCAGTTCTAGGTGATGACAATATTACAAGGATTTAGATGTCAAAGGTTGTCCTTGTATTTTTCAGGATGTTACAGCTCTGGATTAACTCACATCAAAGCCAGTCCAAGGTAAATGGCTGTGCTGCCCCAGTACATTGGATTTTCCATGACGTTGAAAGGGAATCCATTCACTTTCTCCTCCTGCAGGATTCCGAAGTAGTCACCTGTGAAAAGACAGCAGATTGCTGGAGTCTGTAAATCCACCTCTATCTGGACGGGTTATTCCAAGCCACATACTGTATCGTTAAAACCGTATCTTCACAGCTAATCAAAAGGAATGTTGCAAACCAACAATTTCAGATGTCCTTTTCTGATTTTTGCACATATATAATGGATTTCATCCAGACAATTGGGAGTATTGCAGGTTGTGATATGCTGCCTCTGTAAAAAAAAAAAATGTCATCGTGGCGCTAATAAGCTTCCATAATAATAATAATAATAATAATAATAACAATAATAATTGCTTACACTTATATAGCGCTTTTCTGGACACTCCACTCAAAGCACTTTACAGGTAATGGGGTCTCCCCTCCACCACAACCAATGTGCAGCATCCACCTGGATGATGCGACGGCAGCCATAGTGCGCCTCAACACTCACCATACATCAGCTATCAGTGGGGAGGAGAGCAGAGAGTAATGAAGCCAATTCATAGATGTGGATTATTAGGAGGCCATGATTGGTGAGGGCCAATGGGAAATTTGGCCAGGACGCCGGGGTTACACCCCTACTCTTTTCGAGAAACGCCCTGGGATTTTTAATGACCACAGAGAGTCAGGACCTCGGTTTTACGTCTCATCCGAAGGACGGCACCTGTTTACAGTATAGTGTCCCCATCACTATACTGGGGCATTAGGACCCACGTGGACCACAGGGTGAGCGCCCCCTGCTGGCCCCACTAACGCCTCTAACACCGCTTCCAGCAGCAACCCAGTTACAACTTCGTGGATGTCTTTGCCATTAACAATGGTGCGTGATGTACACGTTAGCAGTGATGCCTTGCAGTGTTGGGGCTTTGGGTTCAATTCCCAGAGTTTGTATTGAGTTCCCTTGTTCTCATAGGTTTCCTCCCACAGCCCAAACACATACTGTCCTGGAAGGTTAATGGGCTTCTAGGAAAATTGTGTGTGTGTGTGTTTGCACCCATGCTTGCTGGGATAGGCCCTTCTGCAATCCTGCAATCCTGTATTGAATAAAGGACTTAGAAAATGGATGGATGAATGGAATTATTATCATACCCGGAGCCATCATTTCAAAATAGGGGAAAAAATCATAGCCAAGGGCAGCATCAGGTCTGTAGCTGCTAATGTTCATGTCTTGAATGCTTGTTCTATGAGGCTATGAAAAATAACAAGGAAATTACTTCTGTGCTTTCAGCTTTCATAAATATATGTACCTATATATGCCTTGGGAACACTTAGATTTACTTATGGCTTTCATTTTTAGTGCGTCATCTGTCCCATGATAGAATTCTCCCTTCTCTTCTAAAAATAACATAATTTTAAACATACTCATTGCAGTAGGACTATGAGGTCTGAAACAGATTTCTGCCGTGCGTCACTTGGAAAATGAATCCTCACACTTTTAGGTTGAAATGATTTGTGGACCCTCTAGAACATCTATAAATATTTAATGTTACTAAATAACATTATTATTAATGTGTCCACATTCAAAATTGAAGCGCAACTTTGAATGGTTCGCCAGTATTACACCCCCTGACACTGTGTCTTTCTTGAAAAGGGTAGACGGGGTTGTGACACAAGCTTTACTCACACCGTTCGGTGATGAAGCTCAAGGCAGAACATCTTTAAGGAGGTTTCAAGAAATGTTCTCGGAAAGAAAGGCTCTTGCCTATTTTGTAAAACATTACAAAAGCAGACGAAAGTCAAGTAAAATGAAATCTGTTCGTAAAGAGGTGCAAGTTTATCCATCCATTCTCCAACAGATTTATCCAGTACTGGGTCACAGGGAGCCACCGCCTATCCTGGCAAGCACAGGGTGCAGGAGTCTGGATTGATGTCTAGTCTATGGCAAACGCAGACAGAGATATGCACACACTCACACCAGGGCCAGTTCTCCCAGAAGCCAATTCACCTACCAGTATGTCTTTGAATTGTGGGAGGAAACCAGAGCACCTGGAGGAATCCCACCCAAACATGGGGCGAACACACAAACCCCATGCAAATAGCACCCCTGATCCAGAACTGAACCCAGGGCTTCAGTGCTACAAGGTAGCAGTGTCAGCCTTTGTGTCTCCATGCCCTGTGAGGTATGAGTCATGTGATTTCATGTTCTTTTGAAGAGAGGTGGTGATGGATCGCTGTCAGACCAGTCATTTTTCTTCAGTTTATAGACAACAGCAACAACCCAACAGCAGCTGAATACTGGAGGAGACGAGAGAAGGCAAGAGCAGGGTCCTGAACATATCTTCGAGTGCTCAAAGGCACCCTAGAAACGAAAAGTTGGAAAAACAAGTTTCCTCCCTTGATCTTTATACTTTCAGTCTTTCTGGAAATATCAATGACTGCAATGAAGAGCACAGGCCTGACAATTTAAATATGCCGATGAAAGCTCCTTTTATATAATTGCACTCACAGAAGCACACATCAAAGCAACAATTGTTTTGTTTTCAACAATTGTTTTGTTTTATGCTCCATTGAAACCGCAAAGCTTGGCAAGGGGCCCAGAAACTGGAGCGAGCATCAGATCTACAGATTCATATAGCCCACAGTTTATTTTCACCTTTATCAAATCCCTTTTCATTTGATCCTTGCATTGTTACAGAGGCATTTACTTTGCAACAGTACGCTGAAAAGGCTCAAGTGACTTGCTATGTACGCAAGTCTAGAAGTCATTCATTATCTTTTTCATCAATTTCCCTACGGGAATAATAAAGTATTATCTATCTATCTTCACATTTTGGGACTGAGCTTTCATACTCCGCAGGTGGTATAACTTTTGGAGAACTGCATTATGGCAAATTGACTGAATGACCGCAAGCAAAGATATCAGCCTCCAAGTCCCAAGGGACTTCTTATGCCCATAGTTTCAGACACAATAAGAATCTTTGCCACTAAAGATGAACACTGAATCAGTTTCTTTAGCTAGCCATCAACCATCATTCTACCAACAAAAACTGACACAGGAATATTGAAGGAGCCGACCTCTGTACAGTTAGACCAACTTGGAAAGGCAACAGGAAACCACTGCACCCTGTGTGGGAATGGCATTAAGACAATGTTTCATTACAATCCAGATAACAAGCATGGATTTCAGTGGCAGTGATTGTGACATAAATGGGAAAAAAATGTATTTATAGTGGAGGGTAAATTGTTAGTAGTATTAAAACTGGGTAATGGCTTAATCCTCTGTGAATTTTAATAATCGACCTGTGTTATATATAATGAAAATAATATAAATGCATGGCTAACAAGTTTCATCATGCAATAAATTCAATTCAAGGATTCGCACAGTGCACAATACTGCTCAGGCCTCACTACAACAAGTCCTCAGAGAGAAGGAAGTGTTTGTAATTTGGGATGTGCATTTACTTATTACAAACCATTTCTTAGTGTTAAAAAGAGCGTTACAATATAGTGACTAACTATAGGAGACTGTCCTCATGATGGAAATAAAAAAACACTTCCTTGCTAGAATAATATGCATGCCCATACGTGTACAGTATGATATGAAGTAGGATGTTATTTTCTTTTTCTCTGTGCCATCTTGTAACAGCAAGCGATGTATTGAGGGCTTTTCCTGATGCACTGTTCTAAAAGAACACTGCTCAGGACTGTTATATCTGAAAACGCTGTGTCCATGTAACCCTTCATAGTTGTCTCAAAACTTTTCTTGTCTATTTAGCTCTGACCCACTTTGCTAATGCTACTTAACAAAGGGCTCTGAAAGACACTCTGACACTCCAGTTTTGATAAAAAATTAGGAGACCTCAGAACAGGTAGTTATGAACAAAGTAGTTATGCAATTGCATTAGATAAGCAGAGCCTTCTGTCGCAAAATTCAGCTCTCTCCTATTGTAGTATAAATTGGGAAATTAAAGCCACACAGACACACAGCAGGTTTTTAGAAAAAAATGTAGGTTAGTGTGTAGTTTTATTTGGTTATACAACACATATTCTAAACTCAATTATGGATCTTTTGAATTCTGGTAACATTTTTCCCCACTATCCCACTGCAGGGGTGACACCACAAAACTAAATAAATTCAGCAGATTTTGGGACTCCATGTATCTAAAAACTGTTGATTGCTAAGATGGACAATGACGGACATTTCTAATAAAACATATTAGCAACAGTACCCTTCGATCAATAAAATGCATAAGATTCTGCTGTTTTTTAAGATAATAATTCTCATCCAGACAGGCTAAAGGCTGAAGGTATTTATGCACTTAAATTATGCCTGGCCCACTTTTTCTTAATAGAGACTGTTTGTTAATCACAGTTTAAACAACATGTTCTTTCAAAGAGATGAAAGTTGGAGTTTGCCTTGAGCAAGGTGGCATTAAGCTTGTGGAAATCTGTGACACTCTAACGCAAATGCATGCTCTCAGTGACGTCTCTCCTTTAGTAATTGTGAGGTACGAGACAATTGTCCAGTATTGCTTGCTCATCTTTCTTGAATTTCAAACCCTAATGTGAAGCTACAGTATAAAGCAGAGATTTGCAGTCCCTGCCCTGAAGAGCTTCAGCTTAGTAGATTTTATGTGGGAGAACCAATTAGTGCAATAACAAGTTCAATGAAGTAATTAAGACATCAAGGGGAACAGAAAGCAGCAGATCAGGCAGCTCTCCAGTAGTAGAGGTATCACTACTGTAAAACATTCACATTGTGCACCAGAGCATTGCAGAGAGCAATTCATCACATCCAAGAAAATGTAAACTATTATATTTTTCATGCAACATACAGTAACTGTCACAGTACCAAAAGAACATGCCTTATGGCAGTAGCATACATAGTTAAATTTGAGGCATTAATGCAATGCATAATATTACTCTCAATAAACACTGTCCTTTATACTGTATATCTTTACTAGCTAAATCTAGTTACAAAAACCACATCCATCTTTCCTAAAGCCATTTCAGAGCACAAGTAAGAAAAAAAACTATTTTGTCAACAAAACAAGTTTGCTTGTTTCCGCAAAGAAACACAGCACACTGGAGATGTTTTGTTTTCTTAAAAAAATACCCAAAGACAAATTTCATAATGAACCAAAAATTAATCCACAAATTCAAGCCTCAAGACGAGCTGCCCTGGATATTGACTTTCCTCTTCGTAGACTTTTAAAAAGTCTTCCTCCCTTGTGTTAAACAGCTAGGGAGACGCATAAGTACATTTACGTAATAAGCAAGGCCAGTATAATTAAGGGCAACTTAATAAATTATATGGACTATTTTTGCCTTGAAGGTTGTGGACTAGCAATCCACTAGGCAGAGTTTAAGTGCATATCTGTGCTGTTTGAAATAAATCAAGATGTTGCCAACCTTAAAATGATATACCCTGCTGGTACAATATAACTTCTGAAATGTGTTACTTGACGTTGATGTTTGTGATGAGGAGCCTTAGCAGACTAGCATAGATACAGGATGTGCTTTAGGTGGATTGTGTTCGTTATAAAAAGGCCTCCTTACTTTCAGCGAAAAAGTGCTCCATCATAATCATGTTACCTATTGATTTTACTTAACAACATATCTTTTCAGAGCACCTGAGATTCAACAGAAGCATAATGTGTAAGCTCTGCCCCCAAAATAACCTACTGATATTAGACAGCAATTTGTTCCCAGAGGGATAGTTATTACAACTACAAACCCAATGTGGGCTTGTTCGGAACTGTGCAAATTAGGCATTTTAAAGCCCAAATACGTCTGGACAGAGAAATGGCTTCAAAAGTATACAAGGCTACCGGAGTGCAAAATGGAAGGTTTAATGGGAGAAGAACTATATTTCAAAAGTTTGCTTTCATTTACATAAAGACTGTCTGTATAAACTGAACTGAAAACCTGGCAACACGATGTTGAATAGCTAAGTAAAAAAAAAAACAAAACAGCAGTAAAAAGCAGTCAAATATTATTTGGCTGTTTCAAAATGGACAAGAAGCAGTGGAATCTCTGGACTATTCATGAGAACATTAATTTTTAACACCTTCATTGATTCTTCATTGGTAGTTCAAAGGCCTACTGAAAATCTAAGTACACCATATCATATACTTTGTGTCTATCTACTTCTGTTGTTGCTTGTTCAAAGATCTCTAACAAGGTGGTCAGACCAAGACCTACTGTAACTTTTCTGAATCCATTCTGACTATTCCTATTGTATCTATTCATATCTGATTATCTGATACTCTGGTTAATTTTTAATAATGTTTTTCCACAACCACAACTCTTTCTCTTTTCAGGACCCATTCTCTGTCATTTCAGATTTTGACTTACAAAAGCTGCCAAAGAAGTACAAAAGCAAAGCTCGGCTCTGCAGCACAAGGCACTAAAATTCTCCTTTCCTTTCTGTGGCACACGTCACGGCAGGCCACAAATCAAGAACTGCAGCTGTGAAAGTGCAAAATTCACTCTATTCTATTATATACACAATAAGCCAGATTTAAACCTAGAGATTGCATTTAGTAAATTCTCAATGGCTATAAGGAATGTACTGACATTATTTGCCAAAAGCGGAGATTGTCAGAGACAGACTTATTTAATTAGATTACGTAAGCCATTTTGTACTAAATGTCCACTGCTGCTCAACTAATCACCAGGTGAACTGGAGATCAACTCTGTGTGATCGTGGGCAGGCTGAGAGGGGTCACTGCCCTTTTCCACTGTGTAACAGCTTGTTACAGTCCAGCGTGTGGCTCCTGTCCTCAGCCCTCATTCCAAAGTGAAGGGAAGACACTACTCCTCCAGGTCAGGCCAACTCTCTGGTGGGACTTGTGCGACATGTCGACTAAAAATGGCTTTAAAAACCACACGAGGAACCTTTATTTTACTTGATTACCTCCTTTGTTTTCTATAGCGCGTAACATGGTTTCTCGGGACACCCTCAGCTCCTCATCCCCTCCGTGAATTTCCAGAGGTTGTAGCCGAAAAGCCAAGTCGCAATTTCAAATCTTTTATTAACAACACATCCACCTTGCACTTGTGGTGAAGAGGGTCCTCTCAACGAATTATCTTCCTGTAACAACTCAGGTACCTATTGTCAGGAGTGAGAAAGCTCTACAGCCGGAACATTGTAAAGCTCATTTTATCTTAAAATAGCGCAAAATAGCATGGTCAAAAGAAAGGGACCCAGAAAAATGCAATCTAGGTCAGTGGTTCACTAGGATAAATGTTTTTCCAAACGCGAGTTTGCATTCTATTATCGCTGAAGAGTTTGATGACTGCTTGGTCACACACAGACAAAATAACAGCTGCATCCTCCAAGCTTACCTTATAGCACTTAATAACCCACACTGTATGTCTACGCACAACCCCTTTAAATAGCCACTTTGAGCATCATGTGTTGATGCAAACAGGTAGTGTTCAAGTGCATTGTTAAAACAATCTGAGAAATTCTTAGTATCTTAGGAAGGAGTTATTGGATATCCTACTATCTGTGTTTATCAGCACAGATACATTCATAATGAATAAAGAATACTAATTATTAACTCATATGGGGAAAAATAACTGCCAAAAATCTCCAGGTCTAAATATGGAAGATAATTGACGCTTGGAAAATGTAATATTACTCTGTAAAATTACTCTCCATCCAAAGAGACTGTCAGAGAGTAGGAGGTTAACTACGCATCAAAATCTGCTGTTACTGTACATGGAACTTTATAATAAGATCTCTTTAGATCTCAAGCAAAGATGGGTCACCCAGCCTACTAGAACGCTAAAGGACTACACTGTGTACGAAAACACTCAAGATATGATGCAATGTCAAAACTGAATTACGATCAGCAGTCTCAAAGAGATCAAGTTTCAAACGTTGGTCCGTATGAGGCAGGGCATCTGATCCTGAGATTTTAAAGAAGGCATGTGAGAGGTCAAGACTTTAAGCTCTTAAATATGGTTATGTGCAAAAGAATTTACAAAACTAAAAACAAATACACATGAGATTGACCCAATAATAAAGGAAAAATGTGTCTGCGTAGCAAGGGCATTAGTTTGCCCTCTCTGGGACACTGTACAAGAAACCTCTGAGGAAATTAAAAAGTCAGGGAAAAATCCTTCGCCCCAGGCTGGATAATGTCAGATGCCAACAGCGTTTTCCCTTCTTGCTTCTGAGTCCAAAGCCAAGCTCATAGGCTGAAGGCTCTTTATTTTGTAATGTGTATTACAATCCATTAATGAACAGGCCAACAGAAGAACAAGAACAAAAACAGGATTAGAGCCGGGTGCCGGGTTCATACATGTTTCTATAGGGTTACTTTGAATAAAATCTGGGTTACCATATCCATTTTTCAGTGCGTAAGATCTGTCCTTGGCCTGCAAAACACAATAAAATTAAGTGGCTCTCCAAAGCTGCAAAACGTTACAATAAAGCACAAGTGGATTCACATGTACGAATACGAAAAAGCAGTGCATTTATCTATAGTGGCACTGTACAAGATTACCAACAGATATCTACCCACATACTGTATGTGGATTTCTTTCACGTCAAAATCTGTTACTGCTTTATCGGCGCAGCTTGACCTCTTTCCTTAAAAACCAACCCCTCCACCCCCAGCTCTGGGCTTTCAACCTTTTCTATACAATACAGGCGTGATAAAACCGAGTGACCCCCCTTTTTCAGGGGTGGTCCTTACGTGAAGGGCCCTGTTCTCACAGGAAACTGTGCTGTTTATGAATACTGTGATAAACATTTCAGAAAACAAGCTGTGTTTCAGTTTAAGTAATTCTATTATTATTATTCTTACATTATTTTTTTCCCCCAAGTATTTTTGTTCTGTGGCAAGGTCTTAAAGCATTCTCTCTGGTCACTGCCATGTTATCTATCTATGTTATCGTTACAGCACGCGCTCAACCTCACTGAAAGTTATTCATTATACTGGACCCATACCACAAGAACGTGAATCAATGTGCCAGAAACAAAAAAGCTAGCTGCAAATTTCAGTCCTCTAAAACGAGAATTATTTCTGCTTCTGTTACTGTTTAATATTATTATTAATAACAATAATAACCCTCTTCATTCACTGAGTCTCTAAAGTCTATTCCGTGCTAACAGTGTTAATCCTTTTCACAGTGGTATCTATCAGAAGCGGCCCGGTGACTCATTAAACTTTGATAGAATGTTTTCTTTCTGATTCAGTTTCCATGTAGGCATTGCGCTAACGAGCTCTGCTGTCTGTGGTCACTCTCGGGTGGCCTGTTATGCTGTCAGAGGGAGCTTCAGTCAGGGATGCAGGATGAGGGAGTGGTGGAGAGATTGTACGATGCCTGGGTGCTGATGAAAGAAACAAGATCTACGACAAACAGTTTGCAGCTTTGGGACAGTGGGGCTGGACTACACATGGACGACGCAAATGCAGGGTGTACATGCAGCAATAACGCGTGATAATTGTATCTGCCTTACGGTGTTCAAACTGCCTCACTGCCTGTTCAGTGTGAATTTCCACAGGCGGGCTGTATTACTCTTCTAGTGTTATTCAGAAAGAAAAAAAAGCTTTTCAGCCAACGATGCATATGATCAATGTGTATGATTTAGGTTCTGTAAGTGTTGTAATTTAATAGGGCTGAAATGTTCACAGGAAAAAAAGAATGCAAAAACATATGCAAACAAAAGCGTGGGTGTCCTTCATATGTAATTCATCATTATTTATATTTGAAGTTTGGTATGGTATATTTTAAAAAGTGATTTAACACCTGACTCATTCTGGTGCTTAACAGGAAAGATTCCAGATGAATAATGCAAGTTCCGATATAGAGGGTGGCAATTCTTTTATTTGTAGCTTCCTGTTCCTTTCGTGTTCGTATCTAGACAGAAAATAAAACACTCGTTTTCAGCAGAAGACACAGTGGGCAGAAACAGTTTACACCCCAGTACTGTTTAAACGAGAACTGTATCTAGCACTGACGATGCACACACAAGACAGGGTGGAATGTGTACAAGGGACTCAGTACAAACTCCAGCCCGTGGTTTATTTTGCAGTTTTCAGTCCTTACCACGTGACTGAACTGTTGGTCACACTCCTCTCTCAGTGTGGTATCATCAGAGGGCTTTAGATTTCAAGGTGAAATTTAAGGCTCCACTGGCTAAAACATGGCTTAGTTCGACCTCTTGAGTCTTTCCTTGTCTAAATTATGCATTAACGTTTCCTACAGATCTTCAGTTTTCCAGGACCTACTTATATCATGTACGTACTATACATCAAAAGACTTCCTTTATACTTATAAGATACCAAACGCAAAATGCTTTATAGGGTTCCATTGAATAACTGCACGTAACGTCTAAATACATAGCTGTAAGCTTGTGACCAGTGCCATCACTGCCCCTTCAGAAAGCACCAGGTGCATGTTACAGATTACACAACAAGGGAAGATGATAGAGGGTTAAAATGACTGAAGATGCCATTAGGAAACTACACTTGTTCAAAGTAACTAACCATACTGTAAGTGCATCATTGGTAAGTGCCCGCTGTTCCTTATTACTCCTCTCAAAAGATGTTGCACACGAGGTTTTTTTGCTCCTGACTGCTGGAATGTAATACACTGGCCTTTTTCGATACGTCTTCATCAATCTTAATTTAAAGTAAACTTCTCCTGACAGAAAAGGTCCACTTTCACCTTTTTTCACACCGTAAAAGGTCCTTTTCCTGATTTTATTTCAAAATTTGGAATCACCTCTTTTGTTTCACATAGCCACTTGATTTTTTGCTTTATTTTTCACACATCTTGGTGGGAAATCTTTCAAACCCTGCGACCGCACACAGGGGAAAATGACGAAGTGTAGGCTCCAAATTCTTCCAACCCGCCCACTTTCAAGCCACTCTTCTTTTAACATGTCACCACAAACAATTACCTAATTGATCGCTGCCACTTGGGGAGTCCTGGTCACAGTTAAACTAGTGATATGACTCAGGTTTGAACCTGCGATCGCAGAGCTCAATCTGTACTCAGACAAACCTTACTTTTTAATAACATATAAAGTCAAACAAAGTACTTTAGATTACAGATATTATGGACAGGCAACTCCTCTAGTCTGGATTCCAGGTCTGATCAAAATTATTATTCATCTAATTACTTGGATCACAGGTGTTAATAAACTGACTTCTTTCAGATCTGTATCAGTTGCTAATTAAGAACTACCTGTAAATCCCGCAGTTTATCCCGTCATCCATCATAAAACACAGCTGCATGTCCATAGGTGAGAAAAGAGATTCTGCAAATCATCCGACACAACCTCATAACCTTAAAGCCTGATCACAAGCACTTCACTGCACTTTACTGCTGTTGAAAAACATAATTGTGCAAAGAGTCTCCATGGGGCGGTTCACCTGTGGGGAAGACGCAAGCAAAAAGATGACCTATGCTGTAATCAGTTTGGGGGAAAGTTACTTTTAAAAAGTGATCCTTCACAGTTACTTGAGTAAGGGGACTACTTTGTAAATTAATAAGAAGCAAGGGGTATTTTTTTTAAGAGTTAATGGATTACTTTACGCAACGCTGGTCATGTCACCAGACTCCAAAATCAGACCCTTACCTAAGAAGGTCCCGGTGAATCCGAGGGCGTAGAAGCTGCTGAGGACAAAGACAGAGCCGATAAACACCAGGATGGCACCAGCATAAAACATCTCGGACCTCTCCATCAGCTCGGCCTTAGGCTGTGAATTCATAGCCATGGTAAAACTGAAAGCATAAAAGAAGATCATCACAGTAATTAGGATGGAAAGATAGGCCTACAAGCAGCACATCACACCCCTTGCTTTGTGCAGCAAGTTGTTCTTGTTTGGGTTTCACTGAGCTTTAAAATATATTACTTATCTGTTTCCTGAAATGAACAGTTTCCACTCTCACTTTTATAAGGATCCCTATAAAATTCTGACCCCTGAACACTGTAAACCTCCTTTCAGACAGATTTTCCTGAATGCTGAACAAAATAAATGGATGACTTTATTTAATGTGACTCTTGCTGCTATGTTGCTTATCTTATTTGATGCTCGTGCTAACACAAACCTTCTCTGTTCTATGATTATCTGTTGAGGTTTTGTGCTTAGATGACATTCCATTAAATCTTGCAGCAAAAAGAAAATAAAGCAAAACACACCCCTTCTGATAAGACGCCTGAATTTCCTGTGGTGACGCTGCGATTCGGAGTGATTATAAAGGCTTTTCTTGAAGCGGACACAGAAAAAGTTCAAAGCTGCACAATTACCTGTTTTAACTCTTTCACCTATAGCCTTCTCCTGGACATGTTCTTGTTCTGCTCAGATCAGTTATACTTTAATGAATTTAAAAGGTATTTAGGCATGCTGGTAGGAAACAAGAAGCTCTGCTCTGATGTTAATTCAGATCACCTGTTTCTGAATGTTTTTGCTTACAGTTTGTGCTACAAGGATATATAAAGAAAGGCTGAACATCCAACTCACTCCATGTCTCCTGGTGGGAAGATAATTATTACAAATACAGGTTGTATGATGAACAAATGATTCATGAGAGATTTGCCTATATTGTACATCACTTTAAATAAACAGGCAATACTGAAACCTAACCCTAGATTATATGTGGTAGAGAGGTAGATCGGGCACTCTGTGGTGGTGCAAAGACGAGAGAGGTAAAGAGAGGTAACGAGAGATCCTAGACTCAGGATAATTTTGGTTTCGGATGTCTTTCTGCAATAGGAGTTAAGAAACCCATTCTCTGAGAATGCAGACGAGAGAGATCAGTGTGATCATGGCCGTTAGAGGTGAAATGAGAAACTATGGCCTTGGAGAAAACTTTGATCTTCACACCCCTAACATGCCCCCTGAAGCGGTCTCTGAGTCTCCTTCCTGTTTCCCCAGTGTAGATGGCTGGGCTTTTTCTGCAGTAAATTTGGTTGCTGGAGGTACCCTGTGCAAGATGTCATCTGAGTGATGAACATTGCTTCATTGTGCTACTGTACTAAGATGTGCAACACCCAATCAGTGCCTAGTTTTCAGGTTTCTTGCACACACAATACTGAGGTCATGCATTCACACTAAAATACTGTACATTCATTACAGTCAATGTAGATGTTACTGTAGGTGCCTGTGAATATGATTCACATTCTGGTCCTAGGTAACCTGTATATCTTCTGTTTTTTGCACCAGCCGAGTTCCTGATTTCAGTATTCTCTTTGAGGCTTTAAATTTGATTTGGAGTCCTTAAACAGAGAATGGGATTGGAACTGGCCTCATTCAGGTGTGATGCCTGAAATGTAACCTGCTGCACTTCAGCAGAAAGAAGGAAAAAAAAGACTTCTTGCATGTCTGATACAGCATCATTCTAAGCTGTTTCATCTCATTGTAAACTGATCTGTTTAAACTATATCTGTTTATATAGACATAAGGGAGAAAACTCTCACTACACCCTGTGAAGAGAGAATACATAAAGAGCTGTATGTTAAAGTTACTGGAAACACTGTTAAGCTGAGCAATTAGATCAATTAAAGGCATTAATTAGCATCAGTGATTAAGAATTCTGCTAGAAAGAAAACCAGCAGACACGTAGATTCCCTAGGCACAGGGCTAAAAAGCAGTGAACAAAATCTAATAAATATTTTCCATTATACTTTATTTCTGCATATTAAATATGGGATGACAGTGATTAAGTGGGCAATGGGATTTAGTTGGATGACAGTGAGACCAGAGGTTTTTAATTCCACACTTGATATTTTCATAAAGACAGAAAAGGTGTTGGGGATAGAATTGAACTTCAAAAGTTCAATCTGTGTAAAAATGAAGTAGCCCAATAAGCAAGGTTGTTGGTTTTTTACTTTCTGTGCCATTTCCAACCCCTCTCTTATAAACAAGCAACGTGGCTCTGTGATGTCACTTCCTTACGTCAGCTCGTTAAAAACCAACGCTCTCGAAACAAGATCTGTGACTGACGAGGCTTGAATGCCGGTCCCGGCCGTTCACGATTACGATCAAAACCCGTCTATAAAAAAGGCTTAATGTGGCTGTATTCTCTGGCACAACTGCAAAAAATCATGAATCAATTTTCTTTTTCTTTTACATCTCTGGCCTCAAGATGATTTGACTTTGACACCCACAACTAGATTACAGTAAACGCTGGCCTTTTCATCTGAAGAAAAGCTGTTGCTGGATACAAAATGGATGACAAGGCATGATATAACCAGACACTGATTTAGGCAACACAAATGTATACTTCCAGCTCAACATAGGTTCTCAGAGTCATAAGAGGTCACTTTGTCAGTTCATCCAAACTTAAAGCACAGAATCTCAGAATACGGTACTGTATGTCGTCAGTCAGTGGTAAATTCCGAAAAAATAAAATGTGTTCGTTCAGTTCTCCAAAATAATTTCAGACAGAGATAGTGACACATTTGAAGTTGCCAGAAATATTACCCTGCATTTCTGACTTCATAATACAGGTGTGCGACTTAGAAATACATTTCATTTTTATTTTGCTGAGAGACTAAAAGCAAGGGGAAGGAGAATACAGTTTTGTATTGGAACCTCATACAGTAAGCATGAAAAGAGAACTGTCTGAGATGTCTTTAGAGCAGCACGGTGATGAACCAAGGATACGTACAATCACAATTTCAATTACCGGCATTAGAGTAACAATTTACAGTATTTATGGTGAAGTCGAGAAATATTTCACAAGCTTGAAACAAAACTCGTTCCCGTAAAGGGCACTTGAGACATTCTATTTTCTGAGACCACTCCTGGGAGAAAAAAAAAACATCCTTCCTCTAGTCACACTGACATCACACTGTTTAAAAAATGCCTCGTTGTGGAGGTCACAAAAAACTTTACTTGAGATAAAGTTTGCAAAACAAAATGTCTCCAGGCTTAAACTGAAAGGTTATCAGCTGATAACTGTCATCGTTACAAGGCAACAGCTATCGGCAGACAATTGAGATAGCCTGTCTTGTGCTGCCTGTGTGGACAAGAGTCAATTTATTAACTCCAATGCTTTGCAATGTTATTTCAAGCTATGGTATGGAAAAGAGAATTTTGGTTATCCTGCAGTTTTCAGTAATATCTGTGAGCGCACAATATCAGCTGGCTCTGAGAAGTACTTAAAGGGGACCTGCAGTGCAATTTTTTTTGTATTTGGGGGTTAGAATCAGCATTGACAAGCGCATTTCAAACCACAGTGAAAGTAAAATGCTAGGAATGTGTATAACCTCCACTTTACATCACAAAATAGACTCAATTTCCAGCTATGCGCCATGTTCTGAGATTCAGAATGAGGCAACGAAACTTACAGTGATCTGAAGTGGCCCTGTGACATTGTAAACAAGCGGGCTTGTGAATACATCTCTTTTAGTCCAATAGAAATATTGCTCTCAACTTCGAGACGGTTTTGCCGACAAATACAACTAACTTTTTAACACTGCACGCAGATGACTTTGGCCAAATTTCTGCAGTGAAATATCTTCTGACAACCTGTAGTTATTCTCTCGTACATCGTGTTACATTGGTCCCTACAGTGACTTGTGAGTAGGAAGGGCTGCCTCACGTCGCAATTTAGGCAAAGTCTCGCTCGTGCCCGTGGTGAGACCAGGAGTTTGCAACAACATGGTGGCTGACAGTACTTTCACAAAGGTCACGATTTTGTGCTTAATTTGAAATTTGTCAAATGTTTCTAGCACGTCAATTAATTTATTTTGAGACTGAGATTGAATAACCGGTCTGAGAAACTGGGACAGCAGGTCCCTTGTTAATGGGAATAGAGCTGACTAATGCCGTATCTAGTTGTGGGCATTTTCAACAAAGGACACAAACACAACTACACTTTAACAGATGGAAACGCCATTCTTGAGGTGATAAAAATCAACACCAAATAAAACCCTTACTTTGCTAATGTTTTCTCACCCTTTGGAGATTTGTGCCTGCTTCACCAGGTACCAACATAGTACTGGAAGTGACCTATTTCTCTCTGCTCTCTCAAGCTGAAAGTGGGACACCTTTCATAATCCTCTACTTCCTCTCACCCGGATCCACTGGAACAAACTGGGGCAACTTCACTTTAGCTAACTCCCATAAACAGGGGGGAAATAAAGCATTAGTTAGTGCACTTACAGTAATAACAATATCAGATTTCTGATACACACATTAGTCATTCGTACTCCAAGGCATTATTTCTGTTAATTCTCACACTAGGACTGTAAATAAAGAGGAAAGGATCAGAAAAATGAGCAGCAGTTATATAAAAAATAACAGATGTGTTGAGCTCACAACAATAGATTTATATTTTGACCTACTTACTTGTGACCTGACCTTATGACTAACCCATCTATGTGGCAGGTAGAAAAATGAAAAAGTAATATTCGAGACTTGAGATGTCACTAAGTGATAAGGCTGACTGCAGAAAATGTGAAACTTTCAATAACAAGACATGTCTATTCAGGTCAATACAAATGCAGCTAACAAGGCATCTGTATGTGTCTATGGAGGTGGAAAACACTTATTCAGGTTTACTAATGAAATTTAATAACAATTAAGTGATCATAAAGTTGACTCCATGATTCCTCGATGTGTTTGCTGAGGCTCACTACACTTTATTTTTTTCTTTTGGGAGTGTCACTGATTTTCAGAACATTCCAATAAGGTACTGAAAGTGCAAATGAATTAATGAATCACCTTAACTAGCAGTCCACCTTTCTACATGAGATTAGCTGTTTCTTAGAAGGCTCAATGTGGTTCTTTCAAGGAAAAAGAAAACCTTACATTATCAGTCAATAGAAGGCATATCAGCCACTGTGCAATTTTCTCCTCTTTGCTAACAGCGACATTTTTCTGCAACTCACAAAATACTCCAGAAACTGTTTCTGTTTCAGAAGCACTGAGAAACTGTGTTTTACATATACAGCAGGAAACAAAATGCTTCTTAAGCTTGTCTCTGACCTTTTTGAATGTGTTGAGTGACCATCTGAAAGCTCAAAGACTATTCCTGGAAAACAAAGAGACTGAGTGAGTGAAATGAGTCGATAGGCATTGACGAGGTGTGAGTTAAGAGCATCAGCAGAAATGAGTTCTGGGTTCGAATTATCATTAGATATCATTGTGTTACTACTCCTTCAGCTTGCTGCACATGCAAAGTTGAAGTTAGCAGCTGCAGATGGCTGTTTTGCCCTTAATCGGGCTCATCCACTTACATTGCAACCTTTTTACATCACAGATGTAAGTACAAAGACATATAGATGTCTATACATGGCATAAAAATGTACTTTTGCACTGAACCAACAACTGACAGCCAAGTGAGAAACAAACGCGCGACTCAGCTCTTTCCACCAAGAGCATTGGATCAATGTTGACAAAACCCCAAAAGCCATGTTGGCCTAAGAAAAATGTATTTCCATGCACCTCCTGCTGTAACCTCATTTAGCCCCCTCAACACTTCAAGCCCTGGGCTCACCAGTCTTAACTTACAGAGGCTTTCATTTCATATATTTGTTTTCCATGAAGAGCTCCCTGATTTTTTACTGAACACATTTCTGTTCAATTAAGATAGGATCTTATTGTATAATGACAAAGCCTTCAGAAAAGCCTGTTTTCAACATACACTGCAGCTTCGGGGGGGGGGGGGGTAGGAATAGTGAACATCAACAGAAAACTAAGTGTAAACTAAAAGGCGGTCACGTTGATCACATTGGTAGGCGCAGAGAAGAAGGTGCATCCAATTCTTCTGTTCTGTGTTTTTTATCATTTCCCCTTGTGAAGAAATGTATCACATTTTGGTCAAAATAAGTAATACTCCTGACAATGGAATCAGGAGCATAACAACCGATTTTTCAGCCTACGAATGGAGCTAAATTCAGAAAAGACACCAGCGATGCTGCCAAAGGTTTAAAATAGCCCACAGAACAGATGTATCCACTCTCTGAACGAGGAGCAAGAATTCTGCAAGTTGAAAGAATGACATTTGCAACTGTCTACTCTTCCCTCTGCTGAGAGCAGTCTTCACTCTGAGGCTCAATTGTAATGCCATTTTAGTTGGCTGCAAATATCTGCACTTAGAGACCTCCAACAAAGGTCTCTGCTGTTTTTTCCCCCTCGAGTATGTTAAGCTGTCATTTTTAAAAACAATTTGTTTCTGCTCTCCCCTGCAACATAGAGTTTTCAGTTAAGGCACATTCTGGAATGGAAGGTCCTTTCACCCTTGTGTGTGCGACTTGTCAAAAACAGATGGGAGAGAGAAAACAAAAAGATCTCAGAAAAAGATCTAGCTTAAGCCAATACCAGCCATTTTGGCTGCTGTGTTTCAGCTCCTCCTGAAAGTGGAAGACGTAGCATGCATCACACGTGTAACTAGGAGAAACCCCAGCAGGAATCTGCTGCTGAATCTGAAACACGAGCACTCCAGTACAAGATCCGCAGAAGGAGCAGTCAGCATTCATTCATGTCTGCAAGCAAGCAAGACCTGCTGACATTGTGGTCTGAGACATGTATCATGGATTGCATATACCATTTAAACATCATCACATAGGGGGTGAAACACAAGCAGGAAAATAGTTGACAACTGCCTGAATGAATCATGAGGTGATGGCGTTGAGGATAATAATATGACTTTTTTTTAGCATATCTTCCAGCCACGCACGCAGATCTGCAGCCTGGACAGGTATCCATTTCTTAACAATAGCGGGCCCAGGAATGTGATCAGTTCCTTTTCCAAAACATCTTGTTTAACTCGTGCAGGAATGTTTTGGCTGTCCGGTGAGCGAGTCAAGTTCTACTGCCCCAATGCTGCTGGTTCGAACCTGGGTCATGTTGCTAGCCAGTACTGATCATGATTCCCTGAGCAGTCGTGTACAAATGGCAGCAGTGTAATAAAAAGCTTGTTGTGAGTAAAGCTCCTAAGCACTTGCATACATCCTCCTCCCCATGTCTGAATTAGTCAGCACATTTCCTCAGCCTTCAGTTACAGTATATCTATTCGATAAAGGAAGGCCTGAGCGCCAGGCTCTTTTGCATTCAGCACAATCTGGACTGCTTTCCCCTGATTTTCAAAACACACATTCTTATGAGCAATTCCCATAACGTACTGAGACTGAACATGCCTGTCGAGAGAACAAATGAGCAGTGTTTGCATTCAGAACACTGATACGCATTATTTTAGAAAATGTAATGTAAAATAAAGTCAATTATCAAAATAAAGTCAATTGATCTTCACAGATGTACACACAGAAAACATAAATGGAAGAGTTTCCAATTAAACACACTCTAAATTCCTAAAGAATGTTTTTTTCTCAATTATTTTTAAAGGACTTAATTTCTTAAGGAGTTTAATTTCTTTTTACCTTTTCCATTTTAAATTTTCCATATCTGTTGTTTCTATGCATAGTACGTTTCGATGGCTGTCAGGAAAGGCAGTTTTCTGAATGCTTTTTGAGTTGAAAAATAACTACTGAACAATACAGGGGTGACAGCACTGAGCTGTGGTTAGGCATGTAGACCAAAAAGTCAAGGGTTAACAATCCTAGCTGTTCAGTCCTTGAGCAAAATACACTTCTCAAAATTAACAAAATAACACTCACTAAATAGTTAATAAGAAATAATCAATGCACTTCTGTATAAACAGGTCCCTAGGTCATCACTGTAAATGAGATTTTTTTTTTCCATTGACTTACCCTGTTAGACAAATGAGTTGCAAAAATGGTTCCTATGGTTCCTATATCTTTTAATATCATGAGTCACAGTCAAAAAATACCTTGTGTTTGTTAAATGAAGTCAAATTAATGGCATGTTTTTTTTTTAATACCAAAGTTCAGTATAATTATCAAGTGACTGGTTTAATAACCTCCCACCTCAGCGCACTCTGTCCAACCTCCCATTACATCTGCAGTGATTGCCTGAGGACAGTTATGATATGGTGATTTTAAACATGGTATTACTATACAGTATCAGCAGCAACCGGGCATCAGGGTGACTAATTCTCTGCATAAAAGGAGACAGCAATTATTTTGACTCGTTCACAGATAATACCACAGGACTGGCTGTAAAGTAGCAATTCAGTGAGCACTAAAAAGAATGCCTGTTGACATACTGTAACCAACGAAGAGAGAAAATATTTAAATATGTACAGCCTTTAATTTGAATGCATTTGGCCATGAGAGAACCTTGGCAAAGGATTTTACTTTATATTACTCAAGAGATATCCTCCAATCAGCACTTCACTGAGGACAGATAGTCAAGGATTAGTGAGCAGAAATGGAGCTTTTTTCTTTTAACTGCCCTGGAATCCTTGTTCACCAAACACTAAACAAAGCTTGACACCAAAAGACAGAAACAGCATGTCAGGAAATGCAGGTGAAACCGATATCAAATGGAAATAAGTGTCACTTGTAGTCAGTATCGCTTCCCCGTTAAACTAATGCACATCAGGTATCCTATGAAAACACTGTTCCAGCTTACTCTATACCCAGTCTCCTTCTTTATGAGAACAATTTTTAATGATCTATAGAGAAACATAAAGGTGCATTTGTTATTGCATTGATTGTTGTTGAGCAGTGAGCCTGCCAACAGCTTGGCAAGCCAAATTAAAGAAGGGGAATAGGAAAAAAAAAAAACTTTAGTTTTAATTTTTAATGCACCGTGTTCGCTGCACAGATATTAAAAGCATAACTTCAAAAAGCAGGGGTTACAGTATAGCGGATGACTGTGTTATTAAGTTCACGTTGAATGCCAAGCACAGTATATACGGTGGTGCTGGTGGGTGTCCCTGTGTCCATCACCAATGACGTCACACTTGCGCCCTCTACTGGCCCTTCTGAGTAACAACACCGTTTCATGCCACACGCATGCTGGCAACTTTCAACGGCAGTAAGACTCTTCCTCAAACTGGGGGAGGTGGGGGACAAATGTCAATCGATACTGCATCTCAGCAGGCTTCCTTTTTTACATTCTAATTCCCAATAGATTTGATTTTGAAGGATCTCATGGGGAACTGTCACATCTTTTACTGACAACCGTGTCAGTCCAGCAGAGCAAGGCTCGAGCACTCAAGGTGCTTGCACTTCCGCAGAAGGACCTGCACGCCTGGGAGGGACAAAAGCATGAGGAGGTGGAGGCTGAATGCTTGGGGGCTGCAGACTGTCAGTCAATCAAGTAGTAACCCAGGAAATCCACTCACAACACCATAACCTTAAAAAACACTGACACAAATAGCACAGCAGGATGAAAAATGCAGGGTCTCATTTTAATACCATGTGCAGAACAACCTGACTTTGCATCTGGTCTCCTCTGGAACTCTATCAGGGAAACATGCTTTTATAACGACACTTTTGTTTGGGGGGTTCGAATCAACCTCGCCTAACTTCCTCCCACCTGTGCACAGGTATCAGATATCTGACACGCCTGCCCAGCGTTCGTCACCTTGGATCACCATCCCATGGATCTGTGCGTATGCTCTTCCCTGAGACCCAAGCTTGCTACCTGCAATACGCGGGAGCTCTGCTTACGTTCCACCTCCTGGGGCCTTCTCTCATCCATAATCTCCCCCAGCATTTTCAGTTCTCCACCATCTGGCCCCCGACGCAGAAACCTGAGAATCGCCGGAAAACAAGCCCCACCACTCTCCTTGCCTTGCCTCTTGGCAAGCAGCTGATCTAATGAGGCTTCTGTACTGCAAAAATCGAATGAAGTAAAACTGTCATTCAGTTTTTTTCCGGTTTTAATTCTGAAACTCTGATTTGCACTGACGTTCCTTAAGATCTAATGCTTCTGGCCCCTTTGCCAGTCAGGGCTGCCAGTTTGCCAGCGAACCTCCGTGCGCCTGTTCTTTTTGCCCCGGAGTGCAACGCGATGGACAGACTTGACAAATCCCCCGATCGCTGGTTTTCCACCCCCGAGCCTCCCTGCAGCCCACCACTCCAGCTCTGAGTCCGGTACGCCCAACATTCGGCACGTTAGACCTAAAGCTCTTCTCAGTGCACTGCACTGCCCTCCCCTCTGCCTCAGCCCATTCTGATGACACCACGCCAGCAGGATCCCTGTGCCCCCACGGCACAGCCTCCAGCTCCTCTTCTCTGCCCACCCATACAAGCCTCCCCATTCACACCTGCGACACAAATTTCAGTAGGCTCCTATGGCACATCACGGCAAGGCCACGGTTTCCTCAGCCAGCTGGGCTAAGCCATACCCGAAAACCTGATTACTTCTTTCACCCTGTCTCTTTTGGGGTTGCCTAGACTCCTGAAATGTTATTACAATAATAACGTCACAAGATGATTGCAATATTAGATCATTGTTTTCTGGCACAGGTTTGGCAAATGAATAAGAAATCAATGGACATTGGGATAAATGAATATGTATTAACAGTGGCAACTACACAAACACAACAACATACAACATAGACCTCTAAGTTACTCTATTTACAAACAAGGTGTCTCTGAGTGTCTTGCCTAGTCCTGACCAACTAGAAGAACCCCAGAGTGCTACCAAGCATTCAAATCCAAACAGGCCAGAAGGAGAGAAGCCTGCCTTCTAAACCAAACAGAATATGACCTACAATTAAATCTCTCTATAAATCTGGATGCTACAAAGTGAATCGGTAACCTGTCTTCTTATTCTAAAAATGCATCTACAAACCAGGCATTTTTAACCTAGGGATTGTCTATGCAGGAAATCTGAGTTTCCTAAAACAACAGAATGGGAAGCTCTCTAAACAAGGTTCAAATACTTAACTAGAATCTGCTCTTTAAGGAACAAGGAGCTCCAGCCTGGCACTGTCTCTTCATGCTCCTTGTGTCGTTCTGTCCTTCCAGTGTCTCCTGTCTTCCTCTCTGTCGTTTGATCTTGTGTTCCTGGACTATCGATGCCTCTCAATGATCTACCGAGAACTTAACAGACAACTCCTTAGATCAATGTGTCTCAGACCCAGTACAACTCGGCAAACACTTCAGTTCCTTTCTTGTTTTGAAGCGCCAGAGAACTGCAACTGTTGATACTAGTTTAGCAGCAATCCTCATTAACAGGCCACAGAATTAAGTGTTGCTGTAGATTCCCCAGTGAGGACCCTTTCTGTGGTCACAGCCACAGAATAGCTAATAATCTGTGTACTGGAATGTAGAGAGATAAAGTTGTTCTTGATAAGTTTTATCTCAAAGGACATCGATACCCACTAGTATCTAGTAACTAGTATCAACTAGAGACTGATTCACGAGTTAAAGTAACCGATGGTAGGCTAAATGCATAACCCTTGTTTTTGTTTTGTTTGTTTTCTTCCTGATATCTGCTATAGCTTGATTGCCCTTGCATAACAAGCTGCCATTTGTATCCACGCAGTTTCATATCTTTACTTTGAATGCTGTCATGTACAATTTCTATGTATGAATACATGTATTCTGTGTGTTGTGAATCTGCGTGCAGACTGCTTGTTATTCTGTTGATTGATTCCCAATAGCCAAGGTAAACCCATGCAATGAAGAGTTACAATTCAAATTGTGTTAGTAAATTCGCACAACACTTACACTAGCTAAATGTTGACCATTGTCTCTCTGTTCTTAGACTGATCAATAATCACAATAGAGGCAACATTATCATGAAAACATGTGTAAAACATTTACAAGATGTTTTCAAAACATCTAGAGGATGTTACAATGAAAATGTTTGTACCTTAACACCTGTGCAATGTATGCATAATGCTATCAAAATGCTTTGTGTTTTGAGTCAGATGAGTAATATTATTAGTAATGAGTAAAAAAAATCAATACATTTTAGTCTTAGGTAAATGGTGAATTGACCAGTGTCAGTGTAGCTCTTAGCCATCAACTTTGATCCAAATTATCTAAATCACTCTACAGATTTAAAAAGGAACCTAGATTTTTCCTAATGCCATCTGCAATCGTGGTGCTTAAACATTTAAGAGCATGTGAAAAGCTCTACTATCAAATTAGTTTATTTTAAAAAAGTTCTTCGCAAGATTGCACACAGCTGAGAACTGGACATGAGATTATTTTAGGTCCTCTACAGTTATCATGAGCTCACTCGCTACTGATACATTAATTTCAAAAGGTTTTGAACTGTATCTAATGGTTTGAGATGTTCTTCTTTTCATAATACAATACAACAGCCTTTCAAGCCCTTAATTGGTTGGCATTAGGCTTAAAATCCCTTTCTCAGAGGTGGTGACACGAAATCGCAACAAAAAGGCACAGAAATAAGTTCTGCTGCATTTGATGTCATGGAAACTGATGGAAGTATTCATTAAACATTTTCAGGAGAGCAATGACATCAGTAAAAGACCATGGATGTAGAAGTACTGTAGCTGAAATATTCACAGCAGAGAGATCTATTTAGCAGACTACATCAAGCCAATTATAGTATTTTCAGGCCGAGTATTTCTCTTGTGTATTTCAGCATGTTCAGTAATTGTGTTGAATTCAGACCACAGCCTGAATAGTTTAATTCAATGAAAAGATAACAAAGAGACTTCTGAGAAAGATAGGGTTATGTGCATCCACCTGGACAATACACTTAAATATGCTGATTGATCCAACAAAATTTGATTAAAAAAAAATCAGTTTCTTTCTGAATCTACTGTATCTTCTGTTCCTTTTTTTCAATATATGTTTCTGTCTGTCCATTATCAAAATGTTCCTTGTCCTGATGTGACCCAGAATTATACCCCTGAGTTATGGGAAACAAGGAGAGTCTAGGAGCATATACTGTATATTGTTTTTGTCCTGGACAGGATGCCAGTCTGTATCATGCCACAGAGAGAGGGACAATTAAAAAATAAAAGCCAATAAACACCTGCTCAGCATGCTTTTGGAGGTGAGCCAAAACCTGAGCACCTGTAGGAAACTCATTCAAACCTGCGAATAAAATGCAAACTCCACACAGTAGGTTCCCCTACTGTGATCTTTTTGCTTACTTCATAAGGTTGGTTTGGAGTATGGATCTCTGTGAACCTGGAGGGCCAGTGTCCTTTGCACCCATTATAACCGATGTGGACATTTTCAAAATGTACCATTTTTGTAACAAACACATGATAAAGCAACAACAGCTGTGGCAGTAAGGGATTTTCAAACAAAACGTAGTGAACTTTGGTCTGCAAAACTCGACAATGCTTTGAAAATAGGTGGTTGAGGCCACTGCAGAACCAATTGCATGGAAAAAAAGGCTTGAACACGACATATTAACAAGTCCTTTGCATCACTGCATTTATCGCTCGCTGAATCCTCTGATCATGTGCAATGGGCTTTTCTCTCATGCTCAGTCCTGCTGGATCTCTGAGGTATAATGGTCCAGTATTCCAGTATAATGGTCCGAATAACACCATTACTTAAAATTCCCCCAAAATAGATTATTTTAAAGATACTGATCGGAAAACATATTCTCATTCTCCTAAAGTTCTCTCCGGAATTCGGAATTTAAGACTTTTCTCCTAAAGGCAATATAGCTTGTGACTGTACAGCGGGAATTATAATTGTAGACTCGCTTTTCCAAAAATAGATCTTTGCATTTCCTAGAATTCACCCCCCCTCCCAGCAGGGTCCTTGGAAATCTTTAAAAAAGGGGTATTTACCCACTGTGTGCACTGAATGGATCTCTCATTCCACGACTTCCATCACAGATCGAGACAGCTTTGCATTGAGCTATTTTCCACTTAACAGGCATGGTTTTAATTGACACTCTTAAAAAGTACACTCTTCATTTTCTCTGAGCCATTCAACTCACAGTTGAGCTCTCAAAAAATGGTGGTTTTGACCCGCTTATTAGTCAAGAGCTTCTGCCTCACTCCAATCATCACTGCAGTCCACCCCCTTGAATTCGGTCCTCCTTAATGCAATCACCAGCTCTCTGCCTCACGACCCCAATCAATTCTGCTTCGTGAGAGGCTTGACTGAGCCTGTTTGCCTCCTGGTGTTCGGACAGTACGTTTCAGGCTATTTCACGTAGTGGGAATAGAACGTAACTGTTGTGTAGGTTCAGCTCTTTTCAAGGAAACTGAAAGTGAGTGAAACTCCGGGTCCATAGTCAATCACTCTTAAAGCAAAAACGTGACATGACCTGCTTTGTTCTTCTATTTTTACTTTTGATATAATTGATTTAGTCTTGCCATAAGAGGTCATGTACACCTCTAGTCCTTGTCACAGCAAGCTTAAAGAACCCATAAAGAGCTTAGAGTTTAAGATTTAAAACACTTTAATGTCACTCATCACACCTCAAAGAGATCAGCTGGTGTTGCATGCGTAGATGTGCTGTTTCTGTGGGCAACATATTTAATTTCTTAGTTATTGTATGACTAAATATTTTTAAAAAATATATACAAAATGGGAACAGCATTTCAAGCAATTGAATTGAATTAACCTTTATTGCCCCTAAGGAAACTGTCTTGCACATCAAGAGCGCATAACATACAGCATAACATATACCACAGTAATATAATACAGCAACAGCAGAATACCATGATACAAACAACACTTAACATTGCTAAGGCAGAACTCATTCCAGTATCACAAGATTGAAAACAGACAATTAGCTGGTAAAGTGTCCAAAGCAACAATAATAATAACGAGATTAATTACTGTATACTGTATGGCTCTCCGTCAGCCATGTTTTTGAGTCCAAGGGTGCACTGGTAATCTTGCCACCAGTTCTGATCACCTCCTTCAACTTATTTTTGTTCTGCAAGGACAAGGCACCTTGTCCAAAGGTTAGAATGCTCTTATACAATGTGATGGAGAGTGATGAACAGTGTCAGGGGGATCCCAGTTACAGTGAGACCTTATAAGGGATTTATATAGTTTTTCTGAAGGCCATCAAAAGTCTGAAGTGGGCCTAGTAATGTAACAGCCTAGAATGAAACATTCTTGTTCTGTTGTCCTTCCCTGCCTCAAGCTTTAATGATCCATGGATTGTCAGCCTCTCTGCACAGAAGGATGCATTCACAAGCCACTGCGACGCCTGAATGAAATATCAAAGCGAAAAACAAAAACTTCTCAAGAGGTGGGAGCAGCCGCTGCTTGGAAAACAACAGAGGAGCGGAGTCTGACCGAGAGGTGTGCAGGCACTCGGACTCGATCCCCACTTGACACGATACTGACTCATCTGAGTCATTGGACATTTTTCCTACCACTTACAGTACATGCTAGACCAACATGAATAATCCGTTCTCATCTGAAATGAGCAAAAAGGCTCATACTGCTGTTGCTCAGAAGACCTAGCAGTGTAAGAAAGAAAAGAACAATCAGCCCACACCTGAAGAAGGCTCCACGGCCGAAACGTGTTTTCTCTCTTCTCTTTTCAGCATGGAATAAACCTATTACTTGTTCCTTTGCAGCCTACGCATGCCGACGCAGCTCCCCACCTGAACTACTACAGCATACTATAGTATATTAACACTTAACAGGACCTGGCAGTGTTAACAAGACCAGTCTTTGGGAAGGAAAAATTGAAAATGCTCTCAGATACAAAGCTGGATAGTTTAAGCAAACTGTCCGGGTCACTCCAGGGATTAGATTCAACTTGAATCCAAAGTTGGCTGTTTAACAAAAGTACTACATTCAACACGCTTACACAAATACGTAAATGTTGAATTCTGATGCTGTTCATCAATAAAATATAACATGGATGTTGTAGTGGTGTAGTGTCACACTGTGGAACCTTTGTTAATGTAGTCTCGCAATGTATAGTTAGGTTTTGTAACTTTCTGGGTCTACTTGTACATGCAGTCTTTGTATGTGACGCACGCAACTGTGGATTTACTTGAAGAAAGGGGGCCTGCCCACTTGGTGGATTTGTCATTGAGCATTTTTTGAAGCTGGCAGCCGGATCTGAGCTGTGATTAGATTTCATAAGGAAGTCCCATAGATTTCTCACTGTAAATAACACCGCTAGGCCAAAAATCCAATTTATCTTACCATTGACTTGCTTATTATAAGCCACACTGGCAGTATATACAGAATGAGAGAGAAGAGGGAGTCACAACAATGAAATACAAAGTTATTATTACTTTCCTTTTTTGTCCAGCTTGGTGGAAATTGGATTCAAAGAATACTTTATGACTTTTCGAATCTCAGATCTCTCAGAATACCGCTCATTATTTAACGTGACAGCTCAAAACGTACGTGTGTGTTATTTCCTTATAGCGATGGCTATTTCTAAAACACATTTTCAAATGATGTTGTAAAGTTCCTGCACAAAGGAAAGGAATTTAAATGCACGCAATTCTTCCAACTATAGTTGCAAATCTGTCAAATTCGTTGTCAAACCTAGCAAGACGGACTGAGATTTGCCAACAATCGATCACCAGTTGTACATGGTACTGTAGTGCAATGGGTAGGCCTTTGGACTCATAACTGTCAAGTTGTGGGTTCGAGTCCCTGCTACAGACACTGCTGTTGTACTTAGAGCAATGTATGTTGGTTCAGTCCACCCAGTTCTATTACTGGGGACCACTTGGAAATGGTCTTACTAAACCACAAGTCAATAAGATCGCTGCCATTACTTCCTAAGAAATGCCAGCAACCAGAAAAGTAGTTTGATCATTTCTTGGCTTAGTGGGATTGTATTGCATCGACTGTATTGCTTCAAACCTGATTTTGCTCAGGTTATGACTCCCTTTGAAAACGACTTTGCAAAATCATTTAAACGCCTCTAAACACAGCACTGGGGCAGTATTATTCCAGGATTGTGGAGGACAAGAATATCCCATTGTATTCCTACCTACATTACTACCTAGTGAGACTTGGTACTCAGCCCTTGAAACAGAATGTTTAGCCATCACACAGAGATCAGAAAGTCTCCATTATATTTGCTGGTGAGACTATTTACCTTGGAAACCTATCATCTAGCTTTAAAATAGTTAAAATCTATGAAGGACAAGAACCATCATTTGATACACTGGGCTTTCCATTTCAAGATTACCCATTGTCCCAGTGTTACCAGTAATGGTGCAGACCTTCTTCTGAGGCACCCAGTCTCGAATCCTGAGCTAAGACACAAATAGATTGAACAATAGATTTGGCAAATAATATATAATAAGGAACAAGTAATAGGTTTATTCCATGCTGAAAAAAAGAAGAAAGAAAACACAACGTTTCGCCCGTGGAGCCTTCTTCAGGTAAAGCATTACTTCAGGTAATGTATATTAAGGCCACTAACTGATTGTTTCTCACAGAAGTCTGATTCTAACCTGATTTTTCTTTGTCTTGTTAAAGGAAGGAAGCCATGAGTCGAAAGGCTGTGTTACTGCCCTGCCCGCCTGGCCTGTGTGGCCTGGCATTAGGTACTGTATTTTGAAAGTTCATTTGTTTTAAATATTTACTGTATGTGGAGTTGTTCTGTGTAATGTGTTGCCTAATGCGGATCCACAAACGTGTCTTGTGGTGTCTGTTCCACCTTCTTGGGTTAGGCTACCTCTCTCTGCAGCCTCTCCCCGTTTAATGGGGTTCACCTATTAGTAGTGTGGGACCTGGGATGGGGCTTAGTGTATTTAGCCTCGGAAGGGGACAGAGAGAGCATTTTTGTTTGTGTTGTTTGGTGTGTTGAGTCTTTCTCCTGCCTTGTATTATTCAGTCTACCAGAACAAATTCGAAATTGTTTAACTTTATACTTCGGTGTCCTACATTTTTTCTCCTGTTGATCAACACACAATATTTTATTTTGGGAGAAAATGTAAGCTAAAGTCTCGCTTGTCAGCCTCAGAGGAATTAAGACACTGAAGCCTGGCAGATCCAGACCCCAAACTGCCTGATACTGCTGATCAAGTTCTTCCAGTTCTTGTCACACAGTCCCCTACATTACAGCACGCATTCAGAAGAACATATGGTATTAACACACTGCCACCCTTACCAATCTCCAGAGAAATACAGCCGTTTCTGCTGCACGTGTTGCTCTGTGGGCTCGGCCAACCAGTCTCACCTGTGACTGCGATAGACGTTAAGCAGAATGATGAGAAGAGCCAGACAGTAGCAGGCGGCGTAAGGGCATCCGAAGACTCTCGTGAGACCCTTGGTTCTGTGTTCCCATCTGGCCACCTGTAAAGCGATGACAGCGATGACATCATCATCATTATCAAACAGCATGAGACCGGAACATCGGGGTCTAGACTTGACCCCAGTCTGACCCCGGCACAGGTTTGGAAAAACAGAATAAACAGGGACCAACTTCATCATATGAAAAAAGTTTTTTTTATGGACAATATGAATATAATAATATAGTAAGGAGGAACACGTAAAGGTTAATTCCATAGGAATGAGCAGCCAGTATGTTTCCAGGTCTGGACCTCTAGAAAGTACAATATTTTTTATATACTATCCAAAAGGACAGCATAATTTGTCATGTTGTTTGTTTGTAAGGCACGTACATTTAAGATTCAAAAATGAAATCCCATTTATTTCCCACAACAGTAATGACAACTCAGTACAGTCGACTCTCAATTTATGTGGTCGGCTCTGGAAAATAAAACATTTTGAAAAAACTCTTTATTCTCTGAATAAACAGCGAACACACCTCACACACGCCTATGAGAGCTAACTAATGTGCATATACAGTCTTCTCATTTACTTTTATTTACTGTTTTTATATTTCTATTCAATATATTGAATTACCCTAAGAGATTAGTAGGGTTTTTTATTAGGGTTATAAGAAAACATTTGACTACGCACTATTCAAAATCCCTAACCCCTCATAAGTTATGAGTCGACTGTATTAGAAATTGTCAGTCGGTGTGAAAACTGGCCTCTTCTGTCCACTGTTTCTTCAGATATTTTGTTTTTCTAAGACGGAAAATCACAGAGATGACAGAACAGGGTACACTGAAAAACCTGCTGGAACGGGTCAAGCTGCCACGCTGTGAGAGCTCTGCCTCAGTCCAGCACAGTGGGATATTTTTAAATAAAGTCAAAGCAAAAGTGAGCCATGCAATGATATGCAATGCTCATTGCAATTAAGTAAGGCACTCCCCTAAATAAATTGTATTTCATAAGTCTTTATGAAGCTGTGAACTGGTTGTATCAAAAGTCACCTGTGTTGGCTGGATAATCTGTATCTGTGTAATCTGTGTTGGTTTTCTGATTGGTTTTACACCCCATTACTAAAGTCTATTTAGATACACCAAGTACTTTTGGGGTTTACTTATTCTCCAAAAGATTTGGAGAAGTTGTGTATTATGAATTAGATTAATCTCCAATACAGTTGTCTGGCTGCATTGTTACAAAATTAATACCTAAACAAACAGACAATCACCAGCTGCTCTTATGAATGGATTCACCCTAAAACCCTTTATCTGTGTAGAACAGTAATTCAGAAGCATAGATGCCCATCTGTTGCCGTGAAAAAAACAAAAAAGTTCATTATTATTACCAGAAGAGTTTAGATCTCAAATAAAGTGCCCGAATAGAAGCTGTACAGGTAAACTTTCTAACCTAAGTTCTAGGTCTCTGAAGGACTCTGAAGGATCAAATTATTTTTTCTCCTCAGTGTCCATTAGTATAGTTCTCATCTGTTGCACTGTTATGGTTACGTAATTGCAAAGAAGTGTAATACAGAAACTAGGGCAAGCAGTACAATGTCTTCTCTTGTATACATACTGTAAAAAAAGCAGAATAACACAATGGCATGTCGTTTTTTTACAGCAGACAGTTCTGAAAGATTTCTTAATTGGAGAAGTGAAATGCTGGTACTAAGAAAAGGAGATATGTAATACTTTTTGGACTATTTACTGCATAACATATATACTAAGACAATGAAAAACGCTGTTAATAACCTAATAACGCATTTTTCACAAAATCAACATAGTAGAAACACTTACATTATTAACACAATCAAAGTTAATTGCAGTACAACACAGGTGGAAAAAAAACCCTTTCTCAAGAGTCCAGCTGTTCATATACCACAACAAAAACACAGATGATCTTTTGCTACATGCTGTACAATCCCACTGAAAAGCATTTTAAATCCATTACCTTGAATGTTTCTATTGCAGTTCTTCCCGACCCTAATTATCATGTATGTTTAAACCTAAACATTACATCAACAACATTTGTTGACAAAAAGAAGGTCTTGCAATTAAACCAATGTACCTACAAGCACGGAAACTTGATGAACGCTGGGATCCTTTTATCTTAAACAAGAATTGGTCTCATGTACGCTACAGTGTTTGAACTTAAGTGTGAGTCTGGAATTGGAGCTAATTGCCACATTCATCTAAAAGCCATTTTCCTTCTCGTGTCCTAATCTTCCCTTTGTGATATCATCTGTACTTCAAGGTGATAACAATTGAATGAAATGTACGTTTTCCTGGGCTCTCCATAGACTGTTATTCCTCTTGTTCATGTAACAAAGCTGTGCTCATATGAACAGCTTTTTTTATTATTCCTGCAGTTCCGTTCTCATGTGGCAATCTGGCAAGGCTGCATTGCTTAATCACAAACTGCATATATTTGCAGAGATTAATGCGAACCGTGAGCTCACAGCATTATGAAAAAGGAACAGAACATGCAGTGGTCATTTACGTGCTGTGCTTAATCGAGCCATAATTTTGCAGGTTTTTTTTTCTTTTTTCAAGTTGGCATTTAAATGCTCACGGTTTTGACACAGTTAAAGAAACGAGATAAGGTGGTGGAGCAGGAATTCTGAAGTCAAGCCCACTTATTGTGTATACCACCTTTCAAGGAACACATGCTGTACATAAAATGCAGTTTAATGCAAAAAAAAACAAATTAAAATTGCTTAAAACATAAATAAAAGAACAATAAATGTATATAAATGGTTGCAAAACTAATACATTATACTTTCACAAAATGTGGTGCATGGAAATCTATATACATGCATGCAAAGTGACCAAGTGTACAGGCAAAGAACTCAAAGAAATTTCAGTTTATTAACGAATCACCAACCCAGAACATTAAAAGGAAAATTTATATAATGATGGGGGATATATTCTCCAAATTAGCCATAAAACTATAAAGGGTGAGTCTATGAACAATCTATGAAGAAAACATGTTGCACTCGTATATACAGCAGAAGTAGTGTATATTGTATGATCTTCTGAGTCCAGACTGATGCCTCTATATCCCATTGAAGACGCATAACTACTGTACGTCTTTTGAGCACTGAGGTGGGTTTATGTATTTGTTGAGAGGAAGGAAAAGAGACGAGCTGCTACTGTAAAAAATTAAAAGGCTATAAAACATAAAAGTTAAAAATACCTTTCAAATATTTAATAATTAAGAACTAGGTTCTGTAGGTGCTTGTATGTCTTTTTTTTTCAGTCTATAGCAACAATCAGTGCACAGAGGTGTATGTAAATTATAACTCTGGAGGTAGGAGTGTACCTGCTTTCTTTCAAAAGCATATTGTTATAAATTGGAAAGTAGAGTCTCATTGCAGCACAAATTGAAAGCAACTGCAGCAAATTCTTAGAATGTAGAATGCAAAGAAATTACAAAACTATATAGTATTCAGTTTCAAATTCAAATAATTTATCCAAAAGCAGTAACATAGTATCCAACGAGCATGAAATTAAACAGAGATACAGGAATGAAGGAAAGGTGGTATTTAATATGAAGTATTCCATTTCACTCGAAAGAAATCCTGCATAACAAGTAAAAACAAGCAACTCCAGTTGTCTAATCAATCCAGAATCTTATCTAGCTAATTCATGGAGGATCCAACACAGATGGCTTCAACAACTTTGTAACAGAAATCCAAGAGTGCCTCCTATCCTAAGAAAGACACCTCATGAAGCAGGCATGACTTTTAGCGCTCTTAAGCTGCCCTAGCAGAATTCCCTGGCTGAACCACTGCTTTCTACCCTATGCTTTGAAGATGACACGTCAACCTCTGACCTCAGTCTTGTGACGCCTGCGTTTGCAGAGCCCAATGTGATTGCATATCTAGGACGGTGCATGTTTACAGTTTAATGGATCCACTTTAACAGCCTTTGTGGTTGTAATTAATGGTACAGTTCTTCAAATATACATTTTTATAGACATTTTTTACATTTTTCTTTGCTGCCGCTCTTGCAATAATATTTAAAGAGCAATGACGATAACCTCGGTAAAGATATATAGTGTTTGTAGGCCTTTTTTCCATTATTTTGTTTCATTTGTTTCCCACTGAATAGTTCCATCTCAGCTCACTGAATGAGTACGCCTGCTCTTCATATCCTTATCAGGAATCAGGATATGGGGACACTTTGCAAGCTCTATAGTGTCTGACAGGAGGGTCATCTCTGATTGGAAGACACTTGCATCCCTTAATGATGTCATTGCAAGCCCGTGGACTGTACAATGGCTGACGCTGCGCTCTGACCCAAGGCTTCTCTCCCTGTCTATGTGTCTCATGGAGAGCAAGCTGGGGTATGCGAAAAGACGAATTCCTAATGCAATAAATTGTACAGGGCTAATAAAGTGATATGATGTTATGTACGTGTCGTGACTGAATTCTGTTGACACATGCTACATCCATTTGGATGCGAGGCCTGACATACAGTACTACACACAAGCTGACATCTCAGAACAGGGATGTGCAATCTAGAACCTGGAGATCTTGTCAGTGTCTGCAGATTCTCATTTCATTGTGGCTCTTAATGACCTAAATTGCCTCATTGGTACTGTAGTTCACTGGACCAATTTAGCAACTCTTCCCAGCTCTTTAGGTGCTCACTCCTTGAACTGACCTAGAAAACATTAAGACTACATTTACTAAAAAAAAAATCTGCAATTTGCTTTTTAAAATCTTGATTACACATTATTGCAAAATCTCAGATGTGACATGGAACCTAAATACACCATGGGTTTGGAGAGTTAAGATTCAATTTCTCAAAAAATACTTCAGTCAGGAACTAAAGATAGGAACAAATGTTTTCTGTAAAGGTTAAAAACAAATCTATATTGATGAATAAGCAAGACTGCAATAACATGATGTTGTTATTGCTGGAAACTAGGCCAGCTTTAACTATCAATAATCCATATTAACAACCCATTATCCCTGATAACCCTGAAATGGAAACCTTTAAGAAGAAAAGCCACACTAGGCAACATACATATTTGATTGAGTTCACTGAGGCAAAGCGTCTTGAACTACAGCAGGCTTATTCAATCTGTAGTGCTTCAAGTAAAACTGATATTTATTAGTTAATAAAAACATCCATTTCAATGATCCTTTCATATTTCAGTATTATAATCAATCTATTACACCAAGAGTTCTTTCTTACCATTTAATTAAATTGATATTAACAAGAAAAAATAAATAATTCTCGTTAACTGCTGAATGCATAATTTGACAGGACCTTGGCTCATAATTTCATCTATTGACCTTCAGTATCTTGAAACATCTAATAGATCACACTCCAGCATGAACGTCTTTGGCCTATCTTTTAAAAGTTAAAGGGATTTTACCTCCCTAAAATATTTTTTCCTGGCACACCTTGCTTTGTTTAAAACTTACAGTATGAAAGACAGGATAGTTGAAGCCAATACAGAGAACTTCTGGTCTACATACAGTACATGCCCACAAGTTGCACTACACTTGGAATGAATCCTAAAGACACAGACTCTACATGCCTGTCCTGTACTGGCTCTACAAATGTAATTAAGTCCCAAAGACATAGACTCTACAAGCACACCTGAAACTGACTCTACATATGAAAGTCTAGCCCAAAGACAAGGCTATACACGCTTGTAGATACTGTATGGAATTCAATCCCATGTACCTCAGCACTGAAAAAAATTAAACTAAACAGACACATTTTTTTTCTCTTTGAGTTTGAACGTGATAGCACGAAAAAGTGAAACTCTCTTCAGGTGGGTCGTCAGTGTGCACAGGGAAGAAAGGAGAACAAAAACAAGGAGAAGTGTATTCGGAAACTGAGGAAGAGTCACGAGGATTACATGGAAAGAGAGCAAAGCAGCGTCCAGAACAGTGTGTACTCTCTTGGTACACAGCCAATAGGAGCCACAGCACTGGGTTACCAAGGTAGAAGATAAGGATCATGGGAAGGCTGGACTGGAGAGCTAGTTGAGGTCAAATAGGTATTTGACTTGTACGGTGTGGACCGCTTATAAACCTCTGTTTAAGAATTAGCTGAACTGCAAACAAGCCTCCACAGCAGTGAACCCAAATGAGAAATATTAAATGCAATTAATATCCCATACTTTACTATATCATTCTGTTTACCTGGGTTTCTAATAGATAAACGCATAATCTTCCAGCTAATGTCATTCAGCCTAAAACCCTGGTTATATTTAAACAGCTGCATTAAAACACCGTTGATCATGTGTGCTTTCTTGTGTGGCCTGTTTTCTGCCAGTGTAATTTAAGGAAATGGAACTGTAGTCTGAAAAGCACCAAAATAACGCAGTTATTCCATTGCACTCTGACATAAATAATCAGAATCTTTTTTTGACTGTACACAGAAAAACACAAGTACTAAAACACATCTGAGTGGAGAGCAGCATCAACTTGGGGCTGTATAGGAATCAGAAAAGTCAGTCCAGTATTTCATCATATAAATGTTGTGTTTTTGTACTTCTCAATATTAGAATTTATTGGATTTTGTAACACAGGCAGTGGGAGAGCTGTACATTTACGATATACATATGATCAGCCTTTGACACTTTGCAAATAAATTGTGCTTGTTTGTGACATCAGCAGTGCAAATGCGGGACTAATACAAGACTAATGGATTTGATAAGTAGGCTATGGGCCACATGCCTTTTTCTTTATCTGTATTAAACAAACACCTTTGTCTTATTTGTTAGGAGTGATAACATCAACTACAGTAAATTGATTTGTTTTGATCTCACAGCATATTACGTCTGTTCATAATTGCACTGACAAAACCAAATCTACTGGCGCAAAAACCTAACCAACATGTGAGTGCATACCTATCATTTAGGACACAACAGAAATTTCGAAACTACCCCAGAGATATAAACTGACAAGGGAGACACATGTCAACTCCTTCAAGTGTGAAAAGGAGATTTATCAAGACTAAACCAATATAAATATTTCTGAGCAAATAGTTTATGTACAGAAGGTGCTGGTAAATGTTCTGTTTGCCTACTGGGAGAAAAAAAAAAGGAAAACAATTTCAATATTGTTAAATCTTGTGGTGAGAGCAGCAGCCAATCATTGCCTCAGCTGAAGCTTCGAATGTGTTCCAAGTTGCCACGCTACATTTTAACCGCAGCGAGATAAAATGAGAACAGACTGAGTCTGCCTTGACCTTACTGGTAATGCCACTGGTCATGCCATTGTACGTGACTGGGGCCAAATCCCAGTACACACAATTTATACAGCACGATATAAGCACAAGCAGAAAACACATGCATCCACTGAGAGCACTGACTGATTAATAGTTTTGATGAAGTCAACTGTAAGCACACCACACAATCTGTCTATACAGGGCTTACTGAAAAGCTGAGCAGTTACTAGTTTGAAAGTGTCAACCTACTGTCCTTTTACTGCCCCTCGCTAAACATTGAAGTTGAAACTGCAGTTCTAGTGGCTTTCGGTGGTACTGCTCTTTACCACTCTTAAAGTAAAGTCATTATAGTTGAAAACTATATAGATTTAAAAAAAAACATTACCAATCATTCAGTTATTAGAAGGTGATTGTACATTTACTCTGAAAAGGTAAAGACAGACAAAAAGCAAAACCAAGTGTAGTCACGGTGAAGACTCAGTTGGATATTAGCTGGTTCTCACAACCTTTTTCAAGGCAACTCAGCAACTGTAATTATCAAATCAATGCTTACAGTATTCTCTGCCCACTGAGTGGAGATTTGTAGATTGCTGGCTTAATTCACTAACTACGGACCGAGATAATGATTTCACGAGTACCATTTCACATAATTACATGCCATTTAGAGGCAGGTAGTGTATCAAGATTGGTTTACTTATAATCCATAAGGATATGAAAGGCTTTTGCTCACTAACAGGCAGTATCCTCACATGGCTTTCTGTTCATAACCCTAATAGCATTTAAAAAGAGATGCCTCTTATTTTTGGCCACATGTAGTCTGTTAGATATAGACAGACTGACACCCTGTCAAGGGTTTGTTTGACAGGGAATCCTGATCAGGTTGTGTGCAAGCGATCACATTACGCCTGTTTTAATAATAATTCATAATAATTCCTTACACTTATATAGCTCGTTTCTGGACACTCTACTCAAAGCGCTTTCCAGGTAATGGGGACTCTCCCCCACCACCAGTGTGCAGCCCCACCTGGATGATGCGACAGCAGCCATAGTGCACCAGAACGCTCACCACGCATCAGCTATCAGTGGGGAGGAGAACAGAGTGAGGAGAACTGTGTCTGTTTTGGAGGCCTTGCACTAGCTTCCTATTATGTTTCAATTCGACTTCAAAACCCTCAAGCTCACCTATAGGGCTGTACATGGCTTGGCACCTCAGTACCTGGCTGATTAATAATCTGTCTACTCCTCACCACACAACACAACACTACATGTCCGCCAAGCTCATTCACATTCTCTGGGTGACGGTTTTCTCCTGCTACGCCCCAAAACTCTGGAATTCTATCCCCAAAGATATCAGAGAGTCTTCTACCCTGAAGTCTTTTCAGAAAGACTTTAATTAGTATCTGTGTCTGCTGCATTTTCTGATGACCTTGGATCTTCTGCGGCACCTTATGTTTTTTATATGATTATTTTTTCAAATATAAGGTATGCTTATAACTTTATTTACACTTTCGGTAAAACACTTTGACATGCTAGTTTTAAAGGCGCTATATTAAAGAAAACTTATTATTGTTAAGGGTATGGCTTTGTGCCCAGTGCTGATAAGGTTAGAATACAGTATATTTCACCATGACCATCTCAGAATAACATCATTACTGAAAGAGGATGGATGGACAGTTGCTCTCACACATGAATTCTCCAAGCATTGTTTGAAACTGGAGTGAAAATTGGACACAGCTGGCTTGATTGTCTGATTAGTGTCCTGTGTGACCAGAATGCCACAGGAGGGAAAGAGCTCACATGATTGGCCCAGTCAGTAATTGCACATTCCACAGGATTAACGATCGGTGTATATCAGTAGCCAGGTGTAGGTGGGTTGGCCGTTTATGGTTAAACTCAGTGCATAAGAGTAGCAGTATGGATTGCAGTGAGTTTAGCTTGCATGGGGAGGGTAGTAGTCTGATTCTCATTAGCATTTAGTCTTGCAGTCTGTGTGTGTAAAGGTTTGAAGGATGTTAAGGGGGAAAAACTTGTAAGGATTTTGTTTAAGGATTTGTTATTAAGGAAAGCAGGATCCTGAGGAGAATATTGCTCAAAGGTATATATTCCTGAAATTAGTTTTAAAGCTACATTGATTGTGTAGTGTAGTTTGAATCTTGGTGTGAAAAGACTAAGCTAGGTAAGGAGCCCCAGAAGGTCTCCAAGGAGGTACTGAACATGAATCTTCCCTTTTAAAGGGGGAAAACTGATTGCAAATGCATAAGCCAGGTTGTGTGTATTTCCATTTTTTTGTAATGGAGTTTTGAAGAGGAATTCAGCTGTTGAGGCCTCTCCTGATATTGCAACCAAAGATCCCCAACAGGAGAGGAAGGGGACCTGGAGTGAGTGTGTCAATAACCTTGGGAGAGAAATGAACTGATCTCAGGGTGTGCAGGCTTCCCCACAAGGGGACTACTGGTATAGGTTTAGAGACCATAGGGGTTCTACATGCTAAACATAGTGATGGACTACCCAAATGCCCATGTGTCATTGGATATGTTGGGTTTGGTTCACACTCTGGCTTGAGGGTTCACACTTGGCATTCATTGCACTGTTTACAGATGGGGGCACAACTTTACTGGCAAGTTATGCATTCTTAACAGGAATCAGCCTTTTGTAAGGATAAAACACAATGGCTGTTGCAAAATGCAGTTAGAGCATTATGTTTTTAAGAAGCAAAATCCTACCTGGTACAAGTATTCCTACTTGACCTGTTAAGTGTGAATTGTGAACTTTAGTTTATGCCAAATATTCCCCTGAGTAAAAGGCTACAGTAGCACAATGGGCACCTCTTTTATTTGTAATTGGTCTTCTGTCCTTAAGACCCAACTTAATTTGGGAGTGATTTATTTGCAACATGAGGCTCAAGGGTGTTACAGCAGTTAGCATGTTTGTCTCAATTTCAGGAGATGGCACCTGATGTCCACCACTCTTACACTAATATACATTTGTTCACATAACAAATACCTTTTAGTGATATTTTTCCTTGTGACTGACTAAAAAGAAAATCAAGAAAAAAATATAGAAACTCTTAACATTATTCTTTAATATAGTTAAGATTTGTTATGGTGGGTTTCAAATAATTATTTTCCAGTATATACATCAAGTAAAAGCCTTTTACAGAACACCTAATTTATATCATTACCCCCTTCTTAAAGGCTATTGACGACTTAATCTCAGACTTGCACACAACCCTGCCAGAGTGATGGAGACTCACCACAAAATCGGTCGGTTAGTCGGTTATATAAATATACACTTTCAAACCTTTTTGCTTGGAATTGCATCACTCAAAAACAGTACGCCAGCTTTCAATTTTTCAAAACAATACTAGACTGAAAAAACATTTCTCTTTGCCCAAACTACGCGGTCGCCTGTTAAGTTCACACACAATTTAAATTACATCTTGTTACAACTTAAGAGGTCACAAAATTTAAACAAGTAGTGGGTGCCAGGTGTTTGGCCAAGCTGCTAACCAGGTAAACACAAATGATCGAAGTGGATCTTCTGGTGAATTACTATGGTTAAGCACAGCAAAGTCACAGAAAGATGGCATAAGAAGACTGAATAGAGAGACATAAAGGAAGACGTTGGAGAAGGGAGACTGGAGAGAGTGGCAGACCGAAGTTTGTGCCTGGGAAGACAACCTTGTTCTGATCAGTCTTGGGGACCAGATTCTGAGTAAGTAATTTGAACCTTGTTTAAGAGAGCATGCTGTCCTCTATTTTAGGACATTCTGATTTCCTGAACTGTTGAATCCTTGGGCTAAAACACTCTCCTAATTGGTTGATGGATTTCTAGAATAGGGAGAGATTCCTATTGACTTTTGTGCATCCAGCTTATAGGAAGGGAGATTTTGCACTTGGTCATATACTTTAAATTTAGGATGCAGGGTATTTCTCTTGTTGCCCTGTTTAAGTATTATACTGTGTTTCAGGTTAGAGAGTTTGCAGTCTGAGTTTTCTGGGTCTGAAAAACATAGGTCTCTGGGACATCTTGTTTTGTACAATTGATTATTAAACCTCTCTTGTGTTCTGAAATTGAGATCACGTATCCAAATCTCATTCCCCAAAAATCTCTGTCAATTATGCAACTCTACTTTCCTATTAAATTTCCATGCAAATTCCTTTTTGTCAAATAAGGATTCTAGTTTGTGCCCATGCAGAATCATGAACTACCTGATTTTCATGTTGAAGTCTTCCAATGCTCTGTCCTTCTGGTCAGCATCTGTCTTGTCTGATGAGTTATGCAATAGACAACTGATATCCCTGATTTATTACAACAGCAGTTTTGCAAGCAGGAGTGACGTGCATCTCCAGTCTCCCTCTACAAGAAACAGTACAATCATTGAGTAAATCTTGCTGCCTGCTCAAGATTGTCACATTACTAAGATATTATCGCAACTTAAGTATCTAATCTTGAGAGCCCAGAAGCATCTTATGACTAAGTAGAGTGTGACTGCAAAGAGCATGGGAGATATTCCAATGTAGCACCCAGAGAACCACATCTCCAGGCGTAGCCTTCTCAATTTTGATATGTAAATTGAGAGAACGGCAAATAACAAATCCAGTTACAGTGCAGCAAGTTGTTTATTGCTACGGTCTATCTGTACAACTATGGTATCTATTATATCTATTTCATTTCTGCTCATTTTCAAGTCAAGCAATTGTCTTGTCGGCACCTCATGTAGAGCATGTCTGCATTCTGAGAACAGAGGTTGAAACACAATGTACAAACATACTTTTAGCAAAGCGAAATCTGTTCTAAGTCTCTGAGTGTCTCCTCTATTCGACTATAAACAAATCAACTGATATTTCTGGTTGTTTGCCGCAGATACTCGAATCAACAATACCGAAAACATCAACAAAGTATTCCAAGAACTTGGTCCATTCATGCACTAGGGGCTTAGTCAAAATTTGAGTTTACCTGTTATACTGTTGTTACAGTATGTTGTTGCTTTTGTCATCTTTGACTGAACTAAAACATGTCTACTTCTATTTCTTTCAGCTTCTGCTAATGTTAGTATGCAACCAGTTCATACAGGGAAACATAGCATCTAAATGGGGTCACCTGTAAGGCTCTAGTTCAGAGGGAATAGTTGCTCTTCGTGGTCCAGAAATGGCTCATTCAAACCTGGAGAATGTCATTAGCCGTTTTGCTTTTTTTTTTCCAAATGGAGTCATTGCAATTGACACAAAACCCAGGATCTGGGGTTTTGAAACCCAGAACTGGTTGGGTTAATGCTGACTAAGCCATCCTTCATTTGCTGTGGTACAACTGTAAACCTGCTGGAATGCTGTGAACGTGCAGTGACGTGTTATGGAGACGTGGAGACGTCAAAGAAATTGTTTGAGATCTTCCAAATTTAAATGCAAGGTAGCTGCTATAGAAGAAAAGACATGTTGTTGTGGATAATGTAGCAAGCAAAAAAAGCAAGATAAGGTTTGTGAGTCACTGAGCTGCTAAAAGTCAATATTCCATTCTTTACTTAAAAAAAAAAACGTGAACAGAAAACATAAAATGCAGGACAGGATTGCGGTGAAAATGCTTAGTTCACATAGAAGAGTATCATGGGGTCGTAAACACGCAGAATTACATGGTTTTAATTACTTTCCAGGATCCCTAACTAGTTTAAAGTGATTTTATCAATTTTCCAAGAATTTTAAATGATTTTATTCACTTGCCCGCCCAGAGATACCCCAGCTTGCCACAGAATAGGACCTGGAGTAGACTCCAAACAGACCTAACGTTGAGCAAACAATAGTGAAGGAAAACAAGTCTTTTTCACAGCCCATCTACTGCAGTGATGTGGTCAGATCAGTACTCTGTGGCTGTGACTTGTCTTCCATCCTGAGAAAGGGGTGACTTTCTGAATGGCTGTATAATTTGATTGGGTGTGTTTACACTAGAGGTTACAAGGTCACATTCCCCGATGTGGTTGGTCCCCCTGAAATAGAGCTAGTGTTTCTCTTCTAGAATGAAATGCACGTGTTACACTTCTAAATGATTTAAAATTGCCCTCCAGAATACAACTTTGAGTTAAATGACCAAATCATATTAAACCGTTCGGGGATCCAGACAAGTAACTCAGTATTATATTGACAGGTATATACAGGGAAAAGAAACCTATGGAGACAAAATGTGTCACTTTTGTTGTGTATTTGTGAAATATGTATTTCAGATCAAAAGATTAATTTGACGCAAAAGGACAGAATTTCAGCTTTTGCTTCTGGGTACTATTTTGCATTCGTGTTTTCCCATATTAGAACAATGTCATTTGTGTTCTCAATCCTCCCGATTTGAGAAGAGCATTAGTACTGGGATCAATTAGCTTGAAGTACATGAAACTATTGTCAAGTTAATTTTGGTTGCATACCCCTTACTTGCAATGACTGCTTCAAGACCGTAACCCCTGGACATAACCAATCTGCCTCTAATTAATCACTTGATCTGAAATACAAATTTCAGTAGTACACGGCAAAAATGACAGATTCCACTTCACTATCCCGAAACTTATTCTTTTCACTGTATGAATGTTTTTTTTTAAAAAAACAAAACGTTCTGATGCATAAGCCTGAACATCTCCTGCCGGTTTGCCAGCCTCAGAACTGTGCTACCTTGTGCAAGATATTGATATAGATTGATTTAACACAACATCGAAACGTTTCAGTCTTTGGGTTTTCAGTACATTGGAACCCTTACACCATCTGCTGCTGAAACATGAATCTTCCACAGCTGCTCATAATCACAAACGTCCATGGACATGCTCAAGGAACCACACCATGAAAGCAATCAAAGAGTGCTCTCTGACTGAGCCTCAGTAATTTAAACCATCTTGCATGTATGTGATAAGAAAGCAATGACAAACAAATGTACAGCCATGCTGGACTTAACGGTGTAATAAGTACACCTGCAGTTCAGAATATCACATGCAGTTTTTAATTAAAAGGCAAGAACATTTTCCCATATGCTTTTATAAGCCGTGTACTCATAATATTAAAAGGTTAGACAATAATAGTCAGGTACAGATTGATCTTCATCTAATTCTGGCACTATGGCTCCATTCCCACAATGGGAACAGTGTGTGCTGGCTTCCACTGCTAGACAGAGGAAAGCCGAGACAAACTTTTTGGTGATTAAGCACTATATTGTCCTGTGAATGTACTACTACATTAGTGATTAGTGTGTTCCTACAACATAACCATAGTGTCTCAACTTGTCCAGAACAGGCTCTAGTCACAAAAGAAGGATTTGTGATTGATGCTGTGCTGGTATATTACACTGTTTGAGTTAACAGTATCAAATACATACTCATTTATTTTCTGCATCACTTTTAAAAATGTCTGGTAAATTAGCAGTTCAAAAACAACAGAAATTACCTGCTGACAGTCAACAGGGCACAAAGTTCTGCATCGTGTCTGAATATCGAATGCACTACCTTGCAGGTACAGAGATATTCATTTCTAATTAAATAAATAATACATGATACAGTATGTAATAATATATAAATATCTCCCTCTACTTCCTGACCCATATCCACTTTCGCAGCATCTAAATTTCCAGTGGTATACCGATAAATGTCTACTGATGCATTCAGCATTTTAGAATAAGGGGAACAGTCACCTCCCAAAATATTCCTGTCTAAAATAAATTGCACATGCTAAATAAGCTACTGTAAAACACCGGAAATGGTAAACTATGAGTTACTGCTCAAATAAACCTCACAGATATAACAACGCCAGCTGAAGACCATGTTATCTGAGAAACAGGAGTGAAGGTTTTGCTTTGCTTGTGTTTTTACAGCTACATCATCAAACCACTCTTCTTTTCTGTTGTTTTATAGTGAGGTCAGGCACAGTCTGCGAGTAATAATGGCAAGCTGAAAAACCTCTGTTGTTTCAATACATTTTCAGTTTTATTTACTTAAAGCAACAGAGCAATTAGATGCACTCTAGCTTCAGTCTGAGTCTTTTCAAAACATTTCTGATTCACCTGGAAATCGACACAAATTATTGCAGATGGTAAAAATGGAAAGAGAATCCTAGAGATGCAAAAACATGAGCTCAGCACGGAGTTTGTACGTTCACGTTGGTGTGAGTTTCCTCTCACAGTCATAAGACATATTGGTAGGTTTGGGGGAAAACTGTCCCTGGTGTGAGTGTGTCCGCTCTGTGATGGACTGTTAACTGCTCCACAACTCATCTGACTTGTACCCATTGCTTGCCAGGATAGGCTCTGGCCCCCCAGTAACCCTGTACCGATAAATCAGTTACAAACCAGATGGGTGGAAAGCTTAAAACGAGTTGCCAGCACAGCTGGTGATCTGTCAAAACAAGCCTTTGTACCATTTTTTTTTTTTTGCCAAACCAAAGATCAACATAACCCCGCGAGCCAAAAGCCGAGTTCTTTTACAACTCCACAGAGCAACGCTGGGTTTTCTCTTGCGTCATCCCTGCGTTGTAAACGGTAATGGCTCTTCTAGGGGCTGGCGCGACAGAGCACGGCAAGATGCAAAACATGTCAAATGCGCATTTACCCGGCTTATCAACGAGTTCAACGAGAAAACAAAACAACCGCACATGTTGACACACTCCTAACTGTGCCCAAATAGGCAAGTGGAAGAATGCTGAGTTGCTACATGGGCAAAAGTCAAAGTGGGGGTGGCTGTGGAAGACCACCTTGGCTTATGTCACATCTGCCATGCTTGTTTCCAACTTTGCAAATTGTAAAGAAATGACCCAAGAAAATCCTAGATGATGGTACAGAACCTGCAAGACGACAAAAGGTTCCCAGTTTCTCCCATCCTAAAACCATATCTGCTCCATCAGCTCCCCGTGGGCTTGCTAGGGGTTAATTACCAGAGCTGCGTCACTCCTCCCTGCCCTGATTTAGGTTAAGAGTGAGGTGACACGGTGGCCGGGTTAAATGAGGACATGAGTGATTTTAATATCTGTGCCAAAGTAAGGCCTGTAACAGCTGGATCGGGTTAAGTTAATGGCTGGCAAGTTGAGAGACAAAATTCAGATGCTAAGTTTGACAAACAGATAAAAAACAAACAAACGGGGTGCTTGAGTACACAAAAGCACCTCTTAATCTCAGAATGCCACCCTAAGACATGACCACTTTCAAATGCTTCGTCTAGACGGTTGTTAGATACTCTACACCCAGCAATTAGAACTGCAGAAACGTCGCGAGTGCAGTTCGAAAGCCGCAACGTGCTTAATTAGGCACAACAGACACAAAGCCAATTTTCTTCATTGTCTGGAAACGCTTTGGCAACCAAGTGTTGGAGCACGGAGCAAGCCCTTTGTAAGACGAGAAAAATAATTTTCTCACGCACAAGTCATCGACTGGAGAAGAATAGTCTACACTGTACATCTCAGATCTGCTGTCATAAGCAGTTTGAAGGAATTACTTCTGGAGAGGTGTTGGTGTGTGGCTGGGCAATGAGATTTCTGTGCTTCACACAAAATCCACATCTAAACGGTTAATCTTTTGAAGATGCCGAATATCCACACCAGGATGCTGATACCGTTAGGTGTATGTTTTGAACTGCAGAAATTAAAGATGGGCAGATTATGTAATATCGCAACCATAGCATTTCCAGTTTATTAATTAAACGAAAATGAGACAAAATAATTCAGTATTCTAGTGTGTTTATTGGAACATGCTGTACCATTAATAAACCTCACAGCATCCCCCCCAATACTTTCAACTTCAGATGTGATCAGTGGGTGTTTGAAAATGTTTTGCATTTCCCTGAAGGCATGTTACTAGAATATGGAAAGAAAAAAATGTTCTTTGGAGGAACCAACCTCTTCCTTAGAACTTTGTACTTATCAATATGCACAGAGCCTCAGGACCATTATACTGACAAGGCAGACTGTGTTTCGCACAGAAAATGATCATTTGGGCTTTCTGGGTCTTGAATCAAGCACCTCTGTCAATCATATGCAAGCTAGAATTTAACAAAATGCAGAAAAATGTTCTTAAAGAGCAAGAAGCAGAGATGTACACTGGATGTACTTGCTTGTGTATGAATTCAAGATTGGAGAACCCATGGAGTTTATTTACAGAAATGCAGACTTGGCACGTATACTGTAGTTCTTCCCACCACTCTTTGCTGTGTCAATGTCACATGGCATCACATACCTTTAAAGTAACCCCATGACTTCTAGGTTGCCAAACCCATGGCAAGCCCAGGGCAGATGATCAAGCCAGTTTAACAGAACCAAAATGCCGACAGAGGGGTCTAATGAGTGGCTCAATGGGTAAACAGAGCACTGACTGAGCTCTGTGATCGCGGGTTCAAGCCTGGGTTGTGTCACTAGCGGACTGTTATTGGCTGGGCGGTGTTGGGGAATAGGATGTGATGTGATTAGCTGACCAGGGCTCTTTCAGTTTTCAGTGACAGTATGACCCCTATGGCTACCTAGGTACAGGCATGCTTGCAGAGCTGTTTGTGAGGGCTGTAATCTCTGATGCAGGGCTCCAGAGAGTTCTCTCCTTTACGGGTAATGGGGACTCCCCTCCACCAGCACCAATGTGCAGTCCCACCTGCTAGCACACCTACTCTTTTAAAAAAAAAACACCCTGGGATTTTTAATGATCACAGAGAGTCCAAATGATGGCACCTTTTTACAGTATAGTGTCCCCGTTACTATACTGGGGCTTAAGGACCCACACAGACTGCAGGGTGAGTGCCCCTGCTGGCCCTCCTAGACCTCCTCATTTTTCCCAGGAGGTCTCCCATCCAGGTACTGACCAGGCTCACACCTGCTGAGCTTCAAGGTGTTGCCAGTTGGGAGTTGCATGAAGAAAAATGCAGATAAAATGGGAGAGAAAAAAGCCAACAGCAGGTGGGGAGGAGGGAGAGTATTCAAACTTCCAGCAAGATGCGGCAGTCTGGAGGAACTTTACAAATCCCTTTCTTTGCAACTAATTGAATGTTGTGGTTTTGCGATGACAAAATGGGCTCCTCACTGCTAATGCAGAAATTGGGGGTGATTCATGCAGTGCGCCGAACACTAAGGCATTAAAAATACATTCTGAAGTGTTTCTGAATTGTAACTAATGGGTTTAAAGTGCGTTTCCTGCTTGGGTCCTTGCTGTGCTTTGTTTCTCATGCAAAACGCTTTATTGTAGCTGGCCTTCCCGTGCGTCTCCTTACTAACTTAATTTACCACAGTGTTGTGGGCTTGACTGTGCCTGGTAATTAAAAGGGAACTTTTAGCCTCATTTCAGTTCAGGCAGAGGGGTGGAAAAAGAATATTTCCAAACATTCTAAAAACCGTTTTGATGAAGGCAGAGATTTCCATTTTATTTTTTTTGTCCTCTTCGTATCGGCAACTAACCACCCATTGGTCCTCTGGTCCTCAGAGAGCCATGTACTATGCTTCTCACTCCTCCTGAGTACTCAGATCTGTCCTAGTATAAACCAAACAGGGCTTTTTTTTTGTCATTTCCCCCCTCCAATGCAAAACGTATTATTTTTTGTAAAACCAAAATGGCTCAAAATGTCCTTTAATAGCTCTGTTAAAACACACCGTGTGGAAGTAAAGAAAACCATCCTGCTACATATTGTATCTGGTTTGGTTCCCGTTCAATTTTTTTTAATCTCACCTGCTAATGGCGTATTCTAAGAAATGGACGTGCCCCAGTATTTGAAAAGGAAATTAATGTTTTAACACAAATTTCAAAAACAGCTTGTGCGCTGTCCTTCAGTGAGGTCTGAGTGATGCCTGTGTATTTTATACGGTCACTGTAATGACGGTCAGAGAAGTGGACATTTCCTAACTCTGCCTTGGTCTTAGTCAAGTACTGTGTGGCGTCCTCACTGAAAGGCACAGCATGGACATATGTAAGAGAAACTATACCAAAGCCACCCACATTGCAGCCTCTGCAGACACTATTACTATTCAGAAAATACGCTTGATGCTTAGTCAGATTAAATTTAAGCATCTACCTCTTACTTTTCAAGCCGATAGCAAGAGAGGAACAAAACAGGGATTGTATCAATAACTACAAGGCACGGGTGTTCTTCTGAATATGCCAAAAATTAGTTCGTCTTTATTCAGACTACATAATGAACACATGGGAGGTATCTCTCCCTTAAATTATCAACATTGAAGAGATGCTGGAGAGCAGTTGTTTTAGTAATTAACAGCTATTTGTTTCCTGCCAGCCTGCACAGATATTGACTTAGAAAATATTTGAATCACATGTCGTGTAAGCTTTGGAGCTGACACCTAGATGTCACTATTCTTAAGGTGTATTAGAATCTTTATTTTTCATAACAGAGGTTAAATTGGAAGAGAAAACCGTGATAAACATGTTGAGAGATTTAAGAGCAGATCTCTAAGAGCTTACAGACATGTAGCCTTAAGACTCAGGAGTACTGAGCTCCAATGAGCTAATAATGCAGTTCATTATCTCCAATCCCTTGTTTTATCAAAGAATAACAAACCTAACAATTTAATAACAAAGAACAAAATACCGCATTGGCTGTAGCTCATATGTTCCTGTGTTATTCTCACTAGAGAATGAATACTCCGAAGTTATTCAAAAACACCACCTGAAGTCTAAATTTTACATCTCTAATTTCCCTGCTCCACATTTCAAACCAACTCTGTCACTAGCAGGGGCTAGTGCAAGTTTAGATAAGGTATCAGTGTACATACATATACAAAGAAAAGGGCTACTTACGACATTCCAGAAGAATGGATTGAAAATAATGGCAAAAACAGCTACAGAAAATTGAGCATCTGTCACATCGACGTAGTGGAGGACTTCTGCCATCACTGACATGTCTATCTGAAAAGAAAACCCAACTGTGAAAAGCTCTAGCGTATTAAAAAGTAACACCACATGGAAGATAACAGGCCAGCTGTGCATAGCAGGTTGAGCTATTCCAAATTGTATCATTAGTCTGCATTAGCTGAACCTTACCATCCTATTTTATTTAGTATTCTTTGCTACACAGACAGATGGGTTAAGATGGAAAAATTCATACCCAAATATTTGGTCTGAGAAATTGCATCTTGACAAACAAAAACAGTGACATGCGTTACTGCTTTTGAGTAGCATCAATTCATTCTGAACAATTGTCTGCAGCCCATTCAATGACCACAGAGTCTTGTTTTTCACCCATCCAACCATTTTCGAACCGCTTCTTCCAATAGAGGGGCATGGGGGATCTGGAGCCTATCCCAGCAAGCAAGGGGAAAGGGACAGGATAGACTGGTGTTATGTCCGACACGACACACATGACTTCCTGCATAGTTTTGGTTTCTGCAGATCGGTGTTAATATCAATTTATAGAATGGGATGTTCCTTTTGGTAGAGATCTGTACCTGAGTGTATATCTAGCCTGAGACACATCCTCTAGATTTGTAATTACTAGGCAGATATGCAATTACTAGGCAAACAGCATCACGATTTATCAAACGCACAACGTGCAGATGAAAACCGAAGCATGTGGAGGAAACGCAGGGAGAACAGACAAACTCCACACAGACAGCGCCACGAGGCAGCAATGCCAACCACTGAGCCAGCCCAGACTGTTTTCTTTCTCTTTCATTAATTAATGACACATGCCACCATTTCAGTTCAACCACAGGCCTACAATGTGGAAAACCCTAGAGGAGTGACAATACAGTGCACTTCTGAGGAGCTGTACATGTAACAGCAGAAGATCCAGACTGCAGTCGACCATTCTGTGCTCTTTTTCAAGACCATTGGTGTGCATACATACACACGCATCGGAAAGGGGTTTTAATTTGCTGAATCCACAGAAAGGATCAGAATGTTCTTGGTCTAGCAATAAAAATAATGAATTATTCATATGTATTTACACAGTATAATGACTTGCAGCCAAAACTAGATTTAAGAAGGCAGAATCATACTTAACACATCTGCTTTAGAAATTCAGTCGTCATGCCAGACACTAAAGAGTACTAGAATCCTAAGCTTCTGAAGAACATAAAGAATTTAGTTTAAAAAGATGGAATTTGAGTTTGTAAGTACATATGAAATGTCTGTAAACTATCTGGGCTTCAAAGAGGAAGAAGAGAAGATTTTCAGTGAGCAGTGACACTACACTGGAAAAAGCAAGATGTGAATACTGGCCTCCAATACATGAGCACTTCTTAAGCTTTTTTTTACACATAAAGAAAAATCCAGGCCATAATTCAGGCATGTTGAGATTGTTCTTAAGATTGAGGGCTTTGTACTTGAGTAGCAAAATGCTCTCAGATGGCAGAATGCCTCTGTTATACCTTCATGCTGAGATACTGTAGCATATTTGTATTGTGAAGAGACAGAAGGAGTCCCAGTTACTGTACGTGACAATACCGCAGCAATAATCAAATGAAATCCCAGTCTGCCTTTGCTCACCATGATTGTATCTTACATTCTGCAGCAAAATGTTGATTAAAAAAATTGAAAAACAGGCGTTGCAAGTCCCACATCATTAATCTGGAATTTGAACCAGCAGAAGCATGTAGATACAGAACACAAAATGGGATCCAGATCATGTTATTCATGCAGACCTACAGTACATACAGTATGTGTGGAGTTAGGAAACTATCATAGAGATAGACTTGCATAATTTAATGGTTGTTCACGTGTTTTCCCATTACAAGATATTGATACAAGCTCATATTGTACATATGATTGCAGTTAACAACGCATTACTGAAGACGGAGGCTTCTAAGTGCAATGCAATGCACTCTTCTTGCACTCAATATCAAATATAACTGTGCAGCTTGACAGACTGTGTATTGCACTTTCTTTCTTATACGGGCATCAGAATTATGCAAGCATGATTTAAAATTATAATAAATCTATCTGCTTCCTCTGAAATCAAAAGGATATTATTCATCTCGGGACATCAGTGCCTAGCTGGGGAAGCTTGTCAACATCAGTGCCCTAAAAAGACTCCTTGCTAGATCGTTGCTAGGCACCGGCTGTAATTACTTCATCTTCAGTGAGCGGCTACAGTCGCAGATACCGTCAACATGCTCTGTTCTTGCCCTAATGCTCACATTATTTACCTGCGCAAGATTAACTTCCTGTTGTGTTTTTTTTTCTTTGGTGGGTATGCAACCAACTTCAAGTTTTAATAACAAACGACGTGAATATGGCATTTGCATAGAATACATTAGCCTGAAGTCTAAAATGCATATTGGGAACTGCGTAAACACTGGAAAAAGAAGTGGTAGGAGTTAAAATGGGATTTAAACCACATATTCCCATTTAACAATAACTGCGTTTTTATACATTTCTTAAAGCGGATTGAATGATGCATTCAAAGATGCGCCGGGAATGAAGTTTATTTTCATTCATTTTTTATTAAAATAGCGAAATATCGATTGCACGCAAACGTGTACCTTGTTGTAATCCAGGTTATTTAGCCCTCCACAGCAATCCAACAGGGATGTTTCTGTCTGAAACGCAGACGCAGCGTTCATACAAGATTATTACGTGCAAACAACTAACAAAGAGAAAAGAAATATCTAGAACAAAAGCAGGTTTATATGTCTAATGTAATGACATTTATCAACTTCCTAATTTTTTAAAAAACACTTCATACTACAACTGACATCACACTCAAACTCCTCCTGCATTTCAGCATGTATGTATTATGGGTAACGTAGTTGACTTTATGAGGGCCATTGTCTGATTTCCTCAAACTCCCAGGATCCATTGCATCTCCTTGTATTTTCTCTTCGTTCTCACCTTATAAAATTCTGATAAGTGATCTGTTGACAAATGTGGCTATCGGGGCACTTCACACTGAAGAATCTGCAATGCAGACATTATAGTTTGCTCTTGTTACCTCTGTTCTTACAATTATAGCTAAACCGAAATTAAAATTAACTTTTTTTTTTATTTTGCTCCAGGGATCACCTTACGTTTCTCGGTAAATCTCCACCTGACAGCTCCAACACATGGACGCTGTTTTTATTACTATGACAAAATAATTACGAGAATCGTGCTTACACTTTTAAAAATGTTGTAATGATTTATTACGTATAAATATAGATTGCGGCAGTTTTCAGTTCTGCAAATCGGAATCAATATAAAAAACGTGATTTGTCTGCGTGTATCTAGCCTGACACCTATCCTCTAGATACATTTTGCAATTGCATCAAACAATTGGTTTGACTTAGTGGGCAAAGAGCATCTTGATGAATGAATGGTGGTAAGGCTCATTATATTAAGGATATCAAATGTAAAAACAAAACTGTCATTAAAAAGTTGTAAAAAAAAGCGTTTGTGACTTATAAATATGGAAAGAAAACGTTAATATAATATTAGTGGCAATATTTAATATTAGTCCAAAGGAAATGTGTTATTCAAGACAGATTACAGAAAATCAAGTTCAATACTTTATTGCTACAACAACCAGTTGCACGGAACTAATTTGCTCATACAATTAAAGACATAAAAATGCACACCAATAAGGGATAACATCCACCCAACACATTCACAAACCATCCTTAACACACACCGGTCGTAAAATAATTAAAAGTCAGGACCGATAGAATACCAAGGAGCCGTGTAAAATGCATAAAATACCAAAACGGGTACATTTACCCAAAACTAACTTCTGAAAAACAGGGGCAAGTCCAAATTTCGTGTTTTTTGAAAAGTGCCCATAAGTAAAAATTGTATTATTCTTTCTACATGAACAGAAGCTTGTGCCTGACTGTTCATTTACTGCTTACTCCAGTACTGGGTGGCAGTGAGCTGGACTCATGGCCATCACAGTACATCTGACCCTACATATCACACCCTCACACCTGTAGAAGGCTCCACGGCCGATACGTTGTTTTCTTTCTTCTTTTTTTCAGCATGGAATAAACCTATTACTTGTTCCTTTGCAGCCTACGCATGCTGACGCAGCTCCCCACCTGAACTTTATAAAATATATTTTCTTACATTTTCTATTGATCCATGAGAATCCATTATCACCAGTACTACAATCTAGATGTGCAAAGTGTAATTTTATTTAAAAAGCTATATCCTAAATCGCACCTGGAATCACTCCAGTGAATCAGACTTCTGAGAGAATGTCTTTTTTTCCATTTTCACAACCTTTTAAAGACTGCACTATGCCCAGGGCTGGATTTTGGTGTTCGTAGGCTCCAGGCACTGTCACTCTGAAATGTGTAAAACGAGGGGTAAATGCCAATTGAATGACGTCGATTGACGTGATGCACTTTAAACTCTTCTCATGCTAAACCACATGATTGATGAAGCGAGTCTAGCGACCATCACTTCGATCCTTCTAGTTTCTAGAAGAGCCGCTAGATAGCGTGTGATTATTGATTGGGAGCACCTAGAGTCGATCGCAAGCCTGTTGTTTCAGCTCGTTTTTTGTTAGTCACTAGTGTTTCCCTCCTTTGTAGGCCCTTAAAATTTCGTAGGCCCTAGGCACTGTGCCTAATGGGAGATCCAGCACTGATTATGCCTTGGTTTTGAAGATTTTTGCAAACAGAAGGGATAAAACAGCGAAAACTAAATGAACTGGTGAAAATTTGCACTAAATAAATAAGAGACGTTTACTTGCGTACATTTATCACATGCAGAGATGTGTAGGTCACAGATGAGAGGGTTTGATTTGTGGTTGGCTCCCTGTAAGAAATTCTGTCTACATGACAACAACTAATCTTTTGTAACACCAGAGCCACATGATTCAGAGTTTGAAATTGAGACGTAACCCCCCAGCCAGTGTTTGGATTCAGAAGACTTGCACAGCTTTCACACCAAGACCCTGTATGTTTTTTTAAGTTTGTATGCATGCATAATTGCTTGTCCTCGGAAATTACATTTGCTTCCTTTAGTCGTCCCTCCACCTCTGTACAGCTGAGAGGCCTTGATTCATCTGCTGAAAAACTCTCCCACATCTACCTTCCCATTGTTTCTGTGTGACAGGGCTCTGTGCTCTGAAGTGCAATCTAGACAGTGTAAAATACTGCTGCAGCAGTAGACAGAGTCTTTTGATGTGGCAGAGCTATCTGCTGTTGAGGGAGTAGCCCGTGTCTGTTTAGAGCCCACAAGTGACCAGTATCAGGCCAGGGGCAGGGAGAATTGTGTTTTTCATATCTGCCCCAACCATAACCTTATGGCTCATATCTGGTCATTAAAATTTGTCGGGTTATGAAAATACTTCTTCAGAAATGTAGCAGAGAGGAGTACCAAAGAGCCTCACCATGATACACAGTCTTCTAAACACAACATGAAGCACGAGGATGAAAATGGTATCAGACAGGGTGTGACGGGATTCATTTGTTTGCTATGACAGAACAAGAAGAGTCTGTTTGGCCCATCTAATTAATTGACCTGATGACCTCATGCAGCCATTTCTTGAAAGAAACCACTTGTGCTCCCTAGTTCATGTTTTTACTTTTTCAAGTGAATGTTTAAGTTGTTTAAGCTACGTGTGAGGAATTCAAAAATATTCCAAATCTCCAGATTAACAAAAACTATAGCAGAGTCCATGAAGGACTTCAAACAGAACAGCTAAGATGGCCTAAAACAAGCACGATATTACACCTGCTCGGTCTCCGACAGGAAGAGGAGACGTGAGAGTAGGAATTTAAGAAAAGAAAGTTTACAAAGAAAAGAGTTCGATAAGCAGATAAGAAGAACGTATCCAAAACTGCGGGCACAATTAACAAAGAGCATCTGTCCGATCTAGATATAAAAAGTAGAATTTCAATTTGAAGTCTTGACTCATAAATATTATTTGATATATCAAAAAATTATATTAAATTATATTTAAAAAATGCCATGATCATACTGCACCACCCGCACTGACATTGACTTTATTTCAGAATTTCAATGTTGAGATGCTTGTTTTCTTTTAATGACCTGCCATCAGCCAATCCCCAAAGGTGCGATACTCGTCTTTCAATCCATTCGCTGTCGCAAAAGGTTCCTGAACAAGCAAACCACACATGTGATTTTATCTGAAATGTGGACTCTTCTTCACACTGAGTGCCCCAAACTGCCCGTAAAAAGCAGTTCACCTCCGGAGGAGTGACGTCTCTCTTGCTGACAGTGCTGCAGGCTCTGGCTGACCTTGCGAGCTCCAGCAAACTCAATCCCAGTGCCGCTGAGCTCATTCTGTGCCACTGTTTCCACAAATTCTGCAACACTCCTGCTGTATCATAACTGGCTTAAAGACAGCCCAGACCAAAACCTGCAATGTCTTAATCAACAGGGTTGGCTTCTGTGGTATAGGCCCCATTTGGCCATTTACAATGAAATGGTTTCAGTTTGTATAATTTATTTACAGTCCAGGATCAAGTGCAGTAACAGCAGCAAACGACAAACCAAACACCCCTTTAAGATTTCCAATGTACTGTAAGTATGTTCAGTGGTGTAGCTATACAATACAAGACACTTTTACAAGAATAGGCCGTATATACAGTACAAATCGACTTCTGTGTTCAAGCATGATCACTCCTGTCGTAGTACTATTTGAGTGGAGCACTGTAAACCACTATATGACTTGAAGGATTTGATTGCTTCTCCTTACAAAAAAAGGCATCAAAATATTCATCATGTTTGTCCACGTGTTTCATAAAATGCTTGTGTTAAATACCTCACTGGTTTTTACGGACAAAAAGAAGTAAACTGTTCTCGCCACTGCAGACAGTTTCAGTCATAGTTTTTTTTAACACAATCGGCAAATGTGATATTGAGCACAGTTATTAAACTGAAGGAGCAATGTTCTCTTATCCTCTATCCAATCTCAAGAGGGCCAGTGTGACCTGGATACAATAATAGAGAGATCAGCGTAGCAGGAACTAGGGTTGTTCTTTTGCTGCATGCTGTAAGATCAGGTGGATCTTGAGCAAAATTGTTCTCTCTTGCCTGAATATTTTTTTAAAAGACATTCTGGAACATATTCATGAGGTATTTCACCCTCTGTGGAAATTACCGCATCTTTTTAATTGCTCTTTGTGGAAGACAAACACAACACAAACTCCTTATATTACATCATATCAGAAAGAATTAAAGAGCATTCATGCTGAATGTTTTCTTTCATCATTTGCAGTTTTGTTGGGGGTTAATCATATTAATGCTCGAAGGATGGTTGATTTCTAGGGTCAAGTCTTTTAAAACAGCCTTATATTGGTTATGGTTATGGTACTGAGACTTTAGTACTGGCAAGGCCATTGTAAAAACAATGCAAATTTTCCAATTCCCTTCATTAAAAGTAGTTTAATGTGTTATCATATTTACAAGGCAAACTAGTCCAAGGGAGACCGAAGGGAAAATCCAGGTCGAAGTCCAAGGCTCCAGAGCCGGGTGATCCATCCAGGACAGACAAGATAAGGTTTAAAAACCAAAGCGGGATCCGGTGCAGGGAAGGGAAATAAAAGTGGGTTAACGAGGCCAGGCGCTCCGAGCCCCAGACCCAAACGGTCAGGACGCCGTGGTGAAGCTGATACCACCAGGTCTCTCCGGGCGTCCATCTCCCAAAAGCTGAGCCCAGAACGGTAAGAACGTCTTGGTTAAATAAGGAGGGGCAGGACAGGAGGCAGGTGCACAAAATCAACTAAAATGTGAAAGAGCCGGAGCACCTTTAAGAGGAGGGATTACGATTGTGACAAGCATTGCATCTGTAAAACACATCATTTAACTACAGGAACAATCTTCCTCATTAGGGAGGTAAATGCTGTTCATTTTCAACTTGTACAGTGGCTCCATGGCAATTACTGTGAATGTCCTTTTCAAATATCCTGTATCCTGTCAAAGTATTCTTTTATAGTAGAAGTGCCCTTTCCTACAGCTGTACTCTAAATCAGGGTTGTGTCAATTAATTTCCATAGGTGGTTTTAATTAATGTCTTATGGAAGAATGAATCCTAGTTATAGCAGAAAAATGTAAAGCCATTTTAGTGCAGATCTGGGTATCTAGCTCAGAAGGAAAATAGTTTTAACCAAATGTAGCATTACAGCAGAATGACCATTTTCCTCCCTGTTACCAGCAGTCTTTCTGGGAATTCCCTCTGTTCCTTCTCTATTGGAAATATGTTTAAGGAACATGCAGTACACTTCTAAAAACATTACATAATAGGCAGGAAGCCATTTGATACGTTACGAGCAATCATGATATAAAGAACTTTTGAATATATTCGCCACTGAGTAATGTATACTCTCGTCAGACATAAAAACCTCCTGTAATAGAACTAATACATATGAAATGCCTAAAATAAATGCATGTGGTATATATCCTGGCAAAGGTCTAGACGTCACATCTCCCTTAACCCCTTTCAGCATGAGATCAGAGCAACACCAGGTGTTAATTGTAGTGCTACATGAATGTGTTCACTCTTTCTCTTTTAACTTTATATCTAAATCTAAATTCACAGCAAGACGTTCTAGGTGACAGCTTCTCTAAGCAGCTACTGTATCAGCAGGCTTCAACGTGTTAAATGTTACACAAGAAGCTTCTGGGTGTGAAGATATTGAGAATACCTCATTAGAAGGCCACTCATTCTGCCACTTTCTGCCCTCAGCCAACATGCTTCTCTGAACGCAGGGCATCAAGAAAAGGGGAAAGTGTCTAATTAGGAAGTGGCAGCCCTGCTCTTTGGTTATAATTTCTGTATTCTGGGCCATGAAGCTAGACCGACAGTCCCAGTTTGTTAGAAAATAATACAGCTCGGGGTGATTCTAAAGGTGAGGCGTCTTCAATTACTGCTTCAGTTACAACTGCTCTCCTGCCGTTTCCCCAAAAGGGCTCAGCTGAAGGACTGAGGCTTTGCGGGATGAATCAATCCAATTAGCTTGTGTATTCTGAGGTACACGTCAGACCAAAGGTCAATGAAAGGAAATCATCATTCCTCCTTTCTGAAAGGACGAGGCTGAAATTCATTTATAAGCTCTAAACTGATTGCTCTGAGTTTTTTTTTTCCTGTTTTGGACATATCAGTTCCTCTATACAGTGGTCTTCAGACAGGACAGATGGGAGGCATTTGGGTCATTAATGCTCAGGAAGCATTTTTATGTCATCATTCCCCATAAGGATTGTTTTGTTTCCATTCATAAAACGTTCTTTAAATGAAAATATTCTAGGATTGGCAAGGTGGTTACCACTGCGGTCTTATAGCTTCTGTCTCCTGGGTTTGACTGTGGCCTTGAGCGTCTGCCTGTGTGAAGTGTGCATGTTCTCCTCATGTCCTTGTGGGTTATGCACAGGGACTGTGGTTTCATCTTACTTCCCAAAGCCCTGCAGGACTTCTTTAGATCCCAGTCCCTGATCCCAGCTGTGCAGTCTTTACTGTGTCCTGCCTGTTCTACACAGGGCATTAAGCACAGGTTAGTAAAGACGTGCTAATGATATCTTGGCACAAAAATGTTTTTTGATGTTCTGTGAAATTAAACATACAAATAATCACCCTCTCATTATAATTTCCCGAAGCACTCGGCACTCATTCAGATTAGGCAGCAGACAACCTTGGATATTGCCGAAAAATCTATGAAAAGGCCTTTGCTTGCTTTTTCAAGGGTACTGTCTGTGCCTCGTATTGTTTCTGTCCTGACAGATGCCACTTGCTTTGACTGGCATGTAATATTCGCTTTTTTTGGTGAGTATTTTTGACTAAAGAATCCGGTCTCTGTAGTGGTTGAAATCAGCAGTGATTTGCCTTAATTCCTTTTAAGAGCACACATCTATTACTCAAACAGCTGCAGCACAAAGACAGCGCAGCCACAGCCTCCGAACTTTTCAGACGTGAAGGAGGGGAAAAATAAATCAATCTGAGCCTGCAGTGCGCTACTGAAAAGGTGTTTAATTCACTACCCATTTGCAGTATCTGCACTTTCCAAAAGAAAATAACACACACACACAACGCAGTTGTTATGGAAACAGCAGCAAGCTGTGGGGAAAATTAAAGGTGCTCTCTCTCATAACTTTGGCATCCCATGGGTTGTCAGAGTCAGTTTGTGTTAAAAATAATGAAATATTCACTTTTAACTAGATTGAAAACAAGTGGTGAGACTTTTTCCCTTGCTGGTTGGTATTTAAAGCTTTCTTTCCCATGAGTCAAAACAGTGTCTGTATCCTGTGAACTCAATTTATATTACTGCTTGACCTATGTCTAAGCTTTTAAGGTCAGTATGATGTTCTTTTTATGGAGAGTCTTCAATCAAACGGAATATTTCATGGAGAGATACCAGTTCAGAGAAAGGTTTGATGACTTGGTTAATTAAATGATATGTCAATAAACTGTGCCATGCCATAAGTGACCTTACAATGATCAAACAAAACAAAATTCTGTTAGTGAAAAGAATCGACAATCGACTCCCTCATTATTGCAGCTCTGGAGATACACTATAAATCTAGTTTCTGCTTATTTCCCTTTATAGTCAGGTTTAAATGCAGTGTTTGGCTTTTAAAATAGTTTCTGCTGTCTCAGGAAAGAGAAACATTGACTGTACTAGATGTGGGTTGGCAATATGATGTTTGTGTTGGGCAAAAATCCAAACTATTCCCATCCCACCACACTTTACTCAGTCTCTACAGCTCATGCAATGGTTCATTTTTTAGATATTAAAATTCCTTTTCTATAGACATTAGATCTAAAGGCGACTGGACCACAGGCACAGCACTCATGCAGTTCTCAGGTGGGTAAAGTTTAGTGAAACATTCTTTCCTCTAGGATTTCCTGTGTGATCAGAATATGAGCTGAGCCCTACTGTTCAGGTCTTGATGGTTCGAACCTTGGACCAGGTGTGACTGGGGGTCTCCAGGTATGGATGCAGTTGTCTGAGTGCCCCCCAGGGCTGGTTTGCCTTCACTCAGAGAGGGTTTTCTTGGCTTTTGGCACAGCAGTGAGTGCTGTGGCCTTCTGGTCTCTCTGCAGGTTTGCAGTGATGCGAGTAACAGACGTGCCGCTCCTCCAATTAGCAATAACTCTCCTGTCACACGCTGCGGAGCTCACAGCAAGTCAAATGATACATGACTCTTACAGGCAGGCCATATTTGTAAAGCCTGGTTGTCAACTGGGTAGGAATAAAACGAAAAGAAAAATGCTTAATTTTTTCAGAAAAGAACAAATTTACAGTACCTCTTTTACCGCTCCTTTCATGATATTTCTAAACATTAAGTAGTGCAATTTCAACTGGAGCCTTTAGTCGCAGAATAAGTATTTTTATGTAACAGTGCTTAGAAAAACAATTGCAGATATTATTAAAGGTCAATTAGCATTTTGAGGTTCCAGACAGATTGCCTTTTCAAGGTCTGTTAGCTCCGAAGCATTACTGTTTCATTGTACTTGGAAATGTAGGTCTTATAAAATCAACACTACAGGGATAAGGATAGTTTTAGAAGGATATGTCTGTTACTCCTTTGAATAAGTAATGCAGTTCATACCAAGAGATAACTGATCTGTGGGGAAAACTAGTATCTTTGTATGATCAATTACCCTGCTGTTACATAATCTTATCAGTTACTGTTTGTCCTGACTGCTTATCATGTTTTTGAATCCTTTCCTGATTTCCAGAAGCATAATTAATAGAATTTGAGTGTCAGTGCACTGCTTACCCATTATGCCAAATAATGAGTAAATATTAGATTTGTTTACCACATGATCCATTCAGAAATGTTTTTGATGTGGCAAAAGTCTGGGTACAAAGCCGGAAGAAGTTTGTTTTTACAAAGCGGCAATAGAGGCCAAGAAATGATTTTATAAACTTAAAAGACAACACAGAAGCCATAATTATGCATGATATTAAGGGGAACTGGGGCAACATTGCACAACAAACCTATACCACATAAGTAAAGAAAGACCAATATGTCCCAAGAAACATGACTTCTTAATCCATTTATACCTTGTGTACAAGAGTAAAACCGTTCCTTCTTATTCATTCTTCTATGTTGGACACTGCTTTTAAAATCCGAGCATTCAGTTTGAGTGTAAAATTGTGGTTTTACACACAGGCTACTTTTTTTCAAAATTCTGTAGCTTTTCGAAACTCTAACTGATGTACCAAAGCTATCATGATTTACAGCATACATTTACAGCACCACCACACAAAGAGCTCTTCAATGTTTTAAAGGTACCCCTATCTTGACCTAATGAATGTGATACCTGAGTCCACATTACAGGGTGGAGTAAAAACACTGTGATTATTTTGTCATTCACCAGGGAGAGAGTGGGTTTCTCAACGCGTCTCAACAATCTGAAGTCTTACAGTTAGTAAGTACAAGTACAAGGAGTGCAGTTAGCAACACAGATAAATTGCAGCAGATCCTAAAGACATTCATTGTCAACATGTGGAGTACGCAGCGAAAACCCCTTAAGGTGCCTGTCAGAACTAGCTGGCTTACTTATTACCACAATGTCACCAATATTGTTTAAGGTCACATTAAGCACATTTTGTGTTGAAACTCAATTGAAAAAAAAAACTTTATGCGCTCTGCTTAGAGCTAAATATGCCTTTCCAATAGCTTTTATACTTTTATAATAAATTTGTGTGCACCTGGAATAAACATCTTGTACTTAAATGTACTGTATCTCGTTTTCATGTAGTGTCATTTAATATTACAATACACATCCGAGCAGCTTCTCTGAGTACCTGAGCTCTCTTCTGTTCACCACTCCCATTTGATGCAATGAAGCAAACATCAGATGTTACACTGCTACAGAAGCCAAAGTAATGAAGATCAGCATATCAGATCAACAGGTGGTCAGTCTCGCCAAGTATCTACTGAACTGGATCTGTTTGAAAATCTAGGTGATCATAATAATTTATAATAATCTATGTCTGGGAAAGGACTAAACTAAGAGAGAAGCTAACTTAACAGTAATTCACAACATTCTGAATTGGGTCAATTGAACATGTGTTCTTTTGAGTTTGTGTCTTGATAAGTTACTTTCTCAAGCCTCTAAAGTCCAAATACCAAGTTAATTTTTTGTCAAACAGAGTACAGTACAGATACGTGGCCGTAACAAAGTTTTTCTGCCTTTTTTTTAGCCTTATCTGTTCAAAATGTAAGGTTTCATAATTTCTGCATTGCTTACCTGCTGTAGAAGATCAATCCTGTGCCAAAAATGATTCAGAATATAAAGCAAATGGAGCGTTGAAACCAGGTCTTGCAAAGTAGTTCCTTCTGAGCTTTGTATTTTCCTCTTGTAGGTGTTTGATGAGGACGACTGTGTTTGCAATTTAAAGTAACTTACCACAGCCTGCTTTTCTAATGTAACATCATGTAACGCTCTCATTGTGATAAAAACTAGTTCTCTGGGTTCCTCAGCGATGACAGCATTTAATTATACTTCCCCCCCCCCCCCACTGTTAAACGGCAGTCCAGAAAGTGCAGAAACTCACAAACCTATTGGAAAACAGAAATGCCTTCAATACGTTTCACTGTATATTGGCAAAGATTTTCAAAACACAGGGGTAACACATCACAATGGGTGGACAGGCTGTGGGATTGGGTCGTGCGTAGACACTGCTGTTGTACAGTAGCTTGGGTGAAGTGCTTTGCTCCAGTACAGGGCATTGAGGACCAGCACGGACAGGGGCACTGATAATCCTCTGATGGACAACCATCACATACGGGCAGTTGTTTAATTTGTAGTACCTGAGTTTTGTGCTTTTTGTGCTTACTTGTGTAAATCTTGTTGGGGGTCTTTTCTTTTATCTGTTTTAGTTGTTGGTTTCATCCAACCTTTTAATGCTTTGAGTTCTTTTCATTAAAGGCTTTTTTAGCAGGATAAAAGGCGTTATTCATACCTTTGCACTCTGTTTTAAATACAGGGATCCTTACCTTCTACTGTATGTTGTTTACAGAATCCTTTGACTGCATTTTGACTCAAAAATGGAATGGAAAACAGGTCGTGCATGCAGCTACTTACATTTAAAAATAGCCTTGTTTTTCATCTGCATATACTTATACCCTTTCTCTTGTGTCTTAGGATTATGAATAGGCATAGGCAGATGAGGAATAATTAAAAAAGATGAAATGTTAAGCTCAAATCCTTTTGAGATCTCTCTGCAGATAAGCTTCTCTCAACCCTCAAGGCTCCCTATGAATTTTGTTCACTTCAATTCTTGTGTGAATATTCCGATACAGTTCAGCTTAGGCCTTCATTTACTTTACACAGATGAATAACAAGATATCTCCTGTTGGTTACAGGTACTTCCACCTGTACAACTACGTGCTCAATGCATAATTGAAAAGTAGATATAACTATTAATACTACTGCACATGGAGTGCTATCGTAAAACAAAACCAACAAATAACCAAACTGAGATTTCAGGTTCATCAAATCTTTGCCAGGGCTGAAATAAATCAGAGGAAAATGCAGCTGGGGCTCATATTCGAATGAAATATTAAAAACAAGGATCCAGACAGAATATCTCAGTGAAGTCGAGCAAAACGTTTCTTTCAGTCCTTAGGATGTTCTGTCCAGTTCAAACTGGGAAACTATTGGAAAGGTCAATGTGAATGACTGGAGTTGCAAAGATGTGGATGGAGATGGGAACAAGTAAAGGTTTATTCCATGCTGAAAAGAGAAGAAAAGAAACAACGTTTCTGCTGTGGAGTCTTCTTCAGGTGTGTTGTCCCTCTTCATACGTTGAGATCTGGAGACGCTGATGGAGTCCTAATGCTTGAGCAGAGATACTGTTAGAGAGATCTGACAGCCTTTGAGGCTGGAACTTGACGGGACCTTGTCAAGCTGATGTAGCCAATGCTGCACATAAAAGCACTGTACTTTAAAAGAACAGCTTGTAAAGGAGGAAAGGTACTATATGTAGAAGCAACTTCTGGCACAGCAGAAGTCCTCAACTGAATTCCTCGAATTGAGGGGAAGGAATGAGGACAGCTCTGAATTCCCCCATTAAATCAGCCAAGTGAAGAGGATCATTTATGCTGTGTATCTACAAATGAAGTTCTGACTAAGTCAGTATTAAAACCCTCTTTAAAGGCAGGGGAGTATTGAAAAAACAATCTTCATGGATGTGTAATTTAGTGGAAAGCTACCCCTTACCAATGACTCACTGCGATACGAATCTCTCCAGGTTAGGGTTGGCTTTTGTGTTTAAGGGCTATGATGCCCACAGGGCTGTGTGCTGCGGCATTGAACTTTTTATAAGCAGATCTTGGGACATAGAAACAGCCATAAAAGTAAAAATAACACAGTGCTCTTTTATACACAATGCTTGTAACTCCACTTGTAAAAAAGATCACACTCTTATGTTCTCCCTAAGTAGCCAGGCGATGAAGTTGCTTACTGGCTCCATCACAAGTATTTTCCCCATAACTCTTTCCAAAACCCCATGGGACTGACTTGACTCCCTTCTCCATCTAGTGCAGGAAATAGCAGAAGCTCTGCTCTCTTCCTACAGAGCAGGGGTTGATGGACATGAGAACAGCTTTATGCTTTTAAACTCATCTCCTGATCAAGTACCTGTATATATAATTTCTTTTAGTTTGCTTTATCCCTCTTCTACATACAGTGCATCATACTGTGTGTGCTGTAAGGCTTACGATCTCCAGATCAATTTATATTTTACAGAGCATAGAAAAATCAAACTACCAAAACAAAAACCCTAGCTCTTATTCGGGCTCTAACTACACTTCCTCTTGAAGTTCCCTCCCTATTATAGCCGAGCAGCTCCCCAGCTTACTGGCCTCCAAGCAGTCTCCAACTCTTCAAAACAAAACCTCCAGACATTCACAAAAACTGTCACCAGTGAACGCTCACAAATTGCTTTTGCTCTTCGGTCAGTCCTTCTGCCACGGGCAGGTGATGCACACAGGAATTCTGCCTGGCCCCCCTCAGCCAATAAGCATTCTGCTTTTTAAATAGTCACATGACCTTTTCACGTCCTGCAGCTGGTCAGGTGACTGAGAGCAGCGGCTCATATTCCCCCAGAGGATTCTGGGGAGTGTGGTCCTAACAGGAATGTGCTATTACAATATATATAGTGAGTGCTCTGCAAGGGACTGGAAATCCATTTAAGGCGTAGTCCTGCATTGCCTCTGATGATTCCAGAATAGGATTTTGGTTGTCAACATCCTTACCAGGAATAAACAGCTCTCTAATAATGGATGGATATGTGTGCATATGGGAGGCACAGTGGTTACATCTACTGCCTGGTGGCACTGGATTCCTGGGTTCAAAGCCTGGGGTGTTATCTGTGTGGAGTTTGTATGTTCTCCACATTTGCATGATTTTTTACCAGGTGCTTAGTTTCCTTTCATAGTCTGAGGACATGCTGGTAGGTTAATTGGCTTCTGGAATAATGTCCCTGGTGTATGTACGTGCATGCTGTGATAGACTAGCTTCCTGTCCAGGGTCTATCCTGCCTTGCACCGGATGCTTGCGGGGATGGCTCTTGCCTATTCTGCCCTTTATTTTTATGGCCTTGTAAAAATCAGAATATTTGCTAAATAAATATTTTCCAGAAGCAGGCTTAGGGCCTACTACCTACAGAAGAAAATACATTTCCAGACAGGAACATTTATAAACAAAATGTGCATTTCGAACATTCACTTACATTCTGCTAGTGCCACAGCCTGGATTCGAACCCGCAGCTCCTCAGGAATGTCTTTCACTCAGTTGATCCGCTCTCATTTTGGCCCATGAGAGGCACGTAAATCCTCAGCGCAGAGGAATGGAAGTATGCCGATTAAGCATAATATGGAACTATTCTAAATAAAACTGGCGCCCAAGTCAAATACTGGTAAGAACTGAACTTGAATAATCCAAGCAGTAATCTAGGAGGAATGCCATTTGGTGAAGTTTTCTTGTGGGAGGAAGGACAGTGAGAGTGCAGAAACACAATGTACTAGATGCGGAGTTAAGCACTTTAATGACGAAACAGGCAATCCAAACGGAAGACTATATGAAAGCATGGGGAATAGACAATCACACAACGCAGAACCACGGCTGACAACAAAATTACTACAGAAAGCACCCAGAAATTGACAGCATTGTGTGCAAGGGAAAATACAACGCAGCTTCCCTGCTTTAAATAGAACAGAGATGATGCAGGCACAAACTTGTATTAAATTTCTTGAAGTCCAAGGCAGGCAGCTGGCGCCGCTAAATATATATATGAGCATGCGTCACGTCTCGGGCCGGAAATGCTGAATATCATTCGAGCTTCCGTGCTCTTACGCAGTGTTGTCCTCCTGGCGATTGTGACGAAACGTCAAAAAGAGCTCTCTGTTTCAAAGCCTTTAGACTCTTGAGTTGTGGTTTTTATTTTGGTAGGCCTTCCAGAGCTTTTTGTTCTTATCGACTGCCACAAAGCAGTTCTTTTCAAGCGTTGTTTCTTTGTTTGTCCCTTTTGAAATCATAATGGAGACGCATAATAGTTTGGGCCGCATGGTGGTGTAGTAGTTAGGATTGCTGCCTCACTCTCCTTAGGACCCTAGATTCCATTTTTGGGGTGCTATCTGTGGTAGGTTCTCTCCCTGTTCACATGAATTTTCTTCTTCAGCTCCAGCTTCTTTCCTCCTGCAGTCCAAAGACATACTGGTTAATTGACTTCTGGGGTAATTGGTCCTGGTTTGATTATGTGCATAGTTACTGTATGTCTTCCTGCCCTGCGATGGGCTGGTGTCCCATCCAGGGTGTGTCCTGCCTTATGCCTGTTGCTTTCTGGGATAGGCTCTGGGTCCCCTCTGACCCTGTATAGGATTAAGCGTTTAGAAAATGGATGGACAAAGATGTTTTTAACCCAGAACCCTTAGTGTATGTACCAGGATGTAATGATTTCTTAGTGAATGACGTTCAGAAGAGTTTGGGTATGGGTGAGGCTAAGCACAAGGGTTTGGTTTAGGGTTGAACCATTTTAGTATATGAATTCTATTAATTATGAAATAAATGCTCTGGCATTCATGTTGGATACTTGTGTTTACTACTGAATGCCCACCTGAGATTACAGGGCATGAGCTGTAAGGTAAAAAAGGCATATGTAATTCTGAATGTGCTGTACATGACCTTCTGCATTTGGTGTCTATTGCATTGCACGTCTGAGTGCCAATTAACCTCGTGCATGCTGTTTCCTAACCAAAAATAAGCATGTGTAAACGTGATGTGTTTTCAATGAGAGTGGGCAAAACCTAATCGGTAAAGAGGACTCTGATGAGGACAGACATTTTTTCATTATTTTTATCATTTGCACACACCTGGTACTATGTAGCGTGGCATCGTAGAGCCATTCATTGCTTAGTGCAGTGCCTAGCCGTTAGGTCTAGATAATAACAAAAGCATGTTCCAGTCATTTGTGAGCCATTTGTGAGTTTTTTGATACGCTGCCGTCTCCAGCATTCAATAAACAAAGGGGCTTAAAGAAAAGACCGTGAGCCGCTGAACGTTGCTGCCTTGAGTCGTGGGGCCTGCACACGTGCACGAGCTGTGCCACCTGGAAAACGGAGCGTTGGAAAACAAAGTGAAACTGACCCCTGCTCTCCCCCGACTGGGAACGGGACCGGAGTCATTGCAAGCAAGTGTGGGGTGACAGTGTTCCCACAGGGCCATTCAGCAGAAGTCTGGAGAACCATCAGGCAAACATTCAGGTGTCCCTGAGGTCCCCAGAGCTGTTCTTCCCCCTGTGTCAGTGTCCTGTGAAGAGTAAGCAGAGCTAAGCCGAATGTAATAACAAAAAAATATACTGTAGATGAATGTTAAATAGGCACTCCACACAAATAGCACGAAAAACCAATATCAGTGGAAATATCAGCGCCTACATCAACATGCCAGTATTGTATTTCCCAACACAGGCATGTTGATGTAGGCGCTGATATTTGTTTATTACCCTTTTAGTGTTTTAATTATGTCTATTCGAGGTACCACATCTACACGCGCAAATAGAACACACATTGGTAAAAGGAAAATAATATTTGACTTGTGGCTTTAAGTGACATTATTTGAACCTGCAATGCACACTGGAGGACAGCAAACCATTTCCAGTGAATTCAACAGCTGCTATTTACAAATCTTATGAAGAGGAACCTTCAGCGGAACCATCGTGGCCATTCATGATATGACATGCGTTCGGACCCATTAAGCTCGCTTATGGTGCTTAGGTATACTCATCTCTCACATCTGGAAATCGCGCATGAACATCTCACAGCTACAATAATCTGATGTTGTAATTAAGCAGTTCTTGCTACCAGAACTAAAAAGCGACATTTTAATGTTGTTACTCTTAGTAGAAAATAGTCATTTTTTGTTAGACTTTGGAGACGTACAATACTGGGGTTTAGATATGATAGTATTTCAGTCCTTCCGCTGCATTCTTTCAGTTTGCTATTTTCTAAATTCTGAAGGTGTGAAGCTCTTCAAATATCCACACATCCCTTCACAAGAGCCACAGCCTGAAGCAGACCTGGATTAATTCCCTCAGCCACTATCTCAGCTATAATGATCATTCTTACACAGCTGGTACTGTATGTACTGCAGGAGATAATGCATGTTCAGGTGTCCCTGGAGAGAGAGTGGAGAGATCTACATTGAGCAATGTGATAGTTGCCTAAGATGATATGGTGATATTTCATGTAATTATTCTTGTTTCAAAAAATATGTAATATTTTAATCTAGTGACAATGTTATGTAGTATTAATAACACATTACAATGGTTTCAATGGATTTTCCTTGGGTATTGAAAAGAGTGAAGCCCAATTTTGTATTGTTGTATTGAGAAGACTGTTAATCATCATTTGTAGATAATATTTAGCAATTCAGAAAGATAACTGGGAAACCAATAGCAGAATTACAGTATCAGAAATGAGTAAATTGTTTTATAATTTTGTTTTCTAAGTACAGAAAATTGACTGTAGCTTGGGATACAAACGCACACCTTTTTCTGACTTTCTTGAATCCGTGCAACAGTTTTAATTTTTTTGCTGAAACGGAACACCGTCCTGCTGTTATGTTTGTTGCTTTTCCATTTTCCCAATACGTTTTTGTTGGCGCTGGGCGCCCAGGGCCTGTCATCCTGTGTTAGAGCAGTGCGAATTGAGACAGGAGCTCTGGCCGATTGTGTCCAAAATGGAAGTTGCAATAACAGGTTTCACAGCTGAGTTGGTAGCACTGGGATCGCAAGCATTAGCACCTGGGTAAACAGACCCTCCTCCTAACGGCTACGATGACACAAATGACTTGCAGAAAAACAACAGAACAGGGAAAAAAATCAAAGAAAAACAAACACACTGTTTGGGTGACAGATGAGACACTGGTCGTTTTTTTTTTTGCCCTGCTGGAATTTGTCCAAAATCAGTAAACCAGCCTTGTTCCATCCTGACACTTTCCAGGCAATTAAGCACCTCGCTCTCTGTAAAGGTGAACCAACAACTGAGAAAACAATGCAAAATCACCTGACATTTTAATGATGCCTGAAATGAGTTTTATGTTCTTTTCCGAATGTGCCGGAACAGCATGAGGCAGTAGCCTATTGTCAGCTGAGAACACTGACCTCAGACTTTTGAGCTCAATATAACCGGTCAACAACATCAGATCAATGGGGGAAACGGAATATTCCTGCACGTTTCTAAATGTAAAACCTAAGTAGTGACTACCATACTGTAAAAGATTCTCCATTTTATTTTAAGACCATGCAAAAGAGTGCAAACAGGGAGAGGCCATTCAGCCCATCTGCCTTGTCTGGGTTTTATTAGCTAATCAAGACCAAGGCCAGGGCAGTGGCTTTAACAGTGAGGTTGGGTAGTTTGTTCCATGCTCCCACCACCCTTTGTGTAAAGAAGTGCCTCCTGTTCTTAGTTTTCATTGCACTTTCATGTAGTTTCTACTTACGCCCTCTGGCTCGTTTCTTCGTTGTCCGTTCTGAAGAAATCCTCTCTCTAGCTCTATTCCCCACTTCTGAATGTTTCCTTAAACTGAGTGTTTTCTTTCATAATGTTTTCTCATCTCTGTCCTCCAACCAGGGGCAGCTGAGCAAATATACAGGCCCGCGATTTCAGTGAATTCCAACTGTTTGGAAATCTCGAAAACAGCGTAGGAAGTTGGTGCTAAAAATGGTTTTGTGTCTCTGCTCTCCCTCTCAAAAACAAGCGCACGTTGTTTGTACAGTAAGATAGCCCATCTCTTTGTGTCTTGCACACAGTCACAACAAAAACAACCCCTGAAGAGCCCATTACAAGGCTGGAGCACTCTGGGTCTGGGAAGAGACGCCTGCTAATGTTTTTGCTGGCTGCTGTGTCACCTCCACTTTGTGGCATGTCTTTGTATCCACCTATGACGTTGGACAGATGAGGCTTCAGCCAGAAAAATAAGTTAATTATTTCAGAAGCACACAGAGCTCGCGTTAGCATCTCCAGGAAGATCAGGGGGCGGCCATAGCTATGTTTTTGGGTTGTGATCTATTAGCAGTGAACTTACAAAAGTCCGCTTTTGACTTCTGACATGGTGCACCGTCTACCCTTGTGTTCACTGATGCTGCCCTGTTTTCCTGCTGCAGTCTTTGCTTGCTGGGCTTACTTCACTAGACAGTCAGAAGTCCATGATTTGCTATACTTTTGATGGTTGGGTGATACAATACAATATGGATGTCTACAGTGATTAATCAAGGTGTTATTATAGCTGGGGTTAGTGATACACAAGGAGCATAGAGAAAATATAAATCAAGGTGAATTAGTGTAGTGGTTGGCAACACTGCTTCACAGCACTGGGGCCCTGGGTTCAATTCCTGGGGTGCTGTCTGTGTTTGTGTGTTCTCTCCAGGTTCACTTGGGTTTTGTCTGAGTGCTCCCGTTTCCCAACATGCTGGCAGGTTTATTAGCTTCTGGGAACATCGGCCCTAGTGAGAGTGTGTGCATTTTTGTGATTGTATCTACTGGCATCCTGTCCAGGGCGTACCCTGCCTTGTGCCTATTGGCTGCTGGGATAGGTCCCAGCTCCCCTGCCACCCTGTATTGGAAAAAGCACTTAGAAAATGGATGGATGGAATTAGTGTAAGGTACAAGGAAATCATGGCCAATAATCATTTGCACTACAGAAATGAGTGAGTGATTGTGCGATAGACCCATAGCGTAAAAGAGATAGTCTGATTGGGGTTTTTTTCTGTCCCTTCAAACACTGAATTTCAAAAATAAGAAATCTAAACAGTTTGTCAAGCAATTCTTGCTTCAACGCTTATCATAGTTTAGGCTAAAAATATTTCGTAATGAATTCTGGACCCAGAGGTCCACTATTTTACCCACAATGTGCTGCACCACATTGCAGGACTAGAAAAAAAAATATTCTAAACATTTTAAACATAAAAGTGCAGTATGGGGGTCCACTTCAGTGTGCAGGTGTAGTTTCTGCAACAGCCTTTTATTAAACAAATAGTTACTTTACTCTCTCTCTCCCTACAGCAGGGGAGTTATTGTGGTGACTTTATTCAGCATAGTGTTGAATATTTTTGATTACTTCAGCCATCCTTAAAAGATGAACAATCTCTCATTGTTTTCTTTTGCTTTGTTATCCTGTGTTGTAACACTGTCCAAACTGAGTTTAAATGCCACACTAATAGGCCTTTACTGGGTTTGGATTGTCAGTTGTCTCAGATTAACCAGAAGTGGTTAGAAGTAGGAGGCTTCCTTTCCTAAACCACATCAAAATGTAAAAAGGGTTATTATCTTTGGTTGTGTTGTCATCGTTATTTGACTGCCACAAGGAAACTTTGAATTTTTCCATAACAGAGTAAAAACTTGTGTTTTAGATTATCATTTTTTCTTTACTTATTGCAGTTACTGTACATTCAAGCAGGTTTTCCCCTGATCTCCTGTACATTCATATATAACCTACAATTGTGCAGATTCTTTCCCATATGATGACTAAAGCTCATCAGCTCTTTGAAGGGTCTGTCTGATGGAAGCATTCATCATCTTAAAAGTTAACAGGCCTCATTATTTATTATGCTCCATTAATGCCTTGACCTACTGTACATCAGCTGAAAGACCACTTGGAAATCCTGCTGTGTCACAAAGCCTCCTCTTTAGAAGATCCTGTACTGTTTGGCGTGGCCTCACATGGAGAATGGCACCTGTGCCACATGGAACAAGTACAGGATTTTTTCGTGTGATCTCATCTGTTCATGCAGGCTATCTGGAGCAACTTGCAAAAAACTGCTCTTTTGTTGTGGGGGACTTTGCAAAGTCAAACAAAAACAGTAGAAGCCTATGTTAGTCTTAGGCCATCATTACCAAGGTTAAGCATCATACAAAGGGTAACAAAGCTCTGTGAAAAATGTAATAGCACATACTGTAAGTATCTTAAAGCCTGACAAATTTTATCCACTAGGGCAAAGCATGGTGAATCTATGGTATGTTCATGGTAAACCAAAGGGAAACTAACAATATACTCAACAAGTTCACTGCACCAAATATCCATGAATGTGGTCTCAGCAAAGGCATGTCAAAAGGCCAGCACTCTTACAGCAAGCACCTTTTTCACAAAGCGCCTTTTCCGCACAGCGGGACGTCACCACTTTCCAGGACCTCACTAGGCAATCTTTTGAACTTGCAAGGCTTTGACCAGCAACCTGTGGGTCCGACATGCACATAAACTTTTAACAGCATCGTTTGCCAATGTTTTTTTTAATTTATTTTGCAGCAACCAGGTGGTTTTCCCTTCAGGATTGAAATCAGATGCTTCAGGCACTTACTGAAACACCTATTTCATCAATGAACTGGCGATGAATGACCTCCACTGCCATTAACACTAAGTGTCTCACACAGAACTGATGAGTCACCACTGATCAACATTTGTTCTCATTAATTTTGCAAAAAGTGCTTAGATAATTGTGCAATTACTGCCACGTAATACACGTTAATACAGCCTCCAGTCCTCCACAGACACATGCTGCACCTTGAAGCTGTAGATAAATGCTATGCTTTATAAATGTGTGCAGTATATTCTGCATTGTTTACTTTCTCTTCCTTGTTCAGCAGTGAATAATATTCATCAGATGTGTAGCCAACACTGTTTTCATTTCTTCCAATTTTTTGATCAGGTTTATATATGCCACTTTATCAAATCATTTATAAAAGAACTCCCGGGTCCCGTTTCAATTTTTAATGGAAACCCCCCAAACATATTATAGCAGTTAGATTATGTAAGAAAATAGCGCACATGCAGTCTGTTTAGAACAAAAGGCTCTTTGAAATTATGCAACTTCGGCCACTGTAAATGATGGGATATTTAATGAAAACATCTTACACAACTGTCTTTGCAAACAAGCTGTAGGCAAGCTTTTTTTTACATTGTCGAACATTCACTAGCAGTGGAAAAGCTTACTTCCAAAACACAGCATTATGCTAAAAAGGTAAAGGATTATAATGAACACGTAAAGTAAAGGATTATGATGAATGAGCCATCCACTTATTCGAGCTTAAATCTTAAGATCTGGTTAATAATAATTTCTCTTTAACACTTAGGGTTTTGGGTAGCTGAGACTGGATTAAACTTTAAGGCAACATAATAACTATCAGTTATTTTTATTTTGTTTTTTTCTTCATCATGCATATATCCTATGTTTCTGTCTCACAGAACAATAACCCATTTGTTTACCTTTCATTCTAAGTTGTCCCTATTACTTAAAACATCTAACTTGATTTTTCTCGTCCTATTTGTGCATGTTTCTTATTTGATAATGTACTATTTATTGTGTGATGACCTTTATGTGCCTACAAAGTAAATTTCCGATCTACGACAATAAGGAAGTAGGTTGTTTGCAGAGGCAGGATAGTCCGTCTATCAACTTCTATAAACTTCAACAACACAGAAGGGCTGAGAGTTCAATTTCCACTGTACTGTACTCCGATCTCCTCCAATCTCTGCAATCATAACAAAAGGTTTAAAAATAAAACACGAGTAGCACACCCTATGTTGTATATAAGATTCAGGGTGAAGGCATAGATTTGAAGAACAAAGGTAGATTTTCTAAGATGGGATATACAGTAGCAGGCTGTGGGTTGGGTTTTAAGGCTCTCTTCCCTCTTATTCCTGGTTCAATATTCTCTAACTTTCTCTTTATACTCAGCCGTTGTCTCTAGCAAATGGCACGAGGCACTTATTTAAGTGTAAGTGAGGCACTGCAGGACATGCATTGTCCTGTTGTTGAATTAAACCTGTGACACACTGCACATTGTAGTTTTTGAGACTATTGAACATAGTAGCACAGTGGTCAGCATTGCTGTCTTACAGTCTTGGGGCCTTTCTGCTTCAATTCTGGACCTGGGATCATGTCTGTGTGGAGTTTGTATGTTCTCCCTGTGTTCACTCTGGTTCTCTCCCACAGTCCATAAACATACTGGTAGGTGACCTGGCCTATGGAAAAAGTGGTTTAAAAATTGGATTCTGGTGTGAGTTTGTGTCTGTTTGTCCGTCGTCCCTGTGGTGGAGGGTGTCTTGGCCAGCATGTACCCTGCCATGTGCCTTTTGCTTGCAACCTTGAATTGGAAGAAGTGGTTAGAAAATGGATGGATGAATAATTATCTTAGTGAACAATGCCGATAAATTGATTCCCACCGAGCTTTCTCCTTCCCTGATATTTTGCCTGTTTTGCAAACTGAACCCTATGTCTTTACTCATGCCAATGGAACAGAAGCGTTTGTTGTAGCTTTCTATTTGAAATCAGACACTTGTTCGTAGACACTTGAAAGAGAAGGGGGGGGGTGTATTGAGTGCTTTAGGAGATACAATCTTCATGTGACAATGAGATTCTTTATACTACTGACACTGAATTCTGTTTCAGAGATAGAATTAATCTATTCTCAAGAGAGGTAACAAATGCTATCACTGTTATGGTCCTTGTTGAAAATATTGTGCATATATTATATACTGTATCCAGTCTAAACATGCAGTTTTCATAGAAGAGATTGAAATGGGTGCAGGGATTTGTTAAAAGCATCTTTTAGGCATCGATTCTTCTACCTCTGACAAATGTATTCAATTTTATGTTTTCAGCCTTATTCTTCAGCCCATATTCTAAAATGCTTTAACATACTGTACACATTTAGTCAACCAGACTTCCAGTGCTGTTCATTTAATTTTAAGCATGAAGAAACTAACAGATTACGCAGCTAGTTACCTGTATGCTTGACTCAGCCTTAAAAAAGAAATGGAATAAAATTTAAGAATTAATTTGTGAAGGCCTGCCTATACAGGCCCTGCCTTGTGAATTGTACAGTGTAGAGTGTGATCTGAATTTAATTTCCCTTCAGTTTACACTGCCTGTTTTGATTTTGTGACAGTGAGGAATCTTTATTTAGCTGACAAGGGCCCATGGGACGCATGTGACATTTGTGAATTTACATTCTGTGTTCGTGTCTGAAGTCACGTTTGTCCTTTTACATGAGTAGACATACTGTCTAGAAGTACTGTAGAATTTCTGTGTAGAACTACTGTAGGAAAACTGGATAACGGCACTTGTTTTGGGGATGTTTAGTTAAATACAAATACATCGTTTGGGATCTAAAGTGTTTTGTCCATTTCTACAATATATATTCTAAATTTTTTGCAAACTTCTCACTCAGGAGAAGGCAATTTCTTTTTGTCTCCATTACATTTCTTCTGATATTATTAGCTACAGTGTTTCTGATGTGTTGTTTGTCCTGTAACGCACACGATTGGCTGATTGCCGAATCACTGTGAAAGTCAAGGGAAGAGCTGTTTTGATACTTGTAGTATAAGGATTGATAAAGAAGAGCTCAGCAGTCCACAAATCAAAGTTCTGTACAAATTTGTGGTGAATGTAAAAATGGTGCCGGCGTTGGCGTCAAAGCTAGCAAAGTTGCTGACCAGTTAAAGAGGGAAAAACTGAATTCAGGATCGCAGACAACAACACGTGCCTTCTTCTAAAACGAGCATCTGATTTTAATTTTCACTTGTAAATCTACCCAACTTCCCATTCGCTTCAGGGAGTGAGGTAATGATCCATCTGGGAATCTCAGGGGATGACTCAAGGCAGACATCTTTTGGACAGAAATGGCAAAGCCTTGCCTGTTTTTCTTGAGTATTTGTTGGGTTTTTGAAAAATGGTTCTAATGAGCGAGAGCACTAGGTGAAGGTGTATCGCATATCATGATCTCAGATTGAACTGTAGCTCTGTGACAGTTTTGTACAACCACCAAAGCAAGTTACAGTGCCTCCTTATAAAGATCACAAGAGCAGTTATACACAATACAAATATTGCAGTAATATATAAGTAAAAGGCAAAATTACAAGGTCATGTTAAACATTTCATGGTCTGCACTATTGTCTTCGAACGTTTGTTGCTGACAGTATCTATTCACCTCCTTCTATCAGGTAGTCAAGTTACAAGCTGCTTCTACCCTGTAAGTTCTCAAACCTTGCCTGTGTGCAATGAAGGGGAAAAGCCTAGTTTTCAATGTTGATCAAATGAGCAAGGGACAGCTTCAGGGACATCACAGTCGGAACACATGGTCAAGTTTATAATAAGATGAGCAAGAGTCCATCTGATCAAGCAATCAAATGATTGGAAATGTCTTTGAGGCCTGTCCATTATATATCCTTTTCTGATGCGAAATGCCAATGATGATTGGAGACAGAGTTAATATTTCCATGATTGCGTTGCAATCAAATTTCTTTTATGAACTGCACATTAAAGTTTAACTGTAAACAGCAAAGTGGAAATAAGCAACAGGGCAATATGGAATATTTGTTTTTGGGAGCCTCCTTCCTACAGCAAGGCCAGGAGGCTGGACTTTGGATTAGGCCAAATTTTATTATCTCTGTATACTCAATAGACATCTCAAGCATATTTGATTCCGGGGTGTTTTTTCTTGTGAATATCTGTTTGCATTCAGAGAACAAACACAGAATGGTTCTCATAAATAAAGTTTGTGTTCAAGTACTACACAGTAATAACTGTGATTGCTAATTATTACTGTCATCCAGTTGTTAATCTATAAAATGAAAATAAGATACTTTTTTTTATTTAAGACCACTTGTAATCTTGTTCTCTTGCCATTGTATGTGCAATCAACACCATTGAGAGCTGGCTGAGTTTTCAATCAGCACCAGCGGTTTAGCCTGTGATCCTGTGGCATTATTCCCCACTGTGTTCACGTGGCTCTGAGCTTGGTGTTTTATTGAGGCTGGGAAAAGGGGGCTGTGCGAGACTCGTGCACACTTTCAATCTGTGCAAATGATTTATCGAGATTTATCTTTTGAAGTTAAGATTGAACAACCTGTGTGTGGCAGGAAACAGTATATTTATCAGGTGACTGGCCCACCATCCCACAAACACACCCTATCCCCTCTGGCTCATTCAATGTCATGCTTTCTAATGGCATTCTGAAGACAGATTTAGGCATATTAATTATCTTAAAACCAAAAGGGATGACTTTGTTTCATTTTGCAGTATACAGCATGTGCACAACTCTCTTCTACAGAAAGCTAAATCCTGGGTTATCAGCGTGCCCACACAAAGGCAACTTTTTAAGATTTACGGCATTGCTTCCACTCTGCAGCTGCACATCATCCTGGCTTAGATTTCAGGGTTTAAGTGATGCAGTATAGCACTATAACCTTTTTTCTAGTTTGCAAGCTGCTTAGCGAAAGATCTGAGTAATTAAATAAGTTGTGAATAGTTCAAAATCGACTTGTATCTCTGGCTAGGGTGAACAAGCAAACTGGGTTAAATTAATAATGAAAGTTAATTGTGACATTCCAACACCACATACTGTACATCCTCCGTTGTCAATATATCAGTTTGCTGGTAGACAGATCTCCATAGGGTCCGAGTTGATACTTAAACTCATCACATAACCAAGAATCAGCTTCTTCACTCATAGCTACCTAGTTAGATCCTAAGATGCACTTGGTTCATACATCTCAGTCTGAGATAAAGAATTCCTTTATTGCATTCTAATACTTCCATAGGGTCCATGCAGCACAGTCGCCATTTTTCTGAGAAGTTGACCTTTCTCTAGGATTCTCTTCATTGGTTTTACTCTGAAGTTTCCGTAAAATAAATTACCTTCATTTTTAATATGATTCGGCATCCCGTCCTTTTTCCCTTCCCCTATGAATGCTGGGCTTTTTTCAACATTGATTGTCCAATGTTTTCCGTCTGTAATAACATTCTGGGCACCAAACAATTAGGCCCTTGCCTCTGCTTTTCTAGCACTTACTGTGTGTCCCAGTTACCAGGAAGAAGTGAAGTGAAGTCTTGGCACCAATCTGAGGAGCTCATGAGCTAGCCTTCATGATCCAAACAAGATGCAGAACAATGGGCCTCATTCAGCAAGCCACACAAAATGCAATTAAAACGTACGCTTTTTAAAGCACTAGCAGCATCAGCAACGCAAACATTTCACTTTAAATTCGATGGTGGCCTCGAGAAAGAAGAGCCGTTCCCCAGAAAGCACAACAAAGAACATTCATTCTACAGGAGACATAAAACAAACTTTCCAGATGCTGTCCAAGGGAGAAGCCAAGATTTTGTAGTATTAAAATTTCTGTCTCATGTCCTGCCCAGAGCAAAATACTACGAAAAACAAACACTAAGGAAAACGGTTACAAATGAGAGGAGGTCATTCAGCCCCTCTGTCCCAGATAGTAGCTACTTGATCCTCGGTTTGGAAGAACTAAAATAAATTATTTTGAAAGAAACCAGGTTGCTGGCTTTCAAAAACAGGGCTCAATAGCTTATTCCCAACATTTGCTGATTCTCATGTGTCAAGACATCTGTTCCTTCCAGACATGTACAGTATGTCCCATATAGAAGATCAGGCTTCCCAATGAAAGGTTGAATGTTCACAGGTTCGAAGATCTTGAAATCAACCTGGTGATTCACTTCTTTGCTTCCTGTATCTGGCAGTCCCCTGCCAACTAAGTTGCCCCACAAGCACACCAATTAAGGAGGCAATGCCCTGTTTCACTCAGTGCATATTGTGCATTTCGCTTCATTTAATTTATGAGCGTAACGTGCTGAAGTTGGTAAAAATCTGCTCATACCCTGCTATTTGATACTGTTGCAAAGTAAACAAATAAGTAAAGCTTTATTCCTTGCTGAGAAGAGAAGAATAGAAACACAACGTTTCAGCTGTGAAGCCTTCTCTGGGTGTGATATTATATGTTGGATATTGGTATTATTTGATACTGTTATATGTTTTGACACAGGCCCCACCCACACATTACTTTGGCTGTGGTAGTAAAAATCAGGAGAAGAAACTGATCCCGAAGTGTCGCAATTCTTTTGCTCTGTGCATTTCTTTGCCCTTTGGATTCTTTTTTCCCCCTGTATTGGAAGGAAACGTGTATTTGTAGACAGCTGGTGGCAGCTTGAGTTTGCAAGAAAAAAAATGACCTGGATGAAAAAGGTTATTTAATGTCAGGAACACGTTAAATATTGGGGAAAAAAAAATGATAATGAGGTTAAATACAAAGCAGGAGGTTACTCTCTCCGTTTGGCTCATGGAACACGTCCTATTGATTTTGCTATAGGCTAGTAAGTCGTGAGTGACCCCCCACACTGGTCGTGTTCCCAGAGGAGATGACTGATGCCACATCTTCTTTTGTCATTCATCTGAACCTAACCCTGTCAACCTTCAAACCTTTAAATTGAACCCAGACAATTATTGCACAACAGCTGGGTTAACAGGAACAGAAAAATATGCAACCAGGTAAGGGACCATACTTATCAAGAAACAAGCCTTATCTCATCTGCATCACTACAGTGACACACATTATAAAGCACATTTTGAACAGGTCTCCTTTTCAAGCATGATAAGAATTTTGGTTTTATGCCACATACTTACATGTAAATTGTTTTTGGACACCTGCAATTAAATGGTAAGATAACACCTTCCAATTGAAATGTTGACATTTGATAAATTGAACCAAATTCATATTATTGACAAGTTTGTTACTTTTTGTTGTAATTTTTTTCTTTTGGCTGATGCATTCTGTGCATCACTGCCTGGCAAATAAATCACATGAAATCACTTCAATTATTTTGCAAAAGATGAGCGGGCTTTTCTCTTTGGCTATCTTCTTACCAGGCAGTACTTTTTACACGTGAAAAAGCCTTTTCAAATGGATGCTTATCACGCCTTTTTCATTCATCCCTGAGAGGTAAACAGAAATAACAAGGCTGAATTTGGATATTTGCTCGGCCTTCCTTGCTAAACAATTTTTTGTGTCAAGGTGAAGAACCTTTGGAAATGTATATAACCGTAAACTGTTTTCTTCTAAAACGGAAGAAGTCCATTTCCAGGGCAACCATAGTGGACTTTTAAAAACTAAAATCCGACATTCACAAAGATCGCTTGTCATCCCTTTGCTGGCAAAACCGACACTTCGCCTAAATCATTTGATCCGGCTTCCTTGAAGACGAAGACTTGGAAGACTAACCCTTGGCCGACTTCCTCGGTAGAGCTGCAGAGGCTTTGACAAATTACATCAGGCAAGAGGGAATATACAAAAAAAACCAATGACATGTTTTCGCTGAAACTAAATCTCCTTTGTTTGCACGCCAGATCATGCTTGCATTCTGCTTGTGTTCCGAGTAGTGCTAAAACAAGTACAACATTTCAAAGAGGCCCACACTGCCAGAAATTATATCAGCCGACCCGAGTTTGTCTGTGATTGTAAAACAGTGGGATACAAGAGATGCTTTTGGTCCATTTCGTTCAGCTCTGAATTTCAGTAGTTACAGTAGGTCATCTTCCAAGAACATATTTAATATTTTGGCATTCACCTGGCTAAGGAAATTATATCTCTGACCGAAGAACAGGATTGATATAACCCCCACACTTCTGAGGAGTGAAGCAGGGAAGATGCAACCAGGGAGTATTTGCATGTAGGGGAGGGCCAGTTCGACATTAGAATTTGACCTCCTCCCATACTGCGGTTAAATAACACACTTTTTGGTTTCAGTTTAAACAAATATATACATTTGGCAGTGGAAAAATAAAGACCACGAATCCTCAACTGACTCTAACAAAACTAGGCTTAATGGTTTTCATTCAAAGTGGACTATGTTTTGATTTCATATTTTTAATTAATTCCCTTGCGAGAACCAATAACTTAATGACAGCTCCACAAACGATGTGACTGGCCCGATATCAGAATAATATTGAGCCCCTGATCAAAACTCCAGGTTGGGCATAATATCGACTCGGCATGCATTGCTTTTTGCTGGTTTCCTCGGGGGGCAATCTGAGCCTTATAAATATTTATCTCAGTGAAGAGTGGTTCAATTGCATATTTGAGAATAAGAAATTATTCCATTGAGAGGAGACCTTCTGACCCATCTAGCAGACTTGGGAATGGGTAGTTTACTGGTTATCTTCACAGTGGATCTAATCCAGCAGATCCAGAAAGGACCTCAGGTATCAGCTTCTACCACGTGGCTGGCTAGCTGCTTCCAGACTCCCATCCCCCCTTGATTAAAGAACAGCCCCCATTATCACTTGTAAATGCCCACCCACTTATTTTCCACTTTTTTCCTCTGGCTCGTGTTTCACTGTTCATTTTGGAAAGGTACTTTGGTCATCTAAAGTTTTGCCTTTAGTCCGTGTATCCAAAACTCCAGGTCCTTTGAGGAACCCCTGACTCAAAGCAGCCCCTTTAGATTAACATACCTGTCTGGCAACAGTTGGTAGGCAAGGGACCAGTTTCTGCCACTACTCCTTTGGACAGATACAATAAAACAAGTATAGACTGGGAGGAGGGGTGAATCCACTTGAGGTTACTAGAATACCACAAGATTACTTAAGGTGAGGTTTGTGGTATACAGAATGTTCTAGACGTTCCCGAGGAAGTTTCCAGCTTGGGTAATTCGACACCACTCACTGTTAGAATTCCCATATCAAGACTTCAAAAAGCAATTCTGACAGTTTAGTGTAGGGGTCAGCTTTCCCCCCTAATCTGAGTCCAGAAGAACATCTGAGTGACCTGCTCACCAGTGGCCTCAACAGGATACCACCTGGCTGGACCTGAATGGGAAGTCTGCTGGGACAACCCACAGCAATCTGTCCAGGGTCTGATCAGGTGTATGCATCTTTGCTGCCACTAATGTCTTAATGGCTCAGAGAGGTTGTACTCAATACCTTAATTTTTTATGTTTCATAATGAAAACTTGGTAATACTTTAGAATTACAGGTTTCAAATGCAATTTAGAAATAGATTTTAAATGAAGTATATTGCTAAAGGAATAAAAGACAAATGTGATGATAACCAGCCTGTACCACACTATAAATTAATTGCCTGTAAGTGACAAATCGCTAATCTTGACAGTGTAGTAACAACTGACACATTATCCATTTGTGTAATTTTGCAACTCCTAAACTACAGTGCAGCAGAAGACCCATCATGGTTCATGACTTTTGTTCATGTCTTCTGCGATTCTGCTTGATTTGACGTTTACTTTTATTATAACATTGGTTAGGCCTGAGTACTAGGTTCATTCTGTGCATCTGTACATCAGTATAGTCAATAACAAACCCGAGTATGTAGATATACAGTAAAGGTAGCGGCAACCAAATGAGAATCAGAACCTGAAATGTCATGGCGCACAGAACTGCAAAAAAGGAGGTGGGAAATGGAGCTATTGATCAGGCAGGGTTACATAACCACTTAGATTTGCTTGCTCGGCGGCTACTTTCACTCCTTTCTCTGTACTTATTTCTATATTTAGTCAAGGTGGAGATGTGCTCGTGCTGTTTTTAGCTGCTTGTGCTTACTCCAGCACAGTGACGGTCAGGACCTTGCAACGAGGGGAAAAGAGTGGAATTCGGTTGTACTAAAGCAGCCAGCTCCACAGCTGAAAACATGGAGGGACCGTGAAGGATATACGCTCGAGTCCCGATTATCTGACCTAAACGGGACCGATAGTATGTCGTGCGATTGAAGATTGTCGGATAATGCAGAAACCGAGTAGACAAATCACAGATTAATGGAAGCGCAGTATAAGTATGAAATTATACAATTATATTTCATGTTTATTAATCTACTGTAAATCAGAGCTTTCTCTTGAAGTAGCGGGCCTGTGATAGGCACGGCCTTATCCCTTTGCTGTGTAAACCACAAGAACAGAGCCTCACTGGCCCTTTCACGTTCACATTTCTTCGTCTTTCTGTCCCTCAGTCCTTCAATTGAGGCCCCATCTCTTTTCTTTCCCTCGTCCAGTCACCAACTGCTCCTCGTCTCACACCGAATTCAGATGCAGGTTTTTGCATGGCCTCGCCTTTGGCTGGTCTTTTTTAACGCTTCAAGCTTTTGTTCCATCGAAAGAACTGCTCTCTTTCTCACTGGTCATGTTTCTCAAATAATAAAATTCCATAAACGAGCGCAAACGAACTCCCAAAGCTACGTCAATGGCAGCTTTAGACACACTGACAGACAAAGCAGCATGGGATTGGACAAAATATTATGCATGCGCACATAGACAGTACATTGCATCTATGTATCTAGCATGTTGTTTGCTATGTCAGATAATTAAAGGATAATCGAGACTGTACCGTAGCTCGTACCAGACCTGGGGACTCCTCAGTCAACTGTGGTTCTCTTTCAAAACTTGACACTGTTTGTGCTGCGCTCTAAGCTCTATGCTCCTGATGCCTGTCTCTATCCTGGAACGTGGCTGTTAACAGCAAGTCATGCACCTCACACTCATTTCTATAACAGAAACCCACTAAATCTCCGAACGTAACATGTCAGACTCCATATCTTAAGAGCCGAAGGATTATAAGGCTGGAGTCAACTGCAGCCTGCAACAAATGAAAAACGTGTTTATACAATGCATGTGTTCCTATAATCAATCCATGTGATAGGGTAAGCAACTAAATGGATCCTGCCCGGTACTACTGTATAGGAGCATCAGTATTATGTCACTCAGATTAAAGGTTTTTTTTTAAGTGATTTTGAAACCCTTCCTAAATTTCCTGTTCATTAGCACTCAGTAGGTTTTGCAGGTGATACACACCCTAGCATCTTGCAAATTGGATCAAATGTTCGAGCTGTGTAATCCTCTCCTAATGGTGTCCAAAGTCTTGGGGGAATTCTAAAGCAGAGAGGTATTATGTCGGCTTTTAAGCCAAGGAGAGAGGTAACATGGAATTGAAGTGCTCTTGCAACCAGTATGTCTCCACACAATGCACTTACTGTATATTAAGTCATTTGTCACTGATTCAACACACAACACCTAAGATGATTTTTTATATTTCAACAAGATGATCTAATGGGGCTTTATTTCCAGCTTCATCCCAAGAAATCCAAAATACAAATCTATTTATCCCAATCTGCATACATTGAGATTTAGTGAAATAACTGAAGAATGTCTTTGTTGCTACAGTGATGCTGTGCAGCAATTTTGTTTCTGTTGCTAGTACCTTGCAGCATGTGACTTGTATACATCCCTCTCCTGGAACTGGATTTTCATTTACTCCTTCAGTCCCGTTCAAATCATATCATATTAACATCTGCCTACAAGCTGGGCACAGAAACAGTATCTCTCAAGTGATGCAGACAGCACCAGGAATTTGCTTTGAAGATAAGATAATAAATTCAATATTACCACCGTGAACAAACTTTGTATTACATCACACAAAGAAATTCTGTACGGACTGTTATACAGTAGATAGAATTATATAAGATCTAATGTACCACAAGGGTCTCCAACCCGGGTCTAGCAACGCCCAATCCAATAAGTCTTGTGCGTCACCCTAATTCGTCACTTATGTAGTGATTGGGAACTCTCGTTTGAGCAATTGATCAATAAACAAGTTATGCTTCAATGGATGAAACACTGGTCCTAGAGCAAAAGGATATGCTGATTTTTGTTCAAAATGATCTCTACATTACTTCTTTGGAAGTACCCCCTGTTTAATTCAGTTTAATCAGTTAGATTGTTCCAGGCCTCTATAAAGTAAGATCTGGGGGCTAAGTATCTGCTGAACTGAGGCTCTCCAGGACCAGCATTGGAGAGGATTGTTCTAACATGACAGTATCTGAATAGCTGTAGGATAACAATTATGTATAAAATGACTATTTTCCTTAAACATCTGTAGAGCCTGACAAGTAAGAGGCCTGTAACAGACAGCGGATAGGTGGAAAATGGTTATTACCAATAGACCTGACCAAGTCCATTCGGTAAGCAGAGAGCCAGGAAACAACAGCCAATGATTTTAGATGCCAACTTCATAATTTCCTTTTACACTAGTGTTAGGTACTCCGTTATGTAGATTGCCTCCTCATGGGTAGATAAGACACTGACCCTTTTTTTAATCATCTTGACTATGTTTCAGGTGTCACGAGCTGAATCAGGAATTGACAGCATGGGAATTTAAGGTGAAACAGTTGGCACCATAGAGTATTGCCAGGGTTACCATGGAGATGTTGTCTTAAATTGGATTTCCATTATGTCTCTGTAACCATGGGTAACGTCTCCTTAAGCACACAAAACGTTATAATCACGCAACAGCCTAGTGACTGACAACAAGCAGTAGCACATATCGCCTTTTTCCTTCTTATCTGGACTGTAAACCCCTCATGATTTTTTAATCGCAGGCCATCTAACCTGTATTAATGAGGTTAATTCAGAGATAGATAATGCTGTGGACCAAACTACAGAATATCACTCCATCGTCAGAATAAAGCAACCAAATGTTAAACCTTTCTAAAATTGATATTATTCTTTACTGTAAAGAAGGAATACCAATTCTTTTTCACACAGAGCGATGTTTTGAATGTACTGATGATCATTCATAAAGCCAGTGTGAAACCTCAAAGTAGTAAGAGCGTTTTTAAGCACGTTCCTTTGTGTTTTGAATTGATTATTCTGAATGTGTATATCTGCTACATGACAACTTCACAGTAATTTCACAGAACTCGTACATCACACTACTCAGTTGTAGAATATGAAAATTGTTCTTCTTTTCATTTGGTGGGGTGTGCATATTGAATAATATAACCCAACTAGGGCATTCAGCAGTGGAATTAGGCTTTCTGATGCATTGTATTGATATCACTGGTTACTGTAAGTTGCAGCTGTTCATATTCAAATGCACTAGTGCTGAACAAAAAGTCCTCTTGAGATTTTAATTAGGTCTATTCCTGCATGGTCTCTGTCTGCCCTGTCTAGCCCAGACTGCTTTCAGAACTTAGGAGAGGTCTGGTGCCCTCATTGGCCTTCCAACAAGAAACACTGAAATAAGCACACTTAGCCTTGCTTGTTCATCAGTATCAGCATCTAGTTTTATGATTCTTTAACAAAATGAAATCTCCACCAAACCTAGGGACAGTTTTGCTGCTATTGAACACCTCTGCAGGTAATGCATCCCATTCTGAAATCCAATATTATAGAGAAACTGTAACATTGAGTAATATGAAAATAGGAAAAGCATACTGCAGAGTCCATGTACTAACTTACGCCTCATGGAACAATTTATTAATTAATTGATTGATACCAATTGCAATTATAATAAGATTTAATTTATCAAATGCAGGTTTTTATAAGCCTTGTATCACCACAAAATAGAATGTTTATAAAATAGAATGTCTTTAAACCAAGTTCTACTCTGAATTAAAAAAATCTGCATGATAAGACCACTTTTTTCAAGCACTCTGATACATTCTGTGGATTTATAATATTTAAAGACTCTTATGAAGCAATCACAACTTTGCAGAGCTTGCTTAAATGACTAATTTAGAGTAACACAACACAGGAAGAAAAATGATCTGGTCTTGTAGGTCATGTTCGATAAGAACAGAAGATCAGGAACATTCTTGTGGCAAATGTATCTCTTGATCATTTTCACTTTGAGCACAATCTAAACACCACAGCATGAAAGAACTACTGTACAGGTATATCATGTTTAAAATGCATCTGCATCAACTCCTCTTTCCAGGTACTCTTCTCAATGAATTGTAAGTTGCGGACTCTACTCCAAAAAGTGAATAATGGATATCAAATTGACCACTCTGAAGAATCTTTTGTCAGCCTGACCTTTGTTTCCCCAAATGTTTTTACTGTTTTACCGTATTTGACCTTGGTCCTTGGAAAACAAGCACAGGTTCACATTAAGACACTCAGAACTGCTCTCACCCCTCGGCAGTTTATACACCAGTGATGTTGGTTTAGATTTTTAATCCCACCCCCTTCAAGGTCTCTCAGCAGAACTATCACTGAAGAACGGTGTCATGGTTAAAACCCAGATTTCCATTTACACTGTACAGTATGATATTGACAAAATTATTTACAGAATACTCCAAGAAGCAGCTGGCTTGTGTTTGCACAGTTTATGCTAGAGTATCTGTATGAAGCACCCAAACAAAAATGGAGATAATGGCAGAGACCTTGGCTGCTTTTCAGCCCAAGTTTAATGCGGCACTGATTTTCTCTTTTCTTCCATTTCATCAGCACATCTTATATTGAACAGTACTGTGTGCCATTTCGTTTCAGTTTTCTGGTCATTTTTGCCAGCTTGCTTTTTAAAACAGGCAAAAAGGATAGGAAAGACAGATTGATCTTTTTTTATTTCAATTAGTCTAACACTGTGGTACATTTTGCCAGTTTTATTGGGGTTTTTAACTTTGGGGAACTTAAAAAAAGCTTAAGGAAAACTGAGACATTTTCGGTAGGCTTTGTTGCGTCTTTGCTCATAGTAAATTAATTTCAAATGCTTAAGATTAACTTAAAAAAATGTGGAGTTGTGAAGGACATAAGTTCTGAAGGAAAAAAAGCAGTTTTTAAATCTGCTGCTTTGTTTTTTCCTGCTTTGGGTAAGCATCCACGGCAGAAAAGATTACCATGTAGTGCAATATCTACAGGGAGCAGAAATACTAAAATGTGGAGATAGCCTACCACCAACTGGACCTAAACAGCAAGTGTTCAAGCTATTTAAGTCTATAGGAACAAATTTTATAGGGTGTTTTAAAGAAAGAAAAGATATTGGAGATAAAAGAAAATGATTTGGTCCATCTCTATAATCCCATATATAGTGTCCATAACATAATTCTACATAATATACATACAAACACTTCTATTAGGAACAAGTAATAGGTTTATTCCATGCTCCATGGTCCAAACTGTTAGGCCATGGTCCAAAATTCCCTCCACCCTACTGAAGTACATTGGCCCAGTAATCACGGGAAGCCAAGATCCCGCTACTAAATGCCCCAGTTTATTAAGTTGGGAGTTTTATCCAAAGGAACTTGTTTGCACCCATTTCCACAGCTGGGTGTTTTACTGGACCAGTTCAGGTGAAACATCTCGCTCAAGGGCACAACAGCAGTGTCGCACCTGTAACTGGAACCTACAACTCTTCACTTACAAGACCGGAGCCCTGATCTCTGAGCTACTCTAATTCACTCACGAGCCCTTCTCATGTTTCTTAAGATGTTCACGGTAATGTGCGTTTGTCACCTTTCCCTGGCGCGATTGACTTTTCTGACAATAATCTAATTAAACCCTTGCATAACAATGAAATAATAATTTAATGAGCCCGTTGTACAACAAGGCTTACATAAATGTAGTCTATAACACCCTCTACTAGACTGGATATGAATTTGTTTCTAAAACCGGACAAAGAGCACTATAGATGTGCCTTGTTATTGCTTGGTAGGAAAAGCTCTTTTCATACAGAACAGGGCACACCCTCTCCATGGAAAGGCAAACTGTTGTCTGAATGTATTATTTTTATTTAAACAAATTTTAGGTAAACATTTCGCTGTTCTTCTTTAAAAAGGGGGAATGAGCTCTTTAAATATAATTTAGTCCAGATAGCCCAGCATTTGTGTACCTATCTAAAGACAGTGTTCCTCTGCTTGTGTGGAGAGCCGTCGGCCGTGAGAGACTGGAAACGTCCAATTTTCTGGGAGAGTGGAGCACAAACACCGCTTGGAGGAACCTCTGACAGGTCTGTTTGTGAGCAATTCCTGTTTCCAGAAACGGAACAGGTGTGGCAGAGTCCTGTGACTGGAAAATGGAAACGGCAACAGAAAGGGACAGCAGACAGCTAATATAATCTGGAAGACTTGACTAAAGAGGTCTCGGGCTCCTAAGGTCAGAGCCGGATAAATCTCTGAACTGAAAAATAAAATGGCAATTCAGTGAGGTCATGTTCATCAGTTTTAAAAATGACCTTTGACGGAGGTTAAATTGGCTTAATCCTGAATTATAGGGCTATTCTATCTACTGCACAGTCATAGGCCATGACACAACCTTGATTAGGTATTGGACTATTTATAAAATAATAATTGCTTACACTTATATAGCGCTTTTCTGGGCACTCCACTTAAAGCGCTTTACAGGTAATGGGGTCTCCCCTCCACCACCACCAGTGTGCAGCCCCACCTGGGTGATGCGACGGCAGCCATAGTGCACCAGTACGCTCCCCACACATCAGCTATCAGTGGGGAGAAGACCAGAGTAATGAAGTCAATTCATAGATGGGGATTATTAGGAGGCCATGATTGGTAAGGACCCATGGGAAATTTGGAAATTACACCCCTACTCTTTTCGAGAAACGCCCTGGGATTTATAACGACCACAGAGAGTCAGGACCTCAGTTTTACGTCTCATCCGAAGGACGGCGCCTGTTTACAGTATAGTGTCCCCATCACTATACTGGGGCATTAGGACCCACATGGACTGCAGGGTGAGCGCCCCCTGCTGGCCCCACTAACACATCTTCCAGCAGCAACCTTAGTTTCTCCCAGGAGGTCCTTATCCAGGTACTGACCAGGCTCGCAACTGCTTAGCTTCAGTGGGTTGCCAGTTGTGAGTTGCAGGGTGATGTGGCTGCTGGCCATATATGGACCAGAATTGTGAATCTAAAGCTTTCTGTGTGACTTTATATGTAAAAAGTGCCAGCATCTTATCTTAAAGACAGCAGACTAACAATATATTCTTTCCATATTACAGATTGAACATGTCATAAAGTGTTGCCTGCAATTTTGGGGATCCCAATATCCTTTAAGGTTAATGGGTGCGCAGGAATAGAAAAGTCACCGAGTCCGTTTTTAATTGCTGGGCCTCATCTTGTCCCGTTCAGCTGCGTCTGGTCAAATCCGCAGCTCACTGGTAAGAGGCAAGAGACTTTGAGTGCTTCCAGTCCTGGGGAAACACAATCTCTCCGGTTTACTTCAGGAGCACAAATAGAGGCCAGCCAGCATTTTTACTGCTCCACCGAGCACATGTTCTGGAAAACCTGCCCCTTCCTGAAAGCATCTGAAATGCCTCTGAAGCCAAACAAGAAGCAAGGCTCTCTGCTACTAATGGTTTTAGGACGTTGTTACTTAACAGCATCTAAGTGTGGTTTCACAAAAGCCTCTTGAAGGTGAACGACTGGTCCCATTACTATTGGCCTAATTTGTCACAAAGAAGACAGTTAATACATTTAATGGCTCAGACTATGGACAGGCTGTTAGAGGACAAATGGGTTGCAACAGACGTGCAGCATCGTTTTAACACAATACTGCTCTGTTAACCACAGCAAGTGATAACAGTGTGAATATTCAGTGAAAACCAGTTTTCCTTTTAAGAAGCAGTCCTCAGCAGTAAAAGTCCACTCAGAGTGGTCGATTTGTCTTGGACAGATGTGCTTTAATATACAAGATTAATCCTTGTATGCATGAAAAAACACATCCAAAACAGTATCATTTTGATCACATTTCTGATATTTTTATGGATTTTCCATTGCTATATTAGGGGACAACATGTCTGCAAATGAAAAAATCACATCCTCCACACATCCCTACTTCTTGTCTAAAAAGCTGTTTAATGTTTTATTAACTCACCTGCATAACTTTTAAACATCAGGCTTTCAGTCTGGACCATGCCTGTTTTTATCTTACATGAATAAAGACTGCAAGTGAGTTGCTATAGCATGTAATGTTGACTAAATATTTCTCTTAATACAGTCCAGGCTGTAAATTCAGTTATATTAAAGGTGACACGTGCAGTTTTTAAACAGAATGAGTTACAGCTATGCAAGTTTGCCCTCTGCTGTATTGATTGTGTAATTTGAACAAAAGACATTTTTGCCTAGGAACTTGGTCTTAGTGATCCTATCCAGAACAATTCTGCCCATCAAAACTCATTGTTACCAGAAGGAACAGTTGGATAAAATAACTGTTCTTAATCCTTAATCGTATTTCTGGGTACTGTATATACTTAGGCAGGATATTCACTCCACTGCACTTTCTTATTAATGTCACCCAGTCTCTGTCAATCGCAGCATACAAGGTGATGCTAAATTGCTAGTTAAAGTACTATTATGTAATTAGCAAGATCTTAATTGTATATATACATGCACATCAACAGATCCCATGCCGTAATAGTTAGGTTTTAATGCGACAAACTGATTAACTGTTCTAAAGACTCAGTAGATTAAATGTTTTCAGTTTAAAAAAAAAAAACTTACTCATGAGCTACCTTACCCTGATCATTTTGCAATGAAATGGGGCAGAGGAGGAAAACCTGGGGCAAATGCAAAGTGTTTGAGTTCAGTTTATGTATCTACTTTGATAGTGATGGTGATTAGGAGTGGCTTTGATTGAGACTGACTTGTCGGTGTTACCCCACCTGCACTTCAGCTAATAACTTCCATTGGTATCACACAGAGAATCCATTGGATATCCATGCAGGAAATCGAATTGATCTGCGGAAGATTATAGTCATCTCCAATACAGGACAGCGAGATTCAGTTTCACGGAATATTACGTTCACGGGCTTTAGTCTTCATACCAAGTCCAGGTTCGATCATATACTGAGAAACGGCAGGGTAAGGACTAGGAGGCGAGTTCTTCTGAGCATTTTACTGCTGGTGGACACAGAAAAAAAGCACCACTTTTATGGATTAACAAGGTATTGGCATCTGGGCCATAATGAGCAACATAAAGCAGAGATTACCTGGAGAGGTACAACCTGAAATATTGTCAAATGAGGAGCCCACAGAGTGGAAACATAAGCCATGAGCCATGAATGAGTCTCACAGGCTTGTTTTTGAGCAAGACAGTTCTTGCTGTCAGTCTTGTCAGTTTTCGCTTGGTGACTTATCCAGCAAACGACGTTACAGGAACACTAGTTCTCTTTCTTTTCCCAGGTCCTTCCAGTCAGTATAGTTTATGGATCATCTGGCCTTTATTTAGGTTGCATGCGGACCGCCATTGACAATTACTTATCAGGTGTAAGAGCTGTGAATGATCTGATGTCACGGTGCTTGGCAGAGCGCACGCAGCAATTGATTGAGCTGTCGATAGTGACGAAGCACAAAGCTGTGAGCCAAAGGGGGCTCTGATGCGGTTTCTTCTCAAGGGAAATAAAAAAAAAGGTCGGGGGTCAGCAGATGAGCGAATTGAATTTACCAGAATAAGTGCAACCTCAGCCGAGGGACTAATCGGTGAGTCAGGACGAGTGGTTTATTGCAACTGCGGCTCGAGGAAATAGGGTTGCACACCTCTCCCACTTTCCTGCATTAGAGCCTGGAGTCCCACAGTCAATCCAGATAACAGACAAATTGAGCCCAAGCTGTTGTTGCGCAGGTGACGTCCTTTGACAGTACTGAATATTCCAATAAAGTTAGTTTCTTCTCAGTTCAAAATTCAGTTCTTGTCAGTCTAGGACACCCAGAATGCATCTGGCAGCTCTTCTTTGACCTGATTGCAGGGAAGTACTATCTTTTTACAAGGTGGGCCTTTTACGAGGCCTAGTGTGTTGTACAATTTTACTCAGACTTAAAATCCATCCATTTTCTAACCACTTTATCCAGTTCAGGGTCGCTGGGGAGCTGGTGGATATCCCGGCAAGAAATGGGTACAAGATTTAAATCCTACACTTTAAACTGTACATCAAAACATTCTGCTTCCCTTATTATCACGTCTCCTCAGCGTCTAAAGGGAAAAAAAATAAGGTCTCAACATACCCACTGCAAATACCCAACGCATAGGTGTTTTAAAAGAGCTCAACATCTCTGGTCAATTCTCATCTCCAAGAAGGTTTTAAAAAGTAGATATCTGTATCTTTATAAGTTCAAACTGAACCCTCAAATAAAACCCATAACTCGAAACAAAATGAAAGCTGCTGTTATCACTACAGCTGACAAATCTTATTTCATTGAAATGAGGTGGCCATCAATGACTCCACTGCCTCTACAATGTCCTGGATTAAATGTATATTTTTTTGTCGTAATTTGTCTGGGGGGTCACATAGTAAACACTCACACAAGTAAAGAGGAGGAAATGGCTCTTTTGTCCTATTTCTGTTTTTTTCTGTTCTAATCTGAATGGTGGAGGAAAACATTTTTGAAATGACATGTGCAAAGGCGTTTTTAAAACCATTTTCGAATCCTCAATTGATGCAATTAGACTGTGACAAAGTGTGAAACCATTTGTCACAGCACACCCCCATCTTGTACTAATCAAATATTGTCCTGACAACCACTTTTATAGGTTGATAAAGCCAAGGTATTTAGAGGAACAATTCCCAGAGCACTGAAGAGATACTGAGGGAAGCAGCCCATTAGGTGGAACTTTGCTTAATTGTTTAAACTGGCAACAATGACATAGAAATGAAAATGAAAAGTTTCTATTGTGCAAACCAAAATGGTTTATTACTAAATGATAATCATGGTTTTTGTCGTGTGGTGGACATGCGCTCGTGTTTCTGACCAGATTGCTATTGTACCAGATGCAGGGCCCTGCAAAATCCCAGGTGATTTAGCTTCAGTTTCAGATATATCAAATGAGCCATTCAATTGAATTAGATCAAAATAATATAAATACCTTGACCATCCATCGGCCCAGCCTTTATCAGACTATTCTCAAATTTCTTTAAATGGTGGCAAATGAAAATTGCCCGGTCGACCATGGAAGAAAGATCAAATACAATAGAATCTCAAATACTACAGCCATTAGAACATTAAAATATCTACATTAAAGGTAACCCTGGAACAAAGTATGTACAGTATGCTTACAAATGTGATATTTTCACGCATAAAAAGATGGTTAAAGATGGTTTACATATGTTAAAGGTGTTAAAGATGATTTACATTTTTGAGTAGACACCTACCTCCTCCATTGAAGTCTTGAAGGCTGCTTTTAAGGGCTTAAGACTTTTAATGACCTAAATTGAAAACAAACTACAGTACATAGTAAATATTCTTTTAACATTAGACCATGAAAATAAGGCAACGAATGAGGCTCTTTTTTTACACAAAGTGCCTTTAGATGTATTCATTTTTCTCTGTTTGAAGTTAAACTGGCAGGTATAGTAATTTGAGTCCCCCACAGCTTTTACAGTTGGCTACAATTACAGTTTGTTACCTGTGTAAGAACTGAAAAAGAAAACTCAGGACAAAATTATTGCGTGCATTGAAAATAATAACTGCACACTGGCCATTTTCATTTTCACAAAATTAATACATTTCTGAGGTAAAATAACATAATTCTAGTCCTTCTCCATGTTATCCCAGCTGGGAAGATGCTTTGACTAATAAGAACTGGAAGGGTCAGTGTCAATGATGACCAGCTTGATCCATAAACAAGTGGAATTTTCTCCAGAAGCAATGTTTTGAAAAGAACATGACACACTTGACATTTTTTTTTAACATTGGTGTCTGTGAGCACTTGTAATCATAACAGATATACTGATCAAAGAGTTTAGAAATAACATTTTGTGTTATTAGTGATGAGTACCTGCAAGATATGTTTAAAGAAAAACAATTTAAAAACATCTTTCAGGGTCACAGTGACATGAAAACTTTTAATGTGAGTATCCCAGATTTATTCTCATTAAAACAATACATAACAGAACAGAAATCAATTTTTAATGGTGTATAAATTTATGCAGAGTAAATTAACAAGAGAGCCCCTACTGCAGCTACAATTGTGTATCTACATTTTGAAAGAGGCTCTTCTAATGTCAAATCAAAGCTATAGTTGCCAGAAATAAAACCTGAGAGATACAAGTTTATAATGACATTCACAAAAGTATTTCAAAGTCCTAAGTCTGAAATACACCTAATAAAATGTGTATCACAGGCCATGAATCCTGTATTTTGTCTTAAAAGCAAATACTGACCAACATAAAACCTTTTTTCAGGTACATTCTAAAGCACTGGTTTCCAACATAAGTTTTGATGGAAAAAACAATAAGGAGGTAAATGCTATTGCTATGTAAAACTGCCATAGTTTGTTGCAACATTATGCTGGTGGAGTAAATCTGAACTTCCATTGCAATGTCCAAACATGGGCACTACTTGATCTGGGAATAGGGTTAGGGTTAAAGTACAGTTTAGGTTCTTTGTGCCAGAATAATCTTTGTGAAACTCAGTAGAAATAGTTCAGGAGAATCAGGACTGGAACCTGAAGTTGACAGGTGGGTCAGAATTTTGATTCTGTTCCACCAGATGCTAATATATATTCTTAATATATTTAGAATCTGCATACCAATATATTAGTATAATACAATATAATTATATAGTAATATTGTACCATTTATTGTAATCCACCACTATCCTGTGCAAATGAGGCATGCAACTCGAATAGTGATATTGGTTTAAAAGGCTTCATCTCTGTCAGTTTATCACACATTAAAAAGGATAAAAGGATTATGTAATGCATAATTTAAAAAGACCGGAGTCTCTGGTGCATAACGTTTTAAAAATTTAAAAAGGTTAAATTAAAATTCAAAACGTAATTGAGGCGCTTTCCTGGCTTTGCACTGGATTTGTCCCAGAGAGTTTTTTTTTACACATAACTACACAACTTTGAGCAAACACTCAAAATATCCAAAGTAACAGTTTTTCAAGACATTTTGTATTATTGCTACATTTGTCATTACGTAATGGAATTCTACACAAACTGCATGTAATTATTGTTAATTAATTTAATTGCACAACATGTTTATCTAAAGTCACTTACAGAACCATTTGTACCCATTAATATATCTGGTCATTTTGCTAGAGCACTCTACAGTAAGTGAAGTACCTTACTCACAGGTACAACTGCATCCTGCCAGTCATGAATCTAGAGCTCTCATCAGTACTCCACAATATTCCTGCTTTCCATGTAATAGAGTTCTGATAATTATTATGATAATAAAGGTACATTACGAACTCTGTTATCAAGTACGTTATAAACCAAAAATATCTAACAAAAAAGTCATTAAAGAGACCTCTTAAGATGTGTTCAGCTACCTTTTTTTTCTGCTGTATCTTTAGGAAGGTTTATGGAAACAAGTATACTCTGGCCTGGAGAACTTAGAATCAATTCAATCTCAATGTAAGAGAATTTGCTTGATCAGGTGTTTTCACCTTTTCCAACTCTAGAGGGTGCTGAAGTCCAGTAAATCTCTTCTCTGCTGTACAGTAGTGCTTTCTCATCCAAGATTTTAAAATAACCTCCAAGTTTGTCTCAAAAATCAGCCTCTAGTTTCTCAGTAAATTGCAGTCAAAAGGAACTGTCTCAATGCTAGATTTCATTTCCAGTATCTGTGGTGATTCACAAAGCTTTCAGATACATTTGGAAGTGATTAAGTAGTAGTTAGATCGAAGAACAAAAATGACTGGTTACCAAGCTTTCAGTATAAGTGAAGGCCATTGCTCCAACACTGGGAGGTGTGAGAATCTCTCGTCTGGGTGATGAATAGTTGGAGGTCTTTGGGAGTGACTGCTGAGAGCCCTTGTTTAATTACAGAGCTGTCTAATACAGACAGAACCTTCACACAGGCTACAGTACATGCCATAACCTTCAGTCATTTTCTAGTTCATTTTTTCTCCAAAAGCCATAAAAGAGGCAGAAGTCTTCATGATGCCCCTAATCTCTGCCCAAATCCTAACACATTCTATGACCTCAGCAGTGACAAACACTTTTAATTATTGGAACTGCACATGTCCATGTTCTTCAGAGGACGGCGCAGTGGTTAGCATTACTGCCTTGCAGCACTGGGTCAGGTTCCTGGCATGGGGTGCTCTCTGTGTGGAGCTTATATGTTTATGTATGGGTTTCCTCTGGGGGCTCCGGTTTCCTGGCCCTGGTGTGAGGGTGTGCTTTTCTGTGCCTCTTCCCTGCGATAGACTGGCGTCCCATCAAGGGCTCACACTGCCCTGCTCTCATTGCTTGCCTACAGTACATAGGCTCCAGCTCCCCTGCAACCCTGAATTGGAAGGAGCAGTTAGACAATGGATGGATGGATGTTCTTCAGAACAATCATAAAGAAAACTTTTGAATGTTATTAAATCTCTAGAAACGCTAGGATGGTGGTATGCTGCCAACATTAAGACTACATTCAAGTACAGTATGATGCAGTACTCTCCTCTGCCAAATCAGCTGTCCAGTGCAAACGCAGTCCTGTACAGTATCGTATGAACATAATTTGGAATAGCAGATCTCCTTGTGATCTCTTCTAACCTGTGTGCTCCAGGGAGACGTCTCTCTTGTCGGGGAAGAGTATTTACTGGCAGGGAGGGTTAAAGTTTAAAGCGAAATATTGTTTGACAGTGAAAGCGAAACCACTCTGCTCAAGTGTTCAGCAAGACCACTGTTTGCCTCACGGAAAACAAAAAAGGTTTCTCTGGGGTCCTTTTTTTTTTTTAAATCTCCTTGCAGGCCAAAGCTTTCAGGGGCGACAGGTGGAATAGGGAGAGCTGTGTGTCCTGTATTTTTTTTTCCCTCCACCTGTGATGCATATGTCTTAAAGGGGCAGCGGAGCTTGACAAATGAAATTCCCATTTCAATCTAGATAATTATTCCATCTGTTTAAACGGAAGTAGGAGGCATCTGCAGGGTGTGTAACAGATACTGCAAGACGTTTCGTAACTCGTTATTAGAAGCCCCACTGGTATTCCTTTCTTGTTTGGGGGGAGCAGGAGTGGGGGGGGGCGGGGATCACAGCTGTTGTTATGGAGGAAAGCCCGGGTGAATCAACAGCTGCAAAGGGCAGGAAAGAAAAAGTATTGCACTCCTAGCCAGTTGCCTGCGCTCTGTAGAGAAATATTATTTTAAAGCAAAGTGCAAGTGGACTTAAAATGTTGGTATAAGGAAGAGGTATGTAGATACATCCAGCAGCGTTTTGGAACAGGTGGAAGCTATTCCAACTGTACGGTGTGCCTCTGACCTAATCAGGATCTAATGTATTCGCATAGACTAGCAGAAGAACTTTTAAACGTGGGATCCTCGTGATAGGGTTACTTCAGGACAAATTGCATGAAACAGACGCACTCTTAGGTCTGCTACTTTTATTTTTTAAAATACACTGTTTTTTTTAAATAATGTTGGAAGAAAAGTATGTTCTGCATCCCAGCGGCTGCCCTGCTCTTATTGGTGTGGAGGTTGATGAAAGTATCTAGGTCAGTAAACGGCAGTAGTTAAAAGGACCTGCATCCTGTATCTTACGAGTTCATTCACTGGCTGCCACGTCTTAGGACAAATGAATGATCCATAAAATAAGACAAGTAAACTTCACAAATATTAGTGTGGCCTGTTCCCATGTGGCAGTATTAGCTGTGTGCTGTTTAGAGCTGCTGAAGGTTTCGGCTATGCTCTCCCAATTAGTGTTTGAATTTAAAGTCACCTCTTTTAATGACATTTCAGTTATGGTGTGTTGTTTGCGGAGGGGTTTTTTCCTTAAGATGCAATTTCTCAGTTAAAATTCTTCAAAGGTCTTTGGTTTCTTTTGATCCAGGCCAACTCTTTTTCTTAGGACAATGAAGACAAGAAAATATAACACTTAGCACGATGTCTGCACAACCTCTTGCCCTGTTTTCCCCATAATCAGCTTTTGCTTCCAGCGGGGAAGTGTGAGTATAGATGAGGACATCTTGCCTAAGTACTGAACGTATTTTGAACTCTGATGTCCAACTGTATATGTCACAATTGGCAAGAAATGTAGCCAACAACGCCGCCTAGTGTAGTTCTGTCTCTGTCACTTGCACTGTCCGAGCTTTTGCCATCCCAACATGCTCTGGAAGGCACTGCCATCAGTGTCAAAGGGAGAGCCAGGACACCATAGCTAGATCTGGGACACAGGAGACAAAGCAAGAACTAGGCAGTACGTCCAGGCCAGTGAGTACCCTCCGAACCTAGAGGCCATTCCTGGACCGGTGCGTCATTCCAAGCCATACTAGACGGTAGCTGCCTGTGGCTCCACCTTGAGGGCTCAAGGGATGTCTCTCCCCATACAAGCTGTCTCTCAGACTGGTCACCAGGCACCATCTTCCGAGATACTGCCCTCTCTATCCTCCCTTGGTAAGTGATCCTAACCAAACAGGCCAAAAAACAAACCCTTGGTATCTTGCTAGCTTCTTCCCTTATCCTGGGAGGACCAATCCAAGTATCCAACTCTCCCCACAGCCTCCAGAAGGTTCTGGCCCCTTCCCCCTGTCCTGGGCTAGCTGTCTGCTGTTCAAGAGGCGTTGGGTGAGTGGAGTTCCCCTCTCCTGATGGGATGAGTGAACAGCCAGTCCGCTCCTCAGCTGCTGGCCACATGAGCTAGGGTTTAACATCGCCAGTGAGGAGCAATACGTAGGTTAGGAAGTCCTAAGGAAGTGGACTGCATGCTCAAAAATACGGCAATCACACAAACAGATCTCGTGCTCAAACATAACAGAAGAGTAAATCAGCCTAGCTCCGAGTCTGCCTCACACCTATTTTCATCACTTGGGGACATATAATAATTCGTAAAAGTACATTTAATTTATGTAGTGCATTTCATTGCAGTTGACCTCAATGTGCTTCACGTGGGGAAAAAAAAGCTAAAGGGAAAGTCATGGAACCTAAAAACGACTAAGAAGGAAAAAGATAGGTAATCAAACAATTTATAGTGCTGGAGGTTGACGGGCGTGTTGGCAGAGAAGGGTTGTAAGATCTGTTAAAGGTCTCGGTTGAAGCTGCTTGTCTGAGATGATCAGAAAGGCTGTTCTACAGGTGAGGAGCAGAGATGTAGAATCAAAGCCATCCATAGCACCTAGTTTGGTCCCGAGAACCTGCAGCAGATCAAATTAACCTGATCTTTAAGACCGGGGTGAAGTTTCAAAAGGAAGACGGTCAGTGAGGTAGATGGGACCTTTGCCTTTTAGAGCCCTGCCTTTTCTTCTGTCAGTTCTGTTCTTCCTCGAGTTCCTGCGGTAGGAGAAGGTGCAGTGATCCTCTTTCTAGCAGTTTGCCCATAAGGAAAATTCTGTCAGTATTTGTTGAGAGTCCGCATGTAATTTGTTTTCTTATCTTACAGCAATAATAAACTTCTGAGGTTTGATCGCAGCTTCTAAAACTTAATTTAATTTTACTCCTTACCTTAAACACACAAAACAAAAGATAAACTTGGCAATGAGAAGTATGATTCTGACCTCTCCCAATCTCCGAACACAGACTCAAATATAAAAAACAAATGTATTATAGCATTTCCGATTCATTTTTTTTTTTTTTACATTTTGAGACATAACTAAGAAGTTTCTGCTTTGGCAACCACGTGCATTTGCGGTTAGGTTTCTCAGAGATAAATCCGTCTGCTGCCTTGTTTAACCGATTTCACCTGTCGCTGATCATTTCTTAATGAACCAAATGTAAATGTTTGGAACAAGGTCAGGATTGTGCAGAAGGCCTGAAGTGATTTCAGCTTTTTTTTTTTTGCAATTTGGAAGGAAGATTTTCTAACTCAAAACCCTTGCCAACAACTGTGGACCACGCAGTGTAACACAATACTGGAGATGAAAACTCACTGTGTAATTCCAATTCAGTATTCCTTAAAACGTCTCTGGGAATCCTGGGGGTTTATCCCATGTTAGAGACCTAACCAAAATTTGCAAAATAAAAGAAGCCGTAAGAAAATACGGTGTCATATATAGGAACAGGCACGCATACGCAGTGTTCAGTCAGAATAAAATGAGCACCCATATCTTAGAAAATGGATTAAATGTATGATGGGGGGGGGGAAATGTCTTCATCACAGATCTATCAAGAAAAGGAGCATAGGAACAAGTTACAAACAGAAGGAGGTCATTCTAGCTTGTGTGGTTGCAAGTAGCTAATTGATCTGAGGGTCTCATCCAGGCATTTCTTGAAAGAAGCCATAGTATCGGCTTCATCAACATTTGTTTTCCTGCAATCAAGATAGTGTTTGAACACTGGAATGGCGGGAAGCAGGTATTCATATGAAATTGAGAAGGAAAGCAGACCTAACAGTGACTGTAAGGGAACAATCAGGTTCTTTTTCAAGGACTACAGGGCATATGGAGATTCACTGACTCCGAGTCAGAGCACGTTTACAGAATAGTGAATAAGATGAGTTTAACAAATTAATAAGTAACAGTCAGTAATGATAGTCTAGATCTAATTTGAATGGCTTAACAGATTTTCTCAACTGTTCAGGTGCTGCTGACCTAAGGTATATAAGACCTCCAAGAATATGGTCCTTCAGGACTAGTTCTCAGAAGCTGTGGTCTAGTTAATGACGGGCTTCCTTTTTAAAGCAATAATAGAGGTGTGTTAGTTGTCTTCTCTCCAAAAAACAAGTGCTTTGGATATTTACTGTTTTGTTTCTTATATGAGTCTTTTTCCAAGAAAACACTCAGTACGTATGATTATACAGGACAGCAAGCTTCACATTATAGATTTCACATTAGGTGTGGATTGGTGGTTAGGGCTCCATAGCTGAGGTTTGTGGGTTTGAATCCCAGATTTGAATCCCAGATGCCCCATAGTGAGGTGGCTGCTGTAGTACCACAGCCACACTGTAGATGTGAGTCTTTAGGATATCATTGTAAATTCAGTCTCAATTGACTAGGCAAAACCTAAAATTGAAGCCTTAAAGGGACAAAAAGCTTCCTCAGTTAATTAATTGATGGTATTTTTCAAATCCTACTTGTTATAAGATAAGATCATTTTATCATCTAAAGTATTGGCCATATTTAATTTTTGTATTAGGAATTTGTCTTTTCGCGTACCCCAACTGTCTCTCAATGAGACACACAAACAGGGAGAGAAGCTTTGGGTCAGAGCCCAGGGTCAGCTATTTATACGGTGCACCTGGAGCAGTTGGGGTTAAGGGCCTTGCTCAGGGGCCCAGCAGAGTAGGATTCCTCTGTCGGCCGAGGGATACAAATTGGCAACCTTCCAGCCACGGACGCAGATCCTTAGCCACAGAGCCACCACTCCGCCCGTCATGTTATGATGAGATTGTGATGATCAGATTTGGCCTCAGCACTACAGAAGGACATTGCTGTGATGGACAGTTTCCTAATAAGATAGAAAAGACTATGGTACGAATCTGCTTAAATTGAGCAGCAAAGCTATAATCATAAGACATGAATCAAAATGTGACCCAGGTGGATTCAAGACTGAGAAATGGAAGTGTGTTTCAGGAAGGTGTTGCTCTTCCAGGCCACAAGAATGTATTGGAGAAGCTCATTCTCAGGGATCCTTCAGACACAGGGCTAAAGAGGTTCTTGAACCAGTTTGGTAAAAGAAGCCAGACAACAAATACAGCCTGGTTCATCTTGTTTGAAACCTTTGCTGATGTTCCTCTGATGGAGTCTGTCTTGAGTGGGAGACGGACACTACTTCCCAGCGATGACAAAAACAGTGATCTACATCTTCCACAGTTGTCCTGCAGCCTGGAGGTGAACCCCACAAAAGAGAAATGGGAAGACCTCATTTGGGAACTGATGTTAGGACTACGCCACAGTGACCACCCTGAAGAAAGGATTAGCAAAGCTTTAGGAAAATCAGCACCAAGACGTAACCCAGAAATGTGTTAATCCTCTGACAGGGGATAACCATTCCAATGGAGGTAGATTTCCACAACTAACATACATTCGGATGTATGATCTGAGAGAGATTTTTATATGTCAGTGGGTGATAATAATAATGAAATAAAATGAAGCCAACGCAACTAAATGCACAAAGGAAAAAGAGCCCCTTCGTATACGAAACGCATTTCTCAAAAAGCAAACCACTTTTTGTTGTTGTTTATTTTGAAAATCCTCAGCAGTGATCTCGTTTCTGTTGGGTACGGCTCTTCGTGAACAGGTGTTACACATCATTTATTCCAAACAAATGCTGCTCCAAGGTTGGAAAGTCCCAAAAATCTCCCTGCCTAGTGACAGAGCTCATTTCGCTTGACAATTCTGGTCCCACCTGAGGCAGAAAAGTGGAAGTGGGAAAGCTCTGAAAAACATTTTTTGACAATGAGGAAGTGTTGGCGTTTCATATCACTAGTGTTCACCAAAACCAGGGGTGACCTAATCTTTAAACACCTGGAACATTGGATTTGTCTCAACCAATCAAAATAGTTTCTGTTCTGTACTGTACTGCTGCAACATCATCAATAATCAAAGTGAATAAATGGGAGAGCTGGGTGTTAGAATGGAACATGCAGTAATACAAGTAAATATAGATCTCAAGAAGGATAGTACTGTACCTAAAAGTGCAGACAGTGTCTGAAAAAGTTGTTGTTGAGATTAATACACTACTACAGTCCAATACATGTGGTGGTGAGAAGGCTCATAATAAAATCTAAATTCAAAACATGTTCTGTTCATATTCTAGACTGATATTCCTATAATTCAGAATATGTAAGTGTATTTTTTGAGTATCTATAGCATAATCTTAGAAAAGTGAAAATGTTACCTTTGATATGGTATATAATTTTCCCCATTTGGCAAATTTGATATTTCTTTCCTTATCTGTATTGAGTCCAGTAGTTTTCCCAAATGCTAGGATCTGTGAAGAGATTTACAGTTCTACACTAAAGCAACTTATCTTGTTGTATTAGATTTTCTGAACTCAGATGGGGGATAGCCAAGGGACATTCCAAAAATAATGCCTTCAGCCGGTAAGGATGTTGGCAGTGACATGATAACTATGGGAAAAAATCATATTGAGCACCTTTGACAACATATCTACATTAAATGGCTAATATTTATCTGGGTGCTTTAACCTCAATATATTGATATCTAAGATGAGTTTTTTTTATAAACACTATCACTCTGCTATCATAGCAATACCATCCTCTAATTTCTTTGGATGGACCACTGATGTCACCAAGTAAATTATATACTTTGTAAAAAATTCCTTTTAGCTGCAATAAGTCTACCGCTTCCAGTAGATGTTCTAGAGTTGTGGGACCATTCACTAGCTGAAGCAGTTTTGCATGAAATACGGATATATTTTTCAGTAGCAAGCTGTCAGAGAATTTTAAACAACTGAGTCTGTCTGATCCAATACATTAGCCAGGTCTGCTGTTGCTTTCAGTAATACACCAATGGCAGGTGCCCCGGTTGTCACACGTCTTGTGGTGTCACGTACTGTATATAAATCTTCTTTTCATAGAACACTACACTGTAGAAAAGGGCTGGTCTGCTGCTACTTTGCAGCTCTTGGGAATCATGAAACTTGCATTGTGATGCTCAGTGCCCACTACTGGGTCAGTGCTTTGGTACATATCATTCTGCAGTAATTTAATAAATCAGTACACATGCAGTGTATACTGTATATACAGTATGTATGGACACAGGTTGTTGTTACAGACATGTAGAATAGCCCTTGTTAGGGTTCTAATTATTCTTAAAATACTGTTTTATTTTCAAGACTTGGCTTAAAAAAAAGTTTTCTTATCTTCCATTAGAATTTATGACAGTTCTTCAGGTATTCATTCCTAAATAAACTATTTTTTTTAAATCTCTGGTCACTTTGGCTGTGCAATTAAATACCAAGTAAATTGATCCTGCGGTTCAGTGCCTGAGCCTTAAACTGTATATCTCTTTACCTGGATATTATTCAGTATCCCTTGAAATTCACAGGCCCTTTTTAATCACTTTTTTTGGATCCATTGTCGCTGCAACGACAGCCTGCCGACCTGAGATTGAGTAACATTCAGAATGGAAAAGGAGCTAAGAATTATTGGGATTAAAAGCTTTTCTGGAACAGGTTCAAAAACTGCTGACAGAGCAAGACTAAACATCATAATGGCAGCTGAAAGATCTTTGCATGTGGTGCACTTTTATTCCACTGGGAGATTAAGTTTGACTGGGGTTTATGACTGAATTTTTCATGCAACAGGGAGGGGAGGACTTCAGAGTTTTGTGGCATTCAGATCTCTCTTCGGCACTGTTTTTATTAATCTTTTCTTGCAGCCATGATAGCTCTTGTTTCCCTGATACTTTAAGACGGGCACTTAACCTTGTACAGGCTGCTCTCATACACCTCTAAACGTCCATGAGGGTAAAACTTAAAATGAGGAAATGGAATAAAAAAGCATTTTTCTGTAATTGTTGATTCAAACGATTTTATAGATGGGCTTTGATTTTGCTCTCCTATGACATAGTGTGTGCACCAGAGGATGTAGTGGGAAAAACCGGGTTACTTAATGTTGCAGCTATTACCCTCACAGGGCAGGGCAAGCAAAACACTTTAAGCACTTTTCAAATAAGAATCCCATTGCAGTCAGACTGACTATCAAACTCAAATACGATAATTACAATGCTGATTTTCAGCATGTGAGGAATTGCAGATTATTGGTAACTGGTAGTTCTCAATGGGGACCAACCTGCTAACACTAGTAATACAGATATAGCATGCAGTATCTCTTACAGAACTACAGTAGCAACAGTAATCCAATTTTAAAAAGTAACAGTTTAGTGACCAATGGATTCAGCTCCAGGATGGAACAGGAATGAAACAGGATGGAATGGAAAGAAAAAAAGAAGACTGTAAAGGTCCGTATACAGGACAGGTCCGATAAAGGGACAGAATATCTTGCTTGGAGATGGTATTTGCACCCTGACTGTTCTTGGGCACAAGCATGTGAGCATTCCAGAACAGAGCCTAGGATATTGCATAAGAACCCCGAATAGTCCCAGGGCATGTGCTTAGGAAACGCAAAGGGGATCTACATTTTATTTAGCCTTCCTATGACATTGAGAGGTGTTCCCAATTCCAGAGGACAGTGTACCCTCAGAAGATATGAGTATGTTAAAATCAGCAGTACCTTCAGACCTGGGAATATCTGTGACACTGTTCCAATGAAACTTAAACGCAGTCAGACAGATAATCATTTTCCCCGTTAGATCATTCAGGATTGTGCTGGCATGGAATCCTGCAGGAATGTAGCTCTCAGGGAAAAGGTTTAGGAACCCCTGCTTGAAAATATACAGACTCTAGCCATTGTCCCACAAAGCCACAATCCAGCAGCTCTTGTTGATCAAGTTTTAAAGACTTCAATCTGTTTAGGGGTTAATTGGTTCATTTAACTCCGACAACTGTCCTTCGGAGCTGCAGCTTGCTGGTCTTTTCTTTTCAAATTATTTGCGCTTTACTTAATTGACCACATCGCCTGCTGAAATGACAAATGTAATCATTCCAAGTCCTTGCAGAACTGATGTTTTAAAGGGCCAGGTTTGGCCCTTGTAACATGTTTGATCCATCTTGTTTGTGTTCTTGTTTATCCTTGTATCCGTGTTTGCCGACATCGGTCTCTGAGTCCTGTGTTAGATCCATGATTGTGATCAGCGAGGAGGTCACGAAATGTGCTTGACAAGCACCTGATGTTTTAAAAACGTTGTAAATGAAATGAGACCATTCTGCTGCTCCAGCCTGATTTGGTAGTTGATTAATTTTTCTTATGGGTTCTAGTACATTTTAAAATGATTAGATTCTGTATATTCAAGCCATCAAACAAAACAGGTTTAAAGCTGTAAAGGGGACTGGCAGGGGAATGTTTTAGCAGGTATTTGTTCACATGTATGTAATCTCATGGAAATAAGATGTAAAGTATGGGGTTTTTCTATCACTCCCTCTGGAGGCTGCACTGTCACTTGCTTCCAGCAGAGGACACTGCAGGCCCACTTCCTCCTTGTCAAACTGAACAGCTTATGGATGCCTCATAAGAGAATCTCCCACCCCACCCCTGTGATAGAACCCTTTAATCTTTCATTTTATATCTTACAATTCAAATGTGTGAATTTGTCAGATGCAAATGTAGCAGAGAAAAGGCTACACAAGCACCTTCGTTCAGGGCAGAAAAGTATAACCGGCCTCCTACGTTCCTCTGCTATTTTTGAAGCTCATTGTATCACTGTCACCATCATGCTGCCCTGGAAGGAGTTCAAAGAAGACCAATAAGAATAATCCCCCCCCCCCTCCTAGATTGAAAGGAACATCATATAGGGAGAGGTTAAAAGACCTCTTTCTCTTAAGCCTAGAACAGAGGGGACTGCATGGTGATTTGTGTTAAGCTTTCAAAAGAGGACAGGCAAAAGTTAACCCAAACAACTGCTTCAAGCTCAGCAAGGAGACCAGGATCAGAGGATGCTAAAGGAAGCTGCTGGAAGTTTATTTAGGAAAGAAAACGGGAGACAACACTTCACATGAAAAGTTGTGGGTGTTTCAGGCTCCAACCTTGCGGAAGCTGCCTTCAAAAAGCATTCCAGCGGAATACTAGGATCAATAAAATAAAAATCATCAAATGACCCCTAAGGGCCGAATAGCCTCTTATTTTAACCCTATTTTACGCCCTTATTGTCTATCCTTTGAAAAACAGTCTAAGACGTGGAAAAAAACAACACTTAACAATTATAAAAGACTTGTGAAAATCGCAAGGATGATACAGAAACAATGTGTTCCACTTGGCCTTCAAAAGCTGTTGGAAACTACTTTGAGAAATAGATGGTTTTTCGACTTCAAGATTATATCCGTTTTCATGCGACTGCCACCTCTTAAAAGTGTTAGCCGAGAGGCTTTTCTTAAGTAATCGCACACCCTGTGCCTCTTGCCCTGCTCCACATACAGTTGCTATGGTAGTATTAGTCAGTTAATCTTTAATTCCCAAGATCAGCCCCCACTGTTTCACCTCTTGGGCCAAGAAAATGCCGCAGCCCTCGCCTTCTTGCCCTCTTGTTTGAAGCAGCATAAAAAAAAAATATTCAAAGTTGGGTTTTGTCCTCCTGGGTTTTGCATTGGATTCCATAGCAACTGTCCGTTTTTTTTTTTACTGAATAAAGTCCTCCAGAATGAGTTTGGTCTTCTCAGGGATATCACACGCCAGCTCCTCTGAAAGCCTTTTTATTAAAAACCTTACCTCTGACAGGATCGCTTTACATATCAGGTCACATAATCCCCTGGCTGCAATGGGCCCGGCAGGAAATGAAACAGTAACTGCGACTCGCGCAGGTACGCCTGAAGAGACGGATTCTTCGGCAGATGAAGGCCGGGAGATTTGATAGATTTGTCACGAAGAAAAAGTGCTGTAATGTAGGAAACACCTACATTTACAAGCCCAGCACCGAGAGCTGGCATTAAAGGGCAAAAAAAAAAGACAAAAACAAAGCATCGGTAGCACTTCAGTTCGATGTCTGAGGCTATTTACAGTTTGCACTACAGGACAAAACCTTTTCAATGGTGGATGCATCTTCAGCCAGGATATGCAATCGGATGCATTTAACTGTGGTTCTCGAATTACCTTGTGCCCCAATGTGAAAATAAGGGTGGAAAACATCAGCTGTAAAGTTGAGCTTAGCCTGGAGACAAGCGCGAATGAGATAGCCTTTAAAAAGGTTTTATATATTTGTTTCATTTGTGCTAACTCTACTGACCTGAGGTAGCGGTTCAGTTATTGAAGGAGAACCTTTCTTTCCAACACGGGCAGGGATAATGAACTATCCCTGAGCTCATCACAGCCATCCTCAGCCCTTTTCTTGCTCAGCACAGGCCGTGTTTCCCAGGTGGATGGTTATCAGAAAGGAAACGCGCTGTCTCGAACCAGGCAGCCTGGAAACGTTTTACAGTGCAACAACATGTCTGTCCAGATCTGAGGTCGCGACATTCATGTAAACATAATTCCTTAATGCTCCACCTGGGGGAGAAAACGCCAGTCTTGGTCATTTGCTGGAGACAGATAGCAGGTAGATCGCTGACAAGATGTCAGTGTGGGAAACTTAGCAGTAATCGCAAATGTTTTGTTATTTTTTTAACTTACGAAAGCTTAACCCAAACATCCTGTTTTGTTGGATTGCACCTAATAAATTTAATGCAATTTCAGTCATAAATGAATAAAATGTATTTCCAAATCAAAGGGATTTTAGACTTCTTCTTAAAAGAAGTGTGGATATAGATCATTTCTTTAATTTTACTTTTTGGTAGAGTGAATTTGCACCACGAATGCCTTTAAGCATATTGCCTAACAACACAGTGAGCACGATTGCCTGAAATATTGCTCAGCAAGTCAAAGGAACTATCATTAATAAGGACACCTTACATCTTTTCTTTAGAGTCCTCGTCTCTGTTTCCAGCTAATGCAATGAAGGCAAAAGCCCACTTTTTCCAAATTCATTTTTTAAATTATTGTTGCTACACTTTCTGCTTCCTTGGTGGCTTGTTTCATTCTGCACTTGACAGGCACAATTTTAGGCTTCGAAAGGCTGGGGAGAGACGCTGCTCGCTCCTAAAATGAGTTGAATTATCTGCCGTGGAAACATTTTTGCTGTTGCTTGCTTAAGATTCAGAAGGTTAGTGACTGAAGCATAAAGTGGGACACTTTGCCCGAGAGACGCTGCCCTATACTCGGACTGCATGGGGTGCTGGCTTTGGGGGTGTACAGAGCAACTGCAAAAGCTTACAGCAGAAGCAGGACTCTGCTTTGTTGTTGGTCACGCTTAAAAGTTTTCTGTTTTCCTGCATAAAATAGAGATGCTCTGTAAGCATTTACAGTGCCTTTTATTCAAAGGGGACCTTCTGGTTTTGGTTTCTGATAGCGCGTGTTATCTAGACATCCTGGCTGTATTCACACCGAGCTGCACATAGCCACACGACGCGCTGCCGTGAACCCCCTCTTTCCTTGAGGCTATTCAGGCAGCGTCGGCTGCAATCACGCTCCTTTCAGAGACGTCGGACAGTGCAGCGCATTGTACTGGCCAGCTGCAGCACAGATCCTAACGGGGAGGAAAGGCTCCTCCCGGCCTCCGATGACACAGGCAGAGCCAGGCCGTACTGGGGACAGGATGACATGTAACCCACTCCCGGGGGGTGAGAGGTCGCGCTCATTAGCACTTTATGAATGCCCGCTCATCCAGACAGGAAGTGCATGGCCCGCGAGGGCCTGTTTATTTTCACCCCCTTGCCATCGTCCAAAGGAAGGCTTTAAACAGCCCACGAGGTGACATCACCACCAATGACATCATTCATGTTCACTGTCAGTTTCTGGCCTCCTCCGGTGTCCTTGGCGTCAGTGGTTGCTATGCAGGTGTGTGGAGGAGGGGGTAGGCCTTGGGCCCTCTCCTGATAATTCCCTGTCCACGTCTCTGCCAAAGGCAAAGTAAAACTGCCCGTACTTTGAAACTGAAGTCTCCTGTCTTGCGCATTAATCAGGGGGAGCAAAGTACGGCGTTTCCGCTACTCAACTCTTATGTCTCCTATCCCCCTCTTTTACAAAGGCTTTTTAAGCACGAGGCATCCATACTGCTTATATCAAGAGCCCTGCCATTTTAAAATGAACTCATCCACAAACTGGGGAAGCCAACTGTTTTCTTATATTTGGTATTCTGTTATAGTTGTATATTTTTACTCTGTAAAGGCTTTTCCTTTCAGCTTTGTCCTATTTGTTCTACATAATCAGTACGTAGGTCTTTAATGGTATTTATTTCCACCACCCCGTTCATGTTCATGTCCTGTTGGAACCACAAAAGCTGGGAATCTGCTTTGCCAAACATTTCAAGGGAAGTATTTTGACCAGGCAGAAGGGACTCCCTGAGGATAGGAGTCGCCAATCACCTGACACAAGAGATTTTTAACTGCTGGTTGATAAGTAACAAAACCGCCTTTGGTGACCAGGTTTCCTCCATGACAAGTACAATTTTGGAATTGATAGAGCTCAAACAGAAGAATACTTTAAAAACAAGGTCATTTCAAGAGGCAGCCAACATAGATTAAAAAGGGACAGTCCTGTCCCAAGAAGTAAGTCCTTACTCCAAGAAGTAACTATAGTAGAAGCAGGACTATTGCATCACAGGAAGGCCGAGACAGCAGCAGACAGACAAGTTTGGCACGTCTGTCTTTTATAACAGAGCTAACAGAGTCGACGCAAAATGGCGTGAGCTGTCAAACTGTCCCTAGTGCAGTAACGCACAAGGGCTTGATATATTTAGACTTTCAAATGGCTTTTTTTGAGATCTCTTATAAAAGGTTGTTTCTCGAGTTAAAAGTCATAGGAAAGTAAGGGTAACGAACAGAACACATCATCTTAATGGGCAAAACTGCTAACTGAACTGATGTAAGCAGTGGTGTGCCACAAGGATCCATTTTAGTACTGTTACTCTTCGTTTTATATCAATGATTTCCATTTGGATATAATTCACGTAACCAGTAAAACTTACTGATGATCCAAAACAGGGGGATTGATCAAGCCAGAAACAGTCGCAATGGGGAATCACAAAAGTCGTAGATTGGGCAAACAGCGTGCCAAGTAAATTTTAACATTGATAAGAGGAGTGTGATTGGGAGTGGTAGCAGGAACATGAGCAATACACCCTAAGTGAAACAGCAAGAACTGAAACACAGTAGGGTTCTGGGTTTTTATGTAGATATATTAGATCAGGTTATGTCCAGTGTCCTTCTATGCGTTTTTCTAAGGGAGCAGTGGTGAGGGCTCTGGATTCGTAACTGCAAGATTGTGGGCCCAAATCTTGGGTAGGGCACTGCCATCATTACCTTAAGCAAAGATTGCTTTAACAAAATCTCTTGCCATATATACAGAAATAAATGTAGATTGCTTGGGATTAAAGTGTCAGCCATTTAATTAGATGACAATGTCTTCATCTCGACACTGTAGGGAGGCAAAAATTGTAATTTAAAATCTAGGGAATTAAACGTATGCTTTACAGTGCACTAGTGATAGCTTTTTTAGCATACTGTGTTTGTTTTAGTCATCATACCACAGAAGGATGTTATAGCCTTTGGAAGAAGTTCAAAGAACAGCAGTAAAATGATTCCTGGACTCAAGGATTGCCATTATACAAATGTTAGGGGATGTAAATCTCTTCAATCTAGGACACAGGTCTAGGAGTAAGTGGAGATTTGAGTTAAATATATTAGCTCCTAAGGGGTAAAGAAAGGATTAACCCAGGGGGAATATTTCACACTCAATATTGAAACAAGGACAAGAGATCACAATCGCATACTAAAAGGGAATTTGTTTTTGATTGAGAATAGGAAATGTTCCTTTATACAAAGAGTCATGGACAACTGGAATTTACTTTTCAGACAGGTGATTGAGGTCCAAAACTCGAGGCATTTTTAAGAAATGGCTAGATGGAAGTTTAGTTTCTGTTGTCTGCTCAGCGACCTTTTTAGGTTCTTGTTATCTCTAAGGCATTTAGAGAAATTTGAAACATTGAGACCACCACCAGACAGAGATGTTTCAGAACTTCTAATAATTTTACCCTAAATCATTGTATGCAAAAACGACAAGATTTCTTTTTACAAGACGCAACCAAAATTAACCCTTGAGCTCAAAGCTTTACCCAAAAGAAACCACTGACTCCATGACAGCTTCTGTCTTCATAGCTGTGGCTAACTGCCTGCAGTTTGAACTGTCGATTTCTAGCCTGTTGTCGACTTATAATGAAACCCTTTTCACTACAGGGGGCTTACAATGAGTTCTAAAAATACTGCAACAAAGCATACTGCCATAAATCATTACTTAAAAGCATCTAGTAAAATGCATGTGATAATAGCTCATAATCTTCCTTGCTGCTGGTTTCTGTTAAATCCTCCCAATGTCTGTCTATGGTTAGTTTAGAACTTGGTTTCTGAGTAAAGTCATTTGCATAAAACATAGCCAAAGCATTTGATGCTTCTAAATGTCCATAGACTATTTCTTATATTGTCTCTTAAGGAGTAAGGCGACCGGAGATGTTGATGTGAGCTAAAACTTGGGATTGAATAAATAAGCTTCATTTGACAGTTTTCAGATTTATCATGAATGCAATTTTCAGCCTTTCTTCATTGAAAACTAAGGGATGTCCTGAAATATATGTAAATGTTCTAAAAACTGGGGAAAGCATTAAAACCAAGCGGGATAATTGTTTTTAACATGGACCAATGTCCTGGCTCTGGAGGACCAACATCTTTACAGGTTTACATCAGGCTTAATTAGATCGATTTAACAGTTGTCCTGAGCTTTTCAAGTCTTTTAGGGACCTAGAACAAATGGCAACACAGTAACCCTCCAGAAACAGGATGGGAAAACTCTCTCCTGTGGCTTCTTTTATTTCTTCTGCAGTTAAAGATCTGCAATTTATTTAATTGAATATTGCATTTAAATAATAGAGGGCTGAATGTAAAACAGATGACAGTAGGTACTCAAGACCAGTATGAGGAAGCCCCAGTTTAGCTAGAGGATTATGTATAAAGAATCGTTAGTTTTATTCTTGATTTCAAGACAAGCACTACAAATTATGGTGATTCAAAACTGGTGATTTTTATTACTGACCAATCATCCCATAAAAATATTTGCTGTTTGTGTTCAGCACCAGCTGCAAGTTTCCTGAACATATTGCTGATCCACCCCATGTATATCCTTGATACAAATGATGGAAAGCTATCCAGTAGCAGATATTTATATCATATTCTATCCCAAGTCATAGAGCATGTATCATGGGTTTACTTTGGTCAGGTTTTAAGCTACAGTTACTGGGTTGCGCTGTTTACATATTCGAGAGGCTGTAGGAGAGGTTTTAAGAGCACGAATCATGATGGTGCTGTATAACTACATTGATCACTGTCCAGAATTTAATGATGCAACAGATACAGCTAAGAACAGTGTCCAGACCAACATATGGCATGGCCTTGTTGGTACATTAGCTTACAGGGTTCCAAATAAATTGCCCATTTCTATTCTTCAGGGGGTCCCTGACTCTTCTCGATTGCTCTCCACCCAAAGTTTCAGCTTGCACGAGTGAGCAAAGCCGTTGCCTATCTGGTCTCGGTCATGGGCGTCACTGCTTTTTAAAATTGTCTATTGAACTTAAAGTTCAAATGAATTAGGCAGTCACAGTCTGCCTTTTGTCATGCGCTGCCCAAGAGGTCAATCTTTTTTGTGAGTCTTTGTAAATTTGAAATAACCGAATAGGGAACATTTTGTTTCATTATACTAGTAAGAGATATGATGCTTGACGTTGCCTGACCTTGTGCCTTTAGCCGATGTGATGTCTTATTTGCTTGTTATGTCATATTATTTCTTAACTACTTTAAACACTTTGATGCACGTCTATCTCAACACAAACTAAAACCCAGCCCAAATAAACAAAAACTCCAGGCTGTCTTTGTCAATAAATACATGTACTTGTTTTTTCAAGCTCAAAGCTGTTGAGAGTGTGTTCTTCTGTGTGAAGAGATCCCAGGCTTTCTTCTGGGGGTGGGGAGGACAGTTGTTACCAGCATTCACATTCCTGTTTGCCAAATTAAAGTAAGATGCATTCTCAAAAGTGGCGCCAGTTCGATGTGCTGTTGATGACCTCTCTAACCACATGGGATTGAGCGGTTGGGGTTTTTCTTCTGTAATGAGGCTCAGCAGACCACTAAAAGGCAAATGTTTCCTCTTCCCTTTAACTCCTCACAGACTTGCTAAATAAAGAAAGCCCTGGGGCAGACAAGCTTACTCCAGGGTCAAGAAAGTGCTCCAATTCATTTCTGCCTAGTGTCCCATTTATTGGAAACGGCAGAGCTGGGTGTCTCTCTGATTAGGCGTACTTTACAAAGAAACGAGACCTGGAAACTAATGGTCATGTACTTCTCCTTCAGTGACAGAGCTGCCTAAGTCATCTTTTGACCTCAATGTTCATGACTGCTTTTGGCATTTAAACAGGTGGCTGGTTAAAAAATTAAGCTTTTTGCTCATTTTTTTTTTTTTGCCATTTGATTGGTTATCACTGACCCAGCAGTACCAAAGCAGATTTGTAGTCTTGTGTTTGGAGCATATGTCAGCTAAGTAAGGGCTGAATTTAAAGGCCAATCGTTGGTGGGTGAATCGGTAACCGTTAATCGTTGGTGGGTCAAGAGGATTCCTTCCTGCTTTGGAATCCTTTAAGATGAAGGGATCTACATAAATCAATAGGCAAGGATGAAGGTGAAAATCTAGAAGTTCAAGTAACAAGGAGAGCACCAGAGGAGTCTTAACTGTAGTTTAGGGATGAAGGGGTTACATAAGAAAATTCCATTGTAGGTATTGAAGTCCCCTTTTTCTTTCTGGCTGTGATGTGATCTGCCTTTGACAAAGGGAGGGGTTGGAGAGCGATGGTGTTGAGTGGCGACGTCTCTCCCTCTCAGAACAGAATCCCTGACTGACCTCTGGAAGGCTGCCAGATTGGACAGGAAAAAAAATGGAAAACAATCCTACTAAAATCCAAGCCTACTGACACCCTCTAAATGTATAACCGAAGATGGTGCCAATTCATGTTTTTTCTGAAAGGGAAATCTCAGAATGTACTGCGATCATTTGTAATCCTCTCTTTTTAAAAATTTGACTTTTAATGAATCGGAACCATGTGTTCTCATGCTTCTTCACATGTCAGAAATGTAAACACAAATTAAAAATCATAATAGTATTTTTCTTGAGGTTTTTTGGATGTCACAGCACACATACTTTTGAGTTACAGCTGTGTAAATCTGTTTCCAAATATCCATCCATTTTTATCCAATATAGGGCCTAGGAGGAGCCAGAACCTATCCTGGTAAGCAACGGGCACAAGGCAGGGTACACTCTGGATGGGACACCAGTCTATCGCAGGAATCACACAGACACAAACACATACACCAGCACCAATTTTCCCAAAAGCCTTTTTACCTACGAGTCTCTTTGGACTGTGGGATGAAAACAGAGCACCTGAGGGAAACCCACACAAACCCAGGGAGAACATGCAAACTCCACACAGACAGCACCCCCAGGAATTGAACCCAGGACCTCAGCAATGCAAGGCAGCAACGCTAACCCGTCTCTGACCATCATTTTACAAAAAGAAAGGACCTGGGATAATTTTCTTCTCTTTCCTTACTTTCAGTCTAAAATGATTTTACAGCAGGGGTAAAAAAAAACCTGTCTCTGCTGATACAATCTATTGTAAAGCTGTAGTATTCAACCAACTCTTTCACTGTTTGATTTATCGATAACTAGTTGAAATGTTTGCAAGCACATTATTCCCTATGGTCTATTACAAAATGAAGGTTGCCCATTAGATTTTATATTCATCAATTTGTCTCTATAGAAGTATAGTCCAACAACATTGATTAAAACAAAATGGAACTCCGGCAACCTAACTAATGTGGTCTTTCTGAACCTAATTATCTAAAAATCTTCCAACAAAAGTTATGTTGACTGAATGGTAGAAATAAAAGAAAATAAGAAGACCTACGAGTTAACTGGATATGTGAAAAAAATAATCATTTTTCAGCTAGGCTTGAGACTGAACACTAGACAAAAAATACAAATTGTATTTTGCAGACTAGGCTATATTGGACACCTTTTTCTGTTTTTATGTGTTTTCTTGGTCTGAAGCCCTGGATAAACTGCTTTCTAGATGTTGGAGCAGCTCAAAGGCTACAGCTGTTGCCGGCAGTAGCTGTGTGATCTGGTTGATTAAAGTCCCAGAGCCTGCAGATCGGGACAAGTTCCAGAACAGTCCTTCACAGAGTCAGTCTGGTGTGGCTTGTGGAAGAGAGCACTAGTGCAATAAAAATGGACTGCCCTTGCATAGTCACACAACACCCAGACGAAAATCGGACACTCGCAAACAAATCTGTTTTGAGTATCTTGGTCTTGTGTAACACACAGGCTCAATGCCAAATGCAAACACATCTGTATCGATTAGTCTGGGCTTGCGCAACACACAGGGACCAATACTCAATGCAAACACATCCAGGTTGATTTGTCTGGCCTTGTGCAGCAGACAGGGTTCAGCACGCGTAGCCTTGCAGAGGGCTGATGTATACAACTTGAAAAGGGAAGGACTGAGGGAACAATTCCTATTGTTGGATGTTGGGGGTGGGTGGTGTACATGATGTAACATGGCAGGGCTCTGTGTTAAGCTGTGATGGAAATGTCCACTAATGTTTGAAATGTCAAGGAAGACCCATTCAAGAATGCTCCTGCAGGGGTGCTCTATAGAAATGCATCCATCTTTGGTGATCTACAATTGCAGCTTATTGTAATTTAAGTACACTGGTATAGTGGCCAATACTATACTATACTATAGTGGCCATAAAGATTTGCAAAACCTGATATTTTCTACTTCTATATCTACATGGTACCAACTGAAGGCAGTTAAAATCAACAAAAAGAATAGAATGTCACCACTGGGTAGCAAAATGTCTTTAGGTATGATTTTAAACCTTTGTAGACTGGCACCCTAATTAGTCTTTGTAAGCTGCTCCAGAAAATAAACAGCTTTATTCACTAGGAAATGATGTGACAGTATACTTACTGCTGTTACATTAATTCAATTATTTTCATGTAGTGAGAATGTCAGGGACTTACATCTTCCTCCAATGTGACAGATATTCTTCTCTACAGAGGAGGTGTCTTAGATGCCCAAGTCATGGCTCATCTTGAACTGTTCTGCTTTTACCATTGGTGTTGAACCACACTCACTCATGCTTCTATCTGAGAGCATGGGGCTCTGTGCAAAACCCAGATTTTACTGAAATGTGAACATGCCTTCTGCACACATAGATAAAAGCAAGGCAAGGTGCTCTGCACTCACAATGAAGCTGTGGTGAAACTCTCTATCTAAACCTGCTCGTTTAACTTGTTTTTAACCATAAGAGGTCTGGTTACCCTTTATTGAAACTTCATATGTTTCCATCTCTTTGCATATCATTGGCTTTACTTTGCTGATGTTTTCCCATCACCTTGCACTGTCGCTAGATGACTCGTAGATAAATTCAGAACTCTTCCACCAGTAGCTAGTTATGCCTTAAAACATGAGGGTTTATGCCATTGAGTTGAAGATTAAGTTGATTGACTGAGAGTTCTGGAAAGGATGATGACTGTATTCGTTTTTTTTCTAGGGAACCAGAGTTGTGAGAACAACCAGTCATTCCCTTCTGAAGTTTTCTTTGGACTTGGATGTATTAATAAATTGAATCCAAGTATAATGAGCTAGATATTCATGGAGGTTTAAGTATTGTTACCTTCTTGTGATGGAAAGACTGCAGCTGACAATACAGCTGAAATTGGCCCTCATGTGTAAACGAAAGATAATACTGATATACGTTTAAGATTCAGATGTAGGCAGGGAGATGTAGTTTCTAAGTGCTCACAAAGCAGTCCCATAATGCCACACAACATTTTTCCTGTTCATACCCACTCCTGTAGAGCTTGCTGAGTAAATGTTGGTTCTGTCTGGTTGGCTGTGTTTGTTGGCCTTCAGGGCTCAGTGGCTGGGGAAACAGTAATGCTCAACACAGTGGTTGGCTTTTCAAAAACGTCTTGTGCAGGAAATCATTAAAATAGGGTGGAACAGCAATACGGTACAGTACCTCACAGAAAGGTTATAAACAAAAGGCACTTTTGAAGTAGGATTCATAGAAGCAGAGAAATTTTCTGTGTGGAGGACTATAAACATACTGTTTCCTAATACTTCAGAATAGAGACCAGGGATACATGTAAGAGGTTCCATGTCACTTTTAAAAGGACTAGGAGTATTAACCCCAGTGTTCTCACTAAGAAATTCTACCCTGACTTTGTAGAATCTAACCTTCCTAAAGTTCACCTTTAATTCAACTGGTGAAGCAATTTCTCATCCAGGTGGGTGCCGTACTTCAGTGGTAGAGGAAGTGAGTTCTCTCTTCTACGTAAAGAGTACTTCTACGTATGTCTTTTGGATCTATACAGAGCTACACAGATGCAAGTAATTATTAAAGCTAAATCTAAAGAATATTTATTAGAAGAGATTTTTGTGAGCAAAACAGAATTAAGTTAAGTTATCAAGACTCCTTCACTAAAACAAGGAAGAACTGAGCTAATGTTGGACGTCTTCTTTCGATAACGATCTACTGCATAATGATGAGCTTACAATGGAGAATAGCAACTATTCTGTGACAAAATAGTATGTATGCCCAAATGGCTCATTTCAGCACTGTGCATAGCTGAAGTAATTAAAACAAGATGCCAATGAATTTACAGGGCATAAGGGTAAACGGGACAAACTTATCAGGAAATCAACAGACTAAGTGAATCCGAGATGAGGCCAGTTCAGTTGTCGGTAATGAGAATTATTTACACTTCATCTCACTTGCAAATCAGCTGAGGTTCCCAGAGCCCCTTTCTAAAAAGCCAGGCTCTCATTAAAAGTGATGAGACTGTTACTCAAATACTGCTTTATTTCAAACAATGAGGCATCGGGATAGCTAGCACTACTCTCTCAGTGTCTCCAATTTTATTATGTAATGCCGTGATTTCAAAAGCATGGACTGTGCCCCCAAGTATTTCATGCCTCTTTAGCTCTCCGTTTCTGACTGTGGATATTTGAACCGTTGAGAAGGCAGCTGGCGTATGTCCAGCAGTGCTGGTAATCCTGACTGATCTAGCTGATTCATAAAAGATCCCAGAGTACAATTCTGTTCAGGTCAGCACTATGACTTTGCAGAATTTTTCATCCATCAACAAAGTGTTTCCTGGAATCAGTCGGGGATATCATACTTCCCTGTGCTCTGTAAAGATCCATTTTAAAGAATATGGTGATGTCTGATCATTGTCCTTCAACAATCAGTCCTCTTCTTCAAGCTGTATGGGTTCAATTCATGACTTTAAAGACTGGTGTAAGGATCTGAACATTATACAGTATAATGTTGCTTTGCCATCGATTGCATGTGCTCTTTAAGTAATAGGACTACGTTTTGAAGCCGGGAAAGCAGTGCTGTAATTGTGGTGATTGTCACTAAATACTATGAGGTGAAACAAGACATACAAAAAATACTCATCACTCATCAAAGAGAAATAAAGGCTACGTTGGCCAAAACATTAGTCATTTTCTTGCACTCCATGAAGTCATGCACAGTATACTGCATTGTTCTGCATTTATATATTTTCATTATACACCCCTTCCATCCTTCCATTTTCGAACTGCTTCATCCACTTCAGGGTCATGGGGGAGCCAAAGCCTATCCTAGCAAGAAATAGACACAAGGTAGGATGTTTCCTGGACAGGACACCCGTCCATCACAGGGCACGCACACACAGACACAAACACAGACACGCACTCTCCCCAGAGCCAATTTCCACATTCGCTGATTTTCCTACCAGCACGTCTTTGGAAAATGGGAAGAAACCCACAAAAACGGGGGGAGAACGTACAAACTCCATGCAGAGAGCACCCCAGGCCTGGAATTGCACCCAGGGCCTGTGAGACAGCAATGCCAACCACTGCACTACTGTGCCACCCTATATATCTCTTCCCCACTTTGTAATTAGCCAGAATTCTAAGTGTATTCTGACTCGTCTCACAGCTGTGACCCCAGTAGTGCCCAGGAGCAGAATAAGGACAGGTAAGCATGTTCCTCTGATGCATCCACCTGCCTTTTGCCTCTTAAGAGGCTGCAAGCTCTACAGTAACTACTAGTTCTGATTGGGAGAGTGGTGCATTGCTCACTAAAGCCACTGTAAGCTCCAGGCACCTGGGCAAGTCGCAGGTGTTGCTGGTGTACTGAGAGCTTCGGCTGTTCTGGCTAACTAATACCCTGACCACATCAACAGCGCTCTGCCAGTTATGTTCTGCCACTTAGGACATCTCGCACACAGCTGGTGGATGACAAGAGCCAGGCTCAAGTAAGTGTTGTGCATTTTTTATCTATTTTAAAACTTACACAGTTGTGTCCAGTTTCTTCAGTTTCAAGATGTCAGCTTGCATTCATCCAGGAGGCGTGCCTGATGTCAGTTCTGGCTGCTGCACTAAAAGCCTTTTTCCTAACCAGCTCTTCTCTAGCAGCTGTGAGTGACATCAGGCAAACAGCAGCCATGAAGACTTGCCTGTCTCACAAGAGTACATCTGAGGACTAGGTGACAGTCAACACAGGGGATAAAGTAGGAGAACATCCCTATTCGTGAAAAGGGTGAAATGTTTCATACAGATTTTCCACAGCAAAACACCACTTGTTTGAAGGCATTGAAGTTCCAGCTTTTCATTTTTGTCTCCCTCCCTCCCTTAAAGTAGACGTCTTTCTAGACTTCTGGAATTCTGGGAAATCTCAGCTGTCCGCCGCAGTCTGCTGTGTTTGAAACTGGACACAGTAGGATCTCTCGACCGTCTTGTGTTGAAGTGGTCATATTTCTTTTATCAGGTATCTGCCTGCTGCTTCAAGTCAAGATCTTAGAATTTTCTTTTGTTGCTTTCACTGTGGCTGTTTCTCCCTTCATTTCCCTCATCAGTTTCCTTAATTTTACAAGTTTCTAAATTATTCTAGCCAAGGTTCTGGTGGTCAATTCGAAAAGAACTGTGATTCTAATGCTAAAGCTCTGTGATTCTCCACATCTCCACGGCGCATTTTCCAGAAAATGAGCTCTCAGTGAAACAGCGCCTCCTGTGGCTGTTCTGGGACCCTGCCGGTCTGCCAAGGATATCCTCCCGCTGTCTCTACGTCTTCTGTTAAGTGCTGTGAAGATTGCAGTGGAGACGAATGGCTCAGATACAGTAGGTATGTGGTTTAAAACAGTGTGTCAGTTTATATTAGTTTTGTTCTGTGCAATCCAGGTCTTGTTGCTGTACGTTAAGAGGGAAAAAAAACGTTAATTTCCAATGGATGGATTTGGTTGGACTTGATTTACATTGTGAACTATGTTTAAAACCTTTTCAAGACAGAGGCGTATTTTCAGATTCACAGACTCCTGCTAAAGCACACTGTCATCACTGCCATTAGGCATAGATGTGGGTCCTACTATATGAGACAGTATGGATAGTACGTAGCTACTGTAGATATCAAGAATTACAAGACAATAAGAAATGTTCACTGCCTTCTGAGAATGATAGCTATTCCTTACCAAAACCTGAAGGGTTCGTCTGAAAATAGAGTGCAGTTTTGAAATTAAAGTTTGCATGATAATCGGACAACAGCTGAGAGAAGACTTGACTGATGTATTCAAGTGGTTTAAAAGAAAGTTTTAACTTTGCTCCTACATTTATTTTCAACTGCTCTCAGAATGAAATAGTCCAAATGGTACAGATGTACAGCTGTAACCATGTTACTCTTTTCTCACATGGAGCAAATTGGAATGGAATTGCATCTGAGTCAAGAATTATGTCGTCTGCCAAGAACCAGTTAGATACTGCATTCGGATCACTGTGCTTAAAGGTTGTCATCTAGCTGTGATGGTGTGAAGGGTTTTACCTTGTTGGATGTGCCTTGAAAAACTTCCAAATGAAACGAAAACTCGCTGAACAATGGAAAACAGATCATTGTGTTTAAAAGACAACAGCACTACCCATCAGAGTAGCACTGCATACAAAACATATACTTCCTGTCCCATTTAGTTGTTTTTTTTGTTTTTAGCATTTCTGCATTTTATGGAGTAATGCTGAAACAGATGAGTTGGAATTCCACCCCCATGTGCGTCTAATCATCCATTCAGAACTCCTTAATGACTTGTCAGTTCTTTGCCCTTCCATTTTCTGTCCAATTAATTCTTTTCTTGCGCTCCGGATAAAAGGAGACAAAGGCCTTTCCACAAAATAATGAATCATTAAAATTCAGGAGCTCCTTGCCGGGGTACTTGGCTTCTCCCCCAGCAGTTGGGGCTACTTTGCATTCGTATGTGAGCAGCGTTTAAAATCCTGCCCTGCGGATATACGGCCAATGGGTTCCGAGTCACTTTAACTCTCTGAGGTCCAAGTAAACAGGCTGTTGTCAGCCTTGATTCTGGGCCCACTTAAAGACCACATTACATGAGGAAACCTGCTTTACCAAGCAGCGCGGTCCCATTCCAGGTGGACAAAAAGCCTTACCTCGTGGTGGTGCTGCCCCACCATCACATCAAGCTCTGTAGAATTTGCCAAAACGGCTCATGAGGGATTAACTCAGCGCATGCAAACTCCCTCCAGACTGGCCGGAGGTTCGATGTTTCTTGAAGTAGGTGATAGATCTACTCAGGGAAGCTCGACTCCTCCTTCCTCTGGAGATATGGTTTGGACGTGGTACCGGAATCTCATCCAGGACCCCTGTCGACGTGTCTTCTCTTCCCGCGGACAGGTTCGCTGGACGGCAAAGCACAGACCTTATGAGACCCCTTCGGCTCATCTGTAGTTTGAGTTACTGGTTTCCAAGAATGCATTGATGTTGTTTATTTTGTAAATCCCGTGAACCTAATAATTATAAAACAATTATCCCCCAAGCTCATCTTGCCAAAAGGAATACAGTGGACTGGACTCATATAATTAAGATATAATATATATATAATGTATGCTTTTTGATAATGAAATGGTACTGTATAACAAAAAACGTCAATTTCACTTTATTCCTCTACAGAATCTGCAAATTAAATATAATTTAATCCCCTATTATGTGAAGAACAAAATCACTGAAGAGGATATTACAAATAGGAAAACTGGTTCAGTGAAGACTGAGATGCAAATATCTAAAAATTGATTGATTCGATGTCTTGCTTTGTGTCAAAGGATTAAGCACTCCCCTGATCGCACCCTTACAGCTACTGCCCTGAAGGAGCCAGATTACCTGCAGCTTCAAAACAATACCCCATTGCATTTTGAAAATAGGCTCGAAGTCAGAAGAAAATGTGAACTCTTCTCAACTGAGGAGAGAGCATTTGATTGAAAAACAAAACATACAGCACTCCAAAGTGACACAACCAGTAAAGCTGGGACTTATAGACCAAAGATTACTGGTTCAACTTTGTATTATACCGTTGGCTAATTGGTGCCGAGACTGCACACACTGCAGCACACCAGTGAAGCAGGGCTTCTGATGCTGAATCTCAGATCTGCCTCACATTCATACTCGGAATGAGTAGTCTGTGAGTTGGAAGTGGGATCAGTAATCATCACATCCTTCCCCTCACAAAACACACAGACCTGGTGTTGGCGCCGCAGACTAGCAGTTGATAAAAGAGATGATTGGCCTGAGAGCGGACGTCTCAGGGAGACATACGGTATACACCAGGTCGCTTTTCTCTCAAGCTGACCAAACTGGGGGGAATAATGCACAAAAGCACATTAATGCAAAAGTTAAAACAAGATTTTTGCTTCATCAGTGGTTGTGTCGATGGGAGTTGTGCCACCCCTTCTCAGGCTTTTCCTCCAACCCCTGAAACACTGCCATGTGCAGTCTGGCAGACCAATCTGACGCTCAAAGACTGATTTTTTGATCCAGAAGATCTGCTGGGCCTTTCAGGCTCCAAAGGGTTATATCTTTGCAACAGAAGCACACCGAATGAGCCCTGTGATATTTGCATATGCATCATACCGATGTAACTGTTAAACTAATAAATGACGCACAACACAGGGACATCAGCTTAATCTTGCAGTTGTCATATTCAAGCCTCTTAAATAATTGAGTTTCTACTTCCAAGAACCAGATTATCTTCCTAAAATTCCAGACAGCTGTCCTTTGTAGGCTCACACAAGGCACAAAAAAAAAAGAAAAATGATGCAGCTGTTATTTTGGTAACCATTGCAGAAATAACACATGTTGAACATTGTGGAGAAATCATCATTTACTTTCAGTCGAGCGCACTACAAAAAAAAAGGTTGAACTCGCATTTTTCTTGACAGCTTTTTGATGCTTTAATTAAAAAAAAGGTTTTATATGAAATATTTTGGATCAGGATGATGGATAGAAAGTTAAAAACAATGTTTTCCTGACAGAGAAATAAAGGACTGTTAAGTGAGCCATCTGTATATTGTATGTACATTAACTTAATTGCTTAAACAATACATCTGTGTTAATCTGGAGATTAATCACCACAGGTAGTATTTAAGAAATAATATTTTACCGTCCTTGAAACATAATGCTTTTCAATTACTCATCTCCATTTCTTCATCGTTTAAATTTAATAGGTCACTACTCTGACCACATTTGATGTGGTGCAGATACTTCCTGCTATCAGTGCTATTACTGCTGTCAATGTTTCAGCATTGGCTGCTTCAAATCATTTTTGGTAAATTCAGATATAGACACACGAAGCAGGATGCAATCAAAGTTCATATTTGATCTTGTTGTCACCTGTTTAAGTGTCACACTGTGCTCTCGGAAGTCTCCTGACTCTGAATTAACCCTGTGACATCTGCCTTCTGTTGAGGGGAAGTGATTGCACTACACAAGGATGTTAATGTCTTTAGCAGCTCATACTCTCAGCAGAGGGAGGGGGACTGCCTACATCCTTGAATGTCTTAACATTAAATAAGCTTATCCAAACTCTGGCTGGCCTCTGTTGCTTTTAAAATGGTGCGGTTCCTAATTATTTCTGAGGAATGCTGAAAGTCAGAAAAGGGTTTCATATATGTAAAAACTATGACCACTAGTTAAAGAAAACTGAGAATCAAAATTCAAACTGAGTGGAATGTAATTATTTAAGTCTTCTGCAGCTTTCTTCTCTCAACTGCATTAAAACTGTCATTTGCAAATGGAAAGAACTCACACCTGAAGAGGGCTCCACGGCCGAAACGTTGTTTTCTTTCTTCTCTTTTCAGGATGGAATAAACCTATTACTTGTTCCTTTACTATGAGTAATACTGCCACTGCTATTACTGTTTTGCAAAGACAAACAAGAGGACACTTTACATTTAAAAAAAAAAAACTTTTTTTAATTTTTTCATAAAAAGGGCCTGCACAAAAGGTTAGCAGTGCTTGTGAGAATCTTCTAGTAAAACGAGAAAACAAAATAATTTACAGAGTATTTTTTTTCCCAATGGAAAATAGAGAAAATAGACTTGAATAAAACATGCAGTGGAAACGCTTTTCTGAAAAAGACATATTCAAAAATATATTTTTTTTTAACGGAGAGACAGGGGAAAAAAAAGAATTTTGAAGGCACAAGTTAGTATTGAATGTGTAAAAAAGTTATCATATGCCCGGCATACAATAAGAACAGTGGAAAAACAACACACAAATTAGTAACAAAAAAGGCTGTTTTTCATCATTTTTTTGCTTTCAGCCCTTTACAATTACTCGTTTTCCGCTTATTAACATAATCTCAGGAGTCTCCGTACCTAGGGGGGGAGCTGCAGAGTTAACCGCTCCACTACGAACATACAATCCTCAGGAGCTGATATTGTTGAACCATAAAAGTGGGTTTCTTCTTTCAAAAACACTGGCAACCTTAGGGAAAGTATTCACGGTGCTTAAAATGTGTAACAGCTCAGCAGTGCATGTCTTCCGATTTGATTTAGCCTTCAGACAGCAGTTGCTCTGCCAGTCAAAACAGGTGTTGTATTATTTTACCCGTTTCCTTTAACCCTTTCACTGCCATATGTAAATCAATAACTGCCATTCAAAACCCATATAAAATAACTGTCACTTATTTTTTTTCCCTCTTTCTTTGTGTTTTATAATCCCGAAAGGAGGGGTGCGCGGCGCATCTTAATTAAGCGAGAAGTGGTTAGAGGTTACAGAAAATTCTCCACTACGGAATATTAGAATGTAATTTTCCACACACAAATCACAATACAATAATTCCACTGATTGCAAACGAACGGTTGCAAACATAAATACGTCGCACGAATAAAATAAACACGGAAAAGTAAAACACCCTCTACATCCAGAGAGTTAAACCTTGCGTTGCGGAACTGACTCGTTACAATCGGTCCAACCTTCAGATGTTTTTTCCGGCTTTGCTGCGTTGAGGATTGTTTCAGAGGAAGTTCACAGACTTGGTCCCAGTGCGCTTGGGAAAAACTGCCCGTTTTAACGCCAATCGCCTTACCACCCCTAGTCAGTATTTCAGAATTAATACGAAAAGGCAGACACGTATATTATTCCATACACTCACAAACGCGCACGTGTACCTACACGTACGTGGGCTTAAGATGGTCCTCACAGAGGATTCATACATTAGTCCATTTAACACACACAGTTCCATAACCGCGGCTTCCTCACACAAAAGGAAACGTTTCAGTTTGCGTTACATTACAAGCTTGGCCTAGGCAACAGTTCCGTTTTTCCCTCCGCCATGTTTTGAGATCAGCAGGCACTTCTTTATTTTCAAACCTGGTTGGCACGGTGCTCCACCCTACTGTACTCTATTCCTTCATTAGTGCAGAAAGCCCTGGGCAGCTTTCAGAGGTCCTCGAGACTTCGTGAGGAAGGGGAGAGCTGTCCGGCGGTGGTCCCCCGGGCGCGGCTTTAGGGCCTGGTGAGGGTGGTGTACACGGGCTGGTCCCAGTTGGCCGTCGGGCTGTGTGACGGCGGAATGGACAGGCTGTTGAGGAGGGGGGTGGCGTAGGGGCGCCGAGAGGAATGAAAGTAGGGGTACTGATAAAGACTGGAGGGGTACCCAGAATAGGGGTTATAGTAATTCGAGCTCTGGAGGTCTGTATAGTCACACTGGGAGCTGGAGAAGGAAGTGGCGACGGTCGGCGAGGCGGCAGACGTCTGGGCCCCGTAGGAGCTGTAGTCGGCCGGGGCCGGCGAGCCGTGCGAGTGCTCGCTGTAGTGGCTCGGGCTCAGCTGCTCTGTCTTGATGTGCGGCCGCTGGGGGCCCCCCTCGCCGGCCGCGGGCGACGGGGCCGGCCCGGCGGCGCCGCCCTTGTGGCTCCAGGCCGGGGGGCCGTAGGCGGGGCCGTAGGGGCCCTGCCCGTGGCCGTGCTCCGGGGGCGGGGCGGCGTGGCCGTTGGGCGGCAGGTACTGGTCGAACTCGTGCACGTCGAAGGCCTCGATGTTGCCGATGACGTCGGTGCTGAGCTCCGTGATGTCCACGTTGCTGAAGTCGATGTTCTGCCGGCCGCTGTCCAGCAGGCGCCGGCCTTCGTGCTTCAGGTCCTGCTTGCTGACTTGGTGGAGGTCCGTTTTGGGGGTGGTGGGGGGCGTCGGGGGGCCGTGGGGCTGCCCTGTTTGGCAACGGGGGAGAAAAACAGAAGGAAGTTGAGACACGAAGCCCGATGGACACTGGCCTAACCAACACAAAATGTTAGACTTGCTAAATTAATCTCGCCCGTGGGGGGGACTCTAAACTAGGCAACAATCGTGATTTGAAACTTTTGAGAGGCGTTATTTCCAGTTAGCAGGAGGGCTTAAAAAGTGTGTACTACACGCCATGCCTCTGAAGCTCCTACCTTTCGTTTAGTTTTGTTTTGCAACTTGAAAATTTAGTTTGGAAAAGCACAAAACGCCCTTGAAACGTCATAAACGTTTTCACTCAATAGTTGGGGACCTTGAGTTCCGTTTTCAATTGTCTTGAACAGCGGAGAGAATTTAAGTAAGAAAAGAAGCGCGTGGTCCATTTTACACGTTTTTTTAAGTCTAAAATCTCCAGGCGGACTTGACGTTTGCAGTATTTCTGAGCCAGGTTTCAAAGTGTTAGCGTACCTGCGTGGTCGGAGTGATGGTGACCGTCGGCCAACCCCCCCAGGGGCTCCGACTTGTAGATCTGGCTGGAGGGGTGGTGGCTCAGTTCGGCCCCGGAGTCGGAGTCGCTTTGTCCAGTTTTAACGCTTTTCCGCCTTCGGGGTTGGTATTTGTAGTCCGGGTGATCCTTCTTGTGCTGGACTCGCAGCCGCTCCGCTTCCTCCACGAAGGGTCGTTTCTCGCTCTCGGATAACAATCTGGTTTTAACAACAGTTGATAGCATTATGCCTTTTATTTCAACCAGTTAAAGACATTATACAATGTATTTTCAGAGGACTCTCAGCTCTCGCTTCATCTCAAACCATGACCGCTTTACAAACCTTTATTACCAGTTTGCATGTGAGTCTGAGTTGCATCAGCGGGAAAAGTTTATTAAATTAAAGTAACAGAAAAAATACAAATCTTAAAATCAACGAGTGGCATCTGTACCGATACATCTACATTTGTAGGAGTATAAAAAGATACGTTTCAACTACATGACTTACACGGGCCTTTATGTAAAAAGACATAAAGTATGGGGATCCATGCATAATATTCGTATTGTTCGAATCACCTCTCAAGTCTTCGAAGTACAAAATAACTATTTAAACCCGCATTTTACATTTCACAGGGTTAACGCATTGTTCTAATCTTGAGACAACCAACAGATACAGATTTTTACAAAAATTGAGTTCTAGTCGTGCAGTTTTTACCTTTTGCATTCATGGGAAATAAATGTATTATTTCCAAGTGAAAAATATTTTAGTATCATATATTATAGACGCTACTTTAATATAGAGGCTATATTAAAGTAACATCTATGCAATTGAAAACCATACAACGAAAATGTAAAATCATATATAGTATATCTGGCGTCGGTATGAGCTTTGCGTGTGTACAACAGCAAAGACTAAAAGGGTTATTTTTAAGTATTATCTACTACCATAAACACAGGAGACCTTGTACCGTTAAAACGCAGATTTAAGAAACGCAACTAGTGTTGCTCAGCCCATTGAGAATTTCGCGAAAGCACGTTGAAATCCACTCGGAAGCAGGACAGAGCACATGCAGGAAAGTCAGCTTTGCGGTGGGACTTACCGCCACAGTTTGCCCAAGGTCTTGCTAAGTTCGGCATTATGCAGGTGCGGGTACTGGTCCGCGAGTTTCCTGCGCGCCGCCTGCGCCCAGACCATGAAGGCGTTCATGGGTCTCTTGACGTGCGGCTTGTTCTTCAACGAGCCGCTTCCGCGCACCGGCATCGGGACGAGCGACCAGTCGTAACCTTTGAGAACCTGGGACACGGCGTCGCGGATGCAAGCGGGGAAGCGTTCGTCTTCCTCGCCCTCCAGTTTCTTCCCCAGCCTGTGCTGGGACCCGGGTCCGTCCGATCCAGTCGGCGACAGGGGGGCGTCGGAGTCGGAGTCCTCCTGGGACATCGAGCTGGTTGTCCCCGCGGGGCTGCAGGGGGGATCGGCGAGGGACTTGTCGTGCTCTTCCGTCATTTTTAACATCTGGCTGTAAAAAATCCCGAACCTGGCTGTTACACCGTGTCCTTCTCTGACGACTAACTGTAGGTTATACGCAGCGCGTTAACAAAATCTCTCATGAGATGCCACTTCTAGTTTTAGTAGAAATAACGCTGCATATGTAGCCTGTTTAACGCACAGTCTCTCATTTTAAGTGATAATCTTTGGAATAGAAATAAAAGCCTCTTGGTAGGCGACTTGACAATTTCCTTTTTCCTTCCTCTACCGGACACTTGCTCCCTTACTCCTCCTCGCTGCAGTTTGTCCAGTCTGTCCCTTTGGCGACTAGTTTGGGGAACTTTGTCTGAGCTTTTCCCAGTTCACCCCACCTTCCTCGCTGTGATTGGACGCTCGATATCACCATTTTGTATAGTGATTGGCTCGACTGTTTTAAAGGCCGATTTTTTCAGGAGACCTGACGTATCTGAAGGCATTGATATATTAGCTGTATTATTCATGTTTTCATTATACCAAAACCAAATGCACCATGAATAGGAATACTAATGATTAAAGTCTGAACCTATTACAATGAACCCACTACAACTTATTAACTATTAACTTGGCCTTCTACTAACAAGACCAGTAATAATTATAATTATAATAATAATCATGCAATCATTCGACTTGAAATGTATCTTTTTGTTGCACATACAGGACAAGCCGATGAAGACGTGTGTCCTGAAGAATATTGTCATTTATGAGCCCTTGTCGAGAAAGTCAAGGCGCTTTGCGAGCACAACACAATACCCGACAAAAGCAGCAAGAAAGCGAACGAAAATAAAATCGAGCAAACTGAGCGAGCGATTCGAAGAGGAAAGCTACATCACACATTAAACGATTTAATTAAAAAAAATATTTCCGAGATTAGCCAGTGCGAGTCCCCCTTTTGCGCTCCGAATACGGGTTCAAAAACACAGACTTGATTAGCATAGGAAAGATTTCACAGGCCGGTACTAACCAAAGGACACGAGTGGAAACTCTGAGGAAGCGCATCAAAAACCAAGAACAGGAGACACTACTTTGTCCGAAGTGTTGTGGGAGTGTGGAGCAAGCCATGCTGTTGAAGCCGATATCCTTGGATCGATTAACTACTAACGACCAAACGGACTAAATGGGTCCTGTCGTTTGTAACTGTTCTTAAGACACTGACAAGGTGCCTCACATACACGCAAACCCATAGATACATGTTATATACCCGATACCATAAACACGATTATTATCCTAATCTTAATGATTGCAACATCCTAATGATTGCAAGCTAGAGAAATGATTAATTAAACCAATTACACAACACGCATAGGACTTAACGGAAATCTGGGCGCCGTCTCTCCTTGCAAGAGTGCCACCGGCTTGGGGCTATCGTCGTGACGTCACTCGCATCAGGACCAGTGATTCAGGGTCACGGGCAGGCGAGGCCTCTGCTGCGTCGCCACCGTGCAGTCCAGATGTGAGATCTGAAGAGATACCAGAAGAAGAACCTTAGAACCGTTTCCTTCCCGAGAGGTGTTTTTGAAACGCCCTTAAAAAAAACCTTTAATTCTATTATTTCCTTTTTAATTATTTGTGTATGTTTAAATTCCAATGCCCTTCCGTTCGGTACTTTAAACATTTTTAAAAAAGCATCTTAATCACCATTGGGAATCCGTTCAAGCTAAATGATTTTCATAAAGTACCACTCAGGCCACGTTGAACAGTTAGCTTCCTGATGCTGGATATCGCTACGCTGTTGCTGAGGCTGAAGATGAACCATTTCACTTGGTAAATACAGAGAATGCAGGAATGAATCAAGAAAAGTGTTGATTGAGGCTTCCTGATTTCTTCTCCGACTCCTAGCGCTGCAATGAGATTGCCGTACTTAGTTATAACTGGGCTTTACTTTGGGCTGTACTCTGACTCCCGGTATTATTTTCCCCATCGATTTACCCAGTAAGTCAAAAGCAACACACGGCAACAATTTGAAGCACGTTTTGCAAACATCCAGCGTATTATTTATAGTTATATTGTTATATTTATAAAACAAGAATTGAAATCGGAAATATTTTTGCAGTAATATTTATTTTAATGACTTTATTTGTATGTATTACCATATCCACTTTATCCTTATATAAGGAATAATAAAAAAACAAAATCTGGAACATAGTTTAAACACGTTTAAACCATAAACATTTTGTCTTTGACTGCTCTAGAAAGCAAACGCTTTATTTTGTTACGTTGGTTTTAGGAGTTAAAGATAAACTAAATGTAAGGGCTTATTTTAGATTATAGATATGTAGAGACGCAAAATCGATTTGTCGTTGATAAAACAACAAAGAAACAGCTTGCTGACAAAATCTAAAAAAAAACTTCTTTTTTTTAGTGTGTTCTACGTCTCTCTCGTTTTTTTTCTCCTAAACTGCGACATAAAGTAGGATGTATAGAATCGCACGCACTTTTATTAAGGCGTTAGTATATAGAATACCGAAAGTTAAACGAGTTAAAATCCGCTCTTAAAACCACCAAATAAAACGAGAGGAAATATTAAATCGCTGAACGAAACTAAACTCGATGAAAATGTCTCCGGATTGCAAGAAATGGTTTGTCTCAAATTACAACGAGGGCGCTCGCTTTGACAAGTGACAACTAGGATTTGACAAGTGCTTAATACGATTAAATTAGTTTTCTCACTTGTAACAGATAAGCAAAGTTATTAATCCTGTTGACATTATAAAATGAGGACCAACATTTTTGATTTCTTTGATCGATTAACAATCAGTAATCATTCACGAACTGAAAAAAAGCCCCAATGGTTTTGAAAGATCTTACTGAATATCACGTTTCATGAAGGTTTAGTAAAGAGTGTATACCACCACACAACCCACTGGCTGCGCTCTTGAACACTTCGGTGTGAAATATTTCACAGGGAAAAGTCGAAGACGATATTATGATTCTATCCCTAGAGGTACACGTAGGTTTTAATCGATAACTCGATACAGTAGTGTTGAATAACCATAACCATAATCACCATAGTTGTCAATTGAGTTACCAACGTGTTCAAGTCCGACGATTGACCGGTTTATACCCATTGAATCAATTAATGTAGATCAATGATCAAAGTATGAAATAGTCATAAACACGTTCACGGACAGTATCTGTAAGAATACTGATATATTTTGTAATTGAGTATATTTTTAATCACTAGCACAGAATGAAAATATGCTGATTTCAGTCTGTTTCCTACATTGTAACTTCGGTTTTTCGTTCTACCTTGTAAGATGTTTCTTAGGGGAGGCCTAGAATCTTCATTGCAACAGCTGATCGTATTCCAGCAAGTTCATAGCGCACAGGACCTGGTAAAAGACGTTTTAAAAGCTACACAGGAGTTTCGCTTAGGTTCTTTTTTAGTTTCTGAAAGTATTTTACTCGGATATTAAATATATTAAAAACGAGTTTAAAGTTACATGATGTGACACCGGTAAAAATGTTATTTGGCATTCTAAAGTTTTTCGTGGTGATGTCAGAAGGTTTTAAATAATTTTTGTGAGTTTCTTCAGAATAGTTTTAACACTTTGAAACAATAGTGGTTGGTCTATAATAGTAAAAAATCATATATTAGACAAATAAAGTATTATTTAGGATGCTGTTTTTCCATAATCTTCCTTTCCTCACGATTATGATCAACAAAAATATTGGATGTGTAATATATGAAATGAAGAGCATCTAGAATTTCACATATAACATATGGATTAATTACATTTAATTAACATAATAGACCACTGGCAGCACATAATTCATTTAGGCGATAAAGTAATTAATTTACTTAATTATAATTTGTATATATTTTAGAAATTCAAACAAATTAGCTTTATTTTGAACAGCTTTGCAGAGCTCATGTTCTCATTTGTACATTATTTTTAACATAAAATCAAACCCCTTTTGATATGGAGATACACAATTGTAAAGGTATAAGCTATCTAAAGCACGGTGGGACCACTTCACCATTTTAAATCAATGTGTTTTTGATTATGTGGTGAGGGGTCTCTTAATTTAGTCGCGTAAATCCAATAAGTGTCAGATATATGTATGTATAATTACCAATAAAATAGGACTGTTATTATGATTTACAGCCTCGTTTGTCTAATTCGCACGGTCATAAAACTGACAGTCTCCTACTTGGAATGTCAGGACGCTCATCACTCAAGACTGTTTATATGATAACACAACCCCAGTTACACGTGATTCCTGAGGAGACGGCTTTCATTTAAGAAAGTGCTCGGGTACAAGAATGTGTTTTCCCTTCGGCCAAGAGACAGCGTGCACTTGATCTGCAAAGTCCTGGGTCATTCTCTCTGCAGTTACGCCGCAAGCTATCGGCTTAAGAACAGAACGCAGATGTGTCTGTTTCGATCCTAATGTTATGATACAATCGTTTTAAAGATATTATCCACTCTTTGTCGGATTTGTATACCTTGTCCTCACATACATTGAAACGAAAAGCCCATCTTAAAACAAAGACGATCACATAATATCTTAGTTCAAACAAAACACAGCTATGTACATCGCTGGACATATAATCGATTTATAGCTGTTATATTAGTTTATGCCTCTAATAAACTAACTGTAAACTCCAATAATCTGCAGTGTAGACATACTGTAATTATGCAAACTGTGAAATGATGATGCAATTTTAAAAAGCTGAACAAATCTATTAATTTAATTTTTGAAACAGTTGCATGTATGTACTGTATATTCTGGGATCCAAAATCCCTCTCATCAGCGGGAGATGCGCGTCTCGGTGTTGGACCCGATTTCGTAATTGCGCTCGCGGCTCCGAACTGCGGCTTCCACCAATAGCAGCGAGACCCGTGCACGGGCTCGAGTCCCGCGCCTGCGCAGTGAGAGCAGCAAACATGGCAGCCTCCAGCAACACGCCAGGTGAGGAGACTGGAGTAAGAAAAAGGAGAGCTGCCTCGTCCAAGCCAGAGTTTGGTTTGAGTAAAAATCAGACCGACGGTGAAGGGGAAGGAGTTAAAAACGAACAGAGCGGGGCTTTTCCGTTACAACCCGGGACGTATTGGCTGACACGGATCGTTTTGCTTAGATCCATTGCTTTTATTTACTGTGAGTTGGGTTTATTTACTCTCATTGGCTTCTCATACACCTGTTTTCTTTGCGGTTTTATTAATTCAAAGTGACATGTACAGTGGCAATACATTAATTTGGGAAGATTTTATTAAACAGCGCTGTCCTTTGCACTTTGCTGTCTGTTTTTTTACATTGCATAGAGGTGTACAGTGGATTATTTATTATGATTTTAGGGAATAATGTACATGCTAACTTCTCTAACTTCTGTAGAAGGCAGCGTGTAGGTCGGTTGGACAGTGATGTTTATGTGCTCAGTGCATTAGACACTGTATAGTCTTGTCGGTAGGTGAGTGTTTTGTCCTAAACTGGTGTAAGCGTGGGTGTTGATAAAGGCGACGAGATCCACATATCACGGATTGCGAGTTTTTATTTTGCCCGGGAACAGACTAGATTAATATAAATATTATATTAATATAAAACATCAAATGGCAACAGCTCGGTTGGTTGACCTCCCCCAGACTGTCTCCTCTCCCCTTTCAACCGGAAGAGGATCTAATGCAAAACACTCAACAATACAACCACAGTGTGCTGTGTGTACAAAAAACAAAACTTGTGAAACATAACTACTGTGTAATTACATTAAACACAGCATAACACATCCTCACTAACGTCTTGCTGTAATAGCTTTACTTTGGCTTTGGTGATTGTTGGAGGAGATCAGTTTATTTTTTCCTGTCTTTTTTTTCCTCATGTTTTAACATTAAATAATACAAGTATAGGAGAAAAGGTATCCAAAAAAGAAAAGTGAAGAAAACAAACCGAGGTAATTACAAATCTTAAAACAACAAGTTAATATTTTTATATACATCAATTGTGTATTTTGCTTTGTTATTTTCCATATTTTTGATTGAGTTTAAGTAGTATTGCATTTCCATCTTATACAAATTAAAGGAAGGAGTAGCATTGGACTGTGAGATCACAGTTTATTTGGTGTTCCACACAATGCTAAAATACACAGTGGTGAAATAAAAATGTACACAGTTGTCTTTGTCAACCCTGCACTTTTCTGACTAGCTAAGAACTTTGAAAAGCCTAACTTCCATCTTAAAAAAGAGATTTTGTTCAGGTTTCATAACAAGCATAGAAAGTATAAAGAGGCAAAAAAAGATACATTGGTCAATGATGGATGCTAGCATCTTAAACAGATCTTGTAGGATCTTCATTTACACTTTCACAGTTAATAAAATGGTAATAAACGTGTCCCAATTACTCACTTTAATTGTCGTCATTAAAGTGAGTCACAGTGAATGCATTCTCCATCCAATGTAGAATGAATTCTTCAAGACAAAACGTTAAAGGGGTTTGAGTTCAGGCTGTGCCTTTTGCAAGCACTGACCAAGAATTCCCAGCCTACACAAATATTATGAAAGATGACTGAAAATGAATGGAAAATAAACACATGAAGTGTGTTTGCAGGTCTACTACAACATGACATGAATACTCTTCAAGATACACATTTTCAGTATTTTGCTAGTGGGGGACATTGAAGATCTGATGCACTGAGAAGTTTATTCAGTACCAGCAGGAGATGTGTGGTATTTCTTAACTTATGGACAGATGAATTAAGTGGTTTATCATTTATGGCTAAGTCCTGCAGTCTGTTAGGCTTGTTTCTTAGACCGAGTATAATTTCTGTAAAGGCATAAAGACGTATTGTTTGAGGAGCCTGTAAACCCCTCGGTTATCAATGTAGCTTAATCTGGAAGGCTCTGTAAACAAGATTGCAAGGGAACAGTACAGAAATACCTATATAGGCAAGGTATCAGTGGCTGGAAAACTAGCTTCTCAAATCCATAATGCACAAAACGCTTAGATGTTCAGATTGGGGATTTAAGGCCTTGGTGTTAATATGGGGCCCTTAGAGTGAATATTTCTTTGTTATGATTCCAGAGTTTGGAGGTGGTGTTTCACCATTCATTTAAAAACTAGGTCCTAGCATGGTGCCCATGTTGTTGACAAGCTACAGTGGGATTTCAGAAGTCATCAGATCCATCACCTCAAATAGTCTCCAGCAAGATCTGGATTAATATGTACTTGCAGCTTTTGCAAACTAATAGGGTTTTTGAATGATAACATTTGGATTAGCATTAAGGAAAAAAAATCTAATTACAATTACAATTTTTTTAGATGTCAGTAGTACTGGAGATTGTCTCAATCAGCAATTCAAGGATTTGCCATGATTTACAGATTTAAAGAAGTGAGATTTAGTTTGAACATCTCCTGTTTGTAAAAAAACAAAGCTTTTTAGATAATGTCCTTTATTTCTTACAATGAGAATCAACAGGAGTACAGTGACTTTTTCATTTTGAAACCCATTTCCTCAGTGGTTCAGTTCACCAAACCAGTTCCAGTCTCAGCCCTCTGGGTCTTGGCTTTGTGAATTCAAAAATTAGTTTGAGCCAAAAATTAATTTTGCCAAATACCAAGATGCACTGCTGACTCAAATAATTAACTAATAGTTGTGAGGTCATTGTGCATAGCTTCAAAGTCACCACAGAAACCATCTAAAACACAGAGCTGAGTAAATTTGCTCAGTGGAGAAGGATCAAATAGCAGGATAGGTCATTGCTTTCGACTGACCTCAGTAATATTGAAATGTTATGAGCAAATGAGAAAGAAATCATGTTTACAGAGAAACCCAGCTATTTGAATGCAGTCAAAGTAGCTTGCATTGAAGAAAACAAAATATTTTAAATTGCCAGTTCCCCAAAGTTATGCAAACTTACAAAAACATTCTGGAATATTTTTCTGAAAGCCAAAGAAAGGTCCCACTTAGTAGAAACTAAGTGCGAATCCTTTTTCCATTCATGGCCTCAGTTTCTGTGCTTTAATTGAAACGCAGATATTGTTCTTTGCTCCATTAATATTCACATACAATAATTTTGAACTTCATTACAATGCATAAGAAGTTTGTTTTTCAAATTGCCCAAGCTGAAGCCTTCAAATGTACCCACTGGAAGCCCTTTGGATGTGAAGCGAAGCCAGAATTAGCATAATAGGTTAAGAGCTTTGTTTCCAGCCTCTGCATTGAGGCATACTGAAAAAAGACACCATAGCCTGTACTTCCAAAAGATTGGGATTTGTAGTTATCTCAGGTATTTCAGTGAAGCTGTCTCGAGTCAGTGCGTGGAAATTTTGAACGGAATGAGTGAGAATACTCTCATTATAATGCAACAAAAGAGCTCTTGTTCTTGTTAGATTTGATGCGGGCACAATATGCGTTCCAAAAATACGGCCCATGTAATGGCTCTTTTGTTAAGTGCTAGCCACAGGTTTACCAGCGAAAAGGAAGTTCACCCCTGACAGTAGGCTGTTTGTTTGGAGAAAAAACAATGCATGTTCACTTAAATAAAATAGCCCTATTAATGGGAGACACAGGGGAGAGAGAGATATGAAGAGAGATTAAATCGCTGTCTTTGTTAGGATGTCTTTGTATGCATTTATTGTAGGCTGATTTTAATCAAAATGATTCCTATGAAAGAAAAGGTATGTTTCTTTTTGGCTGCCAGTTAGCTGAAGCAGTGCTGAAGGGGTAGGCACTGGGAGCGGGACTCTAAATTATTGCTATGCCTGCACGGACAATTCAAAGCCTTTATTTTTATCCCTTCCGTTTTTGTTTTTTACTGCAACATAACATGGTTTTGTGCTTCAGTGATAAGGAAGAGCAGTAGGTAAGAGGTTTTTTTTTCTTTCAATATGTTGAGAGCTGCACAATAAATTGGTGTAGTGCAAAAGCTACCTGTCTATTTACAGATTAGCATGAATTATTCTGATAATAGGAAATTCTTTTTTTAAGAATGGGGAGGGGAGATGGAAGGGTGACTATTGAAATACAATGTTAAAAATATGGGCCTATAAAACGTAGGGATTCCAATGACTATACTTCAAAATTGGATGAGACTAGGCTAGGGATTTAGGATGAGCTCTACACATACGACATCATTTAAATGAAGTGAAATTAAGCATGAAGTTAAATTGCAGCTTCCCGGTATACCTGTATCAAGTGGAAGCTGCTTTTTTAATGTCTATTTTATATGCATTCAAATGTATGTTTTTTGTTTTTTTTTAAACAATACCTAAGTTAAACGGAGTTTACTTATTTGTTAAATGTTTTGTTATTTATTTGGCATGTCTTGTAATTGTACTTTAAAGTGTATTATTCAATGATTATGTCTTTCAACATTTTTGTTAAAGTAATTTTACACCTTTGTGCCCAAGGCCGAATTAGAGGTCAGAGAAGGGATTTTTAAATTTCAGATATTATCTCAGTGCTTTTTCACTTGCCTGTTCTCCTTTTGCACCCGCACATCCTTTAAAATAGTCTTTTCCTTCCATCTGTATCTTCATTTTAGTCATGCTATGCAGAAGGGTGTAGAATTTTTATCTCTTGTGTTAGTAATAGTCAGAGTAGAATTACCAGAGGTTTTCACCATTGTATAAATTTGAAATGAGAAGTAGCAATTACCTAACTAATTGCTCTAAAACCTCAATAGCTGTCCCACTGCAGTCCTCAAGCTAATAACAGAGTTTTCATTTCCTAGAGAGAACTTACTGACACTACTCAGACTTGCAGACACCTGGACCCCAGGGCATCACCCCTATTCTTTTTGAGAAATGCCCTAGGATTTTTGATGACCATGGAGAGTTAGGACCTTGGTATTACATCTCATCTAAAGGATGGCACCTTTATTACCAGTATAGTTTCACCATCACTGTACTTGAGCATTAGGACGCAGACAGACTGCAGGGTGAGTGCTCCCTACTTGTCTTGCTAATACCACTTCCAGCAGTAATCTTAGCTTTCCCAGGAGGTGTCCCATCTAGGTACTGGCTAGATTCACACCTGCTTAGCATCAGTGGGTTGGCAGTTGTGAGTTGCAGGGTGATATAGCTGCTGGCAAACGACATCTACACTAACCACATTTCACACTACAGTACATCAATCAAGATAAGCAGTGGTCCTATGAGCTCGGAGGCTTGTGAAGATCTCTAACCTTATTGTTTGCTGCAAACAGAACCACTTGAAATCACCTTAGTGTAACCTTGAACTGAGAAATCACCCCCATCCTGATCTTTAGTATTTTTAATCGGTCTTAGAAATAATTAATTCCATTACTTTTATTTGCTCTTTCCACAGTTGTAGCTTTCTGCGTTGCCTACAACCAAAACAAGCAGTTAATCGGCAAGAAGGGATTGCTGCCATGCAAGCAGTACTTGAACGATGTGAAACGATATGTTGGTGGAAAGATCAACTTGGATGCCTTGAGTTACACCCCTACTATCCTGTGGTTCCTTGACTGGACTGACATGGATAGGAACTTAGACAATATCGCCTTAGTGGGACTGGGCCTCTCCACCTTTGTACTGCTGACAGGAAGAGGAAACATGATTATCATGACACTTCTGTGGATTCTGTACCACTCACTTGTCAGTGTGGGGCAGATCTGGTAAGTGAAGAAAGTAGTTTTTAGATTGTTGCACATATATTGAAGATGTTTTTTGTGTGATTGTTAAGTATCTGAAAACATAAATGTCTAGCACAAATGCGATGAACATAGTGTACGGCTTTTTCAGATAGACGTTCAGGTGGCTCCTGACAAAGAATTTGGCGTATCTTAGGACTTCACATACCATCAGTTTTTTTATTACACTAATCTTCAGTTACGGTTTTCATGACCTAGCTATCAGAGAAGCGTGATTTATCGGTCATTGACCTGGGGCACCCCCCACCCAGGCACAGGCTCCAGGCACTGACTTCTTGTGCGAAGTCTTACCAGAGCAAGTGCTGTCCTGGCTGTCTGATGCATCTTCGCTCCCTGACGGAATTAGTTGAGGGTTGCTTTAGGTATCTCTGAAAACGGATCTTTTTGCAGATGATAAAGCTTCCTGCACCGCTCTGAGGACCATCCAATCTCATTTTCAGCAGCTGGAAGAGAGGTTTGCAGCTGTTCTATCATCCAAGCACAAGGAATGAAAGAGGCTGGATGTTCCTCCAGGCTGCACAGAGGCAGAACTGAAACAGCATTAGAGAGCTGGAGATGAAGATAACTCACCTAAAATCCCAGACCTCTTTCATTAATCTTGAAACTTCTCCACTATACTGGGTAGCAGGTTATCCTTCAGGTGGCCATAAAATTATATTGACTACATTGGCATTACAGGAGGTTCTCTCCTGTTCTGATTTAATGGTACAAAGGGTTTTGTGCTTTATCCAGCCAAGATGAAAGAGTAGACCGCAACTGCAGCTTTACTCTTGGGCACTGGATTTGATTATTTCTCGTTCCATTTGTTCTTTCCTTTCTGGATAACTCTCCGAATAGAGGTTATGATTTCCTTGCAAAGCAGATGATCTTACCCGGTAAAATTGAATAAAAAGGAGATCTTCAAGGTGTTTTAAAATTGTTCATTATAACACTGTGACTGCTGTGGCACAGCCCAGCTGAAGTGCCTTATTGTCCCTTGTAAATATGTGTTTTCTACCTAGGTTAAAGGCCGTAGCAGTTGATATGTTATTTTATGAGTCTAGTAGTGAGTGTCATAGTAGAGCTCTGGGCTTTAATTTCACTTATTTTGTTTGTTCATGTTCTTAAGACTGAATTTGTTTATTTTCTTGGGCGGTATGATTTATCTTCTGCTCACCTCTTTGCTTTCCATCCTAACATATGCTATTGGTTTGATGTTTACACAACATGTCTACTTCTTTCTCTACTGAGTATTGTTGTATTTAGTTTTACACATGACTTGCGATCAGAATTGTGCATCCTGTTGTCTCAAGATATCGACATATGCCTCCAATCAATTTTGGAGGATTGCATGGTTAACAGTGTGAAAAGCAGTACTAAGATTCAATGAAACAAGAACAGATAACTCAACTATATCTGAAGTAATAAAGTAAATAAAGTAAACCTTCAACATATAGATGTTTGTTTGAAAAAAAGATTATTCTAAATTGGCCTGTAATTAGGATTACAGGGTCCAGTTTAGTTTTTACCAGTTATACCAGTAATGCGTAGTGATGATGGCACAATCATCTCATCGGCACAGCAATTCATTACTGTGACTAATGGACGAAAAGAACAAGAAAGTAGGAATGAAGTCAGGACAAGCAGTTTGACTTTTTTTGGTTTCTATCTTTCCTGTTTTATAGATTTAGATTTGGAATCATCTGCTTTTCAGACGTCCCCAAAAAAACTTACAATTGCAACTGAATGTGCAAAGGATCGGTCAGTACGTGCTGAAAATTTAAATTAGAGGTGAAAAGTTGAATTTAAGTAATTTACATCAGACACTGCTTTAAAGAAATATTTTAGAAGCAAGATGTAGGGGGCCTTCCTTCCTGTTGAGGAAGTCAACTTGGATCTTCCTGTCCTGACAATTGCAAGTATTGATTTCAAAGAGTACTGGTTGTCATAACTGTCAAGTATAAAATGCCACATGAGACAAATATTAAGAATGCTTATCTGAGGAACATAAAGCTAGAATCCTTAATGTATAGATGTGTATTGTCTCAGAATTTAAGCTAATTTAATCAACACTTTGAATTAAATAAACCATTCTAGTTAGTCCTGGGCTTCATTTTGCTGTGCATTTATCGAAATATGTTACTTAAAAACATCAAGTCAGAAAGGAGAATTATTTACAGGAGATTCTGCGTTACAGATGGCGAGACATGTAGCAGTGGATTTGTAATATACAATTCTTGCTCAGCAAATTATGAAAAGCTCAGTTTCGGACTGTCGTTAATTTCAGGAAGTATCATTATTCAAAGGAGGCAAAAAAAACGTAACGTCATTTGACAGCTGTTTTTAGTTGTTGCCAAACCTTGGTATTTTGCAGTGGTCAGTGAGGAAGGAAATGAGTTAGAATGGTGGTAAGTGAAACCAAACGCTGGCTTTCATGACTCCCTCTGTTGTGGTTGGGGTTCTAGAAAGCAGGGTCCTAGGCTTTGTGATTACAACACTGACTCCTAAAGAAGGAAAAAAAAGAAAGTTATGAACTATGAGGGCTTTTTCCTCATTTGGACTTTTGACACAAAGGGCTGCTTTTTTGTTTCACAACAGTAGTGTCGGCTTCCTTGGTAATAGGAGATGTATTGCTTTTCAGCACAGTTTGTACTTTAAATTAAATACAGGACTTTTCATTTCATGAATGGTAAACAAATGTATGGTATTAGACAAAATTATTGGCATGAAATTGATTTGTAACATAGAAATTGTTTATCCAAAGACCAGTTGTCAATGTTCTCTTAACATTAGTCTTGTCAGTTACATCAATGGTTAAGAAGGCACACCTGTGGGATTCCTGTGTGACTCAGCAAGGAAGGGCAATTGTTTGGATTTGCAAGTTAAGTCTGTGTTTTGCTATTAACTAACTGAGACTCCAGTATTGTGGCACAGAGTTATAGGAACTGCAGTTGATCCTTGATGTGATGGAGGTGAAATTGTCAGCGGCAGTCACATAGCTCTTCTTCTACTGCTGTGCACCTTACAGCATGAAAAGTAGCAAGTGGCACTTACTAGCACTGGTTTGAAAGCCCATGACTGAAGCCTATCTATCATCCACTGTGGGTGATTCTAAAATGAGGTGTTTAAAAAGAATGGTTCACTCCAAATTTTAGACGTATATAAAAGAAGACACACCATTAAGTGTCATTCAAACTTGCAGGAAGACAAGTATATAAAACATAATGCTGATCTTCAGTGCTGTCATTCTTATTGTATGCTGTCTTTACAGCATGACATTAAAATAAATCAGTCTCCACTGGAAGAAATAGAATATTTGTGCAACTTGTGTAACTTGCATCTGAAATTGCTCTCTTTGTTGTGCTGTTTGTCAATCCCTAAAACCTGTCTGGCACCCGTTTGGTGAGCTGATAAAGCTGCAATTTACTCAGGCAGGGTGTTGCATGTCCAAGATTACCACTAACCACAGTGAATCTGCAAATCCATAGCTACTGTATTTGTTATTTTTCTACTCAAGGTACCTCTTGAGTACTCCACTGCTGGATTTCAAAAGCCAATCAAATGTTTGAGATTTACTCTACCGTTTTTCTTGGACAGAAATACTGAACAGTTAAGTTTTGACTTCCATGATGTTTCTGTAATTTTTGCCTAAATGAACTGGAAGCTAGCATAAGTAGTGGTTGTGTCTTTTGCTTGCATCATATATTTTATATGGACCACTTTTCCATGTACAGGTTTCCTGTACAGGTTGTTGTGTTGATCTATGGCTTTGTGCTTGTTTACTGATTCTTCCCAAAACAAAGGAGATGAAAGAGGCATTTGGCAGCTTAATAAACTTTAATACACAGCCATTAATGTTTTACAGATCTTTCCACATATTCTGCAAAGAAAATGCAATAACCTAGGCTTTTCATCAAGAGCACAAAATCATTCGGCTCACATCATGTCTTTTCAATCAGTGTTTGATACTGAAGATTGCCTGGTTGTTTTCAGCTGGTTCCTGAGAGAATGAGATGTCATGCTTCAACAAACAGCAGAGACAACAGGAGACTAGTTTTGTGAGGGACAGGACATGACCTGGAAGACTGCGCATGACCCCTCTGACCCACGACTGTCAGATCCACCAATGGAATCGTTTCCACACAGCAGTGGCCACAGCTCACTAAAACTCAGGAAGCAATAAATAGCACATCAGCAGAATGGTTGTAGCTCAGCATCTGCATGCTTGGAGGCTGTTCTGAAATGTGCTGAAAGCTCAGAGAGGAAATGTTGATGCTTTGTCAACCAAAGAACATATGCGCTAGTGGCAGAGTTTTATTCATTGAAGAATGCCCATATGAGAATACAAGCAGAATAGAGACATCATGGTGAGCATGTTATTCAGGTCAACCTTTTCCAGGTGGCTGCAGATGCACAAGACAAGCAGCAAGACATCCCACAGCAGTCTGTCCAAAGGCTGATCAGGTCTATGTGTCAACACTGCCCATTGATGTTATAGAACAGTTTTACTCATTTCAAATTCAGCCCAAAATTGTGAACTTTGTGAAAGTGCTGTGAATAGTTGTGCAGCATACATTTCACCTCCGTAATGTCCCAGTGTGATCTGCATGCAGAGCTAACAAATAGACTTTCATACCTTTATTGCGTACCCATCCAATTTGGACTTGCCAGCTGTTGCAAGGTTCAGTTTTCCACCATCAACTCTTGCACCCACTCAAAGGGGAAGGAGACACACAGATATTCACTGCATTCACCCTTTGATGTGCTTTAAGCACCACAGTGCCATTTAGAAGACTTAGCTCTTATTGGAGGTTCAGATCTTCTTTTAGTGGTGTCACTGCAAGCCAGCAGAAGCCAGGCAAATGGCAGGAGTTGTGCCAGTTGTGGAAAGGACTCTGTGTGACTTACACCTGCACTGGCCCTAGTGATGCTCTGCCAGCTGTGAGCTACCAATTGGGGAAACCTACATGAAGGCAGCTAGTGACCAGTCCTAGACTCGCACTGTTGATATTAACCTCTGCTCTAAGCAAGTGTTTTGACAGACTGGTCAAATTCATGGTTATTGTAACGTTTCAGTTATACAGGTCTTTTCTAAGATATAAGATCAGCCAATTATTTTCATCAGAAGATAATTAAAGAAAATGTAGTTAAGATTTCTTCATATGTTGTTCTGATATGTATTTTTTTTCTTTCTTTTTTCAGGTATTCTTTTGGTAAGTGAACCTTTTTTTCTGAATATTCTTCACCTTTCTCTTATTGGGAAAACAAAATTACTTTAAACCGGTGAATAGAAATCAAGCGTAAAAAGAATTACCTAGAATATTATAGTTAGAAGGGTTCATGGACAACAAGAAGCAAATATCGTAGTGTCACAATGTATCTTTCTGTAGGCTGAAAAATTTAGAGATCCAAATGTCTCAGTTGCTACACCAAGGCATCGGCCTGCTCATCAAGGACTTGGAAGCAATTTATGCTTCAAATACAGACCAAATAAAATTTTGGGTGGTCATGTTGTTGAGTCTACTGCAAACATGAGAGAATCTGTAGAAAAGATTGAAGTAACTCTCCTGCTGTGCAAACATGTTACAAATGCAGCCTTGGTTCCCTGAACATAAGTGATCACTCCATTGAGTAGACTGAGCTTGTATATCTGAGCTGCCAAAGGCATCTGTGAGAAATGACTTAACAATTGAATGCCTTGTATGAGAATATGATAATGCCAATTACCTCAGAATGGCTGCTTTCGATGGTGAGCCGTTCTGGGCAGGGACGGATTTTGGTGTTCATAGGCCCTGGGCACTTTCACTCTGAAATGTGCAAAAAGAGGGGTAAACGCCAATTGAATGACGTCGATCGACATGACTCACTTTAAACTCTTCTCATGCTAAACCATGTGACTGATGGAGCGAGTCGAGTGACCATCACTTCGATACTTCTAGTTTCTAGAAGAGCCGCTAGATAGCGTGTGATTATTGATTTGGAGCATCTAGAGTCAATCACAAGCACGTTGTTTCAGCTCGTTTTTCGTTCATGAGTGGTTCCCTCCTTCGTAGGCCTAACAATTTCGTAAGCCCTAAATACCATGCCTCCAGTGCCTAATGGGAAATCTGGCATTGTTTCTGGGTTAACTAAAGCACCCTTTCAGGGAACCACGGTGACATCCATAGCCAGACAAGCAGGAGGCCTGTTGGAAGGTGTGCTGGTTTTGGTAACTGAAGATTCAAGAGGCTGGAGTCCAGTCACCCAACTGGGGAAGGCCACTCTTCAGGCACATGAGGCAGCCTGCTGGTCTGGGCAGGAGGTGTCAACCCTGGAAGGGATGGTTGGATTGTACCAATCTGGCTGCTCGCTTGGCAATGTAAAAGAAGAGGACAGGTGATTGAAGGGAGGTCATTCAGGGCCTCTTGTTTGTTAGGGAACAAGTAAAGTTTAATTTTCCGTTGAAAGGTAGAAAGAAGACCCGGTGTTACGGCCATTGAGCCTTTTCACCATCTTCAATGTTTGGTTAGTAATGGTGTTAACGATTCAAGAATTCCAGCAGTTTATTTAAAAGATGCCCTGGAGTCTGTGTGGTGAGAGAGTCTAAGAAAAACAGAGACTTGGAGAAGAGAATAGGAATAGGAGTCAAATCACAGATTCCTGTAACCGTGTGCAAGAAAGTTACTGTACTGAGTGTTCCCAAGCTTGTCCACTTGTGTCCATTAATCCTGGTTGTGGTATTGTTAATATTAATAATGTGTCTGAGAGGAGAGTCTGTGCGGCGTGGAGGAGTGGACAACTTCTCAGTGACGTCAACGCAAGCCTGCAGGTGCTCAGGAATCACAGGAGTCTCAAAACTGAGAGAAGCTTGGCTGAAGAATCCCAGCTCTGAGCCTGGGTGATGTCACCAGCCAGCTCTGAGCCTGGGTGATGTCACCAGCCAGCTCTGAGCCTGGGTGATGTCACCAGCCAGCTCTGAGCACGCCTGGCACAAGGCTCATAAAGCTCCTTCTGCACTTCAAGTGTCCGAGTTAGCACTTTTGGCATTTGAACCGCTCATGAGCCCTGAAACTGTTTGTTCTTGACCTGTCCTGGGCTTACTACTTTGGATTAAGAGCCATTGGGCCTGACATATTTGAAAATATCTCCTGCTGTTCATTGTTGGTTTAACAATAAACCAAAGTTTGAAACTGCGCAACAGGAAAATGCATTTTTGAAACTGTTCTCTCAAAAAGCATGTTGAACATGAGGAGGGACACATTACTTTTTTGGGGGGGATGCTGGTGGATTCAAAGAAATTCTATTAGGTTCAGGCTTTTCCTCTTGAGATTGTGGTAGATGTCCCTCCCCCCTGTTAAGCCATGCTAAATCTATTTTCCAGGTTGTCAGGTTGGTGTAGCACTCAGATGTTCATGTGGGCCTGCCATTTGAACTCTGATGTTTCTAATCACAACAACGCCTCCAAACAGCTGGTCTGCATTAAGCTCTCCTTCGGACCTTTCACCCTGGTCCTCTTAAATTCATTCTGTAAAAACAGCTTAATGAGGGGTTTACTAGCCCAATTGGAAGTTTTATTAAAACCTATTAGTGGGCTTTGGGAGAAGGTAGTGACGGTGGAGGTAGGGGGAGCAACAGGGGATGTAGGGAGTTGGGTATTTTGACTAAAGGAAACAATTAGTACAAATGACTTTGAGTTTAGCTGGCCCTGAGCCATGTCATTTAAAAATAAAGTATTTCCAGATTCTATTGTGTTTTCACCCTGACACATAGTTGTCCTGTTAGTAAGTATTTTTGCCTGCCTGAGCTCAGCAAGGCTATTGTTCTGCTGTGGTAGAAATGTAAAGAAAGAGGGGTGCCCATGTGCCATGGCTGGTAGCTTGTAGATTTAAAGAGCGTGCTCGATCTCTGTTCCCGAAGGGTCAGGGAGAATAGACAAGAATGAAGACAGACATTAATTACAGGCAGTTTGCAAACCTGCCAAAGGATCAGCTTTGCAGATTGCCCCTGGAAAAGAAAGGCTGCAGGCATTTCAGTTGTCAGTGGACGAGATGGATTGGTTTGAACACAAATGGAGCATCATACCTGCCAGGTTTCTCAGTCAGAGATCGGGAAGAAGAAGTTGGATCCACCTGCAAAGTCTGAAATATCTGTGTCCGTGTCCTGCAACAGGTGTACAAACCTTTTGGGTCATGTTGTGTCTTTGACTTGTTTTTCATTGTGACACGATTCTGTGTAAAGTAATGAAATGGAGAAATAGAATTTCTTGCTTTGCCTTGTGCTTTAGTTATAAAGAAAGCACCACAGGCCTGAATGGGAGTGTACAGTCTTCCTTTCAGCGGGACGTTCCTGTGCTGTAATCCTGCAGATACGCTCTGTGGTTTTTGTCTGTGTGGCCCTTCGGAAGCGTGCCTTCAAACAGCTGCTTGTTGTGTAGCAAATGTATATGTCACATGTCCTCACTCAAGGGTCCTCCTCTGCACTGATTCTCACATCCTTTCTTCGAACTCTGCCCTCACAAAAAATCCCCTTCCTACCGAGGGAAAGCTTGCTAGCCTTATCGATGTTAACTAAAAATAACTTTAATTGCCATATACCGAGATATCTTTTTTTTTTCAGCTGATTTTATATCAAATAAAGCTCTGGGACTCAATGTTCAAGATGAAACTGGTCCCAATATGTTCACAAGAAGAAGTCAAAGACAAGTTCTGTTCTGGATCGGATATTGTATTGCAGACAACCAGGCTTGTAGCTGCCAAAACATATCTTTAGCAAAGAAACTCAGTGAACAGTCCGGGGGTGCTAGATCAGTGGCCTTTAATATCCCTTTTATAGGTTCTGGTGAAGTAGAAGAGAGATATTAGGATATAGGCACTGTAGGTATGTATTGTAAGTGAAGGATCAAAGGCAAAGTGCTTTGTAAATTTAAAACAGTTAGTTAATGGAGATGTTTCATGTAACAGTGCTAGACAGTTCAATGATTTCTTCATCTAGGTAAAGTAAGACTTATCCAAACTATTGTTTAGATGCATTTTTGTAGGTAATGTGCTGGAAAGGAAGCTGCCTGTTTTAGATACTAGTAGGAGAAAAGGTAAACTAGGCCATTTAATGTATTTCAGTGTGAACCCAATTGATCAGAGAAGCCTGTTAATTTTAGTGGTAAGTGCAGTTAGAAATTAGACATTTGATAAATGATGGACCTGCCACATACGCCCCAAAAATGTTGTTCAGCTTCAAACTGAAACCATGACTCGAGGATGCAAGTAGAGTTAAGTAGAAATCTGTTCAGTATGAATATTAGGAGGCACTTTAGATGTAGAGATGAATCATAGAGAATTGCAGAGACTTTTCAACAAATGGTTCAATAGCCTGTTGAATCATCATTGTAATGACAATTGAGGGAATTAAAGTGTTTCTTATGGTCTAATTTTAAAGGATTGTAGTGGGAAGCTTAGCAAAGAGGAACCACAGTTAAAAGTAAGTATTAATGCTAGCAATGTTAATGAATAATGTGCTAAGGTTATGTTGCTGGTGAGATTTCTGTAGTTATTGGTGTTCCAGAAACTTAGCAAAACTGTGAATTATAGGTGAATGATAGAGGAAGCAATGTAAACTACTAAGAAAAAAATAAAATGACACCAAAGGAAGATGTAGCAACCTATTAAAAATGTGTAATTTATAAATAATTAATTTAAATTAAGTAAATTCAGACAGGCCAACACATTGTAAATGCAGGAACTGCATGAACTGAATTTCATACAGTTACAGAAATCTGTGTGTTCTCATTAGGAATAACGGGGGGACAGTGCTGCTTTTGGTAATGTATTTGTATGAACATGATGTTTCCTATAATCTCACAGGAAGTTTCTTTTTTATCAGTTTAGTATTACACTCTCAAGAGGAAGCACAGTTGAAGGAGCTCATATTGCCCTAGGAATCTTCAAGACCACTCGTGAACTTTCAAATGTCAAGTACAGTCGCAACAGAGTCTTGGCATCTGGGCTGAGATGCGAGTTAAGCTCTTGTTTGTGGTGTACAGCACATCCCTCAGCTGGAGATGAAGTAGACCCTAGGCAGAGCTCAGTTCTTTGAAGCCTGCGGTATGGGTTGCGGGTGTACTGTGCTCCCCATTGACAGGTCGTTCACAGCGGTCGTAATTCATGTCACTGATTTCCTTGCAAAGGAAGGATGGCCCGGCACTCTTTTGAGTTAGCTTCTTGGAGAACCGCTCTGCATTCACTGGAGATGAGGTGTCTTTGCACAGTGGTGCGATCACTAGTGGTGTTGTGTTGAACGTCCCTCTAAGCATCACTGCCTCAGTATGCCTCTCTATTTCGTCTGGGGTCTAAAAAAAGACAAGCCCTACGTTTGGACAAAAAACAAGTCAGACTAATATTGGTTGTAGGAACATGTAATGTTACATGCAGCTGGCCGTGGCTGATTCTGAGCAAGTCCTATCGGTTAGGGCTCTGGTGAGGGCTCCACAGAGTCCAGACTGGCAGCTTTGCTGGGATTTAAGATAAGATCACTTTATTGGCCATATACAATTTCTTGTATTAGGAATTTATTTTCGCATACCCCAACTTGCTCTCCATGAGACACACAGGCAAACAGACAGGGAGAAAAGCTTGGGGTCAGAGCGCAGGGTCAGCCATTTATACGGCGCCCCTGGAGCAACTGGGGTGAAGGGCCTTGCTCAGGGGCCCAACGGAGTAGGATTCCTCTGCCGGCCAGGGGATACGAACCGGCAACCATTCAGCCACAGGAGCAGATCTTTAGCCACAGAGCCACCTCACTCCCCCAATATCGGTATAAATCAAAGCCCTCCTACTTTGAGTAGAAAATGAATTGAATTTATTTTTTCATTTTAAAATATGAACAGAGTGTTTTAGAAGTGACATTGACCTGGGGTTGCTGAAACATGCATAACAGCAGAAATTCACTAGTCAGCGACGTGAGTTGTTGAACAAAGACCATCAAATGAAATTTAAAATGTAGCCATTTGAAAATGTCTTCTGAGCACGATTTAATACACAGCAGACGATACTGTACATGTGGATGAATAACTTCATCTTTCAATTACTCTCACAGTTTTATTTGCTGGTTACCCATCCCGCACAGGAGACAAATGCACGTCAAATGTAGTTAAATGATTCGACATTTTCAGCCTTAAAAGACAGAGCCACCGCACTGTTTTGTGGGATTACCTCAAACGCCAGCTGCGCCGCAGCGCTCCTGCCTCCCTCCGCCCACACGGACGCCGCGCCCCAAGCCGAGGCCAGAGAGATGTGGCAGGTTCTCTCTCCGCAGAAGTGCCGTTCAGGCTCATGCCTTCTGGCCGGGTGGTGTACAGGCCGCGAGAGAGTGTGAAAACGCAAAGCCGCATTCGCATTTCATTTATTCTTGGAGGGGATGCCCCTTTTGTAATAAAAAAACAACAAAACACAACAGAGAACAATGCATCTGAGATCCTCGGTTGATTTTGGAATGTCAGACAAAACAAACCCGAAAAGATGCGTTAACCAGAACTGAAAGGATAATGTGACCTTTGAGGTATTTCTGATTCTTTAAAAGCCATTAAAGGGGTCTGGAGGGATTTAGGGTGGTTTTGCAAATCGCGAAATGATTGCGTTTGGATCATTTCTGCTCCCCTAACTGATATTGCATGACACACTAAATCTCTCAATGATTGAAATAAAGGTGAAACTGTTTATTAGATGATGCAGGCAGATAATGTTACCTGTTAGCTGGAATGGAGTTTTGATTGTTTGTTTTTTTTACTCTGTCAAATGGGTATTTATCTAAAACGGCAATTTCCTTCGAGAAATTGGAACATAAGAAAAGTCGCAGATGAGAGGAGGCCATTCAGTCCCTATAACCCAGTGGGTAGTTGGTCGGATGAGGATTTCACCGAGCTGTTTCTCCAAAGAAGGCCTAGTAAACGCTTCAGTACATGCATAGATTGTTCCATCCTTCCTCAGCCCTTTGTGTAAAGAAGCGAGCCCTGTTCTCAGATTCAAATTCATTTTTATAACGTTTCCACTTATGTCCTCTGGTTTGGGTTTCACTGTAGACCACTGGGTGGTCGGTGGCTTTGGGGATTGTGAATTCTTGGACCAGTTTCCTCCATAGTCTTCTTGGTTCGAGACTGAAAAGGGCTCACTTCTTTCATCCATCCAGAGTAGAACATTTCTTTAAACCTGGGAACATATCTGGTTATTCTGTGTATTTATTCCAGAGCAGCAGTACCTTTTTTGTAATGTAGAGCCCCAAATGCAGTATTCTAAATGAGGTCTTACTTGTGTATTGTTCAATTTTAACATTACAATAATGTGTGTGTATGGGTGGGGAATGTGTTTCTCCGTACACTTTTATCAAGACGACAATATGCATCAGGTGTTGCTTTTGCACAATTTTTAATGTCAAGTAATCACGTAAGTAACTCGGAGGGCTGCATGAGTTAGCCTGTTTCGCACATTTTGTGTGGACTGCAATGCTCTTCATGCCAGATGAGCAGATCTTGAAGATGAAATTAATTAATTCTAGAGAGATTAAAGCAATCCATGTCAATAACTGAGAAAGTTCTCTCAAAACATGAAATTTAATAAAGGCCTTTAACTTTTTATGACGTGCAACATTTTCTCTAAAACTAAGTAATTGCATAAACTAATAGGAGCAGTACCAAAACCTAAAAATAGAATGCATTGCAGGAATAGTGTTAAATGTTGAACACCATCAGTTTCTTTATTGGTTAAGGACACTTTGAGCTGTTGACAAGGATTGTACCATAAACATAACAACAAAGTTAACAGGTCCAAATCTTTTTTTTGTATTCTCTTAGCTGTAATTCCTGATCACATGATTTTTACATTTAACAGTTTTTCTCCCATTTAAATCTTTTAAACAGCTGAGTGGAAGTCAAAGTTTTCCTTCCAGGCTGACCTCAGTAGTGACAAAGGAATGATTTTGCAACAGAAATTTTAAAATCGGCCTCTTTGAAGAACGGTGTTTGTCTTCTATTAAACTATTATTATATGCTGTAAATAGTTGTGTTATGATATTAATATGTACTATAGATAGTTTGTGAAAGTTTAATGAAAATTGTGTTCAGCATAAAGATATATGTGGCTTCTAAATCCCAGTATCCTTTTTCACTTTAAGGTCTGTGAATATCATAATGAATTCCACAATTACAACACACACACAGAAGATGTATATTGCATCTTATATGCCAAAGTAGTTTACGAATTAGTGTGAAATTGCACACCGATTGACGATTAATTTAATTAGTGAGGCAATCGTCACTTCTCCATCTGAGCTACTGTGTAGTAGGGCTATTGCTGTGCGTCACCTTGGTGGGGGCTGGATGAAGTGGGAACCCTCCTACGTGTAAAGCACTTTGCTCTCCATCCCGAAGGATCCCAAAGGATCCTTTGCACACGAGAGGACCCACTTCCCCCACCATCCACGCCATCCACCCACCTGGGTGACGGGCGGCAGCCACCCTGCGCCAACAGCCCCACCACTCGAGGGAGAAAAATCAGGGCCAGCGGGTCAGGGTGAGAAACCAGAAATCACTTTGCCATTTGAATTGGATGGTTCTTAAGGGAGACCTTGACGTGTGAAGAAGGCTCCATGGCCGGAACGTTGCGTCTCTTTTTCTTTTCAGCATGGAATAAACCTTTTACCCGTCTCCTTGATTTATGGCTTCACCCAGGGGATCGCATCTCACCATATGGGGGGCATTGATTCGCAAATTCTGGTCCAGAAGAGAGAGTGCCACTATCAGGTCCACCCAAACCTCTTGCACAAGCAGCGCAGAGTTGAGAGATTTGCTATTCCATCACTGATCAAGCCCGGTCTTGCTTAGCTTCTGGGATCAGATTATATAAGGCTACAAGAGGGTAAAAATGCTGTCAATAGGATGGGTAAGTTACCTACAGGATATTATTCTTCATGTACTAGGCTGCAGTGACCTTTCTTACTTTCTCTCCAAAGTGAGGCCCTATATTTAAATGTCATGTTAACACTGAACATTCTTTGTAGGTTTTGCTGACAACACATCTTCTAGAAGTTCTGAGAAAAGAGTGGCTTGAGAATGGTGAGAATGCTGCAGATTTTAGTAATACGTCTTGTAAAATTCAGTAATATTAAGAGTTGGAATCTATTTTAGAAAGGCCTTTTAATTGGGTGTCAGATGTTATTATGGCTCTGATTCTTTTTATCCAAGTGACTTGCACTTGTGCCCATTTTAGACAGCTGAATATAATCATCTTCATGGATGATGACTCCCAGAAAAAGATGGGGACTGAAGAAGACTGTTTTTTTGTAGGAACATGAACCTGTGCAAATGCGTATGCAAATTTCTAAAGCTATTCTGTAGTGCGTTATCTTTTCAGTGTTTTAGACTACCACTGTCAGTCTTTTAAATTGTGTGCCGTGTTAAAGGGGAATTCCCTCCCGGAGACCCTTTGAGATGAAGTGCAAAGCCCATATTTGCATGACGTGGCTTTCTTGGAAGGACTGTTCCAAAAATGTCAAATTGCTAAATTAAATTTGTACCTACTGTGCCAAAGCAAAAACACCAAAGAAATCACTTCCAAATGTGAAAGCTTTAAAACAATATAAAAGCAAGATGACTGATGACTGTTGTGCTTGCTTATTTATGGTGACAACCACAAATAATTTAGGAAACCAATTTTGAAATTAATTTCATAAGGTTTTTTAACCTAATCAGAGATTTTGGCTAAAACTATGTCAAGGGAATATTTATCATTTATCCCATTACCAGGCTTATACCAGAGAAAAAAGTGACCTTATACGTTTACCACCACATGTATTTAACAGCTTTTCTTCCTTAAGTGAAATATTGAAGTTGCAAAGTGTCACATGAATATTTTAATATGCTGTCATGAGAATTTACATATTTTTACATTTTTATGGAAAGTAGCTGTTTACAGATTGTTCAAGACATTTCTATTGCAGGAATCTCTGTTTAATCTGTTAAAAAAATTAAATTGATAGCAAAAGTGTGAACCAAATAGAAATGGTGTTTCACTACAGATGACAAGTGTTAAGTAAGTGAGAGCGCTTTTAAGTCTGAGAACAGTGCTTGCTTCTCTGCACTAAGGCTTGTGGGAGTATGGAACAAGCTACCCAGCCACGTTGTTGAACATGAAATCTTGGCTTCTTTCACGAAATCGCTGGATGAGATCTTTGGATCTGTTAACTACGAATTGCCAGATGTCCTTTTCCCGTTTGTAATCTTTCTTCTGTTCTTAGTAAAACCTTTTAATGATGAGTGCTGGAAAAAAAATTATGCCTTTAGACTGCACTTCATTCTTTATGGAATGTGTAAGAATTTACATGCTTTATCCGTCCTGAGAACAAAGGAATGCAATATGATTCCCAGGAAAGCTTTGACAAGCAAGAAGCAATTTGTATTCGTACAGCAGCGCCTCTGTAATGTAATACTGCAATAACATCTCCTGTTTGAAGGAATAATAGTGATGGATCCCATGGGAGTAGGGTGAAAATTGGGTGCCTTGAAGCACATATAGTGATGACAAGGGTTGATCAGAGTGTCCAGGCATCATGTCCTGACCAAGCGAACTGAAGATTTACCCCAGTACTATTGTAGCCATCGTTGTAGATAAGATAAGATGAGAGATAAGATCACTTTATTAGCCATATACAATTTCTGCATTAGGAATTTGTCTCTTTTCACATTCCCCAGCTTGCTCTCCATGAGACACGCTGACGGAGAGAAGCTTGGGGTCAGAGCGCAGGGTCAGCTATTGCACAGCGCCAATTGAGCAGCTGGGATTAAGAGTAGGATTCCTCTGCCAGCTGCGGGATTTGAACCGGCAACCTTCCAGCCACAGGCTCAGATCCTTAGCCAGAGAGCCACTGCCCCGCCCCCAGATCAATGTGGACTTCCGGAAGAAAGATCGAAGATCGTCTCTTGTTAGAAAAAGCCATGATATGTGTGGTTCAAAAAGTTGAAATCGTCTTTTGTTGGTATCACCGCTTTCTAGGGCTAACCCAATTTCAGGGGAACCCTGCGCTGGGTGGGCCGAGGTGATGTCAGAGGTGCTCAGTTCTGAAAGACTAGGCATGGGACACCTGAGTAAATTAAGGCAATGGAGGACATCTGTGAGAAGGGGGATGGGTGCTTGTCATAGACCTAGGGTGCAGCGGTAGGAGGCACTTCCAGGGAAGGGTCATGTCAGTGGGCGTCTGGGGTATGGAGGTCACTTCCTGTTTCCTTCAGAGAACCTCTGTAAGGGTTTCTGAAACATAATAAAAAGAACTTGTCCCGGGGCTCAAACACTTTGGTTGCCCTCAGTTCAGAAACGTAGTTTTTGAAGTCTGTTTTGTTTTTATTTTCATTTTCAGCTCAAAGGTATGGGATTTCATTCAAATGTAAATGTTTGTGAGCAATGCGCAAAAAAGTATGGTTAATTCATCGGGGACTCATGCAATAAAATAAGTGATATTAGCCATAAATGTAAGAAGGTTACAAATGCAAGGGCATTTGGCCTGTGTTGAAATTTGATGACTCTTGAGTCATTGCTTATTACTTTTCGGCGATGTGCAAAGTTTCATTTTGTGCTTTGGTAGTCCATGGTGACATCTATATCTCTATGTTCCCTGTTTAACATCATGTAGAGGTTAAATCCAAATGGGAAAACTTAAATGAAAGGGTAAAAAGCTTTTAAACTGTGGAGTATTCTTTTAGGTGTGTGCAGGAGAGAGCGAGAGAACAGACAAATATCAGCAGTGTATTCCCTGTTAGTCATGTGTAATGCCATCTTATCACAGTTAAATGATAGAATTAAGAACTGAGTAGTTAAGACTTAAATGTTTCGCAGCCACACCTAGAAATGTGCTGGGATTCCTGGATGAAGACCATTTATTGATGACTCAGTAGTGTAGTGGGCAGTGTTGCTGCCTCACAGCCGTTTGGTCCCAGGTATGATTCCAGCCATGGGTGCCTTCTGTGTGTAGTTTGTGTGTTCTCATTGTAGTCATGTGGTATTTAGCCAGGTGCTACAGTGTCTTCCTACAGTCCTAACACATGCCGTCTAAATGATTGGCATTAAATGAAATTGTTCCTCTCTTCAGTGTGTACACCCTGTGACGGATTGGCGTCCCATCCAAGGTGTTTCCTGCTTTCTGCGTTCTGTCTGGCAGGTTAGGTTGCAGGAGTAGCTCACCACAGCAATGTATTGGACCAATCTTCTGAGGGCAATACCATTTACACATTATAATAGATATGTGTTTAATAAATTATGCGCCCCTAAAGGCTAATTTAACAATAGCATGACATAGCATAACATACTGTAGCGTAACGATTCTGTACTTTGTTTGCAATATAACACACAAATAAACTGAATGTAAATAAAGCGTATCTTCAAGCTAGTCAGCTGCCAGGTAATGCTTTTCTGAAAACTAGATGTCAGTCATTCAGTATATAGCATCACAATGCATGTGGATATTAAAATAATAAAATGTGGTATTATAGAACAAGTGGGGGGTTATACTGGTGTTTATTGTTAACCCAAAACCCTACTAGGAAAGCAGAATGTCAACCAGGAAAAGTCCCATTTACAATTCTGTTACTTCTGGTGGTGAAGAAGTTTAAAGCAGGTGTTTTGCTCTCAGAAGATTGATAACTTTTGGGATTCCTGCAGTCAGGCAGCTGTGGTCCGATTGTCAGTGTGGAGTCTGTGGAAGTCTTGATCCTCCTGCAGGTCAGGGAATCTGCCTGGGGTCTCAGTTCCTTCATTCTCATCCTTTGCTGCTGTGAGGACAGTATCAGCTAACAATTGTTCTTAAAGCCCCTCTTGGCTCATATTTTCAATGCTTAGAAATAAAATTCTGAGCCTTGTACGTTAAGTAGTTTAACACTAAGGTAGCAAGACACAGCCTGTTTAGCTTTTATTATAAAAATATTATTGGGGCATTATTATATTTTATAAATTGTATAATAATTGTGGCATTATTATATTAGCTACAACTTCTTCAGTAAGCACAGTGTTCATATTGCAAGGGCATGAAAAGTACATTAGTGCTTAAGCTGTTTTCATGCAAATACAGACTCATTGCATGACACTTTAATCAGGCTTTTTTAAGCTACATCCTCACATTTAAGCCATCAAGAGGCGCTGCATGCGTCGCACTCTGCACTTTACTTTGAATAAACCTGCTGTGCCAGTAAGAGACGTTCAGATGAATATTGAAAATGTTCCTTCATCCGTGCAGTTTGTACAGGAATCTGGAGCTTGTCGCACTTGAAGTGGATGATGGAATGCAATTTTGCCTGACTTTTTTTTTCCCCCAAAATTATTTCCCTCCCATGCAGCGTCTAATAATAACGGGACGCAGGCGAGCAGCTGTGGAAGGGCTCAGTTAGGGTGTTGGCGGGATGCACCATGTCTTCCAAGACCACCCCACACATGTTGCACAGGGCTGAGGTTTAGACTGAGGTGACCTTGCAGGTCAGTCGATCCTGGTGGTTTGTTTGTCCTTTAGGAAGCGGCGATGAGCCAAACCTGGTGAGGGTGAGCATTTGTCAGAATGTTGGAAGAACAGCTGCTGCACACTGTAGGAAAAACAGTAAGACGCCATCCCAGTAATTTGGAAACGCGACTTCCTCTTACCCTGAACGAAAGTCCACGACAAGATTTCTTGCCAATACTATACCCCCAGCATTTTAAGTGCCTTTTTTTAAAGACTGGAGACAATAATCTGAGCAGGTGCCCTCTGATTATATAGGTACTTTACATGTAGACATGTCCAGCACTGAGAGGTACCGGGGCTAGCATTCTGATTTTGTACTTTAGTTTTTGTTTGGAACGACTCTCTTCGACAAGCAGCTGTTCATTCAGCAATGTTAAACTTTAAGATTAACGGGGTAATTTGGGTTCATCTGTGATCTCCTTTTTAATTGATTCATTCATTCATTTGGATGATTTTAATGCCCTTTGTGTTAGCATAGCACGAATGACCTGTACTACGTGGTCCCATTGTATATCTGCTGTAGTACCTCACTCTTCCAGCATGTCTGCCCTGTCAGAAGCTGTTGGAGTTTTGTTGGATTGACTTCAAGAAAAAAGGCACACTTTCCTACTTTACTGAAATGTAACCTTATTTTTTAAGTGTTTTTGCATTCTTTATATTTTTTACTACCATCATTGCAGTGCCTGATTTAATGCCACATAAATGGCATTAAGCCGCCCTGCTGTTACCAGAGTGTCTTTTAATGACAACCCAAGAGAGGAATAAGGCCAGTTTAAATATCTTCAGTAAATCTGTCAAAGGCTTACGCTTTAAATCCTTGTGAAGTTATTCATATTTTGTTCTAAATGCTGTTGCTACCTTTTGATTGTTTTTAATTTTTGTCGGAATAACTCTTTTTTCCAAACCACCCTTATTACTGAAAATGTTGCTTTTTATGTGTCTCAAACATGTCCAGTTGTTTTGTCCATCGAAGATTCCTGTATTATTCTTACTAAGATTTATTTTCAATTTTACCATGATGGTGAAGGTTATATGTATATGGCCTGTGGCCTCTTAGAAAACATATAAACAATAAGGCACACTACCTTAGCTCATAGAAATATTCCAGAATTATATATGACTGTTAATGACTCCAGAACCACAACTCGATAACTGTATAGAGATCCACAAGCTATTTTTTATTTCTGAGTTGGAAATGTAGTGGAAGTGCATTTTACGATACGATACAATTTGTTAATCCCCAAGGGAGAATTAAAGTTGCCAGCACAGCTCGTAGACATGCAGTAAATGATCAAGAACAAGCTGCACTGATATGACATTACTCCAAAAACGGACATATAGCATAGTACGTTGACATAACTGATCAACAAATGCATTGCACTACTTTTAAAACAGCAGAAAAAAACAGGCCCAAGAGAAACTCTTTTCCTAATCCTGTTGAGAACTGCCATGCATCTTGCGATGCCGCAGCAGAGCGGTCTGCTTGTTAAACGCTTGCTTGGTTTGTTAACCATGTAGGAATGTGCAGTATTTACAGTATAACTGATCTCCATTGCATGTGCTTGCTTTTAAAGAAAAGGTTTCCCCCATGTTTAAAGCAGTTGGTGTTTTTGTCAGATAATCTTTGTGCCTGGGGTACGGTTTTCCCCAAGGCTCCGTCTGGATTGTCTCATACTGAATTGCATTGCTTTGCAGCCCACAGTTGGAGAAGGGGCGCAGGAAAAATCTTCCCATTTCCAAATCTCTCAGAGTTGTACATAAAACATCCAGTGAAGTCCACAGGTCAGCTAACATTCATCCACAAATGAGAAAACTGGTGTGAAATGTCAGGGATTTAGTTATCGGTGGGGTCAGGGAGTACAGTCTTTCTCAAAGCATGAAAGCTTCTGTCAGGTGCACCATTGCTTTCGGTCACCACCATAGGAAGGCCAAGCCAATGCAAACCGGATTTTTAATTAAAAACAGGGAGCTGGTGGCGTTTCGTCTTTGTGGCCGGCTCTGTTTTCCACTGCCGGCGTTTTTTAATTTATGGGCCCAGTGAAGTGTTATGCTGCTGTTAATCTGAGTGCTCTTTTTAGCTGGTCACAGAGTTATGCTGGGAGTTTCTTTTGCGGCTTTCCTGGTCTCATGATGGAGATGGTGGCTTATTAGCATAAGACAGAGCAGCTACTAAATTGGAGGTCCTACCACAGTGCGATGCCAAAGGAAAATTAATAGGAAACAAATGTCAGATGTTTCTATGCATAAAAGTGCTCATTGGCAGAGTTTACTTTTTTGAATACATGTATATTTTTAAGGCACAGATATGTTGTATAATGCTGGTTTTGGGGTGCTGTGTGTCCAGGTATTGGATCGTATTAAAGGAAAATTTAATAGCCTACTGCAGCTGTGCTTGGTTACTGACTGTGGCACATCACTGAGAGTAATGTAAACCATCTAGACTAGGGTTGGTTCCCAGTTCTGTCCCATATAACTTTCATAAAGAAAGTGTAAAAACATTTTAATGAAATATGCTTTGTCAAAGTGCTGATTTCCAAATTTTTCACTTTATCCTGTTTGATATTCAATAAGTCTTTTGTTTGTAACTCTGTGTGGTCGTTGTGTCTCTGCATTAACAAGTCATTCCTGGCATTAATAATAAATCTCCAACATACTCAATTAATTCATGCATATGAATGCATATTTAGTCATATTGATCGCTGGTGTTTCCTGTTCTGGACAGAGGTGTTTGCTTTATGTGCACAAGCACACACATCACTGATCACTAAGCTCTTGCCCTCTAGCAAAAAATAGCAAGGTCAGCAATACGCATCGTCATTACAGTAAAGAATGGTATTAGTTATCCATCCATCCAACCATATTATAACTCCTTTTTTCAGTTCAGGGTGGCGGAGAAACCTATTCCAGTAGGTGCAAGGCGGGAAACACTTTGGACTGGACACCAGTCCATCACAGGGCAGACACCCTTTGACACCTAGTGTCAGTTTCCCCAGAAGTCAATTAACCTACAAGTATGTCTTTCCACTATAGGAGAAAACTGGATCACCCGGAGGAAACCCATGCAAATGCAGGGAGAACATACAAACTCCACATAGACCGCACCCCTGGAATTATAACCCCATATATGGCCCCAGAGTCATGAGGCAGCAGTGCTAACCACTAGACCACTGTGCTGTTGACTGTTGATGTCCGTGCTGTACAGCTACTGATGTGTTCATGAGCTAATCCGTCCACCCATGAGTCAAAAAACATTTAATCCCAGCCGGGGTTGCGGATCTCCACAGCCTCTCCCAGAAGCACAGCACATCCTGGGTGAAGACACATACACTCACATATACAGTCAATTCAGACATAGTTTAGAGACACCGGTAAACGTAACCCGCAAGTCTTTCCCACAGAAATGTGCAGAGACCATGCTGACTCCGTGTAGAAAGTGCCCAAGTGTAACAAGCACCAGAAGAGAATCTTTTAAAGAATTATTTAATTTCCAAATTGCGAGCAAAAAAGGTATGCAGGTGGCACAACTCGTGCCACCTACCCATACCTCGCAATTCTTGCTCAGCCTTTGTATACACAAACATTTTCTGCTTGAGCAAAAAAATAAAAAAAAATAACATGGACTAAAACTGATCCGTTATTTCCTGCTTTGAAAGTATGCCGGGTTGCAGTTTTTGCTCTGTGGTCAGAAAGGCGGCCTCGACTGTCCTGCTGCTCTGCGAGGGCATTCCTTGAGGCTTCACGTTTATAGGAGCGTTTGCTACTGTAAATCATAGCGGGCGATGGTGAAAGACATGTGGTGCAAGTGAGCCCATTCAAAGCCAGCACGAGCTGTTGGCGCCCTTTTTTTTTTCTCTCTCTCTCTCTCTCGAGGTTGTATTTATCCACCATGTCGCCTTGGGAGGATTACAAAGACCTGCTTTGTCAGGGAATGCAGCTGCTGAAATCTGACTAGATCCAGCTGAGGAGGAGAGAAGCAGGTGGGTCAACAACAAGACTGTTCCATTCCCAGAAATATCAGACTGCACTGCTGGCCCAGAGGAATAGCCCACTTGCAGAATTTTTTTTTTTCAAAATGAATAGAAGTGTCTTTTGTGTTGGGGGGACACCAGACTGGGATCACAAACAACTGCATTTGTGTATCATTTTAACTTTGCTTTATGTGCCAGCCACAGCAGACTTCCACTGCACACTTCCTTGGAGCGAAAATAAATAATTAAAACAAAGGTGCATTTTATACCAGTCAAGCGTTTTCATAAATCTGAAGCCATTGTTGAAGCAGCTCAAAGGGCTAGCACATGGATACAGTACCACATTCATTCCACAATTGACTGTTTTACGGCTAACCAGGACTCTCTGAAAATGCATGAATTGAGACCTAGATTATTTCTCTTTTAGAACATAGCAGTGGTTATAAATGAGAGGACATCCAGCCTGTGTGGGATTTTCACATTCCTAAAATTGCGAACACTTTGTAAGCCCTAAATTGAAAAAGAATTCTGCATCTTAGTCTGTTTTTTTACTTCGTACCTTTGAGTAAAGTACAGATCAGGGTTGGTCAATTGACCCTTAAATGCTTAATAAGATAAGATCACTTTATTAGTCATATACAATTTCTTGTATTAGGAATTTCTTTTCACATACCCCAGCTTGCTCTCCATGAGACACAGACAGGGAGAGAAGCTTGGGGTCAGAGCGCAGGGTCAGCCATTTATACGGTGCCCCTGGAGCAATTGGGGTTAAGGGTCTTGCTCAGGGGCCCAACGGAGTAGGATTCCTCTGCCGGCTGCGGGATACGAGCTGGTAACCTTCCAGCCACAGGCGCAGATCCTTAGCCACAGGCCCACCGCTCCGCCCTAATTAACCTAGGAGCTGCAGATCACACTGAGACATTATCTGGAGAAAAGACTTGCAATGGCCTGGAAACCGTGTGCCAAAGTTGACAACCCCCAGAAAGATGTTCCAAACAGGTGATGGAGGCATAGATGTTGGTGGTTAGGTTTTGAGTTTTTCTTCTGTGTGGAGTTTGCATGTTCTCCCCATTTAACCTCTGATTTTCTCTATCCTGTCTAGTTTCCTCCTTCCTTTCAGAGATCTGCTGGTATGTTGACTGGTAAATTGCTGATTCTATGGGGATCAGAACTGGGAAGTAATCTATATTGATCAATCCTATTGCACTGCTACAAAAACAAGCCCAGCACAGCTGAGATAAGGTTCATATGAGGAAGTAGTGTATATGTATATTAATATTACCTTAAACACAAACCTCCTTTAAAAAAGGAAGCTGCGAACTGTAGAGGAGCAAGAATGGGTTAAGTAGTAGGTTGTTTTGAGAAGGGAGGTCCTGTGAACATGGTGAAACAGATGCTGTCTGCTTGTTTGTTGCCATCTGCAGTTCTGCATCGATAATAGAGATGTTAGTAAGCTGACCCTTATCTGATTTTATGAAAAAAGAAAACAAAAGCACAGCTAACAAGCACAGTTGTTGTAGTGGATCGTGAATAATATGTGTCACTTTAGATTCAAACGTCAGTATGAGCTACAGATTGCATGGATATCAAAATAACTATTTAAATATTTCAACTTAGCAGCCAATGAAACACAAAGGCTCAGAATTGGAAATGCTCTTTTGGAAAGTCTTTGCAACAGTATAAAAAGCATTTTGGTATCTGTTGAATTCAATATTATTTTTGTGGACTATCGGTTTTTCTTCAAAGTCCAATTTGATAGAGATTCAACTTGCATTTGAAAGTTTGGCTGTATCAGAAACTTATTGTATGCATAGTAGTATTGTAGATCTTAGTCATGCAATCGTTCGGAATACTTCTGTAATAGATTTCAAATTTATTTTAACAAGAAATCTTTAAAAAGGCGAGGTTGAGATTTTTGTTCTTTGTTTGGCTGTTGGTTTTTATTTGTTTCTGTTTTGGTGGTGTTTTTATGTTTCTCAGTTTTTGTTCAAATTTTCCAATAGTCTTAAAATCCTTTAAGGTCACACAAGGAATGGCTACAAGGGGAAAATTGACCCATTTTGATTATTTTGTTAGAGTACTTTCAGTAAGACACTATGCGATCTTGTGCCTAGCTAATTCATGTTGAAGCATCCTGCTATATTCATGATTCGTATTCCTAAACAACTTCACATTATAAAGCTAACAAGCCTTGTGAAACTACATACATTAGTTGCAGATTTAAGGGATTAGAGAAATCACTTGAAATAGTTTATTTTTCATATAGTGTAAACTAAGTAGGACACTTATACAACCTCTACCTAAGATGCTGAATTTGAATTGGTCTTTTTTTGATTCTACAGTATATTTTGCTAACATCCTCCTTTTAGCTAGACAAAATGCTCATTTATCCCAAGTTTGGATTTGTGAAACAGTAGGTTTTTTGTTCAGTTGCATAGGTATTATTAACAGGATTATTCTCCTGTTTCTGTCCTTCATAAGGGGTTTGACTGAATTCTAAAAAAACGGAGGCTGTGACCCCAGATACAGCAGAGGGACGGAGACACAAGCCTCGGTATTATTTTGTAGTACCCTCATGTATGTCTGATCCGTAACTGATGAATAGTTGGTTTCACTTGCTCTGGTAATTTCTGCAACTGCTGGTAGTATCAATATGTAGTTTTCAGGTTGGTTAATATGTCTCCCAGGATTTTTAGTTGCTGGCACAAAGGAAAACTTTTTAGCATTCAACAAAGCACTAAATTACTCAGAACCTCTGTTTTCTACTTTTTTTAGTGACCATCTTTTGAAAAGCAACAGAAATTTACTGCAAACCAACTAAGGCTGTATTCCGTTTTAAACCGCAACATTTTCTCAAAGCCTTAGAAAGCTGATTGCACCTGTTCTTCCCATTATTTTCATTATTTTGAATATATGGCTAGATAAAGTTGATATAGAGGAAGGTATTATACTGAAATAGTATCTCGTACCAAAAGTGTTTGAGTTCTGACAGCAGTATGTGAGTTTTCATGCAAGAAGCCCATGCAAAGAAAGAGGAAGCCTGCAGGATAGTCTCTGTATAAAGAGCTACAGGTGCTTATCTGATGTGCCCTTGGTGTGTCCAGTGCAACCCATCCAGGATGTCAGCTTTCACGTGGGCTCGACTATACTGTCTGTTCAAAGTCTGCTAAAGAAACGTGTTTCTAATGCGCCGCATACACCTGCAGCTGACCAACTGACAGAGGAACGTGACTTGTCAAACGTACACATTTCAGAATGTGAACAAAGAAAAAAGCAAATTGAAACCATCATAGAGTGTCAATTATTCATGGGTGGCGATGCGGGACACCGTAGTGTTTGGAATCCTGGCATTATTTGTTTGAAAGAATTTTAAAGAAAACTTTTAGAGATCATTTATTAATCATGACATGAGACTTGCATAAAGCTGGGAGTTGTATCATTTCTATTTAGAGGGGCCCGTAACAAATTTGCCACTTTGGGGTGTTCTATTTTATTAATTATTTCTAGCTATTTGATTAATATTCAAAAGTTCCAGTCAACATCTGCTAATATTCACAGCAAAGAATGTCCCGATGGAGAGAATGTCCTTCAAGTTCAAAGACCCTATAAATATGAATGTGCTCTGGATTGCTATTTCCAGTGTATATATCCTTAAATGCAAAAAACTGAGCTTTGTACTTTTTCCTGATTGTTTTATACATCTAATCATTTTGTTATAATTTATATAGCAGAATTTGACTTCTTCTCTCAACATGAAAACTGTAAAAAGGCATAAGCAAGTTTGGCCTTTTTGCTCATTGGCTGCTGTTTTTGTTGCTTAGTTTTTGTACATCTTGAAATTTTCAAAACTTGTTAAGTAGAATACTGAAAAGAATATTGGTTTGTGAAAAAAGTACAGTTTTGTAGTAACAGTGAAGTTCAGGGCTGATTGTTGGGCCATTGTGTAGGAAAGAGAAGATGCGATAAGATGCGTCGTATTTTACCTTTGAGATCGAAATCTGTTGTTTCTAGAGCACACCCCACGGTGATTCCCTTCAGCTTCTCCCGAGTGCTGGAATTTGAGAATTGAATTGCGTGTACTGTGCACGTATACTATACTGTTTTATATCCTGGAGATATTAAAGAATAAATGAGTCAAATGTGAATTTTCTAGTCATTTTAGGTTAAAAAAGGTGTTTTTTCACCCACCTCCATAGACCTAAAAACCATCTCAATTTGTATTTCAGTCTGCATTTTATGCAGCAATTCAGAAAATGAAAGGCTCAATGCTTTCGACCGCAGAAAGGGAGTGTGATTTCCATATGAAAAGCTCAACAACAGAGGCGTTCTTGTGTAGGTGACACTGGTTATCAGCGCTATCTAATGATATGCATAACTATCACATTGCTGCAGGTTCACGGAGTTCTTGCCAAAGGCTAGCTTTAAAAACAAGAAGGCAGCTGGGGACTTTTAGCCCAAAAGTTTAGGTTTTTCTCAATTTGGAATTTAGCTTTTTCAAAATGTGTTTGCAAAGGGCAGTTTATTATTCTCTCCACAAGAATTATGTAAAAGGCTTATCCACGGAAACGAAGCTTTGCCAAAAGTGTTGTAGAGCTGTCAGTGTCTCCACTCCACAAAATTCCAGTCTTCCTACATGTTTCGAAGGGTGGAGAGACAGGGAAAATCCACAGGAGTCGTGCCAGTGGTTGTGGAGGAAATATATCACATTATTCAAATTCAAAAGAACTGCTGAACATGCCATCTCAGCTGCGTTGGGCTAATAGAGAAGGCCTGTGTTTAAATTAGCTCCCTGATGTTTGGCCAGCTATCACCCAAGTTTTATAAATCGCCCTTAATCAGACCTTTGTAATCCATCAGCACGTTTTCAGATATTGATGAACGATGCCCACTCCATTCGGGTCCACCAGGACCAATACGCATATTAACCCGTCTTTCATGTGGGAGTAAAATGGTAGCAGGGGCGGAGTGGTTTTTTCTTCATCTTTGATTTTAGAAATATTCGGTCTCTCGCTCTCTGGTTTATTGCTTTTGACCAGCCCCTAACTTCTGTATTTGCTCATGCGCCAGTGGTCCCTACTACTTTTCTTTAATACAACAGCTTCTTCCCAGCTGGCTGGTTTAAAATTTGGAACTGGGGGGGATGCAAAACGTGCTACTTCTGTTACCATCTAATCTTTGTTTGAGCTATTTGTAACTTTCCTCCTCCTGCAGTGGTGAACTCCTTGCTTACCTGTTTCTCGGTCTACGTCAATGGAAGTAACACAGCAGGATTTTGCAATTAACCTGTCACAGGCTGTATTTGATGTTTGGTTTTATGTAAGAAAAATAACTTACCAGTGTTTCCTAGTCTGTGGTTTAAATGACTTACGCTTGCACAGCAGCATAGCCTGCCACGGCTGTTTAACTGTAGGAAGCTTGTGTTCTGGTTAAAGGGAAACTGTAAAGCTATTTTTATATTTCAGGGTTAGAAAGAATTGGAATTTATTGAGAGCATTTCAAATCGCAATGAAAGTAAAATGTACACGGTAACATGTAAAACCTCCGATTTACATCAGAAAATAGACATTTCCAGGTATGCCGAGTGCCGCATTCTGCGATTCAGAACAAGGCAACAACACTTTCGAGTGAAACAGCCCTGTGACACTGTAAACAAGCAGGCTTGTGAATACATTTCTTTTAATCCAAGAGAAATATTGGTCTCGTCTTCCAGTCAAATAATACTTACTTGTTAACTGTGCATGCAGATCGCGTTGGAACATTTCTGCGGTGAAATTTCTGTCGCACAACCTGTGCTTTTTTGCTCGTATATCGCATTACATTGGTCATTACGGTGACTCGTAAGCAGGAAGGGCCAGTTTCTATCGCAATTTCTGCAAACTCTCGCTCTCACCTGAGGCAGGACCAGCGATTTGTGACAACATTAGCGGCCGTGCAGTGCATCTTCAAAGTAAATGGTTTTGTGCTTGATTTGGAATTTCTAAAATTTTGCAATACCTTCGCTGCATTTATTTTGTTAGCAAGATGTAATATCAGGTCTGAGAAATTGGGGCTGCAGTTCCCCTAGAAGTGCAGCATCTTTGATGCTTTTTCGTAAAGTAACTTGTGCTGATACATGGAAATAAAGTGTCAAGTTTGTACATTGCCATAGGGTCCGGTCTTTATAGCTCACCAGCTGTCATTTGATGCAGCTCCTGATGCTCTTTTAAGAGTGAAGGGAGTCTTCAAACCTTCCCCTCTCACCAGATTAGGATTGGGATTATTTTCAGATATCCGAAACACGCTGTGTGGGGGCGAAGAGTGTTGCGCATTTTTACATTTCTCCGCTGGAATAATGTGAAATTGAGCTTGTTGGAACCCAGCCAGTTCCAGAGCCTGCTATACTGCAGTTTTATTTTTCCATTGCCGTGAAATGACCAAACGGTTTGTTAAGGCTCTCTTTTTTTTTTTGAAGCGTTTGTAAGTGCTGAAACAGTAAGAGGAAGTTTGGCAGCACGCTCCTGCATGAAATAACTGTCAGGCCAGTGCGCTCCATTTCCTCACTTGTGCTTTTGCTCAAAAACATATGCGCCGATAAGGATTGTGTCAGCTAGAGTAGTTTGCATTGACAAATTTTCTAGCCTATGGTACGTTTTTAAAAGATAAGCCTTGGTGAAAACAGCGTGGATTTGATTATTCAAAACACCTCTGCTCTCCCTTTTTCCTGTAACTTCTCCTTTCCTGCAGTAATAATCAACCAGGATATTTTGAATGCAAAGTCAAATGCAAAAGCTGTTATTTGCATTTTTTTTCTTTGTGCTAGCCCATTGCTACTAATGTGCTTGTGAATTTGATGTGATGTCATAAAACTTTGTTACTTTATAGTCTCAGATTGGAAAAAAAAATCTGTTTCCTGAGACCAATGTCAAATTAGACGTGTGTTTGTATGCAGAGGTGTCTCCTGTGAAAAAAGCAGCCTTAACAAAAGACCAAGCACAACACTGAGTAGACCCAAACACCATAGCTTCTGGTGAGGTAACACTCTGTTAAATGCATGTCCTGAAGCTCTAACACATCACGAGTTAGATTAGAGAAATGAGCTTTTCCTCGCCATTTGGAGGGGTGAGGGACTCCTTTAAGATCACAAGTCTCTGAGCATTTCAGTGTTTGGAAGAAAGCCTACGATGGGAAAAATGAAATACAATTTGTTTTTGTTGCATATGCAATACTTATACTTCGCAATTTAATGATAACACCTAATTGACGTATAGTAATTTAAAAGAGAAGAATGTGGTTCACTGCACTTTTTAATATAGTGCCAGATTTAAACAGAATATTAAACAATTAAACCACATTTATGTACAGGGTAAAATGTATATATTAGACGTCAAACTAAATGATTATTATAAGAACGAGGAGTGTAGAATCATACTTTTACATGTATATTGCCTTCGGCATTTTTAAACGCATGTATTAATCGTAGACATCGCTCTTAAATGATGAGGAGGTCATCCTGCAGTCAGGTAAAGTTTAATTGCCTATGTTTTGCAGAGAGAAGACAGTACACGGCACTTCTCTGAGTTGTGGTTTCAAAATGTAGTGTCATGTCCTCTGATTAAATCACTATCAGCGTGTGTGACAAGATTTCAAGTCCCTAATGGCTCATGTTCCGTCTGGTTGTCTTGGGTGTGGCTGTATCATGGTACCTGCACCGTTTTGGGATCAACAAGGTGATAATGCAGTCCTGGCCCCAATCTAATCCCAAAGACGGGCAAATGCCACCACCTCTAGCTAATGCTGGATATTCAGTCCAACCTGAACTCAAAACTAACATCTTATGTTGGCAGATACTGGCTTTTGAAGGAAAACTAACATGGTGATATGTGTTGTACACTGTATTATGAACAGTGCTTGCGTTAACGTTTCCCTTTGAGCAGCACTATGTCTTGCATAAATGATGCACAAATATGAGTCTTATCCTTATGGTGGGCTGTTAAGATGGTAAGGGGCCATATTAGCTTTTAAGACAGTATTATGATGGTGTTTTTTCTTTGGTACACTAGTATCTTTTACCTTTAGGACCAAACTGATTTAAGATTATTTCTCCTCGATACTGTGTTTGTTCCAGAAACAAAAATGTTCTGGGGGTGGGATTGGGGGGGTGCTAAATCGAAGCTGATCCTGTCTAAAGGTCTTCCAAAGGCATTCATTCAGGTTGCTACAGCAATTGTATTTTTCATTTCCAGGTTGGGAGAGTCAGTTACTTGAAACGGGATTCCTGGGTATTTTCTTGTGCCCGCTGTGGAGCCTACGGCAAGTGCCCCATGACAGCCCACCCTCCCGTATTGTCATATGGGCCCTTCGGTGGCTTATCTTTCGCATCATGCTTGGAGCGGTGAGTAGCTGCCTCTTGGGCGTGCCGACCTGGGAAGACGTCAGATTGGGATTGGGCCGTCGGAGCTGTGATGAGAAGCCAGACGTCAGCTGAGTACTTGAAGTTCACAGAGACCTGGTCAGACTCGGGGCTGTGTCAGTTTTGATCCCCAAAAAGCAATCAAACTTTGTGACTAGATCAGCGAGGGGTAATATGAGTTTAAATTTCCGATTGTATCTTTAATACACGATGCACCGCTAAGAAAAAAGAAAGAGCACGAATGCAGATGGGAGTGAAGAAGAAAGGCGCCCCTAAGGAGCTGTTGTTAGTAATTCTGTGCTAAGAATGATCCTGGTTTTTAAAATTGAAAGTTACAAAAGGGTAGTAAAGAATGTCATTAAGAATTAATTTAATGTTGATGATGAAGGAAATCGCGTGGCTTTCTGGTCATTATAAAAGACTGCAAAATACTGTCTACCCTTAGTATTTCATGGCAGGATTGCTGTGCAATTACCTTTTTACTCTACAGTTTCTAAAATGTAAAATGTACAGCGTAGGGGAGCTTCAATTTATGAAGTGACAAGAGAGGAAATCAGATGAGGATATTGGCCAAGTCCTCAGCGATCCTGAACTTTTACGTTTGTGTTCTCGTATGAAGTTTAAATCCTCATCCGGCTGGGGTTTCTCATCATGGAGTTGCTTCCCTGTTTTTCATAATCATGTGACCCAACTGAAACAAAGCAGCAACCTGTTTGAGACATTAACTGTAGGTGTGAAGGACTTGCAGTGAGCTGCAAGCTCAGTGTGCTTCCAAGATAGAGTTGGAACTAAGTAAGGGTGAACAGTATTAGGTATCCGTTTTTCAAGGTTTTGCACAGTATTTCTTTGGATGATGTTTATTTGGTAATTCCTAAAAAATAATTTGTGGTTGGCTTTGGTGGGAGGGGGGTTACCCTGCTATGAATTTGTAGCTTCGATCAAAGAAGCGTTGTTAATTAAATGTCAGTTCTGCTTTTCATGAAACAAATTGATTCACTCCGTCTTGCACCAAGGAGAAGCTATTGATTTGTTTACCTCTTGGGCATTTCGTTTATCTGTGGTGAGCAAATGAAACTGAAATACTGCACCAGCCTTGTGGCACACACTGAGCTAAAAACATATGCGGACGACAACTTGAGCCAGTCGGTTTTATTTCTTGTTACTTGATTGTTAGTTGAAGCAGAGATGAAAAAAAAGTCACTTGTTACTAATTGACGGCTCCGCAAAGCTGCTTTCCATATGGATTCATCCATCCCACATATGCCTTTCAAAAATATTCCCACTACTGGAGACCTAATTGGCCTAAGAGGGAGTTATTTTCTGTCGCCAGAGGGAATGTCTGCCAGGAACTTACCAGTGTCTCTGAAATCAGTAAAAGATGTTGAAATATAAAAGTTACTCATCTGTATAATACAGCTTGTGTATCATAGCCAGCAGGGAATACCCAGGGAGACTGACCTGCCTTCTCATTATAGGTTCAGTAAAGAAGATATCTTGCAGAGGGCGTCCAAGCACCTCGTTCTGAGACCCCTTCACTCTTTGCACATGTCCTTTTGACGTTCTTTTACCCAGGTGTCATCTCCTCTCCCAGACTGAACTCGTTTAGCAAGGGGTTTTTAAACTTTTGATTCTTTCAGCAACTGAAGAATCTGGAGTTCTGCTAAAACTGGTTCTGCTAAAATCTGGAATTCTGGTGGTGGTGGAGGGGAGTCCCCATCACCTGTACAGCGCTTTGAGTGGAGTGTCCAGAAAAGCGCTATATAAATGTAAGCAATTATTATTATTAAAACGTGTTAACGGGGAGGATATCGGCTCAGAAAATCCCCAAATAAATCCCAAAAGCGTGTCTTCAGGGAATCCCCTGAGAGATTGAATTGGGATGTGCAGGGCTTCATCGGCGACTGCCGAGCCTTTCGAGCCCTCTGAGCTTCCGAGAAATACCTTTGTTCCCGATTGTCATTTGTCCATGCACAGTAGCTGCCTGTGTGCAGTTCTCTTTGTTGGCACTTTATTTTTAATTTTACTGTTCCAAACCGAGATCGACATTTTATCATACAAAAAAAAAGTTAGACAGTTTGTCTGTTTTTTTTTATGGTTTCTATGGCTGGGACTCCAACTTTGTTCTGTTGTCAGCCAAACAGGGTTTCTACATTGCCCTCAGTGTTTTTTCAATTAAGGCTATATGGGGCTTGGATAACATAGTGTACATTTATTAATGCAACTATAAAAACCAAAGTTTATTTCCTTAAGATTCAAAGCAATTAGAATACACGTAACAAAAAGGTATTAAGTACAGTATTTAAAGACTAAGGACTAAAAACAAAAAACAAAACGGGCAACTACTGGCAGTTTGATTTGCTTAATGAAGTGTAGTGTTGTAATTTTCATATTCTCTACTGTATGTTTACTCTATTTTTAGTATGTGGTAAGACATTGGCTTGAGTTAGTGAAGTTATCAGATGAACAAAACATGTATTCTGTCACTTTATGCATTCTGTGTGGTGTGCATATTCAATGTGTCATTCTGTTTCAGTTTTAAAAATATAGAATAAACTGCACTGAACAGATATATCAGAAACACACACATTTGCAAGGTTTTATTCATAATTTTCTAATAAAAATCCTAATGTTACAATTTTGTGATAGAACCCTATAAAGTCCCCATTGGTGTTTTTTAGCTGTTATTTTCATATTCCGGTCCGTCAGGTGACCCTCACACTGCATTTACATGTTTCATGAATGTGATTTTGCACAGCAAATGTTAAGTAAAAAAATGACTTAGATCCATAACAAATTTTAAGGTCATGGGGAGTTTGCATTTTTTAGACTTGATTAATATGTATGGAACAAATGTTAGAATAACCTACAGCAAATGTTAGTCTTTTTTAGGTTATCACAATGATACATTATTATAACAACGGATAATCTGCCTTTACAGATTCCCTTGTTTCTATTTATTTATTTTTTAATCTATGGGGAAATAGGTTGTTATGTGCTTTCAGTTGGTGTATGAAGAAGATGAGTAACACAGTGATGACAGATGTCTTGGACATCTGCCCATTTTGGATAAATTGCAGAGGACGAAAGGTGTATTGTGTCAGTATGTGAGTTACGTCTTTCGGTATTATTACTTCTTCAGTGTAGTGATATAAAATGACTTATAGTGTGTGATGAAAAAGCTTTTTCTGTATTCAGATCCACAGAGAGGGAGGATCATCCAGAGATGTCTGACTGTAACAGCGCTCGTTTGGTTTTGTCTGCGGTCCAAAGCCTCAGACAGCATGCAGCGCTCTCAATAATGAAATTCCCATCTGAATATTTTTGTCTGTCACGGGGGAGGGATGAGATGTTTGGCTTTGTTCAGACCTTGCATGGTTGAAAATTTCAGTCTTTGCCTTTTCTGGATTTTGGTTTCTTTTCTGAATACCTGAATCTCAAAAAAACAGTGGAGGAAGCAAAAACAAAACAAGACGAGGGACATGCAAAGTATTTTGACATCAGCACACGGATGGAAGCTTGCGTGTTGGCATTTCATTCAGTGCGTAATCCTTCCTTGTTGGAGTCAGTCAGAGACAGATGATCAAAGGCTGGACTCCAGTGTCCCGTCTTCTGACCGTGACGGAGCACCTGTTCTGGAGTAAGGCTGGGGTAATTGCATTAATCCACAGAGAGGGCTGTTATTTGTGTTGAGTGATGCAGTGAGGCTATCCCATGGGTAACGAGGAACATACGCAAAGACAGCAGGCATTATGTTTTTAATGAAGACGGAAGACTCTTAATATCTCCCTGAGCCGATGTCTCTCACACTTCCTTTTGTTTAAATGGATTTTGGCTGCACCTCTGGTGCTTTTCCCCATAATTTCACTTCTTCCATTTGTTCGGGTGTTTGATGGTGCTTTGAATATCTTTCTTTGTGCTGACTTCCTGTTACAGCGGCGATAGCCGGGTGGAAGGTTTCTGGACAGAGATTACCAGCAGGTGGAAAGGAAAACCTTGTTCAGAACTCCCTTCAGGTCAGCTCTTAGCGTTTTAGTTAGGTTTGCGCCCTGTGATTGCAGTGCACATGGAGGTTTTTCGATACCATAAGCCTTTCATACTGTGCTTATCAAACTTCTTGTCTGATACACACCTCCCCAAGGCCAGACAGGATCTTACCAATTGTACTCAGGGAAACCAGGTGTAATTCGGAAACAATTGGTGTAACTCTTCCAACAGTTTCTCAAGACAGGTAATACCTATGGGCTGGAAAATTGCTAATGTAGTCCAAATCCAAAAGAAGGGTGACAAAAATGAAACAAGTCATTCTAAACCAAAAGTTTGGACTTTCATTGCGTATAAGGTTGTGGAAACAATTATTAGTACTAAACTAAAGAGTCACCTACATGGAAGTTATATCCTGTTCAACAGGGATTTAGAAACATTCTTTGAATATGCAACAACAATGGATATGTGCAGAACCTATCAAAAGACTTTTGATGAAGTTCTTCATTAGATGGCTTTTCAAATTACTGGTGGGAGTCTTTCAGGAAAACCTGTTTGGACTCAGATCTGGTTAATAGAAAATGTGTGGAAACTGGCTTCTTTCATGAAATGGCTGGATGAGATGCTTGATCACATTGGCTACATACTACAGCCAAACAGATAAAATAGGGTGATGTATTTGGTGAATTACCACAAGCATCTGTACTGGGACCAATGATCTTCCTAATCGGTGAGCGTACTGTGTGCGCTATGGCTGCTGTCGCATCATCCAGGTGGGGCTGCACATTGGTGGTGGTGGTGGAGGGGAGTCCCCATTATATAACTGTAAGGAATTATAATATACCCTCATCTTGCAAAAGTTTTCAGTTCCTCAATATTTGCAAGAAAGGCATGCATTATTTCTTGAAATGAAGGAAAGTTCATTGAGAAGGCTTATTTTAATGAGAAGAGAGATTTGTTTAATCCATTCCGAGGAAGGCTGTCACTTATTTATCTACAACATAAAGGATCCCTTTCCCCACTCAGTCTTTCATAAATGTATTTATTACTTGCATCATATACCTCATTTAACATGATTCATTGTTTCACATGGAACGTTAAGATTCCATATAAATGTAGTCATGTTTGCGAAGGGTGGGGTAGTACTACAGTGGCTCTTCACAGGACCACACATCACATCAGGAAGTTTGGACTTCACATTCTCACTTCGCCACTTGTTTTTCTGATAATACAGTATTCTGGCTGTTTTATGCCGAAATGTCTCACACAAAACGGGGCAAAAATAGGAAAAACAAGGATATTGATCACAGTGAGATGCTGGTAATGATCACATCTTTTCCTTGCACTGATTTCAGTGTTTATTCCTGTCAGATATCCTCTGAACCTGTGTGCATCAAGCAGAACTAGCTGTTCTCTGACAAAACTGCTTTGGAAAGAGGTATCCAGAGTTAGCCACAGTTCTTAATATTTTCTTCAGCCTTACCTTTCATGCTTATTTTGTTGAGATTATTGCTAACAAACATAAATTGTGTTCATCTGTGCATAATTTCTACTTGGCTTGGAAAATTTACATAGTTGCAAAACGTCTGGCTTGGCAAGCCATAACCAAGATGTAGGTTTTCAGGAAATTGAATCATGAAAAAATATCCGTAAAAAGCAGATTATGTACCATAAGGTCTTGAAGCTTTAAAAATGTTATAGTGAGCTACATTCGTCCGCATGCTGTGTTTTATTAAATAAATCTTGCAAATCAGTAACAACAATTGTATCTTAAAGAGTCCAAGTTACTCTTAAAGGTTTTAAGAGCTAGGCTGCTTTTCTGACATATTGTGCTCAAGTAAAAGGTTTAGCAGCCTGCAAAACATAATATTATTTCAGATCCTGGCAACAAAATCTTAAATATGTCATAGAAAAAGCTGATATCGACCAAAACATTACAAATGTATTAAAGATGTCAAGTTAAGAAAAAAGTTAGACATATTATGCCTGCAAAAGTGTCCATATAACAGGTTTGTATTGATTACTTAAATATAGTGCTGAATTACAATTTGAAACATAAAGTTGCTGAACTAAATGCTAATGTTATTAGCCTGTTACAGATCCATCTGCTCTAAATAACCACAGATGGCTCAGCTGAATCACTCAAAACAACAACGAATGCTCAATTTTAACAAAACAAATTGAGACCACTACAGAGCATTCATTCAAATCATAGTCAAAAAGCAAAAGGATGGAAACAAAGGTAACATTTGAAGGTTTAAAAATTACTTAATGTTTTTTGCAAGGGTTTTCCTAAGAGTTGTAAGAGTTGTAAATAACCGTGTTAGTACCAAGACGAGCTTGTAAACCTGCACACCAGATGCTTATAACAGGTGCGTAGGAGACATGCCACTCACTCTAACAAGTCCTGTGCAAACCTCAGTTCATTTCATGAAAGCAAAAGGCTAAAGTTTCTGTCATGAGATCTTTGTTAAAAACGAAACTTTTAAAAACTCAAGACATTTGGGATCTTTTGAGATTTTGCAAAACTAACAAATTGGCAGTTTTTTTAAACCCAGCTGGATATACAAAGGCAATGAGATATTACAGCTTTATGAAAGTGCTTTAGAGTACTGAGAATCTCTGAGTTGCTTTTGAGAGTAACTACTGTGATACTTCTATATTGTTAGTTTTTAGAAGTTTAATGAAGTTTAACCAGCAGGTGATTTGACTTCCCACTTCTGTGCTGTTCTAAAAAACTGCACAAGTGTGCAATATTCAGGAGCTCCGGACTACAGTTTTAATCGGCACGTTCAGTGTTTGGTTCAGTTGTCTTTCACATTTCCCAGCACATGAAATTGAATAGTTCATTTTTTCTTTAGAAAACAATGCAACAGGTTGCAAAGTATCACAAAGACCTTTCAGTATGCATAGTTAAATCCCTGATGCTAGTTAATTTTTTTTCTTTTTTAAAGAAGGGCACTAAATAGTTCTTAGTGCTGTGGCCCACAGTGAGGCTCTGATTGAAGTGTTTACTGTTGTGTTTGAAAAATACGGTTGTGTTTGAGAAGTATTGCAAATGATCTAAGTCCATTGTTTTAGTCATTCTTGGGCACTGTTCGTCTTTTGCAGCGCAAGTACTGTCCAAAATAATGTCTGTTGCAAAATAATTTCTGTCAAATACCCTAGGCAGTTGTCAGCGTAACTTCAGTTTCTTATACCTTTTAGTCAAACCTGTTCAGCTTCTAAGAGAAATGGGCTCTTTATTTCATGTGGAATCCCGAGAAAACCGCACAAATTTGTGGCTGACCACTGTATGCATAATATTCAATATCCTACCAGAAGAATACGTTTTTAATAAACTTCAAAGGGAGCAGTTGGGAGCACACAGCAGAACTGGAGACTTGTTTATTCTGACTTATCCAATTTCTTTTATATTGTGTTTCAGAACTTTACTAATTAAAATTGAACTAATGGAAGACATTTTGCACTGGATTACTTTTAGACAGTTTGTTAAATGGATTTCATTTGGATTTTTGTTTTTGTTTTTGACTGTGGATCATATTTCTTGCCTTTTCATAGTTTTTTTTAATGTGGGTTTCTTCATATTGCATTCCCAATGGCAGGCCCTGATTAAATATAGGAGCACATCTTTCACGAAGTTCCCATTTTGTGTGCTTTTACTTTTTTTTATAAGATAAAAGATTTACAATTTATGCTGTTTTATACATATGTGTGACAGAAGAAAAACCAAAAACAACTTTCTAAACTATATTTAAAACTGTAGGACAGTGTTTGCTCGTCATCTGCGAAATATAATAAAAGCTTAAATTAATTCCCCCTGACAGAGTATGATAGCGACTAACCTAATGGTTTAACTGTTCTATAATTCAGATGCAAGAAATTCCAGAATTTTTTAATTCGGTGATTTTATTTTAAGTGGTAAACAACCTTATTTTGCATATTTGTTCAATCAGATCCAGTTCCAAATTAAGATGGGCTACTGCATCTAATTTTGAAGTGTGGTAAACATGAATGTTTTGGCAAGTGACAAAAAGCCCATGAAATAAATCTGTTCTACTACGGTCTGAAAGACGGTGAACAAGTTTTTCATTAGTACAGTAGCATGAGTGCCAGTCTGTTATGCAGAAGACTGGGGTTTGATTCTCACATGGGGGCATTGCATGTGAGATTACATGCATTTTGTTCTGGGTTGTGGGTTCTGAATCCAGAACAAGCTAACCAGCTACATTGTGGAAGCTTATATCCTGCCTTGGTTATAGACTAGATGGGTCTTGTTTGTCACTGTTCTTATGAGAGGCCAGTTGTGACATTCAAGGTTCAAGACCAGATGCATCAGCCTTGTTGTGTTTTTTTAAATAAAATGAACCTTATAGTTAAGCCTAGCTTAAATCTAAACTCTTACCTACCAAAAGCTGGAAAGTATATATTCTTTAAGTTTATATAGGGTTAAATCTAATCAAAGACTGGATTCTAGATTTAAAATATGTGCATTTGAGTGGTAGAAGGGTTTTTACACAGCTAGAGTAAGCATAAATCTAGTTCAGATACTATTATCGACACACCTGTTGCTCTTTTTGTAATAGTGAACACCTGCCTTCAAACCTTTTGTCTGCTCATACTCTGGCTTTGATTGCTAAACCAAATAGCCTCCCACATTCGCATATCATTCCAGTTATTGTTTTGAAACACCTTTAGGCAAATACAGGAGTGTGGAAATTTCGGTATCGGCGTACCAGGAAATATACTGCAGAAAGTAACTCTTTCAAATTCGGCACAAAACTCATTGAGAATGAAAACCATAGTTCAAAATTTCTGGGAGGTGGGTTCGGGGTCTTTATCTTGCTGGAAAATGACATTCTGCCCAAACAGCTTCCTCCCAGTTGGAATAGCATGATGCAGAGCTGTTGTAGTTATGCTGACCCAAGATTGTTATCTGTGGAGGGTCAACACCACGATTCCCATGCTCTTCAGCCTCTGAGTTTGGGCTCTTTTTTCCCATGGCATATGAAATTAGTTGCAGGGGTGGCATAATAAAATACTCAGTAAAATTATCTTTCATTTGCTTATTTTTTTAGAGTTATTCACGACAGGGCATTATCTTGACTTAACGAGCCCAGCAAAATTCCAGTAGGTGTTTTTGATGTTAAAACCAATTTGGACACTCACACTAAATGCTAAAGTAAGCTATTGACCTACATACCTTCAATTAAAACAAGTCCGTTCTTTTTGCAGTTCTGAATCTGGATATCTTTAAGCATCCTCTCATTCTTTTTTTCCCTCTGTCGAGTTTGAAGTGGTGATTTTGTTTTTTTTATCATTAACAGTCCCGTTTTGTTATGACTGCAGCAACCTTGGCCGATTTGCATGTTAGATTAGAACATAATGTAATGTTGCTTCATGCAAACCACAGTTCGACTTTCTTCTTGGTTTCTAGCCCTTTGATTTAAGGTTTTTGTTTCTTGTAAGTTTCCTGTGTCTCACAGAGGGGAAAACAACATTTGCAAGCTGTGGAAGTTGGGACTCCAGAACCTTCAACCGCTTATGTACTTTTTTCACTTTACAATGTTCAAAAAGAAGGCAATGTGGACCAGTGGCTGCAGCCCCATCAGGAAAAAATTAGGCTTAAAAAAGGCAACATTTTCATTTTTCATGTCCTTAATTACATTAGGGAGAAACATATTGATCTCATTTAGTTTGAGTTTCCGATACTAAAGTGTTTTTCCAGCCAAGGCTTCTGGGAGAAGCAGCCAGGTGATGCTGTCAAGCCGAGTTTAAAGCACTGACTCTCTTTCCTTTTCCTCCCTGGAGTGCAGAGCTCTGTAAGAATGTATTTATGGCAGAGCAAACCGAACCCTCATATAATAGACAACGCCTAATTGGATCCCAAATTGTACAGGTATTCGAGCTCTTTTATTAATTACTTTTGTGCTAAGGCTTAAGAGCTTTCATATGGTTTACACTGTGGTGAATTGCTGTCTCATGTTCTAGGCAGGACCTGAATGTTCTGGACTTCACTGCGTACTACTTTGTTGGCTCATTTGGTGGGGTTGTAGATATAGGATGAAGGTAAAATTCCTCAGCTTTTTGCATGCAGAAATAGTCACAGTTAGGCTGAAAATGTACTCCCTGGTGAATATGAATATGAATTAGTTATTTAATTGTTCTGGGGCAGAGAATACTCCAGATACCATCTTGGGTCAATCTTTTGTGTAGATGGGAAAAATTCCAGGGTTCCTTTCCGCCCCCGTGGGCACAAAGGGAATTTGAAAGGGCATGGTGTAACAGGGCTCATGCGCTGAGGTAGTTACAGGGGTGATGCCACCCCCCATCTTAAATCTAGACAGTGTAACTCTGCTGTTGCACAAGATGGTGCCCGTTTGGTGGCATGATGGAGTTTCCCACTGGTTATGGAGTGGTGCTGTGTTGCTCTGGGCCCGCTAGCGGCTGAGATTGAGTCCTGACAGGAGTGGAGGAGATTGCATGTGGTGTGTGGGGTTCTCCTCTGTCCGTGGAGTGGGAACCCACCTGGGATCGGATCCCTGTAGGAGCAGGGAGAGCTGCATGCGTTAGTTGCGCGAAGTTCAGGAGGTGTGAGCTTGTGAAGGCAGGCGTGTGAGATGTTCCATCATTGTGGGGTTTTCTTTTTTTGTTTCTTACCTGTAGTTTCTGAAGAAACAAGTGTTTGCAACAGTTGGCCCTACGGTAGCTCTTTAGTCCAAAATGGAAGTCGACACCAGTGCCAGGAACTCTCCCAAGGAAAATTCTGTGCACACTTCAGCACTTCACTTCATCTTTCAGCCTGGATCCATTCTGACATATTTAAATCGGTGACCCCTGACCCTCCTGCTCATGGCTGTTAGCTTTTGCCAGAGTATATGATTCCCCACACTGGAGCGTTTTATTACAGCCAGTCAACCACACTAATGACTTCCTGAGAGAACATGTTGGCCCGAGCTACTCGATGATTGACTAACGACAAAGAAAATGGAAGTAGACAGTTTTCCACCATATAAGAGAATCTAAATAAGTCTCATATGTTCTGTCAAAAATGATGGGGTGTCAGTACGACGCGTGCCCATACACAACGGATGTGTGCATATGTTAGTGCTTTGGGTGAAGAAATATGCGATAAGTCAATTTGGCATTGCTGTTCTATGGGAAACAAGGACTTTAACGCATGAGAATTAAATGTTTGTTAATGGACACAAACAATGTGCGTGTAAGTCAACGAAGTTAGTGGTTAACCATGCACACCATTTTCTAGTTAACATTAGTATATTTTTTCACACAGTTACTATAACCACAGCTTACAGTGAATTTAGCCTTGGGGTGGTAGGTCTTGTGGGACAGTAGTCTACGATTTTTAACGCTTCTGTTTCCTGATCTCCTGTAGCAATGATTTACGTTTGTAGGCTTAGTTTTTCATGCTGACGGACACACTCCAGGAAAGGATCTTATCAGTCTGGATCACACAAAAAAACTGTGCATGTTTTCCAACCGAAATAGCTAACTGCCTAATTCCTAGTCAGTTGTGCAGGCAAAATAAATTCAGAAACAGATAAAAGAAGCACTTCAGAGGTCACTAGTGCCCACGGAAGAGGGATAACCCAGAGTTAAGCTAATTGTAGTTCAGATACCCCTTAATAACTGAAAAGGATTATTAAAGGAATTAATAAAGAAATGATTGAAAGTTCATTGGGGCTGATAGTCATAGATAGATACATTTTCAAATATGAGATCACATGTTTTGCAGCACCTAATCATGAAACGAGACCTAAGCAAAACATGGCCCATAAGTGCAATGAGCTTCCTTCATGAAACCAATCTTTTGCAGGATTCTATAGAGAATGAACTTCCAAGGTGTTGAAGAAGTTAAAAAGGGCCATGACATGGCAATGTGGTATTTTGGTGTCTGTATATAGCAGCATAAGTTATTCATACAGTAGGTTGCTTATCCAGTATATGATAGGAGGGTGAGTTTGCTTATGTATCTTTTATAACATGGTGAATTGAAAATTCAAAATTGGTGGGGTAACTAACAAGCTGTAACTGCAACTCCTGCAGGTAGTCGCCTACAATGTGCATTTTGGATGGAAATACAACCTCTGGGAACTTGCGTAATGTCTTGTAAATCATCTGCATTTTGTATCCCATGCCATTCTTTGAGGTCCTGATGTTAAAAAACGCTTTTTTAAATGAAGTCAATTTAAAAGAAGTGGGAAGGCATTTTACCCGTTGAGACTAATCGAGAATGATGAAAACGTTCATCTGCAAAAATCTAATTCACTAACATAAAGCAATTACACAACCAATTGCTGATGTGATCCATACAAGGAATAATTTCTAGCTTGAATGCTTGAGAGCAAAAACAGTACGATGTAACTTATAAATGTAGTCTTGATAATCTTAATTGAGTAATGCAGTTATCACGCATTCCTGACTTTCTACTGAACAGATGTTGGAATATTTCTGAGGTCTTGTTCTTCATGTGGAAGTTTCAAAAACGCATTTAGATAAGTCTTTTCGAGCAAAACATAAAAAGCTGTTTTCCCTAATCATGTAGTCAAAAATAGTTAAACTTTAGCTTAAATTGGTTTAGGTGAAGAAATATTTTATATTCATATCAAAATAACTCAGTTATTTCATTTTGATCATTATACATTTTTTATTTGATTGCACATTGCACAACATCTTCACAAAAATTAAGTTATTAGTAAATGTTTAATATTCTTTATAAATATATATAAACTGACTCCATCAACATCTTGATGTTTTTGTAGGATTGTAAAATGATGCTGCTCTGAATTAATTTGACACATTCGAACACTGTGACTGCGTGTTTCTGTGTTTTGAAAATGAGGATAATCAAATGAAGCAATGCTGTTGATGGCTGACATTAAATTGAGAGTGTAATTGAAAGTACTGTCTAAACAGGAAATCAATAGTTTATAGTGAGATTTTGTTTCCTTTATCTTCGAAACTTCCATTGCCCTTTAACGGCAGTGTTGGATGCAGTACTCTGTTCCAGTTTGTGTTTCTTGATATTTTACATTTTTATTCCTTGTGCCAATTTTAGGGGAAACATTCTTTGTTTCGTTGTGTCACGTTTTCAGTAATTATTTTTTGATCACATGACCCTCCTTTAAACCTCCTGTAAGCCAATTCAGTTTGACAAATTCAGTTTGAGTATAAGAGGAATAACTTGGGACACACACTCCCCGAATTGTGACCCACTGATGTTTTTCCCCAGATGTTTTTTGAGAAGTTTTTATATTTCCCTAGATTTTTTAGTCTTTATTTTGGGTAATAATGGTATTAAGTATAATGAATTTGCAGTATTTTTGTGTCTGCATCTAACAACATAAATTATGCATAGGATGCTTATCCAGTATGTGAAAGGACAGTGAGTTTACCTATGTATCTTTTTACATAACCAGTGTAGGTGGAATCAGTTTGTATAAGAGCCGGTAGCTCTTTTGGATGGTTGATTTTATGGTTAGCAACGCTACTTCAAAGATCCTGGATCCCGGATCCTGGGTTTGATTTAAAACCCAGTGACCAAAACAGAACCAAATAAGCAAGATAGACAAAATGGCATCCTCTCTTCTGCGGTCATTCTGATTGATCACTCATCGTCATTTACAGTCAAGAAAAATGGTTGAGGGTTGTCTGCAAATTTCTCAAAGTTACAGAACAGAGCGTAGATTTCCTTCTGAACTGGAGTCAAAAGTCCTGGAGACCCGACCTGAGCTTACCTGAGATTGTCCCAGCTTTTACACACAAGCAAACCGGAAGGTTTCAGTTCAGCCGCAGTGTTCATGTGGACAGGCTAGGTGGTCCACTGGCACAGAAAACCCGTTGACGCTTGAAACACGCAACGTCTCTGCCAGTGATTTACTGTGTGTTCCCCCAAGCAATTATGTGACTGTTTTTTTTTTCCTGTCGAACTGTGGATTTGTCCTGTTATTCTCTGCGTACATGTCCGTTCAGTTTGTGTCATTTCCCTTTCAGATTTTTTACACTTTTGACCATGAATCTTTAGTTTGTGACTGTGCATGAAAGTTATTTTTTATAGGAGAGTAAAGCCAGGTAGACCCATGCATGCTAATTGGAACCTGCTGGGGAGAAGCCTGATGCTCCCAGCGATGAGAGCACAAGAACAGCTGAATCATGTGAGGGTGCCATTTGGGCCGTATAACTCAATTGACTTTTAGACAAAAAACGTTCTGAAGATGCATCCATTGCTTGAAAGAAGCCAAGATATCCCTTTGTGTAACAAAGAACCTTCTGTTCTCTGTTGGTTCCTAGTAGTTTTCACTTGTGTCTTCTTCCTCTTCTTCATTTTCCCCACCCATAATCTTCTCTAATCAGGATTCAGTTCTTTCTGCCTGTCAAACTGGTGATATGTCAAGACAAAAATAACAAAACATCTCTAAATCTAATCTTCCTATTTGGGGCTCATCTGTGTAATATAAGATAAGAGATAAGATCGCTTTATTAGCCACATACATTAGGAATTTGTCTTTTCGCATACCCCAGCTTGCTCTCCATGAGACACAGACAGGGAGAGAAGCTTGGGGTCAGAGCGCAGGGTCGGCCATTTATATGGTGCCCTTGGAGCAGTTGGGGTTAAGGGCCTTGCTCAGGGGCCCAACGGAGTAGGATTCCTCTGCCGGCCGCGGGATATGAACCGGCAACCTTCCAGCCACAGGTGCACATCCATAGCCACAGTGCCACCACTCCACCCATGTATTGACTAGTTTGCCAACTATTCAAGAATTTAAATCAGTTTTAGAAATCTAACACAGGTCCCTGAGGTTCTCAACAACCAGTTACATCACTGGAGTATTCACCCCTCATCTGTACTCTCTAATTTCCTGTCCATTAACCTTTTATTAATTCATAGACATGTATTACATGGATGCGACGCTGACAAATCAGATATTGATCATTAAAGTATTTGAAGTGGCTGGGCTGACATGTTGTATCGCTTCTCATTTTGCTTAGCAGGAGCTATTTGAATTTGGGCCCTGATTTTTTAGCAATGGGGGGAAAAACTTGTTGTTTAGTATCACTTCATTTGCCAATTATGCAGAACAGGATGGACGTTTTCAATTGAAAGCAGCATGTGTACATTTCTTCTGCTGGATTCTGATGTTACTACTGGGACTGTGCTGAGCAGATCGTTTTCCAAAGGATGGTTTGAGAAACAGGATATGAATCACTGGGCCTGCTGTTTTATAAGACCAACGATCAAATGCAAATTGTTCCTTTTCTGGTTTTCCTTGTAACTGTCCCTTCTCCTGCATTTGTGCATGGAGAGGTTAAACTAATATGGGCTGCACGCTCTTAGTTGCAGTGAATGAATACACACATTGCAATGAATGACAACACTAGATTTTTTTAAATTACCTTTACATGTCAATATCATTATATATCTGCAAGAAAATCCCTAAATCTTTCTATGAATATTTTAGGATTTCTGTTGTTGTATGCATTATATATTAACTTAAAAAATTCATCTCATGTCTGTTTTGTCCATTTGCAGAAAGCCATACTGAAGATTTAAATAAAAATAAACTTATAAATTCTTTCAGGGCTTATTCTGGAATTTGTCTCCTCTTCCCATTGCGGAAATACAATATTATATCTGTATATGTAATGTTCACATACAATACAAGTAATTCTATTTTTGTACTTTTTCAATACTTCACAGTCCTGAATACACATGGAATTTCAGTGTCAAGAACATTTAGAAAAATAAATCTGTATTTTTTTGTTTGTAATCCCTTTGAGATACTTCTGCTTTAAATTCACTTTTAAAATAACATCCTACTTGCTTTAAACATCTATGTAAAAATCGAGGTGATATATACTGTCAAAGCCGATTCACCTAATTTAATACAAATCAAATTACAAACACATAAATGAGCTGGTTTCACCCACCTACACCTTGGGCCAGATTTCACCATTTATTTCTCTTTGAGCACTTGACAAAAAAAGTAAAACAGTTTGGGCTAAATTTTGCTTGAATTGTGTTTTGTCTTTGGCTTCAGCCAAGCTGTCAAAAATTTCTCATTTAAACGATGTGGCCCAGAACATGTTGTCTGATAAAGCAGATGGGGTCCTTTGCAAGATTTCATTTTGCACAAAAAGACAAGATTAATAGAATGTCATTTGGAAAAACATGCATTCCGGTACTCCTTATTTGATTAGCTGTAATGTCATCAATGCAAGAATGTCCTCTGATAAATAGCAAAAGTATCATGAATGGCTTATTCCCATCAGTGTATATGTCACCCATTTTGGGGAATATGGATCGTAATTATACTAATTTGTCTGATTGCATTAGCGTAGGATGAAGGGAAGACAAGGCCTCTTTCTTAACCAGGCTTTCCTCTTACGCAGTCTCCTCGCTTGTGACTCGGTGCTTGGCGTTGACGGGGGTGGAGGGGGCTACTGCCACATTCTGATCTTTGACCTCCCTCTGGCAGTCACTTCTTCATGATGGTCCCTGACTTCCATTCTTTTCATCCATCTCTCCCCCCCAACTTCTTGCCCTGTTTGTGGAAGCCTTGCGCATAATGCCCAGAGCTCTTCTTTTCAGCTTTCGCAGATAAAGCCACGTGAAGTCCCACAGAGGCGAACCCAAGCACTCCAGGAACGTTTAGCTGTGAGATTATAAAATAGATGCTACTGTACGCCTTGCATTCTTTTTGTGCTGTAAACGTTTCTCTCTGTGAGAGACAGAAAAGCTTAAAGGATACGGTTTCCAAAAACGGGTAGTCTGTTTTACTGTAATTATTATTGTAGAATGTTTGCTGTAAATATACTAAGTATATATGCTAGTTTTGCTATAAATAGTCCTAAATCTTTTCCTTTTAAAACATGTATATTTAATGGAACAAGGAAAGGTCTATTCCATGCTGAAAAGAGAAGAAAAGAAACCCGTTTTGGCTGTGGAGCCTTATTCGGGTGTGCCGTGTGCTCTATATTTAATGCCCTGTTTAGATGGTAAGGTATTGGTGCAGATGTTCTTACTCAAGCAAAAGAGGTTCCTTATTTAGCTACCTTTGACGCCTCTGCCTAACAGCATTAAAAACACTGGAAGTTTATCACTAGGCCAATTTCCATTATTCATTTCAGACTGTGGCGTGACAACTTACCTCAGCCATGAGATACTGTGATACATCAACAGTTCACCTGTTTAAAACAAACAGACACAATTTCACTTCTCTGTTTGAGTTGCACTCGACGTGTTAAAGGTTACGCTGGCACAAAGCCTTTATTATTAAAGAAAAAACTATTCACACGAAGTTCCTCAGTAAATCCCAAATCTCAGACATGCTTTGATTACTTCTGTGCAGTGTTTAAATTTTAATTTTCAAATATGTTTTGATACGCCCTGGCCTTTAAACCGCTCAGCTTCAGTTTATTTACACTGTTGCTGTTGTGCAGGAGAGCAGAGTTTTCAGGCAGCGTGAACCAACGTGTTGATGTGTACAAATTAAAAAAAGCATTAAAAATAGATTCTTTTTTAACATTCCCCCATGTTCCCATGCAGAAGGGAATAAACTACTAGACAACATATGAACACTGGGAACAAAGGCCTTCATTTTCTTTTATCAGTTTTGTTAAGGAAATTAAAAAATTAGAGGATTATAAGTGATTTTGTTATTGTGCATTATCGCTGCTTATTACCCAACCATGAAATGACTTCAGAGATTAAGATATAATATGCTATATACATGCTATAAATATATTTATATCATAATATACCGTATATATATGCTGTATACAATATATGTATAATATAAATATGTATTAAATATTGCTATGCATGCTGTGATTATGCAGTACATTTGTAAAATGGCAGTTAAGCATGCAAAGCTTTAATTCCTCACAAAGTAGATTCGTCATTAGCGCTGTTCCATTATAATAGGCTCATTTTTTTCCAAAGTCATTAATTTAGGAATCTAGAAACTTTGATTCCCCTGTGGGTGTTGGGGTGCATAAATTCAATGCAGTTAACTGTTGCAGTTATTTTTGCCTGTTGTGGTGGTGGCATGTCTATACATTTCTGATTCTCAAGGAGATATGAATAGTATTTCACTGCTTTCCCCTAAGGTCTTTGGCCTTCCTTTATCTCCTGTCCCCCAGTCAGCCTGCACTTTCATTCTAAACCCGCTTTCTGTAGGAAAGAAAAAAAACACAGTGAAAGACAGCTTTGTTTCTCGATCGCTGCAGCAAAACGCATGAAAAAAATCATCAGAAGGAAATCTGACATCTGGAGTTTAAAAAATTAATGATATAGGATGAATATAATTATCTCTTCTCTTTTGAAAGATGTTTTGCATTTCCAAGAGTATAATATTAAATTATCATCTGAATCATTTTGCAACTTATTTTATCACTGGGAAAAGATATGCAATCTCAGGTTTCATGAAGAGTTAATCCGATTATATGGATTAAAGTCAAATATATAACTGTCATTCCTGCAGCAAAAAAAAAACCTTCCTTTTTTCCCCACTAAAGAGAGAGAAATTGAATTATAGTTGGGGTAAGGCAGGCAACCTTTCATTTTAGCAGCTGTGTATGTGTAACACAAATAGGTTACGTAGAGGCTGTCCCGTCCATCCGTAATCTTTAAAATAATGGCTTCAGTCTGTTCATTGTGTTACATATATTTTTGTGTAATTGCAAATGGTTTGTGTGTATGGATAGTCCATTTGATTTGGTTCTCCAAATATCTCTCCTGACTGTGCACGTGCTCTGCAAATGTTTCCTGCTTCCACTCACATGGGGCACATGATTGTCCTGTTTGTGCGCTGGCTCAGCACTGTCTTGTGAGCGCCAAAAACAAATGTTTTTGATTTACCTACAAATCGAAATCGGAACGCAAAAAACGCACAGGCAGGGTGTGGGGAGCACCAACCCGCGGACCGCAAAATGCAGCTTAAAAGTCATCTTAACACGTGTGTGTTTCAGAGGTCGGTCATTAAGAGCATGAAGGTGTCCAGGTATGAAAGAGGCAGGTTTGTGAATTTATCATGGACAGACATGGAGAAGTCGAGTAGTGGAGTTTACCCATTACGGCCTTCCTGAGATTGAGTGAAGACGCAAGAGATCATCTGAAGAGTTGAAGTGGATATAAAGTGATTGTACTCCCTTCAAGGTTCAGTCTGAACAGTGGACTGTACAGGCTTCTCCGAAAGGGGACCACCAGTTCATCGTGGAGCCCAGAGGGGTTCTGTCCACAAGTTCCAGATCGCTCAAACATGCCAGTGTTAATGCGACGTGCCGACTTCAAGCTGCATTCTGTGGTTAATGGGTAGGTTTTACACTTCAGGGGACTGCATATGTGTTTGTGCCTTCGCTCATTTCAAGAAGAGTAAAATGGAGCACATTCCTGCCTTTGCTCACAATGAGAAGATGTTCCATAGATAATTCCATGCTTGAGTCCTTAACATGAACAGTGTCTTTTAGTGCAAGTGTTGATGAGCTGGATGCGTTTCACGTTCCTGTCCTTTTCAGTACAATTTCCAACGTTGCACAGTGACAGCAGTGTCTGTTGTTGTGGCCACGACTCTGAGTCTTGGCAAAATGACACAAAACCCATTTTGTTAAGTGTGTCCATGGCCTGTTTGGCATGCAACGGGAGGGCTTTGGAAGCTTTGCTCAGTTTAGGGAAGCTGAACTCTTTCTTAAATACCAAGCAGTTTTATCGCTTTATATAATACTACTCAGAAACATCAAACCACTTGGGCAAATAAGTTGAAGAAGACTGATAGAAAGCTAAGATGTAATCTCCAGTTGCTACTGCCCGGGGAGCAGGAAATTGTTTGAGCAAAGCACTTGTCTCAAATTCCGAGAAGGAGTCGGTTTTTCTCTGCTGGAGTTTGACACCGAGGGTAAACACGGTGTCGTACAGTTCACCGGTATTCCCCTCATTCCTTCAACATTGATGAGCTTCAGCGCGGTTTGTAGGAATGATGTACACCTTGAGCTCCCTCACCATCCTTGTCATTCTGAACATACTTCCACAGAAATCGCAGGCACCACACATCTCGCAGTGACAGAAGGTAGCTCCAACAATTTTGTAAGCCAAGATCAGGTGTCCATTATTACAGTGCCAGTGGAAAAAGGTTTGATGTGCCGTGATTTGAAACATCTGAAAGGATGGAATTGAATGGCACTAACATCTGGAAGCATCTAGGTTTTCAAATCAGGCGCATACATCTTGAGGGGGGTCAGGAGCAAGCATGTCTGTATTGATTGCTTCACATTTTATACAACCACGTGACATTTTCCTAGCTATGTCCAAATATGGGAATACGATAGAGAACAATTTTCTTCCACAATCTGATGATCTGTAGAAATGGCTGTATCACGCCATGTGGTGAACATTGGCCACCTCAGCTGCTGTGCTTTTGTCAGAAATTAAGTTTGTTGGTCTCAAAAAAATTGCACATTTTTTTCACTCTTGCTGCGTCTTGCTATTTAACGTCCACCATGAGTAATTGTCAATCTTTCCTGGCTTTCCAGATTTTTGCCGGGTGCATCTTAGCTAATGTTAGGAATTTTTTTTCCCCAAAATGTAGCCTACATAGTTACCTCAGGATGTGTATTTCTGGAATGCAAGTTTATATATCATATTTTAATGTATTGCTTTATTAAATTTCGTTTAGTAGGGAAAATAGGAACAAGAAAAAACAACAAATCAAAAAAACAAATCTAAACATATATGTATTAGGCATATCTAAATATATAACTTGTAGCAGTCCCAGAAAATAATACGTTTCAACATTATTTTTCTTACAAAATATTTTGCAATTTCCAAATCAAGGCCTAGTTAGAATTTCAGAGCCGTTTTCAGTTAAAAAATAAATTAATTGCTGGTTTTCTACGCAGATAGCTTTTCAGTACATCAAGAGAAAATGTATACTATGGGGGAAAATGTCACTGTGTGTGTTGGGGTTTTTTATTAGTATGCTGTATGTATGTGATGTTTTTCATGCAAATGGACAGGTTCCTTTAAACACAAACAATTGACAAAACCTTGAGATCTAATCCAGAGAAACTGTCAGAAGAGACACTAAATTCTACTTTGGTTGTAAAATCAAAATAAACATTTTTGCAGCCCAAAGCTCTTCCTTCTGGTGTTTTGCACTGCTAACGCCAATATTACTTTTGAAATGCAACAAAGTGATCTTATCACACAGTACCCCCTATGTTCCTTGTTTGTATTTCACGTTGACAGTTTTGTATATATGTATAGTTTTCGCTTGGTTTCTTTCAGGTAGCGTATTTCAGTAATGTGCAGTCAACCCAATTTGTTGCTGTTCTCTATTTTCAATTTTGCTAAATACTTCAGTGACTGAAACAGTGAACCAGATCTGGATCGGAGAATTCTTGCTCAATCATTCTGAATCTTTTCATCTTCCAATCAGTGCAAATTAGAAATTGAAACCATGGCAAAAGAAGTTCTAGTCATTTCAACAACCCACTCCGATCTGTTCAAGATGGTGAGATAAACAGTATCAGGGCAGCACTGAGATCCAGTAGGACAGAAATGAGAGGAAAAAAAGAGTCGGCAGTAAATTGTTTCTAACCCTTACAAGAGCTGTTTTAGTACTTCAAATTAATTGGAATGTAGACTGAAATAGCTCATCCAACTTATTTGCAACTAGGAACTGAGTAGCAATAGCGTGCTATAGAATCTGTGCCAAAATGTTAAACTAGATATCGGCTGATAATTAATGAGCAGGTTTTTTTAAAAGGATAATAACGGCAGACTGAGAATAAAAAATAGCTGTTTTGGGGCAGCACACTCTTCAACAGTGGAGTTCCTACCTAGATTTAAGAGTTGGCACATTGTGGGGAAAAAATGGTTTTAAGTGACACTGAAAAATAGATGTATAATTTTCTTAAATAGGCATATTACAGTATACTAAGGTCATGTTATAGTACATATGTAATACTACAAGCAAAAGACTTATATCCAGGTTCATTCTCGCTCAAACAGCTTTTGCATTGTTTTTTAGTGTTTGTTTTCCACAAGCATTTTGTTCCTGCCCACACCACTTACACATTTTTTTAAATGCCGTTTATTTAAGATAATATGTAAATCTGAGCAACTGTTTCGCTGAACAGTGTGACCTGGTTTCCCCTCCGGACGTGCGGTTTAGAGACCAGTCAGAAAGAGCAAATACGCAGGCATTCGCACGACTATAAAAAGAAACGTGTGCCGAGAACTTGTGAGGATTCAGTTAGACCAGGAAAAGCAGTATGTTTTCAGTAGTGTTTTAGAGAGAACTGGGCTTTGCTCTCACATTGATATAAAAGGGCAAAGTATGGTCAGTTTTCCTATATGCAGTATTTAAGGGTTAAAGGTACATTTGTTCACTAGGGTTGGTCCAGCCTCATCCTCGGTTGCACAATATCCCAGATTTATTATTCAAGCTACAGCAAACAGAGTGTAGAAACCATTTAACAGGGGGTCCACGTGTGTAGGTACTGTACTCCATGATATGGGGTTTGGGGAGTCTGGCACAATATGACCAATTACATTTTTAATGTCCATGTTTGACAAGCTCAGAAAACTAAAGGCTGTGCTTTTTCTGCAGGGGCTGATAAAATTACGAGGTGACCATTGCTGGAGGGACCTCACTTGTATGGACCATCATTATGAGGTAGGTGACCCTTCCCTAGTTTAGCTGGAGCTCCACATGATCACAAGGACTCATTGTCAGTGAATTGTGGTTTTTGTCTTTTTGTATCCGTGCATGATTTTAAATCTCCACATTTGTTTCAGATTCCCAGATATGTAAATGAACATTTGTGCTCCCACTGTTAATTGCATTTAATAGTAGTTTTATAATATGGTTCATCTCAGTGGCACGGTGGCGGAGTGATTCGCTTTTTGATTAAAATAAAAAATTAAACAAAATTACAAATAACGTGAAGAGTAAATGTCCAAAAAATCAACTTCTTAGTGTTATTCCGTTTTACAAGCTCTGTGATTACTGGAATTGGGTAGTGTGTGCACTGATAATTGGGAACTGCCAAAAAGTTCTGCACCAAAAAAGTCAAATGTGCTAAAAAGTGTCTCCTCCTCCCTCTGATCTCCACACATAAAAGGCCAATTGATCTCTGCTGATGAGATCAGCTCTGTGAAGCAGAACCACACTACAACAAATGCTTGTTTGTGTTCTTGCTCCAGGCAGTGTCACACTGTGGATACCACTAAAACAAGTCAGAGATGCTAGAGAGTTTCTTTCGGATAGATCTATACTATAGGATTTCATGTGTCCAGGAAAAAAAATATATTATAAAGTGATGATCAAAAATAACCTGATTTTCAAAGGTGGAACTGTAGGTCAAACAAGACTCAAGCAGTTTTATTGAAATAAATCGCAGGATTCCAAAGATGTGGATCGAGGAAGCTGCAGTTTTATGTATGGAAGAGCAAAACAGAATTTCTCCTTTCTACTTCTGAGTATATAGACCTCTAGTGTTTTCCTTGGCCTTTTATGGTGAATATGGAGAGAATGGAGAATAGATGGAGAATACAGTATAAATGATATATTGCAAAAGAAAAAAAAGCGTTGATTACCACCTGTGAACACAAGCTCATTTTACTTGTTGACATGGGATGAACATTGTTTAAAATGAATTGACCCTCCTGAAGATGGACAGATGGACACATTCTGAACCATTTTGCCAGCTAATTCAAAGAGATGTTCATTCCATGAGAGCTGAAGTTAAGATACTACATTCGTGTTCATGGATAAATTATTTTATGTTAAAATCTTGTTCAGTTCAGTGGTTGTGCACAGCGCAGTTACATTTCTTTTGATTCCATGTTTTCCAGTCGCCATTCAGGCCTTCAGATTTACTGGTGTCTTCAGTCAGAGGCTAAAGATTATGTTAAAACTGAGTGGCTGGAAATAACATGGTTCCTCGTGCAATTCAGTTTGCTCTTGTAATGATTCCTGCTAAGAAGCCATACTTCATATAATTTATCTTATGTGATATATAATTAAACTCTCTGATTCCAAAGCCTCCTGAGAACTTTTTCTGGTGAATCATAGAGATGGCTGATGATTGAGTCACCTCTGTTCTGCTGAATGTGGTCGATCCTGTCGGGCCGTTGCATAACATAGACTCCTACAGTAATTCTGTTTTTCCATAGGGGCTGAAAGAAATTGATGATAATAGTCTGAAAACTGACAAATGTAGCGCTGTTTTGCAACAAATGAACCTGGTTTGTGTCACTCATGATTTTAAAGTGGTTTATATAAATTCTGATACATCTTTCCAACCTACTTCAGTTTGTTCCTAACAGAGAATCTACTAACAAACAAGGTGATGGACCACATGGCCACCTCTTGTTTGTAACATTTCTTATGTTCTTACAATCATAGAATTATGTCTCAGCATTTATGTAATGGTAATGCCTAGGGAAAAGATTCAGACTGTCACATAAACGTCCAAAAAATGTATTGATAAAAACTGTTCCATACAGTCCTTTTAACATGTAGGTTTGTAGGGCTCTGTAGGGTATGTGGTCTCAAGGATTCTGAATTATATTTTTACATAACAAACCTGCCATATTGTGTTGTGCTCCTCATTAAACATTGTCCTTCAAGGAGCTTCATAATGAGGTTCTAGGATGTTTTCAAATTTTCTTACATAAGCAAGGAGACACGTGATTCTGGCCAAATGACGTCTTAGTAGATGACAGCTCTTCCATGAAACATGAGGCGTACGAGCTTGCCAGAACATTATTATTGTTCATATCTGATCTGAAAGGTAAACTTAATCTGCTTTAAGTTTCTGAGAAGAAAGAAGCTGTATGTCCATGTTATAGATCACACTGCTGGTGGTTAGACGGCGCTGTGATGATTCAAATTTGTTTCTCAGATTTAAAAATTACAAATGACAAAACTGTATTCAGGCCGGCCCGGGCGAAGAAAATAAAGATCTGATGATAACCTCCCCCAAATACAGGTTATATATAATGTTTAAAAAATGTGTTTTTCCCTGATTGTCCTGAATTGCAGCTTATTCAATTATACTGGGACCTTTGACAGCTTGCATGTTTTATTCTTTCTAATATGATATTTTTAATAGGGTTAAATCATTATGGAGAAGTTGCAGAATTTAGTGCTCATGCCTGCTCATAAAAGGATTTAGTGTTCCGATTGGCAGATTGGATTTCCTAAATTCCCGTTTATGTAATTATATCAAGACCTAAATTTTATCTGATTGAATTTATTACCACTAACTCTGACCATATAAGGTAAATAACTGAGCTGTGTGAAGCGCTGATTCAACATGCGACACCGGTTTTTCCTGTGTCTCTCCACAATTGTTTTTTTGCAAAGAAACCTTGCCAAATAGATTGTAGCCTTGGACCATCACATCTGAGCCAAACACATCTGGCAGCTGGCAACTGGACCTTCATCCAACATTCACAAAGTCTTCCCGAATACTTACACAGAATGATTCTGCATGTGTCCAGGCAAGTCGATTGATCGATGCAGGATCCTAGGATCTTTGTATTCCTGTGATCCAAGAATGTGTTGCCTTTGTACCGAGTGCAGTGACTTTTAAAATCATGAGGAATTGCTAGTTCCCCAGCTTTCGGTTTAGGTTTTCTTTTTGTTTTCAATTATTTCTATTTTGTTTTATAATCATACATACAGTACGTCTAGGACTTTATTTTTTTCCTCTGTAGCTCACAAACCAGCTTGATGTAACCTGGTGCCAAGTGCAATAATATTCGTTTTCTACAAGACGGAATTAACAACGGAAAGATCAAACTTAAGCAAGCCTAAAAACAAAAGCAACAAGCAACTTGTCTCACTTTTTTCAGAAAGGCTATGTTTATTAGTATTTTAGTGGCTAATTATTTGTCACTCATGGAAAGACTATTGGATTAAATATCATTATAATCATATTGTTTGCATTATTAACTATCTCAGTTATTTGACCTTGACTAAAATTTTAGTTAGTAGTACATATATCATGTACATATAGAATTACACAGCCTGTTTTAAAGGGGGGTATGTTCTAACAAAGGAGATAACGAAAGATTTAAGATGTAATTAGAAGGTGCATGAAAATCAGTAGATCATATAGGTTTCCTTTCAGAGGTTTGGGGACTGATGTTGAGCTTGTCTAAAAAAAAAACAAAAACTTTTTTTTTTAAATACTTTTGTCTTCAAACATTGCCATTGCTCTAAATTGTCATGATCTTAATCACTGGAGGGGGCAAGCAAAGTATGAAAAAAAAAAGCTACTGCCTTTTTACATAAACAGATTGGATGCATCCTGGGAACCGTCCCTGTTGCTTTACCACAACAATACTGGGAATGAGGCTTCAGTACGCTGAGATTAGAATGTACTGTACTTCTCGTGATCCAACTCAAGTGTACGGGAAGCGTTGTCAGAAATGCTAAATTTGTAAGTATGTCACGTGCTGCTTGGACAGTCTTATCCCTGTTCGATGCAGAATGCGTGGTTTTCCTTTACGTAACATAGCAAAGGACCCCATGTGTATTGTGTGTTATGGATTTGTCTGGGAAATCTCATAAATGAATATTCTTAAAATACATTTCATATATTGGGAAGAGGAGGCCCGGATGTCAGGGGAAGGAGCTGTACGTCTGTGCTTTTTACCTGAATTTCTACGTGTCTCTAATGACCAGAGCTCTTTGTAATAGGAGCTGCAAACTCCTACTAGCCCTGGTGGCTGTTCTTGAGCCATATAATCTAGGTCGTGTTCTGTTTTTTTTACAAAGAATTAACCAAAGAAAAATTCTGAGAACATTTGAAATATTCTGATTCACTGTATTCATATTTTGTCTTCGGGATTGCTAGGATTTTATGTGCTCTTGGTGGGAGCGTTTGTAGTGGTTTCTAAGCACGGATCTCAAAACGTAAAGGGGCCCAGTTAAACTGTAAGAGGGATTTGACTAATGTAAGATCCAAATTAAAGTGGTAAAGGGTAATTGGTAAAATTGGTAAAGGTTTTATTTTGTACACATTGGTCTACTCTTAGATGGAAGGGAAGTTCACGGTTCTGTTCCAGTGCATCTCAAAAGAGTCCTTAAAAATGATAAAATGAGTAAAAACAGTAATTATTCTAGAACATTTTATTGATAAACCTTGGTTATGACCTCTCTGTGCCAGACTGTGGCATGAGTTTTGGAGCTGTTGTGTCCATCTGTTACAGGAAAAAGTAGGAACTGAAACTCAGTAGTAGACAGGAGCTCTTTCATCAGCTGAGCGGTAGGAATGTTTCCTTCTCGGTTCCCGCAGGGAGTGTGGGCCGCGCCAAGCTTGCATCTGTAGCCGTTAAAACCTGAATTTCCCGAGAAATATCATAAGGCTTGTGATGAAAGTGTTGGTTTTCTTCCTTGTAAAATATGTTCCCCCTCTTTAGTCTGATCATTAACGATTTCTCTTTTTCGTACTGGTGACCAGCTTATAAAGAGAAAATCACGAACAAAGGTTAGGCTGGATTTTAGTGGGCACCTAAGGTTACAGATGGCTTCCTTTCTTCCAATATGCTTTTGCTATAGTTCTGTCTGTCTCAGTGAACTTGGTTGAAAGTGTGTAAACCTGGGTAGACCTCTTTTGGGTGGATCAGAGCTTAACATTACAGTTTTTATGTGAACTACAAGTGAAGACTGTCAACAAAGCACTCTCAGTATTAAAATGCCTTTTGTGATTATTCATCAGGTCTAGAGGTTAGCAATAAGCCCATCCATATTCTAATTCACCTATCCAGTACAGGGACACAGGGGGAGCCAGAGGCTAACTGGGCAAGTTACGCCCTGGGAGGGACACTGGTCCATCACAGGGCAGACACTCACACTGGGACCAGTTTTCCCAGAAGCCAACTCACCTATGTCTTTGGACTGTGGGAGGAAACCAGAGCACCCAGAGGAAACCCACAAAAACATGGGAGAGGACATACAAACTCCACGCAGGTAGCGCCCTAGCAATTGAACCGTGGGCCCCAGTGCTGCGAGGCAGTAATGCTAACTGCTCTGCCATCTGTTACTAATAACTCTTAGAGCAGTTTGACTTGACTGTCAGAAAAGTCACTTTTATTTCAGCCAATTAGGCAAAAAAACTGCCCATCAAAACATTAACTGTTGTAGTAGTTCAAGTAGGTAGCTGCATCAGCATGCGCAGGCTGCAAAGGAACAAGTAAAGGTTTATTCCCTTCTGAAAAGAGAAGAAAGGAAACGCAACGTTTCAGCTGTGTGACATCCGACTCCACAGCCAAAACATTGTGTTTCATTTCTTCTCTTTTCAGCATTGAATAAACCTTTACTTTTTCCATTAATTGTTGTATGTTGTTAGTTTGGATTATTGTCAGGACACAAGACAACCAACAGGGTACTTTGGTAGCAAAATAAAATGCTTTTGGACATGCTTTAAAATGCCCATTATGAATATTATTAACTTGTTTAAAAACTGCAGGAAAGATCTCTGTGCTCTGAATGGCATTAGTATGTGTATAATATGAGCTGTTTAATTATAAATAAAGCTATCGTCCTTACAAAATCAGACATTGCAGTTCTGCGTGGCACTGTCCACAAATGCAGATGTTAATATCCGAGAGTATTTGATTGGCACCAGGGCATATTCAGATGCCAGTCTGTTTTGCTGCAGGGATTTTGTAGCCTGCATGCCAGCGGAAACATTTTTTTTGTGCCAGGTGGAACAGTGAGGTTTTTTTTTTTAGACGCTAAGTTTTCTTATTTGGAGCAATAAGTGTTCTGGGAAAGTTTTATATGGTTTTGCTGAGCAGCAGCCACCAAGGAGGAAACTATACTGCATACATACATTAGTCTTTATTAAAGTCTTTTTGCTTATCTTTAATTTATCACTCGTCTCTTTCTCAGGAAGACTTTTGAGTCTCCCATTATAATACACTTATTTATACGATGACCCTCATAAAACTGAAGTCTGACATTTGTAATTACACACACTTACATTGAACAACAGAAGACTCATCCTACACTTGATGAGATGGGAGGTCCCGGTTCCATTTTCTTTATTCTTGTCTACGGTCCAACTGTCCAAGAGCACTTCTGGAGCATTTTATTGGTCATGTCCTTTGGTATAATTAAGAATTCATTAGGTATTAATTATTTTTAAGAGGAAAGTAAATTGTAGCCCATTTGCTCCTATTGAGTAGCAGAGGGAAAGGAGAGCGTTCTTGAAGACAAACACTCCATCCTGTTTATTGCTAACTTGAATGTCATTCACACCTGTTGGTTCTTATCTTATTCTGGTTAAATATTAATCTTGGTTGAAAGGGATGTCTTGGTCGAGTTGTAAAACAGAACTGCTAGCAAGGCATGACTTGAAATGAAGCCTGCTGTCATAAAGTTTAGTTACCTAACAATAAAGTCTTGTTTGGGTCATTAATCATTTCACGCCAAGGAGATCTGAATTTAGGACCTGGGCTTCAGATGATGCAGCTTCAGTAATTACAAATTATTGGCACAGTCTTTTCATAATAGTACGTCTTTTACGTTTTGGAATTGTCTTTTGAGCAGTTTTCCAGTGTATAAGCCATAGAAAAATAAAAAAAAAACTTCTAAACTTTTAATACTTGGAGCTTCCCCCTGCCTAAAGGCTAAATGAAAGAAAATACTAAATTGTTTTGCAATTTGTGACTCAGGTTCCAAAAAACAAAATGAACAAACAGAAAAGCACCACTTAAGACTACTTACTTTTTTCCTCCTCAGTGGCTGACTCACAAGGTGTCTGTAAAGCCTGCTAATTTGAGCTAATTGTTTTCAGGTGTTTTTCAGTATCTGATCTTGTAGCAGCCATCTTGGCTCTGAGCCCAGTCCCCGTTGTGTAGAGCCAAGATGGCCCACTGCCATGGTACCTGAAGAAGGTTAGATTATTAGATAGTCCAGATTCTCTGCCACAGAGTTGCACACCCTTCCCTTTTATGGCACCAGCCAGTCCTGGCTTTATATTCTCTTCACCAGCTCTATGGCATAAAATATAATGGTGTAGCTGCTAAGCCAAGAGCCATCAAGTAGCTCATGTGTTGGGTTTCTTAGAGCCAGAACGATCAGGTGACTGGAATGATTCGTAATAAGCAAAAGCACTCATCACAAGAGTAATTATGGTTGCCACAGCCCACTAACATATCTGTAACAAATTAACCCTTTTCCCCTAGTTTGTGATGAAGATAATAACGCAACCTTTTTCATTGTACAATTCTTCAGCTATACGTCTGCAAGGTCTGGTTTCCTGTTTTTCCAAAGGAATGAAAAAGTTCAAGACTTCTGAGAGTCTGTGCTTACACTGCAGCACCTTGTGGTTTGTATTACTTTTAAGCAGGGGCTGCTGCTACCACCTCAGTAAAACACTGATGTATTTTTTAAGAGCTGGAAAAACAGCATTTCCATTCTGACCTTCCACCTTCCATTAACAAATAAAACCTTTTGAGCTTGGCGAGCAGCTCCGTCTCATCACGGTAATGCAATAATGGCTACTTCCTCAATCAGCACGCAGAACAAATTGTAATCATTAGCACTTACTGAGAGGCTCACAGAACATACTGGCATTTTAACTAGTAATTAGGGTGGCTTTAAGGGGGTTCTAAAATTTAATTGCGCAATATTCCTGAAGAGGGGGGAGGAGAGAATGGAAAAGCTGCATACGTTTACTCAGGTCTGGTCCCAATCAAGCAGCAATGTCCACAGGGTAAACTATGAAGTAAGAGAACTCTGACAGAAGCAGCCCATGCCAAAATAATGGCAAAGCTTGCATCACCATGTGCTTGGATTGGCCACATGCTTTGTCTGAATTGCATCTTTTAAGCTCAGGCAAGGCTGTCCTCCAAAGATAAGCAATTTATGGCGAGGCACACACTGGAGAGCCCAATTGTGCTTCTGGTGTGTTGCTGCCCCTTTGAGCGTCTTGCCTCGCTTTCTTCTGAAATGCACACGTGACCCAGGTGCTCTTAAGTAGAATTTCACCCCTGCTAGCTCTGCGGCCGCCAGTGACCCCAGCTGCGGCGCGCCTGGTTACTGACACATCCGCGGCCAAGCGCACATCTGCTCTGCGGCGCCCCGGGATTCCGCTTTCCAGTGCGTCTGGTGCTCGTTGGAAGTGTTCAGCAGGGCACGGTTCTGTGTGGTTTTTATAGCTCCGCCGTCCCGTTCCTGCACCTGCCTTCCAGGTTTTTGTTTCAGTTTTAAAGCCAGTATTTTTTATGATGTAGCAACGTTTCATGTAAAAATGCGTCACAAGTGAATGGTTCGGTAAATTAGCCCCCTCCTTCAAACAGGCAGAGGTCCTTACTACTTGGAAATTAATGATCGCATTGCACTGTCCATAACAGTTAGGGGCTTTCTAAATTCTGCTCTGGGTTTAAATGCAGTTGCTCTCAGTGGGACTCCTTATTTGAAGGTGTTTGTCTTTGCTTGAGGTCTCACACCCTTCAGGCAGCTCTACCACAGTCTCCCAAGCAGTCTCTATGATTAAATCAGTCTTGACACAATGTGGTGATCTAAACTGCAAAACTGTTTATGGGGAGAGACTGCTTATATTAACTGTTTATACTGTTTAACAGTGTTTTATGACTGTTAAAGTAAGGAAATTAATATCTAATTTTATTTCCCCTACTTTACTGTCAAGTCCTTAATGATATCTGAACTAAAGGTTGCTTCACTTACATTGCAGTTGTAAAGGACTTTGTGTTTATCTGACAATATATGAATATATTAATATATCTTAATATATATAAATATGGCTCATCTTCTGAGGTAGATACTGATCCATTTGAACAATTGTTTTGCTGCACGCTAGAATATGCACTTTGTATATAGAATTATGATTACTAGCAAGTTGCAAAGTCTCTTACATGCTTGGCTTTGATTAATCCTGCTTTTTCATCACTTTTACCCGCCTGGACCACATATATTAACAGTATATTTGTGCACTGGACCCGTAAGACTTAGATCAGTCTTGTTAAGCAGTAAATGTAGACTATCACTCGACTAATGAATAGTTGTTCGTTGCGTTTTGAAACGAAAACAGTCTAATCAGTCGATCTGATTTCTTCCGAGATGGCGTGCGGGGAAGAATATAACCTATCTTATGGGTCTTTTGCCTGATTTGGCCAAAGAAATGACAAGAATTTATTTCGTTCCCGTCATAAGGTTCTGGTTGCAAGCTGACAGTCCGTAATTCATTGGTCACGGGGAGAATTTGCGTGGCTCTGTCTTTTGTGAGGGAGAAGAGTCCCTTTGTTCTGCGATGTCTTGGGGGGGCTGTTTTGCAGCATTGCACATGAAGTTCCTCAAGGCAGAACCCCCCCACCTCCAATTGCCCCTGTGTGGTTTGCAAGAGGTCAAGAGTGCCCGTTCTCAGGGTAACATCATCGCACTGATTCCGTTTGTGTGTTTTCAACTTTATCTCCGTTTTTTGGGGGCCATTATTTGCTTCTGTTCATCAACACCTAGAATTTGTTAAGGAAGACGTCCGTGTGGCTCCGAGGTGAACGGAAAGCAAAGGACTGAGCTTTTCTTTTTTCACGTGAGAAAAAAAGAACGGTTTTCCTCTCGTCTCATGCAGTGAGGCTTTGTCCTTAGACACAGGTTTATAATTAGCCAGGTATTGATGTGCTGATGTCTTCCTTGTCCTAAGATCATTACACTGTAATGACTATGGACAGCGGAGTCCTGAGAGCAAAAAGACATTTTAATGAGGTGGTTCCAGTTCACTGAAGAGCTAAGTCTAAACAAAAGTTTATTTATTTTTAAGTGTGCAAAATTTCACATTCGACTAAAAAGCATCTTAATATTAAAATCCACAGGGCTTCGTTTCATTTAAGAATATAAGAGGGGTTACAAGCAAGAGGAGACACCCAACCCATCTAGCCTGTTTGGCAGTTGGTTGTTAAGCCGAGAAACTCATTCAGATATTTCTTTAAATAAACCAGGGTACCAAGGTATCGGCTTGAAAAATGGACTGTTCTCAGTCTTAAATGTACTTCAGCATAGTTTCCATTTGTGCTCTCTGGTTCATTTTTCACTGCTCATTTTGAAAAAAAAATCCACAGTCCTGAGGATTTTGAATACTTGTATCAGGTCTCACTGTAATCTTCTCAGGGCATGACTGAAAAGGTTCAGTTCCTTGTATATTCCATGGCATTCCAAAAGAAAGTTTTAAAAAGACCTCTGATGGCATTCCTCGGAAGAAGAAGAACGATATTTTATGAACCTTACCTGTAAAGAATGCCGTGCAAATAAAACAAAATGGTGATACAATCACATAGTGACTGATACTTAGAGTTTCTCCAGAGACCTACAGTACTCCACATTTATCCTTCAGTTTGTATTCAAGGAACAATACCAAGGAAAAAGATATGATGAACACGTCTAAAATACAGACAGACCCTGGGGGACTTTAAAAAATGACACATGTTTCAGTTACCTTAAATGCAACCTCAGTTCTAGCACAGATACAAATAATAAACTGTATTTTCATTCTTCCCAAAAAGTACAGTCTCCCCGGAGCCCTGTTAAAGGGCAGCTGGTGGTTATGGAAATGAAATATTGCTTAGACTATAGTGTGTCATATTTTGTTGGTTTATCTTGTCTGTGACATGTGATCATTTGAACTGCATGCAAACACTGTGTACTAAAGGTACTTTTTTAAATTGGCGTTAAAATTGAAAAGCACACCCCTCTATGCATTTTGCAGTGTGCCAAAGGAAAATATCACACTAAGTAGTATGTAAAGGAAAAAATGTCTTGCCAATATGGCAGTGGTCCATTGCTGGCAGAAAGTCAGAATATGAAGCAATGACCAGGCCCATTTCTAAAACAAATCCATTCTTAAGAGAGAAATAAAGTAAAAAAATAGTCATTTTTAAGTATTGTTTGGACATTTGTTTTAATGCAAGCTTATTAAAATAAGTCTGTTTTAAAGAAATGTTTTGTCAGTTATTTGTTAATATCATCCCTTATTTGACATTTGTACACTATTTGTTTTCTTCGGTTTATTTTTGTTTACTTATGCAATATCATATTGCTGATTTACAAATAATAATATAATAATAAACTTTATTTTATATAGCGCCTTTAAAGGTGGCTTCTCAAAGCGCTTTACAGGATCGTATTTAATCTGAGGGTGCACAGTTGAGAGATTGCTGATGACTAATGATTGACTCGTTTTCGTGTTTTCATGTCAAGTTAAACTCATTTGGGCTGCTCCTGTTCAATATGTTGGATTGATACTAGGATCTGCATGTAATGTGCAGCATGTTTGTTTTTTCAGCAGAGATGTAAGCCAGTACAGTAATAAGAAATGTCTGTTATCATTTTTCTAGATTTGCATGAGTAGTTAGACTTATTTGCATGGCTTTTGGCAGAGCAAGCAATCCATCTGTAACACTGTCCAGCCTCCAGCTGTAGACATGAGAGCAGGATACGTTGTAGCAGTTAGAAAGGGACTGAGGTAAGGGAGATTTTCCATCAAGTACTATTAAGCGTTGTCACTGATGCAAGAATCCAAAGAGATTATGGAATTAAGATGCAACAGCAAGACGTTTGGTAAGGAAGAGAGGGAAACTAGAACGTAAACCAGGAGGAAGGTGTTAGAGAGTTAAGATGGTGGTAGGAATTTAAGTCAGTAAATATCACAAAAGCTTTTGCAAAAGCATGATGATTAAAATCGCATGATGGGTGTGTTTTAAACAGAACGAGCAGAGGTCACGTGCATGGGGGATATATCTTAATGGAGGAGCTCGCTTGTGTGACTGCTGTTCACTCACGGGTTCAAGAACCTCACCAAGGTATTTCTTGAAGGTTCTTAGTGACTTAGGGAACAATTGTGGGACACTTAAGATTGGTGAAAATGCAGCTGAAGCTGTCTGCTGAGCAACACTATTTGGTACGCAGTGTCACTTATGTAGACTGCTGCACACCTGTTTCATCGAGGTCTGTTATTAGTGAGCTCAAGGTTTTGGTGCTAATGAATATGTATTGGTTGAAGTCCCTGCCTAAAGATGCAAAGTGAATGATACGCGTTGAGGTTAAGAAACCTCCATCCGTTTTTAAAATGAAGATTACAGTGGTTATAGGTCATGATATTGAAATAAATTCTTTAGTTGGTTTTCTGATGTTACAGGCTCCATCACGAACATGTCTGAAGTCATCTGGTATTAGGAATGGGTAGATAGAGGATTTTTTTATTTTCCCCCCACACAGAGTACTTTAAAGATGTGAACGGCTGGGTATGTTAAGTAATTAATTGCCAGATCCTGTCTTGTAGGATCCTGTCAGATCCTGCAAAAGCATGTGACTTTAATCACTGAGTCTAAGGATCAGCCAGACTGCCATTCGAGAGGAGTGGTGCTTCACGACTGGGCTCCAGCTGGGCGATAAATACACATTTATGTCATCATACTGTACTTCACGAAGACAGTTTCAGATACAGATTTGCATGTCTGAAAAAAAAAACAGGAAGATTGTGTCTGTTAAGTTGCTTTGATTTGTTCAAATTAATTCATTTTGGCCAGGAAACATTTTTAATTAATAGCTAGATAACTTGATTGTATTGTTTCAATCTCCTTTGTCTGACTAAATTATTTGCTTAAAAACCTAATCATTTAACTTGAGAGCACCATTAAAAAATGTCAAACTGAAATGCAAAATTTATAATGGTGCTATTTTTGTCTGGCAATTTCCTAATGAGCCAAGTTCCCACTACTTCTTTAACTGTGAATTTCAAATAGATAATCCTGGCTTTGGTCCTAGAAACATAAACATACTGTGGCCATCTTATGACTTTCAGTTAGTGTTTTCAAAGAGCACACATCCTTACAATGATTTAAAAAATCTATTTGATAACTGCTAAAAAGGTACCTGAAAGCAAACATTGGAAATGTTAAAACATCAGGAACACTGTATAAGCATTTCACAGTGGTGAAGATACTCATGTTTTTGGAAACATTTTTCACCCGAATGTTCGGTACTAAATGTGCACATTAATAAGCAAGCCTCTGACTATTGCTGACAGGGGCCTGTGCAACTATGTTTGAAAGAGTTTAGTATTAGTAATATTATTATTTTTGGTTTAATTTTCCTGCACAAAATTGGAGGTTTTTTTTTTCAATTTTTCAGAATGTTTCAATTCTGCTCTCTTGAAAGATGTGTTACATTTTCTTCATCATCAAGTAAGCATGAACATACACTTCATCGCACAGGAATCCTTAGTAATTATGTTGTATATTTTGTGCACAAGCTGAATAACTAATTTGATTCATGAACTATAAAAATTAACTCTGTGTTAATTTTATGAAGTAGCTCTTAACCACAACACCTTGTTAAATGTGTTTAAAAGCAGGTATTTATACACTTATATAAAGTGCATAGCAGTTGAATGTATTATAACTTTAGTTTAACAGAGCTTCACCAAGGTTTAATCTGATACATTTCATAATCCTTTTTCCTTTTCTGGGTTTTCTAAAGATCCTACAGTATGAATCTTGTCAAATTAATATTGCATGTTGAGATATGGAGTGGGATAATACAGGTCTCCGACCCGGTCCTTGTCATATTGAAAATACATATACATAAATATAATGTCAGGTTTATATTCAGAGAGTCTAATTAGCATAATTAAATGTTTCCCCCCACTCTCTAATTTCTGTGTTCTGCTCTTGGATAATAAAAGTGCAGAGGTCTTTGTTTGCTGTGGGTGTTAAAGTACATTTAAATGCATTAATCAAGGGTCTCAAAGCTTGATTTAAAAAAAAATGTTTTTTCGCAAGGGATTGGATTTGAGGCTACTTCATAAAGCTTCTGGTCCACAGTTTGGTTTTGAGTTTGTTAATCTAGTTCTTTTCAAGCTGTGTTTAAAAACTGTGGATCAGAAGCTTGTCGTAGCTCTTTCTAGCAGTAAACCAACTATTGAAACTGATGAAGTTAACAAGCTCACATGAGCGCTCAAGTAAAGAAAAAAAGTTATTTTTCTCATTAAATTGTTAACTGTGATTCGGTTTGAATGTTACTTCTTGCAAAATTAGTGCTGATTATTTTAGAATCATTCGGTATCCTGCCAAAACGTTTTTTTTTTTAGGAACAGAATGTGTTGCAAGCTAAGAAGGTTTGGTAAGTACTGTACTTGCAAATCAGGTGTTCAGCTGGGGCGAAACGTACAGTATGTATTTTAGTGTGTTATGTTTAGTTATGTTTAATGATGGATCCTATATTCCTTAATTTATGAGTGCTGTTCTTTGTTTCTCACCATGCACGTGTCTTGCTCTGCAAGAGATTCTCGATTGTTGTGGTCACTCAGACAGACACTCCACTTCCTGCTGGGGGGTCAAATTCTGTCTGGGGGGGGGGGGGGGGGGTCATGGCTCAATCCTCCAGGAAGGCCTGAAATATTAGATGTCGGACCTCTCGTTCTGAAACACCCAGCAGTAAAATGAGTTAATTTTAAATTCACTCCACTGTCCCAGGGGGAGGGTCATTCTTTTCTTCGACGCTTCAGATCGAACTGTTCCTATTTAACACTTGTTTTATAAAGGATATGGGGACCCAACATCATCCTGAGCGGAGCATTGTTTTTAAATTTAAAAACTAACAAGAAAAAAGTTCACGTCCAGAATGTCAACAGTGTAATGTACTCACTCATAACACACCCAGCTAGGAACTCAAGTAAGTCAACCACAACGATTTTATGCCATCATCTTAAATCAAGGAATGTTATAATAAGACTGTCACTGGGGTTTGTCAGATAAAGTAGCTTAGTGGCATAGTTCAGGTGAAGGGACCCCTCAGTCAAATTGTTACCCATCCTTGCTGGAAATATGTAAAAGGTGTTTCTGAACTTGTGAGTATTTCTGATATCATCTTAGTTGCAGAATATCCATAGAGAATAACGCTGGAAAAAAGCAATGGAGACATCTGAATTACTGTACCACAAGTCTGTGGTACAGATTTAAATACATGACCAGGAAACCTAGTTCAGTTCTGGAAATGCTGGAGAGCTTTACCTGTAGAAATCAGAGTGCCAAACCAATAGTATAGCCATTAGAATAAAGTGCAAAGTGAATAATCATTTCAGACGGGACAGAGGTGTGATACTGTAAATGTGTCAATTTGAGAACTTGACATATAGGGGTTTTAAGGCTTTTATTTTTTGTCTCCATGTATGTCTACCTTGATTGATTGATTTCAAAGTTTGAAATCTTGTTACCTTGTCAATACCAATCAAATTCAAATGAGTTCTTTAGTTTAGTTAAGAGGGAAATCAGCCTTTTGTGGTTTTGAGGAACTGTGTGTGTGTTTGGAGTGAGACCTGGTTAGTAAATAGAAAACAGTACAGGTCAGAAGTGATCTGTACAGTCACGGGGATCTGTATTAGGACCAATGTTCTTCCTTTCAATTAATGATCTAGATCAGGGGTTTCCAACCTTAGTCCAGCAGAGCCTGAATCCAGTTATTCTTTTAGGTCTTCCTAAATCGCCACGTACTAAAAATTAGAAACACACTTTAAGCAAATGATTAATTGTTCCAGATGATCATTATATTACTTCATCCAACACACCACCTGTTTTTAATCAATTGTTTGTTTCAGGCCTTTACAAATTGATGATTTAAAGACAGTTGATAAAATATGCCAGGAAATGTTTGGAGACCCCTGATCTATATTATACATTATACGTATAGTTAACTAGTCAGATTTTCAGACAATACCAAAATAAGAAGATGAACAAGCACTATTAATCCATGTGGAATTATACTTTCCCTATTTACTTTCAGATAGAGTAAAAGTTTTAAAAAGGGAAATAGGCCCTTTAGGGTAGTGTCTGACTGGTGGATTATTAGCAATATAGACACAGGGACACTATAAATCATCCTGTCTTTCATTTTAGCCTGTTTCTTTTTCTGTCATGTTTCATACAACATGAAAACGTACTTGAAAACAATGAAAATGTGCCCCAGATACAATAAACGTTTCAAATTGAATTTTTGTGCTTTTCAGAGAGACTGTTTTCTTTTTTATTATTTCAGTTCCCCTAATTGTGATTATTTTGATCATTAAAGTTGTCTTTAGAAACCACATTCGTGTATCTAACGTTAGTGCTCTGGGGTTAAAACAAAACAAAACAAAAATCTCATCACATCAGATTCAAATAGAATCATTGCTTGGGAGAGGAAATTTAACCTTGTTTAATGTGTGCCATAAACAAAACAAAAAAATTGCGTTCCTAATATATAACTAAAATGATTTTTTCTCCTAGAATATCTCAAAATAATTAAAGGAACTGCAAAATGGAAACACTAGAACATCTTAGTCTCCATTTATTTACTCTGGTATTGTTGGGCTTCAGTGTGTTTACTTTGCAAAGCCATTGGTTTGACTTCACATAGCAGGCAGTCAGTTTGCTGCCATACATACAAAAAATCTTTTGCCCTCTCTAAAGCATTTGGTTCAGAAATGCCCGGCAGCTAAGCAACTGTTCCGTTACTGACAAATATAGCTTTAAAGATGGTTCAATGGCCTTCCTTTGTAATGCTATTAAAATCCTCGAGTAGCATTCAAATTCGGCTTCAGGGCTGGCCTGTGTCAGTATGAAAAACAGCACGTGTGCTTGTATGCTCCAGTGGTTTCAAGTGCCTCCAGGAACATCGGTCAGCTCAGGTGTGGATTATAGCACCAGTCTTGCTGGTTCTCCCTAAAATATGAGACCTGTGTTCGTGAAACATGGTTTGTCGTCCGATGTCCTTTGCACGACCCATTTAAACTTGTCCTGAAGGGTGCTGGTGGTTCTTGTTACAGGTGATAAGGGTGCTATAAGCATTTGCAGAAGGAACTACTGCAAGTGACTCAATTATATAGCTTCCTGAAAGGCATTAAATACATAGTAAGTTATCTTTTTTTGATATTTCTATTTATAATTAAAACAATATTGAATATAGCCATTATTATTCAGTCTAATTTCCAGAAGACTAATGTGTTTTGAATATAAGCGCTTCCATTAGCTGATCTGGGTACCGGGGAAGCTATTAAAACTGTTACCCATGTGTTGAGTGTAATCACAACGGTAATGTGGATTGAGCCTGTATTTAATAAAGTATCCCCAAGTACTAGGTGTGGAAAGCCATTTGGTTTTGTGCCAGACCGCAGTACTCAATAAGCACTTTGTTCCTCGTGTCCCAGAGCCAGTACCTATGTATGTTTTGGGGGGAAAAAAAGGCTGTGTGCCATGTGGCTGTCGTTATAATGTTGATTTAATAAAACTGGATCCCCCACATGTGACTTCTGGTGGTGTTGATGTGGAATTTTTCTTCTGGAAGCATAGAACTTTACTCTTATAGATCCCACCCCTCCCCCAGGGATTGAGTCCAACCGATCTGGGACCAGTGGATCCTGTGCCAGCGCCTTCTGGATCCCAGCTGAAGTAGGAAGCTAAAAAGCCCACAGGTCGTACCTTGCCGAGGCGTTAAAAAATAAACCGTCTGCAATTTTAAATAAACTCTTTGCAGAGTGCCACCACAAGAAGCCATACCAGCATAGTAAGGAAATAATACCATTTTACTGTAATTCTTACTCAAAGATCACATGCTGTAATGCTTGAAAGTAAGCCCTCCCTTGCTTTCTCATTGCAAAATATCCAATAAAATTGCACTCTTAGCTTGTTAATTGGATTGATTATACACAAACCCATACACCTATCCATTTTCTGTCCACTTATATGGGTGACTGTCACATTATTAGAATACCCTTTAAAGAAAATACCTATCCTTTGAACAGCCCGGTACATTAGCTTGACGGCTCATTGGGATTTTTGATTGATTGATCAGTTTTCCTTGAGTGTTAAAGCTATAGGTTCCTATACATATTTGCCTAATCAATCAGTCATTCATTGTGTATCTGCAGTTCCCTGTGTACCCTGCTAGACCGTGGAAAGGTGGTCTTTACAGTGTGATTCCCTTTGCTTTTCTGCTCAGTCACACTTGCAGAATGTATCTGCAGTCGGTCATTAGTTGTGGCTTTTCTCTGCACCATTCTGTCCTTTTTTTCCTTTCCTGCATCCTGCTGTATCTGTTCTTTACAGGAATGCAGCAGACACAGTCATGTGGTCTTTCATTCTCTGTTGCTCAGGGTGAAGTTACACAAGACTCTAACTGGAATGTAACTGGATGTCTTGTGTTTGTGGTCATGTTGTGGTATTTGTATGGACCTGATCACACAATTACAGGTAATCTTCATATGAAATGTATAAAGCGCTGCAATAATTAAATATAGGAGTTATTGTAAAGTGCTAAATTTAACACATTTTTAAAAAGTCTTGACACGGATTCTGAGTGATTAAACGAGTAAAGGCTTTTTCTATGTTGAAAGTATTTTGTTGAGAGACTAAGATGTCTTGCTCAAATCCTGTATGTTTACTATTCACAAATCTCAGTATGGGGATTTCTTCCTGTTGCTTCACAGTTAACAGTTAATGAACTGCACAGTGTTTAGTTTTATGGGAATAAACGTTTGGTTTCCCTCGGTTACATTTGACTACTGCAGAAGAATGAAAGTTTCACCAATTGTAATGGTGGTGTGAAGACAAATCTTCACATTTATCAAACATCAGGGCTTGCATATTATTATAATAATAATAATAATAAGGCACTTTTCTGGACAGTCTTTTCAAAGGACAGCTAATGGGGACTCTCCTCCACCACTACCAATGTGTAGCCCCCACCTGGATGATGTGACAGCAGCCAAAGTGCACCAGTACGCTCCCCACACAGCTGTCAGTGAGGAGTAGAACACAACATGTCAGTCTGTTACTGTATGTCAGAAACACCATAGCCAAACAGTAGCTCAAGTACTGAAAACACAGCTTCAGCAGTGCTGAGTAATCGGGAGCTGTTTGGAGGCTAGATTTCTGTAATCTTCAGTCCTCACCCCTGTGACGTCTGGAATTGTGTTTTAATCTCTTGAGATCTGCCTATAGCAGCCATAACACTGCAACCATTCAGATAAAATGCAAAATAGGCCCACAGAGTTTGAGTTTCTTTGTTCTAGAGTTAAAAGATTTTTTAGGCCTGTAGAAAGTAGAAACTGTTTTTAAAATGATTTTTCCTGGATTCTTCACCTAGATTTGTGGCGCCAGTTATGATATTGGTTGTTACAGGAGACTAGGTCCCACCTATACTAAAAAACTACAATCCATGATACATCAAACTACTCTGGACATTTCTAATTGCTTCCAAATAAAGTCCTTGTAAAATGCCTTTGCTCATTTTAATATTTATTGGGGTTTTCTCCTATCGGATGAACTCTTGATTAGAAATAGATAATTGTTTCAGAAAATATTAATAGTAAAATAACAGTTGTCTTTATTTTGTGCAGTGTAGACAGATTTTATTATAAAAACTGCAAATAATGGAGTCATTCTTAAATAATTATTTTATTATAATTTCATCCTACCTAAACCACCTAAAATGTTTATAATTATTACTGAAAGAGAAAAAAAATGGGAAAAAAACATAATTGAGAACAAGTAATTCATGCCAACATAATTCACATGCACTATATGATCTGAAAGATTAATATCTTCATTTTTACGAAAGTTTCAAGATGATTAATTGAAAACATCGAATGGTGCAGTTTTGAGTTTGCAAAGCAATGCCAAAAACGGTGCAGAAGGTTGTTTGAGGAGAATGAAAGGAAAACTGAAATGTTCCCGTTTAACTGTAAAATGGAGTTAAATTTAATTATGATAAATGCCATGATCCTAAATATGTAAGAAACTGTATTTTATACTGCACGTTACAAAGTGCTGCATGTAGAAAACAAACCAGAAATGTATAGTAAAATATAATAAACTAAAATGAAATGTCTTAGAGAATGTCATTTTGAACGTGTGCATTTACTTTTTGCGTTATTTAAAAGCACCCAAGGTGGCGAGTTTCAGAGGTTAGAAGTATATGATCATGCCTGCTTTGTAATCTTGTAGCGGGAAGAGCAGAGAAAAGCTGGATCTAACTTTACGTTTTTCAAAAGACCCTGGAGTTGTTCAGAGAAGGCTCAGTACACAGCCACTTGACTTCAAATCAACAGCAGACTTGATTTGTCCACAATGCTATCCTCAGCTGGGTCCAAACAACATTCAGCCTCAAAACCATCTAAACGTTTTTAATTAATCCAGCCTTGCGCCCTTCTTGTCCTTTTGAATTAGACTATACTTTGAGATTAGCCTTAACTGGAATGAGGGGCTTTCTGGATAAATGTACAATTTGTATAATTCTTCTGAGTTAAATACATTATCTAAGAAAATAAATTCCTTCTAGCCAAACCAAAAATGAAATCTAATCTGTCCCATGTACTGTAAAGTAGGGGTGTAGCAGAGGGATTTCTGCATGTGTCTTCCAGGTGAATGTCATTATGCACAAATACACAATGCTCTGACTTCATCCTTTTATCATGAATACAATAAACATAAATTTTATTTGCGGTCACATGAATTACAATCCAAAGATACTTTGTTCATGATTTATAGGCAAATAAACAGAGTATTTGCTCAACATGTTTAAGGATGTTCAATATTAACACAAAAGCAATGGGACTGAATGTTCTATATGTAGCAAACTATATAATATAATCCTAATTTTATACAGTATCTTTTATGGTAAATCATCTCATTCACTCCATGTAGCGATGAATTCTAAATGAACAATCATGTCAATTGTATCATCAAATCTTATGCATATTATGTTTTTAGTTTTTGCTGAATTGTAGCTGGAACGTTTCATTTCATGATCAATATCCTGTACATCACAATGTGGCCTTAAATTCAAAAGCACAGCACAGTGAGAGGCTGTTCAATTTGGGGGAAAAAAGTACACTCAGCATTTCTTGCAACGACTTTGTGGCATGAAGTAACTGAGAGACTTTCTGCTTTACCTGTCAATATTTTGATTTTGTTTCAGTCCAGCTTAGTGTGTGTTTTATATAGAAGAGCACATTGACGACAAGTTGCAGCAAAAAAAGTATAGTTCCAGGCTCCCTGTATCCCTGAGCAGATATTAATATTAGTATTTTTTTTATTTGTCATGTAGAGTCCCTGTATTTGTTCACGTAAACTGCACGAAAATGACCAAATCTGCCTGAGCTCTAAGAATCAAGAAATTGTCTTTTAATATAAGACCTTTAATTAGTTTTAGGGCTGAAGTATGAAATTATTTTACATGTAGGTGGGCTGATAGTTTTCTACCTATTTGTCTTCAATCACTGCAACACAACCACTAGAACTTTGATGTCTGTGGTTTTTAGAATATCACAGCAGGTGTACAGTAGCTTTCAGCACTATTTCAACCCCAATATCTCTTACTGTTTTCACTTATACAGTAAATAGACGTTCTGTTCATTGATTTCTTTTAGGACAATGACTTCTAACTGTTTTCTACACTTAAACTATACTTTTGAACAAGAGAGAAGCATTTGACAGATGACATAGTAAGGAGTTAAAAATGAAATGGCAAAAATTGCTTTTCTGCAACAGAAATACATAGTGTACATCTGAAGTTTATTTGACCTCTCTAGGGAGTGTGGCGCGGCACAGTGTCTCTAGTAAATTGCCAGCATTTGATGGTTAACCTGGCATTGTGTCAAAAACACAACACATTGGGTATGGCTCTCTTTGAGAACTTTGTAGTGTTTTATACAGGCTAAACAGTTTTAGTGACATACTGTAACGAGACCTCTAAAAACAGAATAAATAAACTGGTAAATATATATATATATTATTTTTCAGTCTCATGTCTGTTGAGGAGTTGATAAACAATGCACCAGTCAGCAGGAAATTTAAGGAATGCTAAAATTCATGCGATTTGGTCAGCAAAAATGTCTCTATATGAGAAGTTGTGTGTGCTTGCTATATGACCAATTGATTTATTGACAGCTGTATGACACACAATCGTCTGTGCCCTGTGAACTCTGTGATAATGTGCTGAACTATTACTTACTAGTTTATTACTTGAATTGACTAGTGGGGGCTTTCCAAACCTGAACCCTAGGGCCTTAGAGCCTTAGGTTCTTAATAAACTGACCTCTTAATTAGCACAAATAGATCAATTTCATTCTTTTCTGAAAAGCATGAGATTTTTGCCTCACGAGGGGCTCAGCCATTAAAGACCCGTGCTCTGAGCGCAGGTAGAGCTGAATGGTCTCCCTTCATTTGTAACAATGCTTCTGTTCTTGTGTAAAGTCTGGACATCATCAGGTTTAAGCCTTCAGCTGTAACTGGGATTCTCCAAACGGCGACTAACTTGTAAACATAGCCTGCGCAGAAGCCAGCCCAAAAGAGCAAAACAGGAGAGAAGTGTTGAATGTTTGTGAGCTTATAGTGACATCAGTAGCAGATGCTTTGTTACTCCAGGCAAGTCGATATTTAGGCAACATTGTATAGTTTGTCCGATTGAACAAGTGTATACATGCTCTCATTTCCCCTTGTTGTGCTGGTTTCAGAGCTGGTTTGGTTTTTTTTTTAGGTTCTGGGGTTCGTCAGCTGCTTTTTAGTCAAATCCAAACTGAGAGGGTATAAAATAAAGAAAATCTGGTGTTTCCCAATTCAAATATAACATCTGCATGCAGATGTAGATCTAGAAAGTAAGTCTGAGTCGTAACTGAAAAAGGGCTTCCGTCTTGATCCTATAGGTTTGGAAGTGAAATATTGTAGTCATGCTGTCTTTGAGGCCTTGCAGCCTCTTTATTTGGATGTTCTATGCGAAGTTAACTAATGCTGACAGCCCTGTTTTGCAACCATGGACACTACCCCACACTACTCAAACCATGTGCAATTGCAGACTTTGGTATTTTTCCCCATGACTGTAATTATGCAGTCAAAATATGAAAGTCACTGGTGGGAAGGTAATTGCACAGGCAGCTTTATGAGAAAATGTCAGGAGACAAGTTGTAACTGATTAAAAAAAACCTACTGACATCTCCTTTAAGAACAATGGTACATGGTTATTATTTTGGAGAAAAGCCTCATTTCTAGAAGTCTTAGCAATCCTGCCTGTATTTCTTGAATAGCTCAGACTATCAACTTTTAAGCCATGGTTGTGGCAAATTTCCAATCATAATGTTCAGGTCGCCATAATTTGTTTAAGGTAATGCTTTCTTGAGCTATTGGGATTTTTACAAGATCTTTTAGAATGTATCATATAATTAATATCATAATTCTTTATGTTCTCTTCTCGTTTTTTATTTAAAAAATGTGCAACTCGTTCGTTTTGATGGGAGATTATGAGGGAATGAGTGAGCGCTGGAGTTTGTCACATTAAACAGGCAACCTTCCCTGGGTTTTGCTGGAATCAGTATGAAACAGGAAAACCAAGAAGAAGCAATCTGATCATCCAGATGTTACAAACCTTTGATGATCCCTTGGTGAAGCACCAATCATCTGGCAGAGTAATTGCAAAAGACATTGCAGTGGGGACTGCTGCTAGCAGAAAAGGAGGAGGAGGATTCCCTGGAGCTATGAGCAGCGCAACAGATCATTGCGTTGTCCAGAGAGTAAAGAAATATGGCAGTGTAAGGTCAAAAACTGGCTGATGTCTAGACTCATTACAGTCAGACACAAACTTCATGCCAGGTCTATTATGGGATGTTCACCAGTGAAAAGCAAAACACCCTCCACAAGCCAGATCAAAACCTCTGCAGAAACAATCACTCTGCCTTTATGTCCTGAGAGAGTAGAGATGTTATTATTAATTGTCTGATCTGACACTTTTGAGCAAAGCGGCTTAGATTTGTACCTGTCTTTAGAGCTGGGCATTTTACATTGATAGTTTCAGTAAAATGAAAGCGACGCATTAGAGTAAAATAGTATCACCCCATGCAGGATTTAAGCCCACAGCCTTTCTTAGTATGAGTCCATTCCTCTAACTGCTCCTCCACTCAGCAGTGAAAGACACTGAAACATGAGAATCGTGATGGTGGACACATTATGGACTGCTAACTGCTATGCTCTCCTTTTCTTTGTGAGATTCTTTCATGATTACGTCAATTGGAAGTGGTTGCAAAGAGTCAGGAAAAAGAATACTGGATATTAGATTAAGAACTTGGATACTAAGGCCTAGTGATCATTATTTCAATAATGTTGTGTGACCATGGGCAACCATATATCTTGAAGATCAGAAATGCAGGGATTACTGTACAGGATTATGGCCTGTGATTTTGATTGCTCATTATGTCAGGGATGTGCAGTGGATGATGTTGTATACAGCCCAATTCACTCTAACAACTACACCCTGTGCACCTGTAATATTGGCCATGCACCCTTCAAAACACATTCACAGTACTTTTATGGCCTACAAACAGCAATGCATCAGTTGAAGAGTCATTGCATCTCAACAGTGTTAAAGTGGCACAAAGGAGACTTTGTTCAAGTGAGAATGGAGTAAAAGGTTGTGATACATTTTCTGATTAAACTCTTACGGGCCAAGAAAAGGGACTATAACAGTCTAGGATTGCTGTGATGAGTATTTTAATACAGGCGGAGTGGTTCAGGTCGGTCTGTTTGGGATCCTCAACAGTAACCTGATCCTGTATCGAGCGACGCTTGCATTTCTCCACATTCCTGGAGGGAAACATTTGAGACAGATTGCACCTTGCTGACCTCGGAAGTACTTAGCCTGTGACCTGTCCCAGGCGGAAACGCGTTCGGCTGTGGTTGTTTGACCTTTTGGTACTTTTCTTCCTGTCCCAGTGTTACAGGAAGGAAGGATGCGGTTTACTGTCCTCAGGCGCCGTAGTTCATCCCAAATAAAGAAACAGCTTTATTAATTCCAGGCCGTCTTGTGAGACATAAGAAAACATTGTGGATGTTGGCAACCACAATATCATTGCTTGCCATGGATTTAGGGACAATCTTGTTTCTTTTGCGTTAGTTGTTTCGTTACAAGTAATGCAAAGTGATGTTGAGTCATGTACAGTTTAGATGTCTTTCTGAGTTTTTTTTAAATGTACAGAGAGAAGATTTTTAAAGCAACTTCTATCTTATTTGTTTCTTTTCTTTCCAAGGTTGAATGGAGGATGAACAGGTACTGCAGTTGGTAACTAATCTGAAGCATGTGAACGTTTTTAATCATGAATCTAGGAAGATAAAAATAGATGTGTAGAAACTGCTGGAAACAAATTTATGTGCGTCTGTTGCAACATATACATTGGGCATCTCAAGCTGTGGATTTCAGATTATTTTACAATGTTGCACCACAGTTGTTAAAACTATTGAGTGTAATATGTTTCCAGTTTTAAAAGCTGTCATTTGCCTATGGATTAAAAGCATTTGTGATGAAGATTTTGAGTGATATGATTTATTCATCATTTTATTCTTTATTAGGCCAGGTTAGTCTGAATTTGTGCCCTTTGTTTCATGCAGAACACTTTGCCAAGACAATAGGCCATTTTAAAATTATGCTAATGCAAATTGTTAGTTCATATGTCAAAGTAAAGGCTAAAAATGATTTTGTGTGACAAAGACTTACAATTATAAAATAGCCCACTCATCCTGAGCGTTTATACGGAACAATTATTTTTACAAATTTAGCAGGGAGCACTTGTATTTAAATGCATGTAAGAGAGCAGTTTTAGAGTTAAAGGGGATGTCATTGCCTTTATACAGAGGAGTGCCATGATTGTCAATAACAGAAGAGAGACAATTGTCCGAAATGGGAAGTGTTTATCCCCTATACCAAAGGTTAACTTTTCTATGGCTAAAACCTGTCTTATCTGGTTAAAGAATGCCTATTATGTGAATAGCTCTTACCAGAATGTTCTCTTTATTTCTATATTGTCATTGAAAGAAACTGATGCAGTTATAAATGGAAAAACAGCCGTTATGTTCACTAGAACTTCATATCAACAAATAAGTGTGGGTCAGTCTGTACTGTTGACGTTGGGTTACTTTTATTTTAACTACGGTTTTGTGTTCCTGAAAATTTAGACGTCTTAATTTTTGTTTCTGATTAAGGGTTATTGCTAATGTTAAAATTATGCTCCAGAGGCGACAATGTTGTTGCACACAGATCACCGTATTGGTAGAAGCTGACAGCGCAATAATGGTCATTAAGAATCTTTGACCTGAAAATATGTGTATGTCAAGTGAGAGCTGTGTTTTTCAGTTACAATTGGATATATTAGGCATTTTATCTGATTAGGTATGAAGAACTCTTTTTTACAGAATACTGTTTCAACAGCTGTTAGTGTATCCTCCTTTGTGTTTATTTTGGGGGTTATCTACAGGCTTCCCAAAAACTGCCAGCATATGGTGTAAACTGCAGTATGTTGTTTGCCCTGCTGAGAGGGTCATTGGCTGTCATCTGCCCTCCGTTGATGATGTGTACAATTCCAGAGCAAAGAAGCGGGCAGGAAAGATTGCTGATGACCCCTCCCTCCCAGGTTACCACCTGTTTCATAAACTTCCCTCAGGAAGATGCTACTGGTCTATTAAAACCAGGACCACCTGGTATTTGAACAGCTTCTTTCTTATGGCTGTCTTTATGCTTCGCCAGACATCCTAGTGAAACGTGCACGTCTGAATGATGTCTACTGTTTTGTTTGCATATGGTCCACGTGGAAGGTTTGTGCAGCACCAAGTACACCAGAGTAAATCCCTTGTGCATGAAGTGCACTTGGTGAATCAAGGTAATTCTGTTTCTAATCTTTCCACGGATTTGTTCATTCCTTTCCTGCTAATCCAGACCCAGCCAGTGCCCAGTCCCATCTCTTACTATGTGCACCGATCCCCCTGGTGGTTCCATCGCTTTGAAACCTTGGTCAATCACTTCATCGAGCTCATCGTCCCCTTCTTCATTTTTCTGGGACGTCGCATGTGCATCATTCATGGTGTTCTGCAGATTCTCTTCCAGGTATGTTCTGTCCGTGTGAAGCGCTTCATGCAGTTAACTTACTGTAGTCACACTGTCTGATCGCTTGTCCTTTATCCTAGCTGGTCCCGACTAGGGACCTGGGTGACCCCTGTATCTGCCATTTTGGTTGTTGATTGAAGTCCCAGCTGACTTCTTAATTGCAGGACAATTTATTTAAATTCTCTATTCCAGGCATATTTTCAAGTTAAAAGTTCTTACTGCGGGAGAATTTGATACGTTATCATCCTGCCTTGTGTCTGTTCATCGGAAATCAGTCATCTGTTAAGGAGCCTTTTAGTCAGAAATCAGGGAGCAAACTCTTAATTAACAATTGAATGCTGAAGTTGTTAGAACAGTACGTCAAACCAAAGATTGCTTGCCGTGCAGAAACTAGTATACAAAAGTCTTAACTAACAGCAGATCAGTTGAAGGCACCAATTAATTGGTGATTAACAGTTCAGCTGGTATAAAGATCCAGGGTCCAGTAAGACTGGGATTGTTAAAAACTGATTTTTATCACCAGAGAAAGCAATGACACAGAAGCAGTAGCCTGTCTGTATGGGAATTTATGCTCAGATGCTCAGAGTAGACGGGAAAACTTGATAATACATTAATAATTCACCCACAAGTTGTGTTAAAGCTTGCTGAGAACAGAAATGTTGTCAAATTCTTGTGATCGTTAAGTAACGTCATCAACAGTCGGAATTAGGGGTGATTAACGGGGTTCCTGAAACGCTGCTGGCTCCTCTTGCTTGTACTACATCCAACTCTTCACACACTTAAGTGGTTTATTTCATTCTTTCTTCGCCGTTACACTGAAAAACTCAAATGCTGCAATCCAAGCCCACAGAAAAATATTTGCATAGCTAACTGCATTGACTCAAGATGATCTTTTAAAATCCTTGTAAGCTGATGATTTAAAAAAAATATGAAATACCAAAAGTCTGGTTTGGGCAGTATTTACAGTAAATTAATTGGATCAATTTGGGGTTATAAATTGGAGTAAAGCCTGGCATTCTGATCGGGCTTCAAATGCAAAGCTGTCACCCTCAAACCAAGTCACAGCTGAGGCTCCTGGAATCTATTGCCCTCCAGTTTTCTTCAAATAAACACATTTCTATTGATGCGCTTCACTGTGGCCTGTTTGTGTGTGTGTCTACACACAAATACAGATGTAGATTGCAAATCCATTCAGAACAGCAGCTACGCTATCACAGATATATGTTGTACTGCACTGGGTAAATAAACATAGTCGCGAATCAAGAGATGCTATTCTCATTTTATTTTTAATTTATTACGGTTTTATTAATTTGCACATGAATATACTATATACTGTATGTGCATACTGTATATATAAATATGGCAGGTTTTGCTTAATCAACAGTATTTTCTGTTGCCTTGAGGAAGTATGGAAAGGATACATCCTTCGTACAGTATGAAAATGCTTCTCTGCACCCGTGGTTTCCAATGAAGCTGCTTATTGTGCCGTACGTCTTCAAAGATGCCATACCTGGATATCAAACCATTCTGAGAGCTTAGGAGTTTCGTATGTAGAAGCATAGGCTATTGCAGGGGTGATAACAGCAATCTAAGGCATGGAGCTTAGTGGAGTATGCCATCTGTGATAAAATAGCTGCAATTCTTGATTCATTTTAGCGCCTAGAAATGTTAGTTGCATAACCTGCACTGGATTAATGAGCAGAATTCAAATTTAATTATATTAATGTTACCATGGGTAGAGGACACTGCTCATTGAATTTGATTGTACTCAGTCATTCTCAGGCAGTCACGTGGTTCTGAATGCTTTTCAGACAGACACAGATTAATTTTGCCAAGCTGTGCATTAAGAGAGCCCGCCTCGTTGAAATTAACAATATTTAAAAAGAGACCTTAGTATACATAGCTCTATTAATATATTTTTCTTAATGTGAAGGTTAAAGTAATTCAATCCAGTCTACCAGGACTTTAGGAAAATAATGGTGAAAATAAACAGCACAGATTATGACACCAAGCCTTTTCCCAGTGTGACATTTGGAATATGATATAAATCTGGCATTTATTAAGGTGGTTACGATCTGGTACTCTGTAGTTATACTACCATCTTGTGGTTCTAAGTACACATTGTACAGTTCATGTAAGCTGTTAAGTTGTGTTTCAGTCATCTATCCTGCCTGTACATTTTCATTTTTTCCCTTTTAAAGCATTATCCTGTTTACAATTGGAAATTAAAATGGCTTTTGTTTTGCTAGAATGCATGTTTTGTAGATAACTTTTGCTAGTTCAGTCCTATCACTGTGCACACATGTCATTTAAAACACTACAGGAGTTCTGCACTTTTTTTAGTCGTCTTATGGTCTCTTGTTACCTGTGTATTCACTATCTTCCTCAAGGTGGCGCTTATCCTGAGTGGGAACCTTAGCTTCCTGAACTGGCTGACCATTGTCCCCAGCATTGCCTGTTTTGATGACGCAAGCTTGGGCTTCTTCTTCAGTTCCAGAGGAGGCAGAGCTAAGGAGCTGGTGACCACGATTCAGGCACAAGACGCATCTGGGCAGAAGCCAGTCCCGACTTTAGGTATTACAGCTGAAATCCTTGCTGTGCAAAGTGCTGTTCTGGATTTTATCGGATTGGATAAAACAGGGGAAGCTCCCAATTTGTAACTTAATTGAAGGTAACATGCAAAATGGTCCTGGGTGCCTGAAAATTGAGTTTTGCCAGTAGGCAGCTGTGGGCCCAGTGATCTGAGCAGGCTAAGCATAGCTCAGGTGAAGATTGAGCTTAGCGATTCTTGACCTCTCCTATGCCAACAGTCCATGTTGCATAGCCTGCACATTTGGACGGGGGGGTCATTTTAATTTTAGTGGAGGCTGTCTGTCCTCTGAGCAGTCCTGACTCACTACACAAAAGGATTTGAAAGGAGTGAATCAAGCTTCCAGAACTGATTCTTCGAACTCTTATGAAGGTGTGTGGGAGTTATTAAAAACCTTTCACTCACATTAGTTCATTTACTAGGTGCCGTCCTATCCCTTTGTGGGTTTTATGAGTGTTTAAGAAATAACTTGGATGTAGATGGATACTCTTTGTGTGTTCCTCTGGAGGGTAATTATTACTTGTTACACAATTATTACTTGTAGGCGGTAAAGTCTTGTACTATTGTTTTGCTTTACAAATGTAGAACATCAATCTAGAACACGCCTTTAGCCTGGGGACCTTCAGTCAGGCATAGTTTTTATTGTTTTCTTTAGCCTCATTCTGCATGACAGGATAGGATTAATAACTTTCTTAACTCGTACACGTTAACATGTATTCCAGATCAGAGTGATCTGTGAAAACTGAGGGTCTCTAGGACCCGAACTGCATTTGAAACCATTGAAATCGATTGCAAAGAACTTATGAGGGGCTAACTGTCTAGTAGTAGCAGTATCCAGAGTTCTCATAATATTCTCTCGCAATGCTGGCCACATCTCTTCATTACACCTTGCTACAAAAAGAGCCAAGAGGGATAATTAGAGCTCAAGAAATCAATATTTTCCCCCATAATTAAGCCAGCAGACACACATCTGGAAGACTTCACCCAGTCCTAGTTTTGGCAGCCAAGGAGCAAAGGAGCTTCCATTGTTACAGAGTGAGGGCTTTTAGGCTGGTGCAAATTAATCACTTGTTATTAATGCATTCAGGGCCAAAGCCCCTAAAAATTAAATGGGTGCTTAGCATTGAAAAATGTAGTAAAACAGGAGCCCAGTTTTATTTTGCATTCAGTAATTGGTCTCTGAGGACCAACTAACACTTTCAGTTTTATGTGAAGGATCTTTATATTAACTGGGCATGAAAATTGTGCAGGACTGTTTTTTTACGGTACTCAAACATTGGGTCTTACCGGCAATTAAAGACAAAGAGGATTTTTTTTTTCACACAAAATATATATTTATATACATGAGTCTTAGTTTGATTGTGTAGTCTGGAACTGCAGATGGCTTTGCGCTAACAGAAAAAGTTTCTCTTTGTGAAAAAGAGGAACAGAATCCTTCTATTTTGTATATGTATTGAATATGCATCACCTTTTACTTTGATGATTGTATCATCCATAATATGGAAATGAATATGTCAGCAAATTGAGTATAATAAATAATAATAAAAGTGCTGAAATGGGCTGTAGACCCACTCTTGAAAGTTGCTGATCTATTGCCTCAAATAGCCCATAGATGTCTACCAAGAAATGAGCAATAGCTATTTCTTAATAGATGTGAATTTTTTTGTCTTTTTAAATAAAAAATCTTTCCACTCTTTCCCACTGTTGTTACGATCCTATTTTAAGGTGTTGTCACCAAAACGTTTTGTTTTGCCCAGGAGACATTGCCTTATCTAGTCTTAAGAGCTGATTAAAAGCATATGCATGAAGTGTGTGTTTGGTGAACCTCATCTGGAAAAGAAGGAAAACTTGGAAGTTTCCAGGATTTGTCAACATTAGAAGAATGCTCAGTCAACAATGAGACCCCCAGTTGTCATATAGACCGTCGTCCATCTGCTAAATGACTGGTTCCATAGTCTTGCTTACTGACTTTTTCTTTGTGTTTTCCCAAGGCACCCTAGTCCGACGAGTGGTGAATATCTCTCTGGGCCTCCTGATAGCCTACCTCAGTTTACCAGTGGTGCTAAACCTGTTGAGCTCCAGACAAATTATGAACACCTCCTTCAACCCGTTAAGAATAGTAAATACATACGGCGCGTTTGGAAGGTACTACTTACTCTCAAGACATTCTGTACTGACACAGTGATATATTGTGAAGGTTGATTGCCACGCTAGGGCCCTGGGTTCGATTCCAGATCTGTGATAAGTGAGAGAAGGATGTTGTATTGCAATTGTTCATCAATGTAATCGATATGAAATAATCTGTTCAGGTCATAGATTGACCTGATAGTGTTGCACTTGTATTTCAAACATTGTGTGTCGCAAACACATCCATCTTACATCTTAATTTCATCTAGATGAGTCCCTGGTAGGTTTTGAAAAAGTTACAAAGCGTGATGTGCCTTGCATTGCTTCTCTCTCTCTTGCCAGCATTACGAAAGAAAGGACAGAAGTCGTCTTCCAAGGCACACATAGTCCTGACCACGCCGAGCCCACAGCTATCTGGGAAGAGTACGAGTTCAAATGCAAGCCAGGCGATCTGAGGAGGCGTCCGTGTCTAATCTCACCATACCACTATCGGCTGGATTGGCTGATGTGGTTTGCTGCCTTTCAGGCAAGTGGCCTAATATAGGTGATGACAGCTTCCTAAACTGAGGACCGCTCTTTATCCAAAGGGTTGTGGAAACGAGATACCTAGCTCAAGAAACAGCTGAATGGGATCCTGGAATCTATGAGCTACTAACTTGCTTGGAACTTGTCTTCTGTTCTTATATAGTATACGGAGGGTCTTGAATTTGGCCCCTCTTTTTCCAAAATATCTCTTCCCAGAGATACCGTGCCTTGCAAAAGTATTCATTTTCTTCCAATCATATCCCATTTTGTTGAATTACAAATGAGGTATAACACATTTAGTTAAATTCAGTATTATTAAACAAACCATGAATGCTCAGACTAGTGATGTCCATCAGCGCCACTGGATTTTCCTGGCCCAGATGTGAGAAATTCAAGGCTGTCATGACACAGTGGTCTCCAGGTTTCATAAGATTCCAGGAGGTTCTTGTATATCTGCTGTGAAGAGAGATTAAATTCTGCTCTTATGTTTGGACTACATTAAAATTTTAAATTTTAGTCAGTGCTTATAAAATAAAACTTAATCGAGGCAATTTTATTGTAAAAAATTCATGTAATAATTAATGGAATTACAGTTGGAAAGAAATTACAATTAAAAGGCATATTTGCCTTATGAAGACTACATCTGTTTTTTTTTTAATATTTAAAAGTGTGGAAGTTCACACAGTAAAAATTGCAACGATGTAATATGATAATTTTTACTTAAGATAACAAGATGGCATACTCCAGGCTCCTGGTTCTAGGCCCCTGTTCATTGTCCACATTGCAAAACATCATCATTATGAAGCCCAATTTAAAATGTTGCAGTTAGGCAAATAAACTCCTAACGAATTAAATTGATTTATGCTTTGATTATACAAGTCAGAGTATGGAAAGAAAAATGAGATTTAAAGGGGCTTGTCACGGCATAATTACTAGTTTTCCATTGTCTCATTCTTTACTATGATTCAGCTGCTAACACTAGCAGAAATACCTTTACAAAAGTAATTTCCTCTAAGAGCCCAATGAGCAAATTATTATTATAAACACTTCAAATTAAACCTGAGTATTACTCTCCAAGGCATGATTAAGAAGCAGTTACACGCTTTTTGCAGTTGTGGTCTGCCCCCTGCTGTTTTATTCAGAAATGTAAGCTAAAAATATATCCTGTTTGGGTACGATACAGGAAGATTTATAAAGTATCACTGTAAGCTAGTCAAAGCGACTTGGCCACAATATACTATGGGGCCAGTTGCAGGTCTAGAGTTTCAAGTGAGATGCAAACACTTGATTTTGGAGGTGCTTTTGTGTTACTGAGTGGTCAAGGTATGATTCATTGGATCCAACAGTGATGTTACAAGCACCTATGCCCAATGCATGAAGCGTCAAGTGACCATGAAATTGAATATGCTTGATAGAGTGGAATAAAAACAAACTGTGGATGACGCATATCTTCCTGTCCGTGATGATCACAGATTTCTGTTCTTGAGTACCTTCTCTGGCCAGGTTTCATAAAGGTAATGCTCGGCTTACAACTTAAAGGCGTGAGGGAAGGTGCTGTGTTTCATATCGTCAAACTGGAAATATGGGTTTCTGGGATGCCAGATGAACATCCGTGCAGAGATTCTTGTTAAAATAAAGTTTTATTTCTATAGGAACACCTCACAAGCTTACATATTAGCTTACAATGATCACTGAGATAATATGACACTCTGTTAGGCACTGAAATGCAGAAAATAGTAAAGTAAGCACAGGTCCTAAACAAAGCAGCACCTGGCAGTGGTGACAGAGCTTCAGTAATTGCTGTGAATTCTGCCACCTTGTAGCCTGAAACTGGCTGCAGATATGATATTCAGACCATTAGTATTACGCTTGAAAATTGAATAGTATTCAGGTTTATACCTGTATAATAACCTCATCGAACATTTTATGACATTTTAGAAGAAACTATAACAACGGTAACAGTATTAAAGGTACATTTTCATTGAAGTTGATGCAACAATAATTGTGAAAAGACGTTACATTACAGGTTGTTCAATATAAGGACTAAAAGTCTTTTATAAGCTGTTTTTAACCTGTAACGTGTGCTTACAAAGTGTCAGTAACCTAGTAAGAGCTAATCTTTGGTAATGATTAATGGTGTGTTTCTTGACAATCAATTTAGTCTTGTTCATAAGTGTAATACTGTATATTACAGTATTAATAGCTTGTTGTATGTTTTATTGAAATATGCATCCATAAGCTAAACTTGTGCAGAACAAAGGCATAAGTTAATCTATTATTCATGTTATGGAACTACTGCACCATTCCCGTAAATTTTCAAGTGTATAATACAGACGATCACTTTTCATCCGTTTCGGAATACGAGTAAAAGGTTGACCAACAGAAGTCCTGCAGGGGGGAGGTCACATCAGCCAAAGCCAGGAGTCTGACCATCTCAACACCTTTCCCCTTGCAGACATACGAGCAGAATGAATGGGTGATCCATCTGGCGGGAAGACTGCTGGCGAATGACTCCATAGCTTTATCGCTGCTTGCACACAATCCATTTGAGGGCAGAAAACCCCCAAGGTAAGCTTTGGTAGAATCCTCATGTAGAACTAAAAAGGCTGTGTCTCGGTGCCCAGCGCTGGAACGAGGAACAGCTCAGTGTACTAGCAGTGTCGAAAATAGAGAAAACGAATGGCTATTTTCTTAATTAAATTTCTCCAGTGCATCGCCCCAAAACATGCACCTATATACAGTCTTCCGTATTTAAAACTGGATATGGAATACTTAAAGAAATAATATAAGCAGTGAAAGGAACAAAGAAGAAAAAATAAATTTGAGACATGAGTGTGAGATCAATGTGCACCTTTTCTCTGGTGTAATGAATTATTCAGGAAAGGATTGTACGTATTGATCCTCTGTGACTAAGGCCTCCATCCAACTGGTTTTCGATTGTTTGGGCGACATTTGCACTAAGAGCTGATGACGAAAAGGCTGCAGTGTTGCCAGATCATGGAACAGAAGGCTTAAAGCGAAGACCACTGTAATGACAGTGTTTTTCTCGGGCGTCTTTTCATTCGCGTCTTCACGTTTTTGTGTAGAACTCCGCCCTGGTATTTCAGCCGCCATTACGAATGATAGTATGTTCATTTTAACTGTGCATGACTCATAATTCATTTCTACCCCACATTGCATTGGCTGTATGAGAGGGTTTGTGAGAGGATAGAACAAGCTACTTAGCCATGGACATTAAAACACAAGAACAAGATGCACCTCTTTACCCTAAGGGTTGTGGGAGCATGGAACCAGCTGTGCTGCTGAAGACCTGGCTTCCTTTAAAAAAAACAGCTGAATGAGGCGTTGTAATCCCAGAACACCAGCAGGCCTCGGAACTCACTCGCTTAGTTGGTAATCCATTTTCTGCTGCAGGCTCTGAATCTGATTTGTCACATGCAATCTGTCATTCGCACTGGGTCATGCACTTGATGAACTCTGCAGGAACACATGATGAGCCACAATGGTTGTAGCACACAGATTCTAAAACTGCCCAGGCTTCCTGTAGATATGATAACCACTGAAAAGCCTTAATAGTGCTCACATGCTTGAAATTTATGGTGATGGCTGAATTATTGTGGCAGGGAACGTACATTTTTGGGTGCAATGACAGCCAGATTTGCTGCTTTCATAATTGTCGGTATGTATATGCACTGGGGAGAAGCAATTCAAGACAAAATAGAGGCTTAGGCTTGTAACTAAGAGAGGCTCAGTGCTTCACTAAGATGGCCTTTGGGATATTACTTACAGTTCTTTTTATACCATCATAAAAAGGAAATAACTTAGAGAAGGTCTAGAGATTGACAACTAGACCCACTCCTGAACTGATGGCTTTGGGTGGCAGAGGAAGGGAACTAAATCTTTCTAAAGTTCAGTAAATGACAGCAGAGCTGGAGAGTTTATGAGCTCCACAAAGTACAATATTGCAAAGAATAAATAAAGCTTACTGCCGCAGTTATCTGGGCCAGTTCACACCACAAAATGTGGAGATTTAATGAGAAACCGAACACAGGCAGATTTAAAGCAAACTCAAATTCTGAAATAATTCCCCTTGTCATTCCACTGACTTTGCAGTAGAACGGTGCCATTTAACAAAGTCTGGGTTTTCCATGCAGGGTTAGATATATAATAGTTTTTGATCAAGAAGTAATGAGACACATATCCCACCCTTCTTCCAGCCTGTGTGTTGTGCTCTTATATCATATAGCTTCCCAGACAGGCTGTTAATTTGGACAAAAAGGAATTCCTGTTTTTCCCTCTAAAATTTCCAGCTGTTGCCCCGGAGACAGCTGCTCTCCTCTGGAACTAATTACAGCTGTCCGGGAGATTTAAGGCTTGAACCAGTGACACGAATATAGCTACTTAGTATTGGTTCGTTCAGTTGTGGATGTCATAATATGCTGACGCACAGCAAAATGGGAAAGGTGTCAGGGGTCAGCTGCTACTAGGTATTTGGCAACATGAACTTCTTTTGTCCACGGCCTCACAGTGACATTCTGGGGTGAGGAGAGGTTGTAGAAAGGGGCACATGTATAGGTGACAGATGGAAGGAGGCACTTGAACCCATCTTCTGAGGAACGGTCTCTCAGATCAATCCCTGCAGTCCCTGAGAGGGAGTTGTAGTTGTACAGCTCGGTCAATCAGTAGACGTTTTAATTTAAATTGTGCAAACCTGTGATTTATTTGGCCGATGCTTTTATCCAGAATGACACGATAAATGGGAGGAAATGGGAGTTTTAATGGTGAAATTTGGGTGCTCAGTTCAGCAGTATTGTTGCACTCGGGATTTGAACCCATAACCTTCACGTTATGAGTCCAGAGTCCTAACTACTGCTCCACACTGCCGCTGAGTTTTTTTTGCCATCAGTAACAATGTTTTGATTGAGTCTATTGACACAACTCATTTGCACAAAATATTGATTTCTATTTTCAGAGATGCTCTTACGAATGTGTTTCTAATTTATATTCAGATATTTAATCTGACACATGTTCGATGCTACAGAGTGTCAGCATTTTGATCAATGATGAAAATTGTTTTCACAGAAATAACATAGAATGTTGTGTAGAATGAAGAGGGTTTCTCCTCAGTAGTGAAGTTTGTAGCTGTGCTCTTATATTTTCATCGGTTCAGGTCAGGAATATGGCAACATCTACTGCAGAGGTTGCATGTTCTTCCCATGTTTGTGTGGGTTTTCACCAGGAGCTTCAGTGTCATTGGTTGGTATTGCATTTAAAAATGAAATGAAATATTCTGATATAAATAAAAGGAAAGTTAAAAGTGCCGATCATTCAGAGCCGATTGAAGCGGCAAGAAAAGAAATCCCTTGCATGGCATTAAACTGAGCTCCTCTTTTAGTCTACAAGTCAAGGGGTTCATTCTAAAAAGAAATAATGCATTAAAACCACATTCTTATGAAGATTTATTATCATAACTTTTATGGTAGTGGTTACAACTAAAAATATTTCTCCAACTTTCTGAGGGTTTTGGAAGATTTTGTTTTCTTACATTCACAGATAGAGTAATTGTATCCATTTATTCTATTTTGATTGGGGAACGCTCAAGAATTTCAAGAGCCGTATCTCCAAAATAATAGACCTATAAACTTTGGCATTTCCACTACTGGAAATGACATTGTTTGGTGCTTTAGTTTGGTTTTCACCACACTTTTTGTTTCATGAGAGAGGCTGTGTGCGCCACAGCTAAATGTTCTGGCCTTAACTGTTGATTTGTTGTTTAGCATTACATAGCACCTGAAGTCAGCTACAACCGTGAGGAATTATCCTTAGTATTTGTCCAATTTGTCATTTTAAGGTCAGGACTAGAATATAGCTGTAGAATATATTAACATGAACAACATGTACAACACCTGTTCCAGTCACTTTCCCAGTTTTATGTAATATATACTGTAGCACTGGGTCCCTGGATTCCGTTCCTGCTTTGCTGTCTGCGTGGAGTTTGTATGTTCTCTCGGTGTTTGTATGGGTTTCCTCCAGACGCTCTGGGTTCCTTCCAGAGTCCAAAGACATGCTGGTAGGTTAAGGGGGAACAGGTCCCGATTTCTAAGACTGGTTATTAAATCTCGGTAACAAAATAAAGTTATTGACGCTCTGTGAAATTTGACAAAATCCAAATTCAGCACAAAACTGTGAACTTTGTGAAAGTACTATAAGTCGCCCTGTTGTTGCAAACCCCTGAGACTGAAACCACAGGCAGAGTGAGAGTTTGCCCGAATTGTGATGTGAAGCGGCCCTTCCTGCTCAATAGTCCCTCTAATGACTAATGTAATGTGATGTACGAGCAATTCAGTACTCATACAGCAGCAGACATTTCACCACAGAAATGTGTCAACATGATCTGCATGCAGAGTTAACAGAGTTAAGTTGTATTTGCCGGCAAAACAAAGTCTAGAGCAATATTTCTCTTGGATTAGACGGGATGTATTCACTAGCCTGCTTGGTAACAATGTGATAGAGCTGCTTCACCTAGCTGGAAATTTTATTGCTCCATTCTGAATCGCAGAATATTGAGCTGCGCTTACCTGGAAATTTAATCTATTTTGTGATGTAAATTGGAGGTTTTACATGTTACTGTGTTCATTTGAAAATAAATGGTGACAACATGGTGACTTACAGTACTTCCTCAAACTTCACAATTTTGTGCTGAATTTTCTTTCTGTGCCGCCAATGAATTTATTTCACTGAGATTTAATAACCGGTCTGAGAAATTGGGACTTCAGTTCCCCTTTAAGCTAAACTATGACAAGACTGAGGGCCAAGGTCATAGGCTACCTTCAACCATCTATCAGTTATCAGAAAGCCACTTATTATTGTTAGTTCAGAATTACGGCAACTGCAAACCTACCCTAGAAGCTAAAGGTGTCAGGACAAGTCAGGACCACACCCTGGATGGTACGCCAGTCTATAGTTGGGTCCACGCAAGACACAAATTAGCTTAACCAGCAGGTTTTTGAGAGCTGGTAAGAACCCAGGGCAAAACATCAGCTTTGTAAAGTTGTGAAATCCTTCCTCTGCCCATCCGATGATGGAAAAAATGATGGATGCCTTAATTCCATCAAATTAGACCTCTAGTGTAATACCTTATTACTGAGGTGTCTTCTAAGGTGCCAAAAAAGCTTCATTATGTCCAGAACTCTTCGGCTTGTTCACATGTTAAAAATGCTCTGCACTAGAACATAGCTCCTGTGCTCTATGAATTCTGCTGGCTCCCTTTGAGATTTACAGTGGACTTATAGGTTCTTCTGCTCACATATGAACAGTTTGCCTCCAGATAATTGAAAAGGCTCATTGTATGAGTATAGCCCAGTACCTAATCTGGGCTGATTGAGGACTTTTTGCTCTGCCAAACAGGATGCACACACTGGGTTGTAAAACCTTCCCGTGTGTAGAGCCATGTCTGTCTGTAGACGTCCTGGTCCAGATCTGTCTGATAATCAGCATTTGTCGTTATCTTTAAAACTTGCTTATTTGACCGGATTAATAAATCATTTCCAGTGTTATTATTATACAATGTAGTTTTACTCATGGATTTAGGACAAATTCCAAATGCATGAAATTGTATTTGGCTAATAAAGTGATGTTATGTTATAAGGCAGACTTACTGTGCTCTATGTTTTTCAGTTCCTATACTTCTGTTACATGTAATATTGTGTAGTAATTAGATTAAACAAAAAGCACTTAGGAATAGACTTATTTTTTTACATCTGTTGTATTTATCCTTCATTGTAAAGAACATTTTTACTTGGTCTTTAGCTCCCCCTTGTGGCTACTGCTTTCTCACCCATTTCCAGGATGTGTTGTTTCCTAAATCACACCAGTAAATGAACCTGGTCAAAGCTACATCTAATTATATGATCATGTTGTGAATAATGTACTAATATTGTTAATATAAATGCAAAAAGTAGAATGAAAATTATAATGTGTGCTCCCATGCTTTCATCAGTTTTCCCTTTTTTGCCTCCTATCTATTATGGACCACCGACACACTCAAGCGTACTCCAAACCTGTTCACAGTTTTCATGACTGGAGTGCCGCAGAATACCTGTGATTTCTTATAGGATTATTTAGCATTTTACACAGTTAGTTCTTAGGAAACCTGCATATCTTGCTAGAGAAACATAATGGTGTTTGTGTCATTTTTAAGCTACAGTTGATTGATTGTCCTACCATTGACAGGGGAACACTGCTCTGCAGGCTTTCAACAAAAGTTCATTGTGTTTCCAGCCTTACTGGCAACACATAACTAGGAAAGTATGTTCTTCTAATTCAGCTCCTTGTTTCTCTGTTCTTTTCAGGTGGATCAGAGGAGAACATTTCCGCTACAAGTTTAGTGATCCAGGCGGGATCCATGCAGCACAAGGCAAATGGTGGATCCGGAAGAGAATCGGCCCCTATTTCCCTCCTGTCAGTCTAGCCGGGCTTAGGAAGTACTTTGAGGCTCGACACTGGCCCCACCCTGACATTCCCTGAATAAAACAATCGCTGAACAAGACTTGTCTGTGCGTAAGGCGTCTTTGCACAGTTGTCTTCACACAAGAAATTCACAAGTTCATCAGTTCAGTGTCATTCTTTTTGGTGCAGTAAACTGAATGATCAGTCAGAAGAAAAATGATCAAATGTGATAATATCACTGCGTGCTTTGTGTATGTTCAGTTCTTTGTTCCTGATGTTGGTCAGCATCAAGGCCTGGCTGTTAGTGAGGCTTCCTCACAGCTCTGGGGTCCTGGTGTCAGTCTTAGTCTGGAGCACCTGCTATGTGGAGTTTGCATGTTTTAAGGTTTCTTTCAATGCAATGTTCAGGCTGATTTAGGCAGAAATTCCCTGTATGCACACCCTGCAGTGGGCTGGTGTCCCATCTAAAGAGTACTCTCGCCCTTTGCCCTGTGCGTGCCAGATTTGGCTCACTCTCATCCTCAAAGGACAGAGCAAAAATTGAAGATGAAGAGATGTTCCTCAATTTTGCAAGTTTAAACTTCAATATACCGTCACACTGTATATGATTTTGTCCCTTTTGTTGGATACTGAATAGAACATTCTTTAATTAAATCACTCGCAGGAATGTGAAGGCTACATCATTGCACCATAAAACAATGTGTGAACTCCTAAACCACTTTATTAATCATTTGAAATCTGATGAAACAAAAAAAAGAATTTAAAGAAGAAGAAATTAACCAGCTCATCCTTCTCTCTTGGATTCTAGTAACTTTCTGATCACCTTGCTAAACCGTTTCTTCTAAGAGCTCATTGAAGGAGCTTCAATAACACTGCTCTGTAGTTTGCTCTGTACACCCACAGCTCTTTGTGAATAAGTGCTTGCCATTCTTAGGTCAGGAATGAATGTGCTCTTTTGTTTTAAGGTTTTCTATGGTTCTGCTTGCTGTCTTGAGACTGTTGTGATGTCTGTGGATTTGGGTAACGTGGCCTCCCAGAGCAGTCTTTGCTCTAACCTGAAAGAGGTCTGTACTCTGTGAAGGAAAAACATCAGTCTTGTCTGGGTCTTTCTCCTCTGGTTTAGAGATTGCTGGCCTTGATGAGGGTTATTCTCACTGGCTAGAAATTGGTGAGGTAGGGTAGGATTAGCAATGACCTGTAGCTTGGCAGTGGCCAGTACTCTTGCAGTGTTTTCCATGCAACAGTCCACCACACAATGCTTAACTCTACTGCTTGTACTTTTGGCTGGCAGCCTGAGATGACAATTGCTGAGCTTATTAAGGCTTGTCAGTATCTTAAATTGGATAGTCTGTGTGTGTATTTAAAACATTTGCCGCTTCAAGGGCTGTACTGTATGCCTGATGTGTATAATTATGAAGTGGAGTTTGAAAGTTCAAGAGAAAAACACAGGCTGTAGAAATACAAATAATGCCACAGTTAAGAATATGTTAAGAATAACATTAGCCAAAGTGGTTAAACAGATATTTTAATAGAAATCTCATAATTAATAATAACTATATTTAATAATGATAATTATTACTATATAATTGCTCATACTTATATAGCACTTTCCTGCACACTCCACTCAAAGTGCTTTACAGGTAATGGTGATTCCCCTCCACCACCACCAGTGTGCAGCCCCACCTGCATGATGCAACGGCAGCCATAGTGCACCAGTATGCTCCCCACACACCAGCTCTCAGTGGGGAGGAGAGCAGAGTGATGAAGCCAGTTCAGAGATGGGGATTATTAGGAGGCTGTGATTGGTAAAGGGAAATTTGGCCAGGATGCCAAGGTAACACCCCTACTCTTTTTGAGAAACATCCTGGGATTTGTGATGACCACAGAGAGTCAGCACCTCAGTTTTATGTCTCATCCAAAGGATGGCACCTTTTTACAGTATAGTGTCCCCGTCACTATACTGGGGCATTAGGACCCACACAGACAGCAGGGTGAAAGCTTAGCTCTCCCAGGAGGTCTCCCATCCAGGTACTGGCCAGGCTCACTCCTGCTGAGCTTCAGTGGGGTGCTAGTTGTGAGTTGCAGGAAAGTCAAAATGCTATTGGATTCCAGGGAATCATAACCAGAAAAAGAAAAAACATTACAAGTTCTAGGGAGATCCATTATCAATAATTAATGATGTTAACTAAGAGCTTAATTTAGAACAAAGCCTCTGGCTCAGAATAATTTCTGTCATAAAGGAAAGGGATTCAGGAGCATTTTTAGGATTTTTTTAGAAAACAGTGTGACTGTAGTTCATCTCTAATAGAGTACCAGGAAAGTTTTTTCACATCCTACAGAACACTCACTGCTTTTTTCCATTGTTTTATCTCTGAACCTTAATCTTCGGATCCTGCTTCTTGGGCAGAGATATTTAATCCTGATAAAATGGGCTAGATTGTCCATAACTAACTGTGACAGTGTTGCATAACCACAGCAGGGAGAAATATTTAATTCAGAATGCTAGTTGCCAATTACAGAAAACTTAATCTTAGTCCTCTTTAGATGGTTGTGCTGACCAGGATGATAGATTCATTAAAATGTACTTGAGTGACAGTTTTTGAACGATTTGTTCAAATGGAAAAACAAACTTTGCAACCTGCAAACATTTGAGGGTTAAGTAGAGACTGGATGAAAAGCTTGTAATTTTAAATTCAACATCACATTATATATAATATAAAGATATTTTAAACAGCTTTTATCAGTAAAAACCAAACTGCACTTAAGATTTAAAGGTGGCAACCCCCACCTTTAAATTGAACACTGCCTCAGAAAACAGCTTTATAAACTACTTAACCTCGATTAAATTATTGAAGTAGTAAACTGTTGAACAAGACTATTTCATTTTCCATTTAAGCTCATTATTTGAGGTTTAGAAAAGGTTAAAATACTAAAAAATTTGAAAACTCATCACACTCAAGGGCGAACATTCCTGTGTGCATTTTCTAGTGCTTTTGAAAAAAAAAATGGGCTGGTGGAATGCATTAGTTACATAATGCATTTCATGTCAGGCCATTAAAGCAGTTTAATAAAACAAAAAAAAATTGTCCACTCTGAACCAGTCTGACTCATATGTTCTGTTTTGTAAGATTGATCATTATAGAGTCCTCTTAATAGATGTTTTCCACAATACAACGAAGTCCAATTTAAAAAATGAAAACGAATGAGAATCTTTGAGAAAGAAAAGTGAGCGTTTAAGTGCTCTGTGGGCAGTTCCCAGAGGGGGGTCTATGGTAGTACTGGGAATGGTTGGCTTGGGCTGTTGGTGAGAAACTGGATCCCTTGTGTGGGTGGGGGGGCTGATCCCACCCCGGCGATAAAGATGGCAATACCGAGAATGACCACCTGCCATGAAGCCACACAAGGAAACCAGGTACCCTCCTCTCTCCGAGTTACCAGTCCAATCGCGGAAAAGCCAAAGGAAATCTGGGAACGGCTGTGGGATATCGCTCCCGAGACCCAAAGAACCCAAGATCCAGTGGGAGCGGAGTCCTGGGGAGTTTAGGCCTCCCTAGCAGCTCCAGCACCAATCCCCCATTTCCCCACAGATGGGCTCTGAAGGGAAAAACGGGAAGGACAGGTCAAGATCCAGGATTCCGGAATAGGGGATGAAGCCTGTGTTCCAAAGATGGCAGGAAAATTACGGCAATGGAAAACCCACAATGTCTCCGCCGGATCTAAAGCCCCCCCCACCCCCCCACTACCAAATGGACCACATGGGCTGAATAACCTTTCACCTTTGGGGAGCTACAGTGTTTCCTTGGGTCTGAGAGAGCTGTAGCTGTGGAAAGCTTGACATATCTCCCCGTGTTTGAAGGGGTGAGCCCCAGCAGCGGCACACTGGCACCCAGCAATCTGCGTAACAGACTCCCCTCTGGGATACAGGAGCATCACACAGCGCCAGGGCTCAGAGCTGCGGGGGAAAGCTGGCTTTGGCTGAGCTGGTGTAGGGGACATTGTGAGCCGGTAGAGAATAGGACAGCAATCTTGGTTTAGGGTTCACTGTCAATGAACAATAGGACGGGACTTGTACTTGATCCTGGTCCAGTGAGAAGGGTGTTGGGACTTTATCCAAGAAGAATGTAAAATAGGTGCTTTTACCTCCCTGTGGGAGCGGTATCTCAGCCATCAGTTGTTCGGTGTGGTTCTGTGTTTCTACCGTCTCCGAACTGGTTTGCACAGGTGGTAGCCAACAGCCAACTGGCAGCGCAGGCCACACGCATACAGGAACAATTTAGAGGAAGCTGTTAAACTAGCCAGCACGTCTTTGGAAAGAGGGACGAAAACCAGAGCAGCTGGCAAAACCCCATACAAACACGAGAACAACATGCAGGCTCCACACGGAAGGTTTGGAGACCGGCGGGCTGTGAAGCAGCAATGCTAACTGCGACTCGGCACTGTAGAATGGCAGAAAGAGGGTATCTTGATCATGTTGTATTTGCTACTCTTACCTTTGTTGGTAACGCGTATTATGATTTTTGCTTTTGCCCAGTCACGCATCTTCTTAATTAGCAAAGACACGAATGGTGCTCGGAGCATTTCATCGGTGTAAACTCTGGGTGGCAAAAGAAAATAAACCAGTTGTGTAATTCTAGTTAATGTACACGTTTATGTGGTCCCATTTCGATGCGACAAGCGAGGTCCGTCCTGTCTCACACGGTCCGCGTGATCTTCCAGTGATTTTAGCAGGTACTGTACCTCGGCCGCGTGCTTAGCGAGTTTGCAGGTCGGCTGTCTCAGGACTGCTGCTGCCGGCGTACAGAGCTAAGTGGAAGCCGGAGTTTTAAGAAAAGAACTTTGAGGAAAGCTCCATATACTTTATATGCCGAATTTCTGAAGCGCAAAAAAAAAAACGAAAGCCCAAATAAAAAAATATATTTCTGCGCCTTTAATTTCCAGCGTTACAAGTGGACTCTTCGCAGTTTTCCAGCTAGCGGTCTCATGCTGCAAGGTGTAGCTTTTGTTTTGCATTGAAGCTATCGCCTGCCGCCGTCCCCTTATTAGAAATGTTATTTCAGTATTGGCTGCCCTGCGCCCAACCTGCGCGGCGATTGGAAGACATTTTTTGCTCCAAGAGCCAGGCAAGCTGTCAATAGCACGCCAACCCAACCTACTCATTATCAACTGGGAGAGAAGAGAGAGAACCGATAGGGACGGTGTTGTGAGGCGTAAAGAAAGTGGAGGGCTCTCGGAAAACAAAATGAATAAACCCCTGACAGTCATGATACTGACATACAGGTGAAAATCAAATGCAAAACTCATCCGTCTGAGTCGGACATTTAAAACTAAGAAGTACCTGCCAAGGAGAAAAGGCTGATTCCGTACTTAGTTGCATTGTTGTTACATTTTTTCCTGCCGAAGGTACCGTACGGTCTGGGAGGAGGAGGTGGTGGGAGGGGGGGGGGTTACTAGTACAAAAACTGCAAGCATTAATCTTGTTTGCCTGGCTGAAAAAAACATGTCCAGGAAAAGGGCCGTAAAAAGCAAGACTAGCACCGCCGCCCCAACAGCCGCCCTGCATAGCAAAGAGAACGGGAACGCTGGAAAGGGTACCGCTGGATCGGACGCTCCCCAAAACGGCGTGGTGTATCCTAGCAGACCTTCTTTGAGCAACAGCAGCGAGTTTTATGATATTGCCTTTAAGGTGAGCCCTTTATATTGTATGTTACACCGTACGGATACTGCTGTTTGTAAACAAAGCGTTGTTGCGCTCTAAGCAAACAGTAACAAGTGTTGCGCTTTCCGGCAAGTAAAGTTACTAGACAGTTTTTTTCCCCCCTATTGAGGATATAGGGCACAACGGATAAAGACTTCCGTTTAAACACTGTTCTGATGTACTGTACGTCAGATACACGATTGCGGGTGCAGCCAACTGGACACGTTGTTTGTAATGCACGAATAAAATGTGCTCTGCACGTTTTAAGCGTAATGCACTTGCATTTGAAAAGTCTTCTGATTCACGTGAATTTGATTCGGTTGTTTTTATTAAAGCGGTCTCATGATTAATAATATTTCGGTGTAGTGATAATAGTAGAAAACTCGGTATTCCGCTTGAACTCTTCGCGTGATTCTTTTTAATTATAAATGCCCTTAAATTATTCATTTGCACTCTGATATTATGGATATACTGCATTCAAGCGGGTAGAATTAGTTTATATAAATAGCAGCAGACACGTACAAAGGTGCGAGTCTGTATCGAAACACAGTATCAGTACAGCCGGATCTGGCACCGCTGTGCAAATAATCTGATGGTCTCAAGCAGCAAGCACATGTAGCGCAGAAACAATGGCAGTATGAATCAAGTGAAAAGAGATTACCGGCACGGTGTGGAAACTAGTGAACTAAAAATACTCGTGCATTTGTCGAATAAAGTTGATCGCCCAGTGTGTATGAGAAATACCTGCGTACTGTCGGTGCAGCTCATGACGAACTGGTCGGAATATTCCGCTGTCGCCGGGTAACGTCATTGGAACAGGCTGTGCGCCTGCAGCGGTCTGTCCTGTGCGTTTCTGTCAGGTTTTGCCAGGTGAGAGGCAGCAGTACCGTGGCCAGTACTTGATGTGTACAGTATGTGAAGCAATTTCCACGTCTGAAGGTTCAACATGAGTGTCGTCCTGTTCTTCCACAGTATGATTTAATTATACCCATTTCACTTGTCTGTGTCCGTTTATACACTATTTCCTGCACATAACGATGTCAAGCGCTTCCTGCCCTGTTTAACCTCAGGAGAACGTCGTGCAGGATGTCGATAAGAGGTTTCAACGCAACGTGCTTGTTTGATTCACCAGTCTAAACAGCCTCTAAATGGTTATGTAAAAGGAGCTGTGGCCAGATGTTTACGTTGTGATGAAAGAATCTTTAATCTAATGGTATCTAATAATGATTCAATTTACAATAGTGCGATTTATCCTGAATGATGATAAAAGACAGTTTTGTCTTCTATGCTCTTCTGGTCTTCTATAACAGATTTACAGTTATAATGGTCATTTTGAATTTTAGCTATCAATCTATTCGTTATGGGGGGTTTAGTTATTGATAAGCTTTCTTGAACTAGAAACACTAGGAGCTGGTTTTGATCGTTCGGTTGCTTAATCAAGAAACAAAACTCTCGATTAAGCTGTAGCACATTTGTAATGCCCTCAACCTTTACTGAACAGAAGTTCAGTAACAGAAGAGCAGTAATACTTGGCAACCTGACAGACGGCAACATTTTATCATGGCTTGTGTTTGACCCGGTCAAAACTTTTGTACAGTTTGTTTGTTTTGAAGACCTGGAAACCATCGTCAGTGTCAACCAGGAGGACGTCTTCAAAATGAACAGGTAAACGTGACTCGGACAAGTGCCAACTACTTGGAACTGCATCTTAAACCAGCAATAGGAAGCACTTCTTCACCCAGCACTGAGGGATTGTAGAACACCCTCTTTTAGGTACGTCAGTTTCATACAAGAAACGGTTAGATGAGATTCTTGGATCAGAATAACTACTAACTAGCAACCGGACATGTTGCTCTGAATGGCCTCCTGTCGTTTGTAACCTTTCTTATGTAACACTGTATGTAAACGCCAGCTTTATCTGCAAAGTGCCAGTAGCTGGACCGAAAGCTGCGGTTTCTCTACAGGGGTGTTGGCATAGCACTACGGCGCGACCTGCCCTTTGCGGTCTGTGGCTGCCAGTGCACGTGTCGAGGACTGGTCAGCGCTGGTTCCATGCTGGAGACATGGTGTTCGAAGCTTTTTTTTCCCAAGACGCCTGCGGGCGTTCTGCACTGCTTTCCGTGGTTTGCCAGGGTTTAATGTTGTCGGCCCTCTTGACAGTGTGAATTGTCTGCTCTGTTGGCTATGGTTAGCCAAGACGCCCTGAACAGTTGGCTTTTTGGCTTGTTTTGGAATTAGAAACCTGTGAGGAGCTGGCAGCAGATTACTCAGGGCCTAAGAAATTTCCTGCTGCCTTCTAACATGGTATCATTGCCCAACCTCTTCTTGTTTTCTCTTTGATGGAGTGAAAAGGCTCCTCCATTCCCCTTTTGCGGTATATGAGCCCTAATCTGTCATGTTCCTGTTTGCGAGCACTTATGAAAATGTTTATTTTATTTTTCGGGGAGATCTGTTTGCTTTAGCCTTTAAAAGTGCTTGGTCGCTATAACCTTTCATCTGTGTTTAAACAAAAAAAAAAAGCCCTAAAAACTACCATTTTTAGATCGCCGTTACCCCTTTGTGTGATTCCAAAACACAAACTGACTTGGATGATGAAGTTGTGCAATGATGTTGTTTTCCTAGGGCAGAGAAAGAATGCAGATACCTTGGCAAGGGAACGGTTTAGATCTTTGTAAATCATGAGATTTACGAGGTTCAATTTTTGGGGTGCTATCTGTGTGGAGTTTGTCTTTCCATGTTTGCTTGAGTTTCCTCTGGGTGCAACTGTTGCCTCCCACTGTCCAAAGATGTGCTGGTAGGTTAATTGGCTCCTGGGAAAGCCCTGGTGTGAGTGTGTGTCTGTGTGTACCCGGCGGTGAACTGGTGTCCTGTCCAGGGTGTGTCTGGCCTTGCGCCTGTTGCTTGTCAATTTGCTCCACTGCCCCCGTGACCTTGAATTGGATGAAGTGTTGAGAGAATGTACGGGTGGACCCCTTGACAGAGATCCCGGTCGATTCAGGAATTGGGAATCATGTCAGTGGCCTGTCGTGACTGGGTTTCTCCAGGTGGTGGCGCACAACTGGAGAAGCATCACTGAGGTTGAGGGGGCAGGGGCACAGCGTCTTTCAGCAGCACCCAGCTGGTTGCTTGTCCTCCGCCTGATGAGGACCAAGCCCCTGTACAGGCTCTGACAAAATTCTGGAGGAAGGAGTGCCCAGGCCACCCTCTGGGAGAGTGAGGATCAACAAGTCGGTTTAAAAACTGGGGAGGATAGGAAAAAAAGTCCTGCTTAAAGTCTTGAATTTGAGTGCAGCACTGAGGTGCCCTTAGTTTTTTAAGCTGCTGCTTGCCAAATGACCATAAAAGGGCTGAGTGGCCTCCTTTAGCTTTTTTTGTTTACTGGAAGAGGACGGCAGATCAACAGTTTTCTTGTGACTTATAAGCTGCAGGCGTGCTCTGAGGGAATTGCTGCAGTGATGTCCCCCACCTCTAAAATCTAGCCAGTGTACAACTCTGTGGCGGCAGTAGACTGGTCGTTGGGAGCAGCAGAGTCACCCTTGGTCTAGCGAGTGGTGCTATGCATGCTGGGAGCCCGCGAGAGATCGGGATCGAATCCCAACAAGCAGAGCTGCTCTCGCCACTCAGGCTCCTACTTCAGCTGATTCTTGGAAGTTGGAAGTTTGACAATATACCGAGGTCAATTTGCTTGGTAGGACAGATGATGGTAAAATAAGAAGTAAAGTTATCGCTCTTCCGTTTTGTCAGGAGAATTTGGACGAGAGCTGCCTCGAGCAAACGGATCAAAATGTCACTCCCTGGGAACTGGATTTGTTTTCCTGGGACGGTTTGAAAGAATTGGATCTCCTAAACGTGGCGTAAAGACGTCCTATGAGGAAACCTGCCATCTGTCTCCGTCTTGAAAAGGATTGACTACGGTAGCCGACACAATCGCTTCGAAAGAAGATGAGGTGGCAGATCTTGTCCATTGTGGGTGTACAGATCAAACTGCCAGATCTTTTGTGTGTGCTGTTTCTCAAGCATCACTCAAAAGCTCCTTGATGTCAGTTTTGCAACACTAAGCTTTTTGCTGTGAGGCAAGCAAGTCAGGTAGAATGGCCTACTTTAGATTCTGTTTACCTTTTACTCTTACAATTTGTCACTCGTAATGCTATTTATAAAACGTACTGCAAGAACTGAGAATATCCAGGTCTTACTTAATTCATTACACATACGTCATAGATTTCAACAAAGAATTAACACTTAATATGCCTGTACCCGACTTTGACTTTTGCCATGAATTATATTAAATCTCCTTTTTTTTACCTGTAACAACTTTAAAATACCCTGGTAGTTTAAGGAGACAAATCTTCGATTATTTCAACGTACTTCAATTTTGAATTCACATTTAACTTGGTATATTCTATTGAGAAATGCAGTTATGAAATCCGTCTCAGTTAACTGACTTGTAAAAAAGTAAATACCATACATCCTTGTACTCCTGTTTTATTGCAGCGGTTGGAATTACAGCTAGTTGAAATCTTCCTTGTTAATCTGTGTCAAATTTAACTTTCATTCAGTCTACCAACACACCTTCCCCATAAAGAAATAACCTGAAGTTGAACTGTTTCAGATCTCAGCTGTGGTTTAGAGGCACAACATATCACTGATTGTCAAGTCACTTCGGTCCATTATCAGCCAAAATGAATCTCAAGTGATTTCTGCCAAGTGCCAGCTATTCCAAGACTCTTCTGTGTAGCTGAGCTTCTTGCCCTGCTTGTACCCATAATCTGGTCCTTCCTTGGTCGATACCCAGAATTCCAGGATTACCCAGAACCCTCGGGTGAGGACGAGGGCCAAGAACGACTTGTGAACCAAGAGCTTGTTCTGAAAGTCGAGCTCTTGCTTCACCTCTCCTGGGCATCTCTACAGCACCACCACTCAGGTCTGCCCGTCATTGTCACAACACCCCGCGGTGCTTGAGCCCCCTTCTCAAGGGGCGCCCCCTCCACTTTCACCTGGAGAGATCGAGCCGATTGTTTTTAAGGAGAGGCCCGTGACCCCAGATTTGGAGGCGCTGTCTCTCGTCCTGGCTGCTGAGGCAAAATATTTGAGCACGACGGACAGACGAGGCAAGAATGACGACAAAGTCCCTAAACATGGTGAAGCCGTCTCGGGTTGTTCAGTGATTCCGATTTTAAAGATCCAGGAAGAACATCTTATCCGGGTCCCTCAGGATCAGACTGGTACTGAATCAGAATTTGCCCAACCATTGGAAGTCTGTGTCATCGCAAGTGAGACTTACTACTCTCTTGACAAGGCGAATGAATGGAACCCAGGATTGATCTTTTGGTAAAAAAAACAACATGATGTGGTTTTTTTTAACTTCTTCAAATCATGCACTGTCTCCAAACAGCAGGGATACCAGCTCCAAGCCCGCAGACCAGATGCTCTCTATGTTACTAAATTGACTAAATTCAACCGGGACTCAATTAAAGAAACTATCACTTGTGATGTGCTTTTCCTTTGTCTGCCCAGCAAGCAGGAGGAAACCGATCACGTCTAGAGCAAAGTCCTGAAAGTGCAAATGTCCTTGTTTTTCCAAGTTTGTTATAGCAGAATATGAGAATTCTGTTGTGTTTGTAAAATTGAATGACATGGGAATTACCCTGCTGGTGATTCCAATGGCTGTTTCATTTCTAAAGTGTGTTTGAATATCTCACTAGCCATTGCCTCTCTATACAAAGGCATGCATTGCAAGTATGCATTTGCAAACTGTCCCTCCTCAGGTAAAAATGGATTCATATCTCTGTGGTCTGCCGGGTCATTTCAGTACACATGAGAGTGAGCAGTGCGCCATGCATGTTCAGTCAGTCAGTAAAGTTCTGGTTCTTCTCGTCTCTAGGTGATGTTAGTTGGGGACTCTGGTGTTGGAAAGACGTGCTTGCTGGTCCGTTTTAAAGATGGCGCCTTTCTGGCGGGGAGCTTCATTTCGACTGTGGGCATCGACTTCAGGGTAAGTGACACTCTCATCACAACATTTGTATCATTGCCAGGAGGCCCGATTTCGGATTCTCCTCTCTCCAGCGGTTCTTCCTGGGGGGAAGGGGGCTCAGGAGGTGAGCCTGGAGTGGCAGCGCCTGATGAATTTGCCTTTAAATCGAATGCCTCTCTACAGGGGATTCAAAAACTCACAGGAAGGAACAGGGCAGAACCCCACAAACTTTTGGTGATGTAAATGCTGCATCTGACAAACTGGCTACCAAGTGACAAGACACACTAGTATTCCACTTAATAAAAGTAGAAGAATGGAGGGTATAGCACACTAGGGACACACACGTCCTACACATCCTATGGATAGACAACAATATGCTTTCAGTACTTTCTTCTCCACTGCAACCTATTTCAGCATAGGTTTGAACTGGCCGTGTTCCAGAGAACACACTGAAACAGACACAAACTTTGTCTTCTTGTTATGCTCTGCATTGAGCCATTTTGAAGGGGCCTTATAATCTGAGTATAGAAATGGTCTCACTCTGATATTATTGTGAAAATTTCCAGACGTGATAATTTTATACGCTTATACAAAGATTTCAACGTATGACACAACGGCGGTTTCTGACAGTGGTTAACTCCGACTTTTATCCTTCCGTTTATCCAACTGTTTCATCCAGTTCAGGGATGCAGGGGAGTCAGAGCCTATCTTGGCAAGCATTGGAATCAAGGCAGGATACACCCTGGGTGAGATGCCAGTCCATTCCAGGACACGCACATACATAGACGTGCGCAAACACTCACGCCAAGGCCAGTTACCAGGAACCAGCCAAGGACCCTGGTGCTGCTTGGGAGCAATGACTCCCCTCTCTGCATTCCAATTATTCCGAAATCTCAAAACAAATGCCTTAAAAGAGTACGTTTAGAACGAACCCGGATCAAATTCAACCTCTCCCTTTTGTAGTACAGTACTTTAGCTTCCAACATTTTAGGAACAAGCTGCTTTCCACTTTTTGTTTTTGGATATGTCCCATTGTGGTGGTTGTAGCAACCCTCCTTGTGCGTACTGCACTGTGTTCAGGCCAAAACGTGATCTCTTGGTCAGTCCGTTTAAGAAGATTGATTTATTTTTAGCAACGGCTTGAGTTAACGAATTTACTGTTAACAAGTCTATAAAAATGCTAAGACAATCTCTGTTGGATTGTTCATTAATTCAAATTTAAATGTGCTGGTTGCTCTGCTCGTCTGACTCCCTCAGGATCAGACTGCTACCAAATCAGAATCTGCAAGACCACTGGAAGTCTGTATTGTAGCAAGTGAGAAGGATGTGTTATAGCACATGGATACTTGCTCTGTGATTATAAAGCTGATGGGACAGTGATCCCTCTCCTGTACATCTCGACTGATTCCAGTTACCTGTTTTGTGTCAAAGAGGTTGGCTGCATTGACATTACTGGAGTGGATTCACAGGCTCCTTTCCTGGAATAATACCTCATTTTCTGCTTTTGTTGGAGATACACGCAGACATTTTAAACATACACACCTCTGTGAAACCACGTTTGTCACAGCTCATGAGGGGACAACTGTCGGCAAGAGGGAAACAGACTTGTACACATTGTAGAGTAAAATCCTTCAGACTTTCTGGTTTGATAAAAAGAGACAGTCAAGGTATTGAAAAACTGTCTTCCTATATGTATATAAGGATACTAATATTGTGTATACTGTAGATATACCTTATACTGTGTCAAAAAATCAAGTTGAACTTCTTACAACATAATTTAACTTTTCACCACATGATTGCAGGCAGGCAGTTAAGAATCGTGACGACACACAAAAAAGATGCAAAGCCATTTGAAGGACAGATTTTTATTGTCTACACATGAGCATTGAAACAATTTCAGTGTATTTTATATTAAAATATGTCCTTAGAAGGACCATTCATTTGTACACCGTCGGGCAGATGTTAAAATATTCTTCAAGTATCTTGCTCACTGTAATGCCTCAGTGCTTTAACCTTGTGGAGTTCGTTCTAGTATTCAGTCCAAATTGTTAGCTGGTTTTATGTAGTCAACCATATCAGTAACATGTAGGGGCAGCTGTGATCTTTAGAGTTTGCTGCTATTAAACACTTTCTTTGCATGTCTGGGGATTGTTTTGAAAAATTATGCTCTTTACAGTGGGACTAACTAGCGTGCTCATTTAGTCTAGTCTGGATATTCTGAAAAAATGCTCCACCGGGTTGCTTTTTCGTTGAAAGGCAGAGATCCAAGTGTACAGTAAGTGAAATATTAGTTTGATCTGTAAATTCAGATGCTGCAATCTGACTCATTTGGATGACTCGGTTAACTGTTTGAAATAGCCTCTGTTGAGCCTCTGACTAGTGCCCTTGTCCCATATGCTCCTAAGATAGCATTTTGGGCTGTTGTGATTCTTGCCCGGAATAAGTGGCTTTCTGATGAAGGGCAAATGATTTCCTACAGACCTCTAAACACACTGCAGTGTGCCTTGCTTTTCTAACCTGAAAGACGCATAAATAGAGCTAAAAACTGAGGGAGACCTCAAAGCCGACGGTTGTTGAGAATAAAGTGAGAGAATGACAGCTCAGGATATTTTGAGTGGTAGATGTACTCTATTGACATGCCTTTTCAGCCTTTGTATGTGGAGTTTCTGGTATCTAAGTAGTGTTTCAGTCCCTTCTGTTACATGAAAAGTGTTTGAACCTCTTAATGAATTCCCCACAGTATTTTCCATAAACCTCCTTTTGATTGCACAGAACAAGTACGTTTACATCCTGCAGGTGCTAATAAACCTCAACATCTCTTGAATAATAAGAGTAGTTTTCAATTTCACATTTTTAAAGATGTGGCATCAACATGCTGGTGATTTTCATTGACACCTTTGTATACAGGGGAGCATGGTGTATAGGCAGATAGCTCCTGGGTCCTGGATTCACTTCTGGCCTGGAGAACCTTCTGTGTGGATTTTGCATGTTCACACCATGTTCATGTGGGTTTTCTCCAAGCCTTCCTCCTCCAGCTTCTGAAGACAAACTGGAGGGATTAATTGGGGTTTCTTAATTGTCTTTGTGTCTCGGCATATGTGTGTCCTGCTTGCAGTGATCTGGCGTCCCATCCGTGGGTGTAGCCTCATCTTGTGCCATACAGTACAGTTCCAGGAATTGGAGGCCCTGTGATTTCTGGCCATGCGACAAAATATGTACAGGTTGAAATGCATTTTAGATCCCACAACCTCACTTTCATAAAATTAACCAAAATGACCTGTGTGGTCCAGACTGCAGCCAGCAGAACCTGTTCTGAAAGCTGGTACTGGGAACAACAGCAGTGACTAGACTGCTCGTGAAGGCTGTGTATATGGTGCAGTTGTATTTGGAGCCTGGTGAGTAAGATTCTGCTGTTGAAAGAAAGGGCCAGGCTGTGAAATCTAGAAAGTGTCCGTCAGTCAAATCCTGTTTCCAGGGAGCTGCCTTTGAGGTTGAGCGAGACTCCATTAGTAGGTGATGGTCCGAATGCAGTATAGCCACCATAGCCACAATGTAGCCACTCCCCGCTGTGAGCGCATTTATAGGAAGAACTATTCTGATTCTATCAGGGTTCAGGACGGGAAAGCAATTTGCCACAAATGGGATTTGAAAGTCTTCTAGCTCATCCACTTCAAAGGAGTGTTTTCTTCATTTTCCCTTTGTTCGGCAGTAGCAGTTGTTCATTAAAACAGTTTGAGGACCTGAATAGCAATATAATCACGTGCTGTGCTCATGAGAGAGAAGCACCGCACTCCTATATATAGAGAATTATGTATGAAATTAAAGATGGAATATATGTGTCTTTTTCTTTTTGCACTGTTCTCATTGAAACACTCAAATTTGGCAGGTCTAGGCTTAAGTCCTTATGCATCTGCAGCTTTTAAAATGAAAAGCTAATAGCTCGTAATAAAGTGCTATAAGGCCAGTCCACTTCCACGATTTATAGTAGTGCAATATATTTCTTATAAATACTGTATATGTCTAATTAAAAATGACCCTTTTTGAGAATATCTAATACCATCAGATCTTAGCTGGCAGCAATTCAGCACGGACTGCCTTGAAAAGTCCATTTCCAAAGACATCTGGAAAAGAGGGAGAGAATTTTGTCTTTCAGAGAAAGAAGGATAGGGAAGAATTCAGAAGAAAAATTGGATCCCTCAAACTATGTTGCACGCATTTTCTTGCGTTTAAGGGTCGCTTTGAAACCCTGAGTTTCCATGCATCTGATGCAAAGATCTCTCTAAACCTTGCAGAGTCCTCTCTTTGTAGTGTTTAATCCACTACCTTAGAAAGGCACAGGATTGAGCACCCTTCTATTATCAGTTTCCTCTCAATTGAATTTAATTTGAAGAAATATGTTACACTAAAGGGGGAGTGGGCAAATGTTGACCTTTTTGGAGCTCAGGGGTTTCAGATTCCTTAATTGCAGAATTGAACACATAATTTAATTGAGCAAATATTTGCCAGAGGTGGGGCATCCATTGTACTTGCAGGGGTAAGAGAAGATCGCCAAATTAAAAAAATTACCCTTTTTGTGAACATCTAATACTGTCAGGTTTTAGCTGGCAGCAAATTTACTACAGACTGCCTTGAGAAGTCCATGTCCAAAGACAGTTTGAAAGCGCGAGAGAATTCGTCTTTCAGAGAGGGAAAAAGTCAGAAAAAATTAGGACCCGTCCAACTAAGTTGCCTAGTGAAAGGGCAGCAGCACTCTCTCACTTAAAATCGAAGTATTTCCACGTTTGTGTTCTGTTTGCTTAGCTATGTCAAGTTCTATTTCACGTGAGGGTAAAATGTGGGCTGTGGAGATGAGATCTATCTGTAAATCTTTGACCCAAAAGGAGTCAAAAAAAGAAATGATAAAAAAGTACTGATTTTTAGAAACTGGGGAACTTGCAGCTAACTTGCAGAGATCGTGGTGACATGAAATCAGAATTCAAGTAGGATCATACCGTACTGATCCCCAGAAATAGCCTTGTAGTTGTACCACACCATACTAAAGGTGGCCTGGCCTGTATGGGCTATTTTATTGCTTTAATGTGTTTTCAAATAAAGCTTTTGCATCAGTCTCAATATTCATAAAGTCTTGTGAATTCCACACAGTATGGCCAGGATCATTTTCAAAGTGCCAGGTCTCACAAAACGTTGTCTACTCTTTTGTAAAACCATGCACTTTAAATGGTAAGAGAAGTCATTGCTGAATGTAATTCAGTGGGCTCCTTTATAGACCAGTAAAAATGTTAAAATCGAGGTGTTAAATCAGATACAAGCAAGCAATGGCCCATGTAAAATCTGACCTCCTTCTATAATCTTCTTCATTCCTACTTTTATTTTTATAGCCTCACTTCCTAACAAGTCTCTCTTGAGGAAACGGATAAAGATCTGATTGATCCCTACTCTTTATAACCTAGTTGTACAATCCATGGCCTGACTACTTTGATTGAATATGCCCCAGAACTTCAAACGAAAGTGGCATTTATTTTTTAATTTTGTATAATCTGGAAGATTGACCTCCTTCCCTGGAAGGTTTGTACTGTATTTTTGTATCTTTTACTGGCATTCCCAGTGTAAAAATAACAGTTTTATTGATATTCGACGACTAGACTCAAAACTGGGTGCGTTGTCTTCGTGTAAACTCCTGACTACGACCTGCATCTTTTAATCACAGAAGTAAAATGTAATGATAACGAGTAAAAACATCTAACGAAGAAACAGGGGACATGTTTCATGTTAAATTAAATGTGATATAGATCTACCCGAAGAGACTCTTTGAATCTCTGCTGTTGATAATTAAGTTGTAGATTGGATAGAATAAGCTGGAGCTCAAAATCCATCTGAGGTGATTTATTAGCCACAATGATATCTTAATTTATGCTGACTAAACAGGTCATTTTTTTATTAGATTTCATGGAATTCCCCCCATTTGTGTGTAATGGGTTTCAAAGGAATTATCACAACATGAACATTCAAACACTTTTAAATAGGGTGCTAATCAGATTTAGTTCTAGCACTTAAACATTTTATTAGACCCACAGAGAGTGGTTCTTATTAAATTTCAGTCTCCAACTGCTTCTGTCGAAGCTGAATTCTTGTTCTGTTTCTTATGATTAACTTTTAACAAATGTATGCTGGACTGCCAATTTAAAAGAAGGATGCTTTGTGAGCTGAAAAATAACGGGATGCGTGTCTAGCTTAATTGGCGTCTGTAAATTATGCGGGTGTCCTGCATTGAATTGGTGTAACTGGTGGTCTTGTCCCTCCTTGAGCATAAACTCCCCAGGACAGGAGCTGGAATGTCATGACCTTTAACAGGAATTAACGACTTGATGGTTATTTATAGGTATATCTTTAACGGTCCTTGTACATCTTTAGCCATCATCAAGAAACTGGACTAAGTTCTTTATAAGCAGAACAGTTTTAAACTGAATACTCTCTTCAAAGATTCAACTTTCCAATTTTCATAATTTTTTGTGATTTTATGTTCTTTTCCAAACTCATTTTTGAGAATGAATCTGACTTGATCCTTGTGCAGCTCTCACTTTTTAACTGAGTTATAGTATTCACCAGAATAAGATCAGGCAGCCAGTTGAGTCACATAATCGAATTTTGGATATCTCCTGCAGTGTGCTTAATTGCTTCATTTCAGACTTTAAGGATCAGCCAGTTCAACGTGTTAACAAGATCTATTTTGAAGTGGGTCTTCTAACTCAGTCGAATCTAATTGCTTCAGCTCGGAGCCACTCTGATATTGTCGACAGCTGAGCGACCTTTGTGCTTATTAAAGAAATGTTACTGTACTTGTCTGATCTGAACATACCTTGCCATCTGTTTGTTTTTTTTTAATTTGACGTATACGGTGATGTGCAGTATAAACCTTCTTTGAAAGACTGGATCTGTGCCAGCCAGCTAGCAGCACAATGCTATAAACCAACACATGACCAACTTTGGTTACAAAATAGTTTCTTAAAATAGGAGCATAGGAAAGCAGACTTGAGAACACACCAAACAGCTACTGTGGGTACTCTTCTGTCATTCTCTCAATCACTCAAATGCTTTTGAAATTACACATTTGGGCTTGCTTGAGACTGACTGACTGACTGACTGACTGACTGACTGACTGACTGACTGACTGTGTTTTAGCACAAATGGCATAGCTCAAGAATACTTAAGAAAAAATCAAATTTCAGAGAAGAAGAGCTAAACGGCGACCTGCTATCTGCTCAGCTGCTTGGAAAAAAAAAAACACTGCTCCCCTATGCATTTCCAAACAGAACATATTTAAGAATGAAATAGTGAAGTTGCAACTGCTTATTTTAACATTTTGACCTAATAAGAAGGCTAACAAAACGTGGTATTGAGCCACGTTAAATACTGTTCAGACACTCTCCTGTCACAAGGGATTTAATAATACACCTGACCGTTTGGTGGATATATACAGTATTATTCCTCTCAGCATCGAGGGAAGGTATTTAAATATTTCTATTAATTGGCTTCACAGAAATGACAATGGTTGAGACACCCTGTATCCATGTGGATGCTGCCTTGGCGAAAGATGTTAGAAAAAGGCTGGTCTTGGCATGGGAGACCGTAAGGAAGGCAGGGATGACAGACTGTTAAGCCCATCTTGCTTATATGGCTGTCAGTTGCCTGATGACCCCTGAACCCCATTTTTGTGGACACCCCTATGATGTCGCAGCCACAACCTGACCTTTCAGCTACCTTCTGAGTACTAATTGCCCTGCGTGCAACAAGTAATAAGTCTTGAAATGGATTGCACTTAAATGCCATTTTTGCCCTGTGGTTTGGGCGTTTAGGCTTTGGTTGATCCACTTTTTTTCATTTGCAAAAAGAACCATTTGTCCTCCTTAACCAGCAACATGCAGCCATTTTCCTGTTACATCGGCAATCGGATGTGCAAGAATTTACGACTTCCAAACATTCCCCCCCCTCTTTCATTTTCCCTGTGTTTGAATAAATGCAGTTTTATGTTCATCAGCTGTGGTATTGAAAGGGCATGGAAGCATCAGGTGCTGTGTGGTACCAGTACAAGCAGCAATGACCAATAAGCGATCAGGCCAGCTGATTAGAGGAAATGGCTGCATGTCTAAAGAGAATTCAAGTCACCAGGAATTAAACAGCTGCGATAACAGACTACAGCAAATCATAATTTTGAAAATGTATTTGCAGCACTTTTAATGCTCTTTAGTTTGGTTAGAATATACCCCAGATTTAACGACCCGTCTGCTGTTTCTGTGCTGTGAATAGATAATACATAATAAATAATAAAATAATAAGAGAGTGATAAAGCACTTTGTTTAGTCATCTTCTATTATGACGTCGGACGTATGAGAGGATGGTTGCTGGTTGGTAAGACAGCATTCCCAAGGTCATCTTTTCTTCCAGTGACCAACTCGGACTTTTCACTTTTTTGGGTCCATTTGATTAAAACAAAATTGCTAGTAACAATCAAAAGATGCTAAATGACATTTGTAGTGTAGAAATATACACAAGAAGATTGGTTTTAAGGACTTGAGCTTTGCCTCTCAGTCATAGAAGCTTAGGTAATAATCTCAGTCATCTTTTGACATGCCAGCATCCTGAAGTTAGAACTTTGCTGGAGAAGGGGGTTGTTGTCGTTTGTAACCCGGCTTGGATTGAAGCCATTTCAGGCTATTGATGAATTGGACTTAATTGCTAATGTTGCCTTTGAGATGTCCCAAACTCTGCAGTAGCTACTGTGTCACAGGCTGAACAGCTGTGATGGAGCTGAGATCTGCCTTTTGTTCTGGAAATGAAATGCTGTCCAGAATGCTTTCATTTATGCCTGATGACAGCCGTCATACATCGATTTGCAAGTGTAGTAATTTTTTTGCTAGCACTCACTCTTGAGGGGTCTTTTATGCGGACTTCTGAATCATCCTGTACATTTTAAGTACCTTGTGTTGAGGGACATGAGTAGTTTGAAGTTTATCTTCCTATGCGCTCTTTTGATGTCATATGATTTCCCAGGTTAACAGTTAACTGTGCACGATATTGTTCATAGTTAGGGCTGTTTACTATTAGTTCTTGGGCACTGGGTTTGAGTTTTGACAAGGAAGCCTTCTTGATGTACTTTACTTATGTCCCCTCTGTGGGTTTATCTTCTAACATTTTTATTAAGATATGACCGTATATGACTAGATTCCCATCTCCAGGAAGCTGCCTGAAAATATGCCTCCCTGTTATGTCCTGCTTTTGCTAGAAAAGCTGTAAACGTGAGGAAGGTGTGTGTGTATGTGTGTATGCTGCCTGAGAAATCAACTTTGGCAACAGTACTTGCTCAATAAATATCTTGTTTTCACAGAGCAGGCTGTTTGAATTATCAGAAAAGCATAGTCTTTCACAGAATTCAGACAGAATCTCAAGCCTACTTTTGGTTCCAATGCATTAATACTAGGTGGCAAATTCACTCTCTTTCGGTGTGTCTGCCAAAGTCGCAGTGCCAAGCACTGGAATACTTATTATTTATTTTTTTTGTTCATGGAAGTATTTTCAACGCAATTGATCTAGAAAATTTAATAAAAAATGTAAAGGGTAATTGTTTATGTGAACTGCATTTTGGCTTGATACTGTGAGGCAGATTGTTCATTAAAAACATTTCCGTGACGTGAAATAGGAAAGATTTCTCTGTTCAGAAATGTGCAGGGATCCTAATTTAATTTGTCAGACTAGACATCATCCAGGAGCCAAGCTGCTCCTGTAAAGTTTTTCCATGGTCTGTTTAAAAATGAGCATTTTCAGAAATACTAAGGCATTAATAGTCCATGATAAACCAAGCACAGACTTAAGCCCCCACACCCTGTGTCTTTGACTTTTGACCTGTAATTTATTTTATCCTTTGATCTATGATTTTTATCTTTACAGCCACATTCCCTTTAAGCCAAAACTGTTCATTCCTCTCCATAAAATGTTTGAAAAAAGGACACATTAATAAAGGTCAAAAATATAAATTTTATCATAGCACGTAATCAAAGTGGAGGACAATCTCTTGTTTTTTCTTCTTGTTATTCTAACGGCTGAGAGAAATTATTTTCTGAAAAGTAGACCAAATAAAATAGGGAGCCCAGTCAAATGATTATGATGTTATGTATAAATGTTATTATTTTTTCATTTAAAACATTTCTTATTGGAATATGCCTACAGACTTGGAGGATTGTCCCAGTTGAGGGTCAGCCTTGGTGTTGGAATTAAAAGCCTAGAAAGAACATATTTTCTTCATTTTATTTTTCTGCCCTTTGTGCCATACAGTAGAACAAAAAGATAAAAAGCAGCTTTTGCTTCTCTTTGAAGTGCTCTTTCCATTTTGTGCTTGAAGATACGGGATTTAGTTTAATGGTTCTCGTGTGTGCCTTAATGATGCTTTGGGAATAGTTATGTAAATTGTACTTTGGTTATGTTAATATCCATTATCAGTAGGTTTTCTTCCCAAAAAATGAAAAATAAGGTCATGCAGTATTTTTCTTTTTATTTTTGTCTTAAAATTTTGAGTAAACTTCATTCTTTTTCCCAGTTTGGATTTTCCACATGTTAATTGCCATGCACACTCTCCTCTGAAACGTCCACTCCGGGATGTTTTTCAGTCCCAGTACAGTAACCATGGATCTCAGGAGTGATAAAGATCTGTCAGACAGTTCTGAAAACTCACAGCGTCCCCAAACAGCAGGCCAGCGATATCCTTTACCAATTCCGGCTTGTCCAACTCATACCACTCCCAATGTCGGCATGACGCTTGGGGACTTGAGTCATTCGGTGACTTTCTCTAGCTCTGACTTCAACTTGTGATGAACTGTAAGGCTCAGCCTACATTCTGACTACCCAAAAAATGCCTCATCCTTGTGATAGAGTCCACTATGTATTAGCATTAACTTGATTGGCTCTGGCTAGTCCATCTGTTAGCTTTCGTTTCAACATGGATATCAGTTTCTAAGCAACTTAATTTCTAAGAAAAAAGATGTGTCTGGTGCACAGGTGTCCTGGTGTTGGTTTTTCTTAAAATTCCCATGTTACAAAAAGGACATTGCAATTTGGTGTCAGTTAACTCCTAATTTTAAAAGTACGGCGTGTAGAGACAGGATAAAGGAAATTAAACTCTTTAGCCTTGAGTGCTGGAGGCTATGATGGGTTTGGTAGAAGTGTTCACAATCCAGAAAGGTATCGACAGAGTGAAAACGGAGGTCAAATTCAGGGCTATCAATGGAAGTAAAACCTGAGGACACAAGGGGACACTTAAGAAGTGAAGAAGAGTTGTGGGGGTCTGAAACTGCCCGGCCGCGTTGTTCAAGCCAATTCTCTGGAACCCTTCAAGAAATGGTTTGACTAAAGACCAGGACAAATATGTTAATATGGACTGGTCTTGGATTTTGTGCAGTGACCAGCAACACACAAGAAAGCACTCATATGGGTTTCTGGCTCTGGCAACAGAAGACCTAGCTTCTAATAATTAATCATTTTGAAGAATTCTCTGAAAAGTCAGCTGAAATTGAAACATCTGCGTGGCACAGTAATATAGTACGCTGTGTTCCTTTGCTTGTCCCAAATGTTAACAAATGAAAATTCATCAAGTATGGTGTTCCATTTTCTTCCCTTTCAAAAGTGTTGAATGCTGTATTCACATTTAGCATGTTCCCAAGAAATTGGAGCAGCATCCAGTATCTGTTTAAATCAGCAGTGAGACTTGTTTAAAAACCAACCTTTCTCAGTGTGTATATACAGTAAGCGGTGCTTGCATTCTGACTAGATTTTAGTTGTTAAAAAGACTTTTGGTTCTGCAAGATCAGCCAGACTCCCAGAGTTCTGGGCTTGTAAATATATTTTCCATTGTCACAAATCTTTCAGTACAGTTAACACTCCAAATGGAAGTGTAGGGCTTTTTTCAATGTGCCCTCAGGACAGAGTAAAAAATGAAAGCAGAAAGTGAATTTGTTTTCAATAAGCCTTTGAGTTGCTCCCACTGGGAGACGGTAACATACGCCAAACTTACTCTTTCAGTCACTTGTGTTTTCCACAGTTCCTCTTATTAGATTGATAGCGATCTGAGGCTTGTTAAGATGGCTTGTCTTGGGAGGATTAAGAACAATTTGGAAGTACAGTTTAGAGAGACAGCAGTAATTGTTTTGTGCTCACCAGCATGCCACTGTTTGCCAATACCACTGTCTGTGCCTGCTGTGTGTTGTTCCAGCAATCACTTGACTTTGTTCAGAGTTATTCCTGGGGGAGCCCGAGATGGAGCTGTCTCCTAGCTGCGATTTTCCTCGTTCTGACACTCAGATAAACAGTCAATAAAATGAACCTCCAGGCTATTGGTGAGATTATGGCCTTCTCACCTCATACTGTACCTGCGTACGTTTGTGATAGGAGGGAGGTCATTCTGTAATTGAAAGTACTAAAATTAACACTGCAACTGAAGTTCAAAACTTCATTTCTCTGATAGAAAGAAAAATTGCTATGAGGCAATTTGCTAGATTTTAGATGTGTGGAGTTGCAATTAAGACTCTAGGCAATGGTCAGAAGTCATACTACGGTTCAGTTTCTGTTTAACCAAGTTAGATCCCATAGATTAGGTCATATCTTTGTAAAGGAATACCATTAACCTTTAATGATCCTGTGTCCCATCCAGGGGCAGGTACATACAGCATTTTGAGATTGCTGAGTGCTCAATGATGTACAAGCTGAGGAGACTTAAAATCATGAGTCACTAAGGCTAGTGACTGTAAATCTTTGTCCAATTAAGAGGTGGCAAAAGTCTCTGGAGCTGTTAAAGTAGATCTTTATCCATTATCTTTTGAATCAGTTCAATCCTTACTTCTAGCTGTGATTAATAAAGGTTTTATAAACCTAAACATTCCCAAGACGTGATATCTAGAATTACCACCTGTGCCTGGTCAGTGCTGGGATGGCAGACCTCCAAGGAAGACCAGCTGGCTGCTATAATTGGCACCAGTAGACCAGTAGGTGGTGCACTTGAGTAGGGACACTGGAGTGTAGGAGGGGGTGTGCTTCAGATGGGACCCTTGTTCACTTTTCTACCTTTTCTGTTATCTCTCGGCCCATCATGGCTGCCATGTGTCTTCCCGATGGCTGCTGAACTTAAGCAGTGTGTGAAGTGCTCTCTGAAGCCCTTTCAGATGCAAAGCACTGTTCAAATCTAAGGAATTTGTGATTTGACCCCACCCCGTGACGGCTGGGGTATGGTCATATCCACTTGGGGTGATCCCACGATGTGATCCGTTCTGCATTTTAATGTGGTATATTTGTGTCAATTCTGAGCGAGGGCCAGCTCGTCGTCTCCAGAATCGCTCGTGCAGGCGGATTTTTGCTATGCAGAAGATAACTTTGAAAGTGAGCACGTAGCAGGGGGCACGTCATGCTGTGTATTGAAGTTATAAAGAGGCAATCAAAGCAGACACTGCTGCCTACTTTGCGGTACCTCAATTATACGTCTTGTTATCCTCAATAACTGTCAGGGCTGTGTGTCACGTTGGTTTTTTCCTCTGTAATAGGCACAGCACACAAGCTCTGGTATATTTTAACAGAATATAACATTTTTAGGGGTTAGGGTTAGGGATTCCCCCCCCCACCCAGCAACGTGTGCCTCATCTTCCTCTAATAAAACCCGGCCTTGTCGCGTGCCATAGGAGTCCGTCGGAGAAATGGATGTTAATACTCTTCCTTCTGCCTGCCCTGGCGTTCGTCGCTATGGCAACCCCATTGCCACATTCCGTTCACGGCAGCTGCGCGCATTACACTGAACAAAGCAGCAGGCTTGCCTTGCATATGCTGCGTCTCTCGGTCTTTGTGCTTTTAATGTTGAGCTAATGTTTGGTTCTGGCTGTTTCGAGGACGAAGAGCAATTTAACAGCAGAAGAGAGAATTCCTGTTAGAACTGCGTTAGAATGTCAATGAGCGTTGCGTGTTAACTTGAACGATTTTGCCAAGTTCTCCCTCCCTTAATTCCCACATGTGCTTTGTAGTATGGAACAGTGAATTATACCTTTTTAAAAAAACTCCTATGATAATGCCCAACATGTAAATTCATCGTCCTAGGGAGGAAGCTCCAATTTGGCAACACATGCCCTTGTGCTACAGAGGACACTCAGTATTCATTAAACATTTTGTGACATATTAAATTTTGGCAATCTTTTTGGAAGTGAAAATAACCTACTGTAAAAAAACATCAACGGTGTCTTAATGACATGCACTGGGGCACGCACGCATAAAATTGTTTGAGCATTCTGTTCTTTTTAGGATAAAAGGCACATGCAAGGTAGTGGTAAATATTTTAAGACAGTTGAAAATGCAGAAATGTATTTTGAGAAGGAGAGGTTTGATGCCATGTCTTTACAGTTGACAGGCAGGTCTACTGTACAATTCTGAATGGGGTTTGATGCATGTGGTGGCAAAGCAGCTCATTCCAGCACTGAAAGTTTGATTTGGAACAATTATGCTTTCTTTTGTATGGTTGACTGGCACCGAGATGAAAAGAACACTTTCCATAGGCGCGATATTAAAATGCAGGAGTGACTTCAGCGTCAGAAACGCTGTAATTACCTCTCCATACTCAAGCAGGGCACTCAGTTTTACAATGAGTATGAGAGTGTGCTGTGACTGAGCTCTGTGAGAGCGGTCAGTCGGACCCAGCAAATATCCTTCCTCTTGGATAAGGAAGAGCAGTGATCTCCTTTTTCACTCTTTGGGACAACGAATGTGGCAGTCCATGGCTATTCACAATTACACACATGGTGGGGCTTACTGACAGCTCAGGACTCAGAGTTTCAGAAACACAGATGTGCCGTTATTAATTGCTTTTTCCTCACTAGCCTTCAGTACATCAACACAAGCAACAGGAGCTATAGTCCACAACAAATTATCTTAATGACCCAGCATGGCTTCTTGTGTATATATTCTTTATATGGATATATAGTTTGCTGTTTTACTCTGAGTTATAAAACAAGGATGTACTGTAAGACTTGTCTGTGACTGATAATTTTGGTTTTATATATGCAGAAGGGAGAATCCTAAGTCTCTTCAGAAGGCTCTGCCCTCTTCGCTGGTGCGAAACGACGAGAGCGAATTAATATTCATTCCCATAATTCATAGTGAGGGCATGCTCTGGTAACGCTCCATAAACCTGAAGTGTTCCTCGCAAGATGTATATGGAGACTGCAATAATAAACACACAACTCGCATAAATACTCATTAAGGGGTATACCAAACAAAAATTCCGAAATAAAATAAGCACTCTTCTGTCTGTAGATCATGAACTTCATTTATACATTAACAATTTGTTTTTGTCACCAGTAAGGATTTTGGGCTCAACATTTGTTGTTTATTCTTCAGTTGGCAAAGTACAGTTTAAATGGCAAAAAGATGTAGTTAAGAGGTTCTCAGCTTGCAGAAAGGTGAGGGGTAATTGTAAAGACTTAAAGAGAAAGATTAAAGAGATGATAGAAGATCAAAGAACAGCTGAGCTGATGTGGCAAAAGAAAAAACAACTCTGCAATTAACACATCACCACGGAACAGAAGCCCGACAGATGTGTTTGTCTTGGATTCCCTGGGGAAGCTGCATTTGTTTGATGACATCATGGTTTGATGGGTGCAGATGGATCTCTCCATCTTTTTTTATCCCACACACAGTCGCAGGGGAGCTGGAGCCTATCCTGGCAAGCAATGGGAGGAAGCCCTGGTACTCCCTGGATGGGACCCCAGTCCAGAGTGCCAGATATTTCGTGATTATGTGACAGGTGGACTCTGGGCAAGGCAGGACATTTTGGAGTGAAAGCAGCACAGTTGTTGCCAGAGAGCAAGACCATCAAAATGTGCACTGCCAAATTTTACCTACAGGTACCTAGCAGTCATCAGTAGTACAGGTTTTGAGGTGAAAGGAGGAAATACTAACTGAATATGAAGGTACTTGATTAATTCCACAGCCCTCTGGGTTACTGGACCTCTCGACTCACCGTCTCTGTAACCCAGAAACTAGCTTGCAAGCCAAGGTGATATCAGAGCTCCCAACAAAGACATCTCCTGTTTGAGCTGTACTTGGAAACCACAAAGGCCAGCTTTAATAGGTTGATTCTACGCCTGATTTGAACTTCTGGAAACACACAAGGTGACACAGGGTTCAAAAGCGATCAAAGACCACTCTTGCATGCATCGGTATAAACTAAGAGATGCAAAATGTGTTTTTTAATATTACATTACCTTCAAAGGTTCTGTGAACACACTGCCGCTAATAAGCCAGTACAATCAAGTATGTTCCTCTTGTGTTTCTTCCACCTGGTGCGGGCCTTTCAGAAGCCTGGCAAAGATCTGTCGCTTTCTGTCAAACTGTGCCCTGGAGATCTGGAGAGGAATGTGATGGCCATATGTCAGGTGCATCCTCAATACCCGGGAGCATTCATTTGCTGGGAAGCAAGATGGTGCAGCACGCTCCTGCAGCTTCAGCCGATGTGTGCTCAGTGAAGCTGTTGATTAGGTGTTGATGATTCCGGTGCACACTTGGTGCTGATATCCCTCCTCTTAATTCCGTAAAATTGGGATGTCGTCGCAGCATTGCAAATTTAATTTGACAACACCTACAATTTTCCTTTCAAACTGCGTGCATTAATGCATCAACAATTTGTTTGTTCTATATAGACAGAATCTTAAGAAATAACAGCTACTTTGGACATTTTAAGGGAAGCATAGCTTTTCTTTGCATACTAGGGTTCTTGGATATTAAATCATTACGAGAAGACTTAAGTGAGCCTGATTATACTGTAGATGAGTCCCATTATCTGTGGATGCTATGTAAACACCTCTTTGACACAGCTGGATTGTCACAGCTGAATGGATGAAGATAATGCCTGTCCACATGGCTCCAACATTTACAAAGTAGATTGTTGTTTGAAATGAAAAATTGGTGCTGTTGACCTAAACCTATTGAGTGCTTTACAGTATGTTGTTGTTATTGCATGAGAGAACACTGGAACAAAGGCGATGAACCACCTGCTTGAAGTATTCTTTAGCTTGTCGACTTTTTGATAATTCGTTTTTTTTTTTCTAATTCACTATCGGATAGCTACAGTATATGGTCTTCTTGAAAAAAGTGACTTTGATTTTGTTGAATACACTCACCACAGATGATGGGGCTGCAACTGTTGTAGGCTGGGGAATGTCCTCGGATAATGCAATCGGATATTTCCACCACCCTGGAACATCGTAACGACGTTACTTATCCACCCCCTGTCAGTAATGCGAGTGTAGCATCTGGCACACAGGGAGATGCGGTCATTGACCTCCTACATAAGGCCTCAATCCTGCCTTAGCCAGTACAAGAAAGCACCCGTTCCTTAAGACGAATGAGAAAGAAGCATAGCCCAGGCAACTGACATTCACAGAGGCATCCAAACTGCTGCGGAATAATATCGTAATGGTCTGAGGGATGGGTGTAATAACACCTTACCGTTGTTAGGACTCCATTAGCTGTCTGCTGAGATATGATTTCATAGGAGTGCTGAAAATTACAGTTATTTGCCAGCCTTTGACTTGCCACCTTCTAATCTGCAGTGCCCTCATTTTCAAACAGTGGTGCTACTGTTGCACAAGCTGGGAGAATGTGGGAAAAGGAAGGAGCTTGCCAATGTGTCTTCTAGAAGGACAGTAATGACTTCTTTGTGGTGAGCATGTTTGTTAGTGCCCTTAATTTTATGGCTGCAACAAATCAAATACAAAACCAGCATTTTTCCCCCTCCTTGGTCTGGCTGGTAACTCTTAGGGGAGTCTCGCCAAGATTAGTCTGACTCATGAATAGACGACTTCTGCTTTGTTCTTAATCAAAATCCGCCACAAACTCACTTGCGACTGCCCAAGAGGGATGAAGGCGATACACCTGCTTCCTCTTCAAAGCCCAATGGTTTGTTTTGCACCTGCTAAGCCAAAATGCCGAGCCAAAGTGGGGAGTTTTTTCCCCCTTGTTGTCTTGGATCTTCATTCAGCTAATTGTGTACTGCAGTGTCACAGCCTGGATTGAAGAACAAACTTTCTGTAAAAAAGACGCCGTCCTACTTTGATTACCATTAGTTACATTAGGCTACAGGGTGGAAAAGGTGGGTTCGAGGGTTCAAATCCATTCACCCTGCTGTATCAATGGTCATTTTTACAAATAATTTTCAATGTTTTTACTCGTTGAAAGTCATCATCAGGTTTATAGAAGATGTTCCATGGGCATGTTGCTTTTTATTGTTCTTATCTGTTGTAATTTTGGGATGTATTAAAATAAGGGCATTTCTTGAAAGTAATGTGGCTTTAGCAGTCAGCAGGAGTCCAGGATGTCCATTCAGAGAAGCAGGCATGCATATATATATACATCCTACAGAAGGCTAAAGCGCACTCTGAGATTACATTGACAGCACTGTGATATATTTTAAAAAATCATTATTCAAAGCAGGGTATGTGTCACTTATTCTTTTTGAAGCTGTTAATGTGCAAAAGAATAGCATTAGCAAGTAGTCACTAAACCACAAAATGTGTCAAGCCATTTTACAATTACATTTTTATGTAATTTGAGAGCTTTTTTGTCATCTCTAAGAAATCGGGTAAAAAAAATCTATTCGTATGTTTGAAGGGCACTTGACTTTTAACAAAGGGAACTTTTAAACTATTCTCTGGTAAGGTGAATGTTCAATTAAAATAAATCACTCTTGCACGAGGCATTTAGAACAATAGCCCATTGAAATGGAAAGAAATCTGTCAGTGTGAAGCCCATCTGTTCATCCTAAACTGTACTGGTCTTTGATCTATTTATAATGAATTGATATTCTTTTTCTCAGAGTGACAGCCAGAATTTAACCCTGCATTCTAAACATAATTCAACTTATTCATTACAAGTTTTAGCATTAGCTCCTTTAATTATTTTGCACACATGGACATTTAGTTTTTGTCTTGGGTTTTTGTCATCTTGATTAACATCTTACCAATGTTTAAGCTCTTCTTTTATGATCCCTCTTATCATGTACCACCATCTCTTTGGTATTTTTTTAACGAGTATTGTTATGCAGACATTCAGTAGTTCATGAATCACAGCCACCCCTTCTCCCACACACACGTGCAGTTGTCTTTTTTTAAAATAAATTTGGAATCTCCGCAGAGAGTAAATCACGTACAGTAGGCTTGCTTTACTATCATGGCCTGTACTTACTGTTTTATACACCATGCCCTCCACAGCGCCTGACAGGAGAATCAAATCCAATTGGTGGAGAATCATGTCACTGAAGCCTGCAAGTGATTGGCGAGTCGCTGGAGTTGCTGCTTGCTGGAAAGTCGAGAGATCCCTGGCTGACTTCTCCCAATCCTCCAGGTTGAATTCGGCCATTTGTGTGTCAGTATATAACTAGTGATGTGACAAAGGCATCTGGGTCACTGGCTGAGCCACCCCAGTGTCATTTGACAAGTAATCAGAGCTTTGAATTGAGCCTGTAAACAATTAGTTTTTTTTTATTTATGCACAAGCTTCTTGTGGCATTTCATTTCGCAAGTGAAGTACACATGAAAAGCACAATCAGACGTTTATCGTGCTTTGAAAAGTGATTTGCAATGATTTTAAAATGGACAAGATCCTGGAAATTGTCTCACTGATGTCTTTTAACAGAAGGAAAAAAATGTTTTCCTCTATTCAGGAAGTGTACAGGGAACAGTTGAGGCAGTGGGTACATTATTATAGTGGTCTCTCACTGGTAGAGTGTGAACAGACGGGATTGCTGCTGTTGCAACACATTTATCGCCATCAGAGCTGTAGGACTTTGAGTGTGCTAATGGTACGTGTGGATCCCAGGCTCTTAATAGAAAATGCATGAAAAACGCTTTTAGAGAAATATCCTCTTACAATTCCAGAAGCAGTGAAGCATTGTTTCACAGAACCCAGTTGCAAAAACAGCACTTGAGAACCAAAAATGGTTACAGAGAAAATTAAATACCATTTACAGAAGCAAAGCTCTAAAATAGAAGGTAATGGATTAAAATTGTGCAGGTGAACGTAAGTGCACAGTATTCTTCAGTAATGTGTTAGGGCAAAAAGGTCTGTTTTAATGTTCCCTTTTCATTTCTTCATCATTACCTAAACATTCAATTTGTACGTTTAGCATGTGACTGACTCTTACCATGGTAGATAATCATTTGTGAATTCCGTGCGGCAGACGATTACTTTCTCTGACTGAGAGTCCCGATTCGCGTTCCAGCTGGTTTTGATTTATGGCTTGCAATTGACTTTGTCTGGCCTCTTTTAGGATTTGAGATATTTTGGTCTCGGTCCCCTGAGGTCTGTTTCTTTTTTATCTTGAAGAGATCTGGGCCCTCTCAGCATGCCTGTGTGTGAAATGAAGACCCCTCCTCCCCACCCACCCAAGAGTAAGATGTATCAGCTTCTCTTCAGACTCCTTCGCAGGAGCTGTCTTTTCTTTGCCCCAAAAACTGCTGAGCAGTATGGGCCGCCGAAATCCGAACATATCCTCACAGCACAATCGGATTAATAGATATTGATGAGGGAAAAAGTTGGCCAAAATGAAAATAGGCAAACCTAAATGCTGAGAGTGGACTAAAAGCACTTGAGCACCTGCTGACGTCTGCAAAGCGCTATAGTACAGAAGAACCCCAGCAGAGACAACATGTGGGCTTTTTATTTACCAGTATTGGCAAATGATTCATATGACTTATTCATGTACTGCCAGCAGCAATCTGCAGTATTGGTCTTCTTCGTGCTGTACAAAGGCTATTGTTAAGGTGATTTTGTGCTGGTGGTCATTGTGACGCAGAGTAATCTGTTTCATGGGTTGAACGGGGGGTGGGGTGGGGGGTGGAGTCATTGATTTCCATTTATCGATATTATTTTTGCATGAATTGATTCAAAAAATGCAGCCTCTAAAATTAAGCGCTGTCTTACACAGTATTAAAACCTAGCTTCCATCCGTTCATTCTCTATATGCTTCACACAATTCTGGGTCATGGTTGTGGTCATGCCAATGTAAACTGCTGAAAAACCAGCTAAAAATCAGTTCCTTTAACTCTGCAGTGAGACCCCTGCTAGACACGAATCCTGGAAATCATACGGTACATCATGTAGAATATCTAAATAAACTGTATGTTATTCACTTCACATTTCAAGACCTGAATAGAATCTCAATAACTTTCAGTATGCCAGTCTGCTGTGCAAAGCCCCAGATGTTTTGATCACAATTGAACACTTTTTCGCGCACTGCTTGTTTTCCAGTGACTCTGGTCAAAATCCTGGTTTAAAAACTGTCACAGTGATATGTTCTTTTTAGATAAAAGACACTTTGATCAGTTAAAAACTAAATAACGAAATAAGATTCCCCAAGGGGAATCTGAACCAAAATACAATTTGGTGTACGCTTGTCTGAATTCGCTACAGAAAAGCAATCTTAAAAAAAAAAAGCTCTAATGTCTTCTAAGACCTTTTTGCTCTTACAGTTCATGCTTAATAGAATATTTTATATTTGAAAAAATGTGTAAGTAATAGGTTTATTCCATGCTGAAAAGAGAAGAAAGAAAACAACGTTTCAGCTGTGGAGCTTTCTTCCTTACACCCGAAGAAAGCTCCACAGCCGAAATTACTGTTTCCTTTGTAGCCTACGCATGCTGACGCAGCTCCCCACCTGAACTACTTCAGCTTCTTTTTAAATGTGTTTATTTTGCTAGGTAAATCGATAGAGAACAGATTCAAATTTGAATCTGTGGCCCTGTGGTGATGATTGGTCCTAGCTACCTTGCTCAGGGGTAGAATATCTGTGTCTCTCCCAGGATTTGAACCTGTGGACACTGCAGTCAGTGGGTCTTGAATTTGCCACTGTTTTTTTTTTTCTTCTGTGGACCTTTGCTTCCAGCATTGAATTGAACATTTGTTAATTTCCCATTCACAATCGAATCCAGCCACAGTGGCAGATGGTAGCATGATTTTCATTTTTATATTTTTGCTACATCACCAAAACAAATCTAAAAAAACCAACAAATCCTATTTCTATTTATTTTTTTTAAATCATCTGCCAACTAAATGTTTTGGTTGTTTCTATAGCTGTAAAATAGAATATCCTTGGCAATAACTAGGTTTTAACTTTGATAGAGAGTGAAATACAATGGGAAATAATCTTGGCTGCAAAACAACAGTCATCAAAATCCTTAGTCGTGTTTATTTTTTTCATTCACAGCTAAATTTCAGATTTATTTAACCCGCTGCACATTTCCTGTTTCAAATGTAAAATTTTGAAATGCCATTATGCACCTTTTGTAATTTTCTCACTTCTGCTGCTGTTGCTTGTGTAATCCTTCACACTCCCTATTCTTTCTTCCCCAGGTCTTAGGCTTATAACATGAGATCGATTTGTAGTGAACTTCGCTGCAGTTATCTTTTATTTTATAAAGCACTGCAGCAGCCTTTGCAATTCTCATACATCACGGATCCGTTCCACGAACTGTTGTTTCCGATCTCCAAAATGTAATTTCCGGGATTTGTATCGGGATGTTTCATCTTAAAGATCTGATGTTCACAATATAATTTGGTAGCTGTATCTCTGTCCTCACCACACTGAGCAAAGTGCCTCAGTTTCTCCTTGTTTATTTAACTGGTCTCAAACCTGTGTGTGTTTGAGGAGTTGGTTTGGAGTGCCCTTGACAATTTCTTTGTTTGGAGATCAACAAAGCATCAGAACACTAAGAAAATAAGCAAGAACATCGCACCCGTTTCCCCCAGTCCTCCGGACCCCACGGATTAATCAGATCTGTGACAGACGTTCCATTGAGCCACAGATGACCCTGACAGTACTGAAACCCTCAGTCTCCTTCCCATCCTAAGACCTCTGATTTGGAGGCTGGAAAGATTTTTTAATTAGTATGAGGTGTATATACACAATTACCCCTCCCTGAGCATGGTTTTCTGCAAGGTTTCTGACTGGACGTCTTTTTTTTGGGGGGGGGGGGGATATTTCGATTTTGTGCAAACTCAAGCTTTCCGGTGAAGATGCAGCCAATTAAAATGCAAACACGTTCTTGACCTCCGGTGATACCCTTCCTTCCATCTTCTCTCCCCCCAGGCTGTGCGATAATTCATTCTGTGTGATCACCAAGGGAGAATCAATGGAGCTGTGCGTCATTACTCAACACTATATGATGCCTCTACATTTTTCTCCCTTCCGCGTGCTCATTCAACCCCGCTTTGTTAACCCCAAAGGAATGGTTTGGACCAGTTGATTGCCGACGCTGGGAAGAAATCTGTTTCTTTCCACTCTTATGCAAACTACTGTTCCCCCCACAGAAATAAAACAAAAACATTCGGGTTAAAAAAAAGACAATCCAAATCATTCTTCAAGTAGTGTGTGGGGCCCCCGAATGAGGGATTATCGTTGAAGATTATAAACCACAAATGGATTGATAATCTGGAAATTAGTTTCCACAATGTTTGATGTGCCTTCAGGCACAGTTTTGCTCTCATAAATGGTTCTGCCAATACACAACTTTTTGAGGTTATGTTGCGTTTTCTTTCTTTTGTAAAACAAAAAAAAAGGTTTTTGACATGGAAGAAGAATTTAGAATTGCTGCATTAAAAGCAGAGGAGAATGACATTTGATTATTGTGTTTTCAGTGTACAAAAGCTTTGCACAAGCAGGGTGTATTTGTAATGTTGCTACTCAGCCTACTACAGTACTTCCTCTATGGTATTGTGGGCGATGTGTGAGCTGGGAGTCTCATGCCAGTATCCTAAAAGTGCTGGTGAACATCCATCCGTTTTCTAACGGCCTTATCTAATACAGAGTGACCGAGGAGCCGGATCCTAGCCCTGCAGGCAGTGGCCACAAGGCAGGATACGCTCGGGATGGGATGCCAGTCCATCGCAGGGCACGTACAGAAACAAACACATCAAGGCCCATTTTCTCAGAAAGCATTTAACCTACCAGCGGCTCTTTGGACTGTGAGAGGACACCGGAGCACACAGAGAAAACCCATGCAAACCTGGGGAGAAGATACAAATTCCATACAGATAGCACCCCAGTAATTGAGCCCAGTGCCCCAGTGCCACAAGGCAGCAATGCTAAGGACAGCGCCACCGTGCCACCCTGTTTGTTGGTGAACAACGGTTGACCTTGTCAAAAACCAGTATTTTTGTTGATCATTCTTCTACCTAATTTCAGTAGTCTCTGCACTGGCCGGAAAGAAATGAAGGCTGCTTACTATACAGTACTTACACATTCTCTAAAATGTGCTTCCAATCAAGAGTGTATGTCAGTGGAGCTTTTGTGCCAGATGCAGAATTGACCCAGCACCCACGTATGATGGTGCACTGCCTGGATCCAAACGTGTAACTTATGCAGTCTGGGACAGTCTGCTCTTTAAGCAGTGGTGTTTAATAGAAGGTCTAAGCAATTCCTGGGAATGATCTAAATTTGGATGTAGTAATTATTAGAATGTATACAACGTATTTGTTACGTACTGTACATGGGGGGGGGGAAAAACATTAGAATTCTAATGCTTAATAGTGGGTTTTGCTGTAAAATTTGTTTCACCAGGGATGAGATAAAAGCCTTTCTCAACCCGATGAGATGGATTGCAGCTCAGACTGCCAAACACTTTGTCTTTCTGAAACAATGCCAAATAGTTTGGCAATGCTCATCTTTAAAATAGATGGATGATAGTTTTTAAGTTTAATTTTGTTCATTTATTTTCTCATTGGAGGGGCAGTTGCGTGGTCTAGCTTTGATTTAAAATCAAATGCGCCAGCGACAGTGCATATTATTCTTAGGGTAGAAATAAATCCCTTTATGAAGGAGAAAGTCTGCTTCAGAGTTTGTCTAGAGTTTAGGTGGCTGTTCCTATGTCCACATCAACAGGCAGATTAATTACATTCCTTCTGTATTCCTTTATATATATAAATTACACCACTGCTCAAGAACTTTTTGGGGTATTGCTAAATGTTCATTTTTATTTGAAATAATTTAAGGGGAGCTGCAATGCTTTTTTATATTTTGGTGTAAGAAAGAATTGATGAGTGCATTTCAAACCACAATTAAGGTCGTGTGTAATAAACACAGTAACGTGTAAAGCCTTCAATTTACTGTACATCACAAAACATTACATTTCCAGGTATGTGCAGTGCCGTATTCTGTCATTCAGATGGAGGCAACCAAACTTCCAGTGAGGTGAAGCGGCCTTATTGAATGAGCAGGCTTGTGAAGACATCTCTTTTAATCCAAAAGAGATATTGCTCTCAATTTTGAGACGGTTTTTCCGACAAATACTACTTGTTAACTCTGCATGCAGATCACATTGGAACATTTCTGCGGTATCTGCTGCACGACCT